>NC_134830.1:134681013-135355228 GCF_004210375.1 Tachypleus tridentatus
AAAATTAGAAAGTACTTCCACTTATCTGAAAATATGAAATTTCATTTCCATAACCTCTTAAAATCTCTAAAAAATTTGAAATGTTTTCATCAGTAAAACATTATATTTTATCTGTCATTTTCTCTACTGTAACTTTATATGAGGTTGTCCCATTTGACTGACCTTGTGACTGCCAAATAAAAAAAATCAATATATACTTATATTACATTTTCTTTCTAGAATAACTTCAGATTGTAACATGAAACATTTCTTTATTCTAAATAGCTTGAAATGTACAACAGTATATATTTGTTTATACTTATAGTTTTATTGTCCTTTTGTATCATATTTAACTGATATTCTCACCATAAAATTTGTAATTTACTTGGTAAATGTGAAGATCAAATTACCCTACTGAATCACATAAGACTACTTATGAGTTGCTTGCAAGCATACCTCATAAAAATTTATTATTTCTTATTTTATGTGAGCTAACTTAAAATGGTTACAATGGAATAAAGTTTGAATTTCCAGTGAAAATAGACAATTTTCAATACAGAAAACAATTTATCTCATTTGATAGATTAAAACCTTCACTTCCTATTGAATATAAAAATATTGTATTAAACACAGAGAAAATTAACGGCACTTCTGAAAAACAGGATTTGATGTGTCAGTGTGAATGTGGGGTAGGATTTCCTATTTTGTAGCACTGTAACTAAATAAAATTGAAAGCTATAAAAATTATTCTTTGCCTGAACACTGTTAATATCATAAGCAATTTATTTCATATTTAATATTTCTTGGAGGGATTGTAAACACATTAGAGAAGAGGGATGTCAAGAAGAAAAGTCACAATTCTTGTACTGATGTTGCCTTGTAAAGTGAAGGAGTGAAACCTGATGTGTTACTAAAATTTGGATTATTAACTATGTTTCTATGACAAACTTATTCATAAACCATGATAAGAAAGTAGTTCAATTAAATTTAAAATGTAATTCACTAAAACACCATGACATTCACAGAAAAAAATTAAACATGGGTGGAAATATCTGACTTTGGACCTGACTATTCAATAAACACACATGATAATCTAAAACAAGACATTTCTTTTTCTTCAAAGCTCATACAAATGCAAAAAATGATAGCATTTGCAAAATATGAAATGCCAAAAGAAGAAAAACTGTAGGTGCACAAAACCCTTTAATTGTCTCTCAACTACAGAATTAGTATACAATTTCAAGAAGTTAGGTCATTCTAAAGCTGTGAAAAAAAAATCTGCAGCAAAATATGTGGATGTCTTAGGAATATTAAATGGAGAAATGTACCTTTGTTAATTTATCATATGTGTTTCTTTGTTTAGAATTAAGCACAAAGCTACACAATAGACTATCTGTGCTCTGCCTACCATGGGTATTGAAACCTGGTATTTAGCAGTGTGATTCTGCAGACATACCGCTATTCCATTGGGAGACGTGTTTGAGAATTTGTTCACTGTCCACATACCTCTCCTACAGTTTTGAAGATGTCAAAACAAAATGTATTGAGCAAGATTCTGATTAACTCAAATAGAGTAATTATCTATATAGTATAGCCACTCCCACCCCCATCACTAAGAGGAGGTAAAATGCACCACAAGGTTAAATCAGGTAAAATAGTTGTCTAGGAGCAGGTGTTTCAGGGATCTTTAACCTAAATCTGGCATTAGATTTTGTATTCCTAGTCCCCCTCATTGATTTATATGACATTCACAAGTTAAAGGTGCAAAATGTGAAGTATGTACTGAAGGACAATGGATGGATGTTCTAACAATATTTCTTCATGGTTTTAACCTCTTCTTCAAGTAAAATAAAAATACATCTGGAGATAATGGAAGAATTTCTGGTATACTGGAGTCTCTACAAATCATGAGAGGACTTTAGAGCACAACAGTACAGACCAGATATTCTATGCTTGTTCTAAAACTAAGCTAAACTCACTTTATGGATTTGTTAATTTTCTTGAATTATTCCTGTAGATGATCTGTTAAAAAGTGTTTCTTCAACAGGTCAACTGTTTTTGAACACTAAGTGTAACTTTTTCTAATTCTCTCTAAGGTTCATTTTCTACAATCTTCACAATTTGCTGAAAGATAACATATACTTGTCAAAAAAACGAAAATCTAATTTTCAATAAAAATGAGGTAAACCTGGTATGTATTTCTGTTTTATTCAGGAAATATAAACGATACATTAACAGATCATTAGTTGAGAAAATTCTTCTTATATAAAAACAATTACAGTATTGTTCCATCGTCTTCACTAATAAAACATTGATTGGTTGATTGATTTAGCACCTGAAGTTGGCCTTTCCAGTCCTTGTTCGGATCCATGAGTAGGAAGGGTGAGAGCCATTACAATTGACACAATGTGGGTCCATTTCACACTCATATGCATCCTGGTCCTTGCCACCTCAATGAGCACATTTCAGGGAACCATAACATGACGTCTTTGAGTGACCGAACCTGTGACACTGGAAATATCGGAGAGGCTTTGGAATGTACGGCCATACCCTGCAATTAAGATAACCTGCCTTGATGCAGGTGCACGTGGTGATGTAAATGTCAGAATGAGAATATTGGTCAAGAATGTAACTCCATCTTTGCCAGTGGAGATATGCCTCACTGCAGAAAACCCCTTGAGAGGAGAAACCAGCAAGAATCTCCGATGTTTCCACCAATATGTCACCAGATCAAAGTTTTCTCACTGACTTTGGAAAGTCAGCACGTCCCGCCAGTCCCTTCTGAATAAAAAAAGGGAAACATTTGCCCTAAAGCTTTCTCTGAAAGAGAATGTAGGATAAAAAAATGAGGTACAACAGGTGGTGCAGATGTTGAAGATTGCTCCTCAGAAAAGTCAAGACGAGGTCGTTTACCTATTGACTGTTTTTTCACGTTATTATTTGAAATTTTCTTTGGAGGATCCATAAGAAAAATGGAAATTTCGATGCCCTCTGACTCCACCCACTATAGAGCCCTATGAGGAGTTGCACTACAATATCAAGCAAGGACATTGCAGCAATGCCAGGGTTTCATGAGCACTATACCCAAACACCAGCATCAGACAAAATGTACACAACACCTTTTGAGAACTTCCAACACTGGTACTTGGTTGACTCTAGCCTAAGGGGGCAAGCCAATTGACCCAAGGAGGGGCCACCCCAAGCAAACCCGTCCACAGGAATTCAAGGCTAAAGTGGTGTGTTAGGGTTGGGCCCCTCAACCACCAGGATCCTCTCCTCCCCTTCATGGGTTGCCACACACGGCAAACACGTGAGTAGATGTTTAGATCTCAGAGAAGGTAAACTGAAAGAACAGAACCTTCCCTCAGAGGTCTCCTCACTAAGTACAGGAATCCACACCGAGGGGAATAAAACATTGACTAAAAGTTAAAAAAACCAAAAAAAACAATGTTGGCCAATCATAAATATGAATAAAGGATACCTGTTGTTTTCACTCCAAATTATATAGAAAAAAATTTACTTGTATGTAAAAAAGACCAACAATTTACTCAACAATATTTTTGCAAACAATATTCTTGGTTATAATTAATTTATGTATATTTTGTCTCTACATAAATTAAAACTTCTTTTATATATTTGTGTTACTTGAATACGTTACATTTAACATTAATGTTCAATACTTATGGATATGAGTTACATATGGACCAATTTGATATTTTACTATTACTATTGTTCACTCTTAAAACATAAAAAGGCTTGTATAATGTCTTCTCATACACTAAAAAATTTGATCATAATTTGTGATCAAATACAACTGAATCCAGCATGCATGGAACTGGTCCAACTGACTGACCTGATAATGAAAAAGGAATACTTAATAAAATTCAAAATATACCATATGTATGTACAAAAAACATAACAAGCTTTCAGAAGAACATAAAAGTCTGTTATGCACCAAAAATAAATGAGTTACAAAGATATGTCTGCAAATTGATGATATCTGTTTTGACTTTACATATCAAAGTACAAGTCAATGCTCATGTGAAAAATAAGGTTTCTTTTTTGTCATTGTATAATCTCCATATTGTATTTGAACAACCATTGAAATGCACACCTAAAGGTTTGTAAATACTATCATTTATATTGCATCTGTTACTTACTTTCACCTACCAGGAAATGTTTTTAAATCAGTAATAAAGTATAAAATAAACACGTATTTAATAACTGACATCAAGTACACAATACTATATTGAATGGTACTCTCTAAAATGTCAAAAAACATGAGCTTTGACATTTACACATACAAATAGGCCTAATGTGAAAACATTTACAGGAATGAAGACAATATCTAAAAATACTATAATAAACTTCTAAGACTGTGACTTATGTCGGTCTTTTAAACTTTCCACTAAATTATAATGTTCATCATTGCATAAGTTACATTTAAATCATATTATCATGGAAGCATAAATTATTCCTCATGTAACTAGTTGATAATCTTTATCCAGTAATATCTAAACTTTGCTTTTATTCATCTCTAAAGCTGTTCTCTATTAGTAGCTCTTACCCTTTTATGGTCTTCCACCATATGATGAGACTTGAAATGTGTAATAATTTCTTCAAATACAAAAATAAACCATAAAAGAAACAGTTGGTTAATTGTATTCTTAATGGATGACAGTTTCTTAACAAATAAGAACCTATACTTTGAGATTAACAGAAAATTCTTAACATATTGATAAGTGTGGAATTTTATTGATAAAGGTGCTTTATTCTGTGGAGCTGTTATACTCACCACATATATACTCATTGAAGAATATACAACTTAACACTGTAACAACAGTAAAGAGAAATAAACAGGATTACAAATTTTGACTGTTTAATATATTCTAATTACATATACCTAAAGTAGAGATTCATAAAAAGTTATTTGCAGTGAAAAAAACAACAACGGGAAGTTACTGTGTTAAACAAATTAAGTGTGTATTTTATCTACCAATTTTTGAGTCACCACAGCAAGTGCTTTAAGGTGAAGGTGATAAAATAAGTTCATTGCTCACTCAATACAAGACCACCTTGCTTACTTATACTTCAGGAGTTTTTCGTACACAGTAAGAGTCACAGTCCAGTCATGATAGAATTTTTTTTTTAACAAGGTGTAACAAATCAGAAGTACATAAAATGGAAATCCTCAGTAAAATTGCTCACTATTCAAAATTGTGACAGCAATGTAATACTGTGGTTTGACATAACAATACTGCACAGATATAATCCTCAAAAATCTTATCTAGTCAATATAATTCTTTATCATATTTCATATAAGTGTGATGTTACTGATATAGCTTGTTGTTCAGAAGAACAACATTCAACATGAAGATACCACAGACAAAAAGCTGCATAAATCTGGATATCTTGTATGGAAACAGAAAAAATTCAGGATGTGAAGGTGGTGAAGTCTGAAGGTACATTCATCTGAATAACAAGTAAAAGCAAGACTAGAGAGAAGGTAGTTAGTCATTACCGCCTACCACCAACCTTTGGGCTACTCTCTTATCAACAAATAGTGGGGTTGACTGTCATATTACAACACCCCCATGGCTGAAAGGATGAGCATTTTTGGTGTGATGGGAATTCGAATCCACAACCTTCAGATTACGAGTCGAGCGCCCTAACCGCCTTACCACCTTGTCATGCTGGGCTGCAAGCCAAATGGTAGGTATTCCCTTGTATTTCAGATTAAGGTTTCCATATCATTGGTCTGGAAGTGCTTTTTCATTTGCTAATAACACTCAAAAATTTGTCAAATTCACATCTATCTGCTATAAATAGCCAGCATCCTCTCATCTTATTGACTTAATTTTTATTTAAATATAGCCAAAGATTATGAAAAATGTGCAATACTTTAAACTTAGTTCATTTCAGAAGTTTCAAATCATGCACAACTATGAGAGACCACTATATGTGGTATAAGCTGAATGACTAATGACTTGCATTTAAAACCATGACTCATTTACATAACAATTAACTAAGGAAATTATAACACTGCTTTTTAAATTATATGCGATATAAAAATTCTAATGATTTTTCTTTTTTGCAGGTTAATTAGGTATACTAGTATTATGTTCCAAAACATTTAATGCCCAAAAGACATATACAAAAACACGATGAAATGTTATTTTCAACCCTCCATTATTTTTCTAAAATAAACAATTTTAATCTCCTTCCTACAACTAATTTTTTAAAAAACATCAGCAAATTCAGTGAAATACTTAAAGAACTTCTATGTTTATCTTGACATAAAACATACTTTGTAGCTGGCGGTAGTATTCATGTTTACACCCATGAAAATAGTCAATACTCATTTCAACACTTTTACTTTATTAGTTATTGTAAGGAGCTTCTCCTTATGACCAATGACTTTCTTGAAAGCACATTCAATTGCTTTTTTTCTGAATAAGAACCACAATAACAGCTTAATAAAACAAATATGAAGGACACTTCAACTAAAAGCACAAGATTGTAGCAAAGTAACACCAAACATACAAGATTGCCACTGGACAGGAGAGGAGAGTACCACAACTCGTGAGTGGCAAGAATGCCAACAACACAAGCATGCTTTAATATTAAGAGAATTTTCAACTTTAGAATTCTGAACTTCAGAGGTCAAGCTCAATTTATAATGCCGTTTAAGAACTACTCTGAATGTGTGGTACATTCAGGTAAAACCAAATTAATGTTAGAATTAAAATTATGGAAAACTTAGAAAAAAGGAGAATACAATCATTAAAAAAATACATAAAAAAGATTTAAAGTAAAAATGCAAATGGAAAATAAGTGATGAAACAAATAAGGTTTCAAGGTATTAACATTATTTTCTCAAGCTACACATCCTTGTGTTGATTTTACTAAATATTAAAGCTTTAAGAAACAGAGTTCAATAGGAATTTTTAGCTTAAGATGATGATGTAAGCACTATATCTCAAACCTTAAGATTGTTTGTTTAAATTTTTGCAATTGCATTTTCACATTAAGCTACTCCCTGGTCACACAGCGATATGCCTATGAACATATAATACCAGAAACTGAGTTTTGACACCTGTGGTGAGCAGAGCACATATAGCTTATTGTATAGTTTTGTGCTTAACCACAAACAACAACACTAAGTCATTTATCCTGTTTCTATATGTTTCACAATCCCTATTCTCCCTAAAGTTTATAAAGCTGTAAAACAGTATATAAAGATAGCCACATACTTTTTCAAGTTGTATAAGAGTTATCAATAGATGTTTAATGCAAATATAAGAAAATATGTCATAATTGCACATGTATATATATAAGCATTTTTGATGTTTCTTATAATTTGTATATTTCCCCTTCCTTCACCTCCTCTCTAGTCTGTAATAATGCCGGTCATAATTTTGTTGCAGCTGAACAGACTTCCTCTTCCTGACTCCCCAGTGGCATGTCTTGGGACTCACACTGTTAAAAACTGGGTTTCAATACCTGTGGTAGGCAGAGCACAGATAGCCCATTATGATACTCTGCATTTAATTGCAAATAATAAATCAATCCTCTTCCAATATATTGCATCACCTTATGATTTTCTCCATTTCCCATCCCTTTTTGCAGTCATGTTGGTAGTTACACATGTAGCACTGATAAGAACTTTACAGCAAATATTCATTCTCTGTTACAATTAACTTAATAAATAACTAAGAATAAGCAAACTCTCTCAGTATAACTAGCCAAATGTTCTTTATTTATGGTTCCAATAACATTACTAAATCACTTACACTATACTGATTCCACCATATTTTAACTGTGTTATTTGATGTCAGGAAAGATGGCAACAGCAACTTCTTTCTTGACTTTAACTTTTCAAATGAATTTCTATCTTCAAATACGTGTTTTTATACAGTCTTACTGGTATTATTATGATCTTCCAAACAGTGTACACAACTATGTGCAAAGTACAACTCACACATTTATTTTGTTTTGTCTTTGAACAATTCCTAATTCTCATTTGTTACAGATAACATCAGTTAACCGGCAACCTTCTTACTTGTATCTTTAAACAAATTTTCAATATTGATACCACATAAGTACTTATTCTGTTCTTGGCAAGTTTGTGAGAAATAATTTAGACATTTCAAGTTGCTTTCTCCATGCTGTAGTGTTACCAGTCTATAGATAATGATTTAATTAATATTCTCTTTAATGTGACTTTCATGGTCTCAACAGCATCATTTATAGATAACATAAACATTTCTCAGCATAGTTCTCTTCTTGGTCAATCCTTAACACATAACAATTTCTATACCTTTGTGAACACATATTACACTTCTCCTTAGTGCCTATTTTCACTGAATGCTAGGAGCATTAAAAATACCTAGATATATCACAGATGTTTCATGTGATAAACCACGTGCTACTTGTATTTATTACAATTAAAGCCCATTTACTATTTATTTGTCACTCTCACTATATGATCAATATTATGTAAACCAGCAGCATATTCTTCACAGCTAACAACACCAAACAACTTAATATCATCTGTACATTTAAGTAATTTATTGACTATTCCTTCATCTATGTCGTCGGTGTAAAAAAAAGCAAAGATCTGAAAACCTTGAGATACACCACTTGTGACATTAATCCCGTTTGACTGAGTTCCATTTATAACAACATCCTGCTTTCTTCTATCTAGCCAATTATTCCAACCAATAAGCTAATTCCTCATATTTTTCTTCTATCTAGCCAATTATTCCAACCAATAAGCTAATTCCTCATATTTTTCTTCTATCTAACCAATTATTCCAACCAATAAGCTAATTCCTCATATTTTTCTTCTATCTAACCAATTATTCCAACCAATAAGCTAATTCCTCATATTTTTTGAGACAATTTCTTTACAAGCCTTTCACATGACACCTCCTAAAATGCTTTCGGAAAATCCAGATACACAAAATCTACACTCTTACTTCATCTTCATAAACAATAACATTTTTAAAGGATGCCAAAAAATTTACATGGTAAGATTTTCCCTCAGTGAAATCAAGTTAAGTATTCAATAAAATTCTAAATACTGTTAAATCACTTTGCAAAGTATCTTTTAACAAACGTTTTCTCTAGCTGATGTAACAGTGACTGATGTATAATTACTGGGACAATTTTTATCACTTAGTTAGAAAACAGGAGTTACCTTAGCTATCTTGTAATTTGGTACCTGCCCAATATTCAAAGAAAGACATTTTACAATAATCAGACATAAGCCTTCCTTTATCATCCCTGAAGGGTTCTACCCAATCCTAAAATTTTGTTTACCCTTAATGTATCTGAAGAAATCTTTAGTTAGTTTTTCATTGTCAACCAACCTTTTCTCAAAGATGCATTTTCATGTCCCAATTTCCTCTTTCACTAACTTTCTTTATCTTGTATAATATTCTAAGTCTCCTATAATACCAATCAATGTAAATTTGCTAACGTATGATGCTTTAATTCTATCTCTTATACTCTGTTGAGTGAACCTGGTATTTTACTTGTAGCTACTATTTTCTTTCTGTAAGAAATACATTTACTGTGCATATTTAAATAAATATTTACATCTTCTCACTGTCTTCAAATAACTCATCTGCCAAACTTACAGTAGACAATTTTCAAGGTGTGCAACAAGAATTTACTTTTTTAAATTTGTAACCAAAATATCATAATAATTCATTATTTCCATATGCAGCAAAACAACACTGAACCTAATAGAAAGAGGTTCATTTGCACCCAGATGTTCCCCAATTTCCATCCTCTTAATCATTTCTTAATTTGAAATTGAGAATATATCCAAAAATGGCAATGTTACTGGTAGATTCCTTTGCTAATTGGTGAAGAAAACCTTCATGAAAAGTTTTCAAAAACATTAAGTTCCTAACAGTTCAAATTTCAACACTCTACATCTATATATGCTTGACTTTAAATTACCCATAATTATAACTTCATTAACAGCTGAAATCTTAATCTCAGTGTAAAGTTTCTCACTAATTTCATCAGTATCAATTTATGGTCTGTAATATATTTCGACTAAGAACCTTTTCCCTTTATATCCACTAATAGAAACCTAAATAGATTCAATCTCTTTCTATTGTATTTGATATATCTTAACTTCCATGAGATGAAGCTCACATTCCACATGTAAAGACTCTCCTCCCAACCTCTTTAATATTCTGTCCACGTTAAATAGCTTGTAACCCAGAGATATCTGTTATTAAAATCACACACATTTAACGATGTTTCAGTTGTTTCCATAACATAAAAATCTTCCATTCCTACCAGTGTACCAGCCACCAAATCCATATCTCAAACTTCTAGTATTACAACAGTAACAAGCTTACCCTAATAACTATTTCTATATTTAATTTTTGTGCTAAACTTTTCTCAAACTCTTATTCTTTTAGCATTAAGCTTATCCTTGCCCCTCATGACTATCTGTTCCTTGTTTATAGCTTCCTTTACTGCCAAGTTAATCAAGGGACTCCCTTCTTTCAGTGAACTAATTCCACAAGACAAACCAATCTGTTCATTCTTACACACTAATCTAATCCTAGCATTTAACCCTATTGATGTACACTTTACACCTACACTTAACTCTGAAAACTATTCTCAATAAAATTAATGTATGGAATTTTTCTTTAAATGCCGTTATCAATTTCTTTCACAGGTTTTCTCTACACTTTCTGCAAGTTGAGCGCCTCATAATGTCACCATATGTACAAAGCCATGTTCATTCCACCCCACTCCTACATCACTGACATATTTTTTAATTAGCTTTCACATTATTTTGTGATGGTTTACTCAACCATTTTCTACATTGCCAGAAAACCTAATATATTTCCTCTAAACTAAAGTAAAGAGCATTAAATGTCTTCAAATTTAAGGTACAGGAATTTCATTTTAACGTAAGCATTTTCCAATTTGCTTAAACACACTCAAATTGTATTGGTGACAAATAAGTGACTATTCCACATTATTTTCTCATTCAGTGCTGCCCTCTTTATACAAATGTTTTTCCCATGGCCTACAATTCTTTTCATTGCCTCCAACAATTCCAATATAAAAATTCTACATACGGGGAAATTCGAACTCTTGATTTTTTGTTAATATCTCCATTTTTTTCTTTTAATGTCTTGCGGGAAAACACTTATTAAAAAAGGAATAACATATATGTATTGATACCTGAATATTTTCTACGACTCTACCCAGGACGTGAAAGTGGGTTTTCTCGGGGCACTCCCGTTTCCCCCCACAGCAAAATCTCTGGCATCGGACCTGTAGGTTCCAGCCTAATTCTGAAAATGGCCATTTTCCCAGTCAAGGGTATCTAATCAATTACAGTAAATTTTAAAAACCAATTCGCCAGCCGCCAGTGTACTCCATCCTCGAGCCAAGGTCTGGCTCACTTCACTTTCGCTGCTTTCGTCCAGTTCTCCCGTCCTACCTCTCACTCACAAATACACCACTACATTTTTTTTGAAATGTTAAAAATAAAGTAAAAATTCCACGGATATCTTAAAACATTTCTCATGTAATGGGACGAAGAAGAACTGCAAAGTTCCTGAACACCCCAGTTGGGGAGAGAACTCTTCTGATTTCTCTCTCTCCAAACTGAACCCCTGCCACGTTAGTTTAGTTTAGTTCTACGACTCTGATTGGACAGCTACTTTGAAGAATTCAACCAATAATGATTCTACTATAAGAGTATCTTAGCAACGTTGGTGTTCGGAAAAGAATTTCAAAAATTTAGTTAAGTACTGGGAAGCCTGACAAATATTGATATTTCATCTTATAAACAGAAAGTAAGATATTATGACAGAATTATCATTAAGAAGTATTTTTTTTGCTTAATTATATTTGTTGTCAAAACCAAAACTCAAATGTATGAAAAATCTATTTTATTTCTTTAAAATGTGAAAAATATATACTATTATAACCAGAAACGAAATAACAAGCAGTTAGTTCCTTGTACACCACTTGTTTCCAACCATAAAACCTTGAGTCACTGCTTCTGTTAATTACGATTGGAGAGGCTAATTTTTCATAATTTTTAGACATAGTTTCTAGTTTTTTGTGTTGATTTGGGTGAAAATATTCAAATTAATCAAAGATGTTGACCGTGAGTATAAAGCAGATATAATACTGATAAATGTGATTTAGTGGTGGTGTGATATAAACAATCCAACTCAATACGTTTAACTAATTGATCATTTAGATTTGTAAACATTACTTGTAATTTAAAAGTAAAACTATTCTTAAACAGAAAAACGAAAGATTGGAGAATTTTACCTTTCGTCGTTAAAACTTACTGTACAAACACAAATAAAATACCTTTTCAAATATTTTCATGAAGATGGTTATGTTCGTAATTTTTACAGTTTTATTTAATTTTTTATTCAGTTTATTTGGTACCTCAAAACACCATCAACTGCTCTTGTGGATACAAGTTAAGGATAATCATGGCTGTAAGTTGTGAATATGGACGTACTTTGGTTTTTATTCTTTTCATTTTTTCACGTAAAAATTTGAGGGGCATAATCTGTTTTGTAGAAATATGTCTATAGTAATGAAATGAGAAAACTCTAGATAAACAAGAAATGCATTTGGAATATTCCCAACGTTAAAACCTTTACTGAAACGAAGTGTTTTTGCTAGTTTATTTTTAAGTATATTTTACACAAGACGGTAATTAAAAGCCGAATAAGAATTTGAATTTCCTTACACAGAGGCACAACTCAACTTGGAATAAATGGAAAGAATATGTTTTATTATAATGTGCGAAGTAAGCAATATATGCAATGAGATTGTTGTGAATTTCAGTATAGAAGGAAATATTATAAAAAGAAACACACCTGTACTAATTACATCGTGTCATAAAAGTTAGGCAAAATTTCTACAAGACTTACAAATTAATATACGTGGTAGAAGTGCTAGGTGTTATTTAGTGGCTAGCGTTGGGGTCACTAATTGATGGTCCAATGTTCGAGTCACAATGTGTCGCTGAACACGTTCCACGCTGCTAACTACCAGGTATTTTAACTAACTTAATCGGTGTTGTTTCTCGGTTCAGAATGTTACGTAAGAGTAACAACTACTGCTTGATAGTTGTCCTTAACTTTTTAACAGCTGTAAATAAAGAACGGTTGTGTCTGAAACTTTGGAAGGATTTGAATTGGATGTTCATACCTTCTATCGCATGATGTGCCGTATCTTTAGCTTTTGTTTTGGAAACATTACTTCGGATGTTTTAACAGCTGTGTATCTCGTGTTGTGAGAATACTACTTTGAACACTTCCATGCCTGTTCTCTCTTCACTTATTACAGACGTTAAGGCCATCTGTGTTATTATATTGTTTTGTCACCATGTTTTTTCTTGTATTCAGCTATTCGTTGCATCAAGTTTCAGAGTAAATTTACGTATTTTATGCCATAAACACAAACGAAACATTGAGATAAACATTAATAAGTGAATTATGGGAAATACCATATGTCAAAATCTTGGTTACTATTTTACCAACGAATAGAGGGTCGAACGCCCTCACCACCTGGACATTCTTACATTACAAGTTTTGTAGGTCTAAGTTGTTAACGGATTTTCTTTCCGGTTATCATAAAGTGAAGTCAGCTCTAAATTTGAATTGAACGTAAATTATATTACCGTTATAGACAGACAGAGGTTTGGTTTAATATATATATTTGTTTCACTAGGATAACAAAAAAAGAATGACTGGGAAGAAGCCTAAAACCTTAAATGATGCCCAGGAAAGCTGCAAAGTAAAAGGTAAAATATCTCTATTTTTGTTTGTCTAGTATTAAAAGTATTAGCAAAATCTTTTAAAATTTGTGAAATGTTTTCCAAAAATATTTATTTTATCATACACTACACTCAAGAACAAAACCGTTTCTTCCTCCAACTTACCAAATTTACACCAATTGCAAAACTTCAATACAAGCATCGAAAGAAACCCTGGGAATTAGAAAATTGACACATATCTGTACACCTAACCAGGTACTTACCAAACCAAAGTTAGTTAATGAGGTTCAAAACGTTGAAAGCAAACCATGATTATTACAGGCCACACATATTGAAGACAAAGGAAAATCTTGTTCATCATCGTGTTGCGATCTAACAGATATGTTTCTTTAGAATGATTGGAAAGAAAGAAAAATATATATTGGACTGTATTCTAAGTGAGAATGATCTATCGTTACCTTATGATAGTATATAAAATAATCTGACAACTGGAATAGACTACACACAGACAAAATAGGACAAAAATCGAATCTCACATCAGAGCCAATGAATTCCACATACTTAGTGGAATCACCAATTTATAACCGACACCACGATCGGGTAATGAAGGATTAAAAAAGTGAAATCATTTACATCACTCTTATCCTACAGATGTACATCTCAACGAACATTAGATTTAAACATCACCTTCACGTGCTTCTATTGATTATACTAGGCTAAACACCAAAGTAGGGAGTGTGTACATCGTGTTGAGTTCCTACACTTCTAACATTTATAAACATTCCCCTTCTGTGTCTAATAAGCGTATTCTAGATTTTAAACAATTATGACAAGTCTCGACATATTCTTACAAAGACATGCGTCTCTGTTTCATGATTCATTAAATCTGTTTACTTTTTGTTATTTCCAATTGTTCCCAGATATCGCTTGCTCTAATACTTCGTGGCTAACACACTATTTTAAATCATGTTTTTCTCTTGTAATACTCTGCTCTGACCAAATATTCAATATTTTAATGTCTTCTACATGCTTATTGTAAACGATATTTTAGATCACGTATTATTTCTCCATTACAGTTTCTTCCATGTAGAAACTCATATTTATAAATTTAAGTATTTTCTATTAACTGTATGTTGCTTTTTGTATTACCTATAATCTGCTTTATGTTATTTTGTCGATTAAAATATAGGATAAGATATTTGTTGATTTTCAACACGTTAAACAAAAGAATAATTAAACCTGTAACATAAGGCACAAGAAACATTTCTTCTGATGCTTCAGTAAAGAAACATTTTAGGATAATATAACAATAAGTGGTAAACAATAATCTATAAACACAACCTCTGGATAGCAGTACATTTTCAAAATAGTGCAATTTAGTTCTAAGTCTTCTTTGCGATTACAGTGTTGTAACAAAATATAATAAGGAGTTTGTGATTCTAGTATTCTCCTCCTAAAATCAAAAGATAATCGTTCCCTTATTATCTGATATACATGTATTTAAATATCTGTGTTCGTATAACATGGAATAATTCGTAAAGATATCAGTTAAAAATTTCTCAGAAGTCAAATTGTTAATGAGAACAGCTTTAAAATATTTTATCTTCAGGTTTAAAATCAGACAAAACCAACCATGATACCAGGATACCACATTTTTTATTATTTCAGGGCAATCAGTGACATCCTCTGTGAGCACTAAGAGAAATCAGTTTCTCCAGAGGTTGTAACATAAGGGACGCTTAACATTGCAATTTGTAATGCCATGATATCAGTAAAACATGTACGTGCCATGAATCACGAGAAAAATTATATAATTTATAGGGTACAAAACAGCGTGAGATACGAACTTGTAAACAAGAAATAAAAATATTTTAAACCTTCATTTTGTTTTTATATGCTCTTGAAACAAACCACGTCAGAAAACTCTTCATCAAACATCAAGTTTATTAATATAGTTCGTGAGTGCAAGTCTAACTAAAGATGAAGGGATGATATGTTCAGTTCATTACTTTCAGTTTAATTCATTATCGGGAAAACAAAATTATTGAGGCAAATGTCATGAGACGATCCCTCAGAATATAATGTAACCGTTAAAATAAAATTACAATAACGAACAGTTTGAACTGATGATGATGCTAGACCAAAGGACGAGACTCGCCCTAGCCAGGTGAATTAAGGCGTTCGACTCATAATCTGTAGGTTACGGGTTCGAATCCTCGTCGCACCAAACATGCTTGCCCTTTCAGCCGTGGGGGCGTTATAATGTGAGGGTCAATCCCACTATTCGTTGGTAAAAGAGTAGCCCAAGAGTTGGCGGTGGGTGGTGATGACTAGCTGCCTTCACTCTAGTTTTACACTGCTAAATTAGGGACGGCTAGCGCAGATAGCCCTTGTGTAGCTTTGCGCAAAATTAAAATAATACAAAGGACGATACGATGCAGTTATTAAAGTCATAATTTACTTCGTGTAGAAGCTGCTGTTATTGTGTTTTGAATTTAATTATTTACTCTAGCAGATTTTTTACTAGATATCAAATCAAAGCTAGTTTAGATATTATTTAGTTCTATAGAAATCAGCATTTTTATCTTATTTTAGGTGAATCTTCGGCTATCACTACCATCATGTGTGATGAACAAGAAACATCAGTTCCTCCGGAGGTTTACATACCCAAAAGGTATGTATTCTCAAGTACATCCCGACTCTTAGCTCAAATGGTTGCCAGGACGCTCTACTCACAATCTGAGGAATGCTGTTTTGAACTCCCATCACACCAAACACATACACCCATTTAGCAAAAAAGAAAAACTAAAATATGACGGTCAATTTCGCTATTCGTTCGTAAAATGAGTAAACAAATAGTTGAAGTTGTTTGGTGTTGACGAGGTGTCTTTCTTTTGCTGGTTAGTGTATTATAGCCTATGAATAGTTTCGCGCAAAATTTAATAGAAACCAAATCACATTGACTAAGTATCGAATAAACATTTTAAAACTATAAAAAATATGTTCATATCGTTTCTTAATCAAATAGGACACAAAAGGTTTAAGATAAATACGTAACAGTTCATGTACTGTTTTTCTCATTTGTCTTTATCTCACCATGGTGAACTTATGTTTTTATAAGAATGTGTACTATTGATGATTATAATCTGTTATCAAGCAGAAAAACTGTTAACTTGAAATGCAATGAAAAGTATGTAATCCAATGATATAATTAGGTTTCATAGTTACTTACATAAGTTACTTATTTCTTCAATACTTTGCACCTTTGCTCCTAGGCTAAACCTAGTTAAACACTACCTGTCATATCGTCTTTGCCGTCAACGTCTTGTAGAGTCGTTTTCACTTATAATTTCTTTTAGACCCTTAATTATTGTATTTTTGATTCAAGCAGACAAATTTGGTAAGGTATGTTTTATGTGACCCTGAAATAACCATAATTCGTTATCTATTCCACGATATAAATATTCAAGTACATTTAATAATCATTTGACGAACATCATCTACTGTTTCTCTCTACACACAATCCCAACCATGTTACATTCTAAGTAACTTTGGTGTGGATATTATAGTAACTTGTGAATAAAAGTAGAGAAAAATATGTCAACTCCATTACATCTGCTAAATCCACTGTTATCAAGGACTTCCGTATAATACCAGTACTCCACAGTTTGACTGGTATACGACAGTTTTAGTAGTTATTGAAATACTGTTCACACTGTCATATTGTCTGAACAATAACTGTAAATATACTATGACGTATTCATCACATGTAAGTATTGCTTCTATTACAGTGACTTTGCCGTGCCCAGAAAGCCATTGTGGAAGCGGATTTGGAACGGTTTGAAGAACGTTTTCAGTTGTCACCACGTCTACAAGCCATTCGAAGAAGAGAGAAGAAGAGGAACAAAAGATCCTTACGACGAGGAAGAGTCCTCCTGGTGTCACGACTCGTAAGTTCTAGGTTTTTATGATTTAAATAGGATACCGTATTTTCATACTACATATACTCAACGTAATGTATCGCTTTACAAAAAGTTTTAATACATAAATTCTCACCGTGTAAGAGTGTACAAGCCATGGTCTGCTGGATATCGATATTTTCAATTGATGGGTATTCTATGCTCACAAGGGCTAAATGGCAAGTCAGAATCACTTAACATTCCTATTTCTAAACAACTGACCAACCACTCAATGCATTAAGAAACTTTAGCCATTTCGTAAAGCCGAATAATGGGACTGACTGTCATTACTATAACGCGAGCACGACCGAAATTACTGACTGTATTTAGTTGCATTGTGGCTCGTATTTTAGACACAGAGAATTGCAATCCTGCACTCTGAAGATCGTTCACTGTTGGCCCGTCTACGAAGAATATAATAAGTATAAATTAATGCTTTTAATCTCTGTGAGGATCTGTTTGAAGAAAGAGTGAATTTTAGATGTGTAAAATGCAACAGTTTTTTTACATGATTTTGGGGTAATCGACGATTTCTAACTTAAAATACATTTTATACAAAACATTAAATTGTATTGAGTTTCTTTATCATTCAACTTTGTTGGACTTCTATTTAAAACCATGTCGTGGTTTTTGTTTTTTACTAACATCCGTGGGGCATGACATTAATTAAATGTCTTACCTTTTTAATGCATGCTGGAATAAAACTAAAACAACAAATGTGCTTTAACATCATTTTTTCTCTCCAAACCATACTCCAGTTGTAACAATACTGAACAGGGAGAAATGGAGAGCTTACCCCTTTCGGATTGCGCGTGTGGTCGTGTCATTGGAATTGATTCGAATGACACACGTGTTGTAAGCGTCCTAAAACCAAGGCACACACCAAACGGATTCTTCGTTACAAAGTGGAGGTTGAAGAATTGTAAAGGTAAGCAGTCTCTTGTTTGTATCCGAACAGCGTTTCTTTTATTATTATTATTACAGTAAAAGATGACCTGGAGAGATCACCTACTTTAACCATTTCCACCACTTCATAGTAGTATGTTGTCTGTCTATAACTTAGTTATAAGACACTGAAATGTTGTCACTTAAGGGACGCTTAACATTGCATTTCGTATCACGAGAATAATTATACAATCTATAGGATACAACACAGCATGACGTATGAACTTGAAAAACAAGAAATAAAAATATTTGTTACTATTCATTTTGTTTTTACTTGCTCTTGATACAAATCACGTCAGATGCCCTCCCTTCACCAAACATCTTCATTATTAATGTATTTCGTGAGCGCAAATTTAAACAAAGATGAAAGGACTATGTGCTCAATATATTATTTTTAGGTTAATTAGTTATAGGGGAAACAAAATTATCATGGCATAATCCGGTAGCAAATAAAGTGACGGTTAATTTAAAATTACAATAACAACAATTTTGAACTAGTGATGATGATGATGCATAGTAAAGGTCGATATGATGTGGTTATTAAAGTCATGATTTAACTACTGTAGAAGTTGTTATTGTATTTTGAATTTAATTATTGAGTTTAGCAAGTTTTGCATCGTAACTGAAACAATTTTATCTTAACGTTTTTGAATTTCACTTCAATAGTTTGAGCCCGATATGGCCTGGTGGTTAACGCACTCGACTCGTAATGCCAGGGTCACTAGTTCGAATCCCCGTCACACCAAACATGTTTGCACTTTCTACGGTTGGGGCGTTACAACTAACGTCTAATCTCACTATTCGTTGGTAAACGACTAGCTCAAGAGTTGGCTGTGGGTGGTGATAACTAGCTGCCTTACCTCTTGTCTTACACTGCTAAATTAGGGTCACCGAGCTTAGATTGCCCTCGTGTACCTTTGCGCGAATTTCAAAAACAAACAAACTTTGATAGTTTTACATTTTGCGCTGAAAAAAGGTTTGAAAATAAAGTTTATAAATAGTTAGGGTTAACATAGTGCAGATAGACCTTTGATAATATTAAACGCGCACACACACAAATTTACACAGAAGTGTCACGACAGATTGAATAATTTATGTTTTAGCATATTCTTCACTCAAAGCCACCCATGGAATAACTGCTCATAGCAGTTGTAGATTTTAAACTGATGAACAAGAAGGGAGTTAATTACTGAATCATACCATTGTCCTTTTCAGCCTACTACAGTTCCTACCCACTTAACAGTTTCAACAAGGAAAAACATAGAAATTATTCTGTATGACCTAATATGTTGTCTCGCCACCTGTAGTTATCAGCCAAGAATAAGTTTCTAATTTGATGATTAAGTCAGGTAATAAATATGCGAATTGAGCAAACAGCCAATAAAGACCCATTTGTTTAGGGTACGATGTATTACCAACAGTTACATAACAAAGCCTGGAAACAAAATTGTGTAATCACGCCTACATAGTTGTAAGTTGCTGTTCCACGTGTCTTTCATTGATTTCTTGTAACTTTAAAGATCGTGTATGTTGTGAAAAGAGAAGAAGATAAAAACAAGCCGCAATGCGTTGTTATTTTTTGTGCCAAAAATAGTTAAACATTCAATATAACTGTTATAATTAATTTGTTTGAAACATTGAACTGTCAGTTTGGGAAATACTTACCTATAGAAAATGATAAGATTAATAAGAAAAAAAGTAGTTTCCCCAATCGCAACTGTCGAATGATCAACGGGAAGAAGATAAATTAATGGAAGAAGGATTTTAATTGGCTAACGCGATATAAACTTTCAAGCATTTTGTTTCCTTATATAAACAATATTTTTTTCAAGATATTTTGTATTCGTGTCCAACCTCACTTACATGTTGAACAAAGGAAGTCAGCTATTCACAGATGAATTTTAGTTAAGTGACATGTAAAAATCACTACAAAGTGTATATTGTATATATATTGTTTCAATAGGTTCAGAAGTTTTCATGTCCAGGATCAAAGATCATGAAACATTCATTTCGTTAAGAGGAATACATGATCCTGGTGACGAAATTCTAAAAATAAACAACGTTAGTGTGACCGACGAAAATTTCGGGCGAATCAAGAACTTAACAATAACAACGAAGAATATACGTTTTACAGCCGTGTGTCTTTCGAATCCGAAAGACAACTGAATATACAGTCATGTGAAAACGTTAGGACACCCTATGAAAGCCTGTGTATATTTGTAACATTTTTGGATATATCGATATTTAATCTCAATTTTAACAATACTGAGAGATTATAGGAATATAATTAAACAATTAAAACTGAAGAAAAGACCTTTCAAGATCTTCTGTGAATGTCATACTACAAAAATGCATATTCGAACTGAGGAAAAGTTAGGACACCTTACCCTCTAATAGTTAGTGTTACCCCCTTTGGCTGAAATAACTGCAGTGAGACACTTCTTGTACATGGCTACCCGTCTCTGACATTGGTCTGAAGGAAGTTTGCCCCACTTCTCAATGCAGAATTCTGTCAGCTATGAGATGTTTGAGGGGTTTCTTGCATGTACAGCCCGTTTCAAGTCACCCCACAGCATCTCAATGGGATTAAGATCTGGGCTTTCCATTCCAGGACTCTCCATTTCTTAGTTTTCAGTCAGTCCTTGGTGGATTTACTGGTATGTTTTGGGTCATTAACGTGTTGCTGGGTCCAATTCTGCTTCAGCTTTAATTTTCTTACATCGGGTCTCGCATGAACCTCAAGCACCCTCTGATACACAGTAGAATTCATGGTGGATTCTGTTATTGTGAGCTGTGCAGGTCCTTCTGCAGCAAAGCAGCCCCAAACCATGACACTTCCACCTCCATGCTTCAGTTTGCATGAGGTTCTTTTCCTGGAATGCTGTATTTGGTTTACGCCAAACATGTCCTCTGTTCTGGTGCCCAAATAATTCAATTTTGGACTCATCTGTCCAAAGAACATTATTCCGGAAGTCCTGATTTTTGTCTACATTCTCTCTGGCAAACTTCAGTCTGGCCTTGATATTTCTCTTAGAGAGCAAAAGTTTCCTCCTTGCACACCTCCCATACAAGTTACACTTGTGCAGTCTCTTTCTGATTGTAGAGGCACGCACATTCACATCAACAGTAGCCAGAGCCTGCTGTAGGTCTCGTGAAGACATTTTAGGGTTTTTAGAGACCTCTTTTAGCATCTTGTGGTCTGCTCTCGGGGTGAGCTTGCTTGAACGACCAGACCTGGGCATGTTGGCAGTTGTTTTGAAAGCCCTCCACTTGTTGACTATTTTCCAGACATTAGATTAGCTAATTTCAAACTCTTTTGATATCTTTTTACATCAGAGACTGATAGATGACGACAAGAAGCTTCTCACTGCTGTTATTTCAGCCAAAGGGGTTATCATTAGCTATTAGGTGATAGGGTTTCCTAACCTATTCCTCAGTTCGAATATGCATTTTTGTAGTATGACATTTACAGAAGGTCTTTTCTTCCATTTTAATTGTTTAGTTATCTTCCTATAATCTCTCAGTATTGTTATAATTGAGATTAAATATCTATATAGCCAAAAATGTTACAAATATACACAGGCTTTCATAGGGTGTCCTAACTTTTTTCCATTACTGTATGTAAAAGTACTTTAAATAACATTTTTGTTATAAATACTAAATTGTAAAAAAAATGTATAAAATTATCTGTGTATTTATTTATGCTACTTTTAATGTTTAGTGTTGTAAAATAACAAATTAAGAAAAGTTTAAATTATATTCCTCATTGTATTAAGTGTATTGCAAAGAAAATTATATTGGATTTTATTACTAAAAAAATTAAATATAATTTTCTTTGCAATACACTTAATACAATAAAACCAACAAAATTCAAGACAGACTGGTGTCATACCAGTCAATTCAAATTTCTTAAATTTATGATGATATTAATAAATCTTATCTCTTAAACTGTGTGTGAGCCAAGCTGTTTATTGTTTCCTTGCAGATATCCTTTTCATTCTATAAGGAACATGTTTTCCTTGAATACTGAAGAATTTACCTTTAAAAAGTTCACACATCTGGCCAGTGTCGCCAAATAACTTAATCTCACAGTTAGTTTTGCAGATTATCCCTGACAAAAATTATTTCTTAGCTTTTTCTTCTTTAAATTATTTTATGACCTCACGACACTTCTGCTAATCTACTTCATTAAATTTTCTGCTTTGTCAGTTACATCCTCCATCTGTACCCTTAGGTGGTATAATATTTTTTATCCCTATTCACAACATTGGTTATTGTCCCCCTCTTTGGAGTAATCACCTATAGCTTATAGCCTACTTGTCTTCTACATCTTTCTCTGACCCTTTGGTTTTCCTTCCATCCAACATTTCCTCATCTGCATAAACCAAAGGCTGAAATTTATTATTTAACAGAATGGACTTATTATAAATAATTTTATTACTCTTTCTGCTTTCTTGAGAGTTATTGTCAGCTAATGTATCCCTTGTATGTAAAAACTTTAGTTTCTTCAGAAATTGTGCTTCTATTTCCCACAGTGTGTTCTTTTCTTTAACTATTACCTCTACTTTATTAGGATTGACTTTAATTTCTCCTCCATCCTACATACTGCTTATAAAAATTGCATATCTCTATTACTAGCTTCCTTAAAAGTATAAGGGTGACTTACATTACTAAATAAAATCGACCATACATTGCACTCGTTACATCTGACAAACTGTGAACACTTTACTCCTACTTGTCTTAACCACTGGATTTATACTTGTGGCTTGAAAATAAGTAGTCAGTACCAAATGTCAGTATTCTATTTTTTAACACTGTTACTGTTAAGACAAATGTTTAAGAAACAATTGACCGGCATTGCCAGGTGGTTAAGGCTCTTGACTTGTAATTTATCAATAAATGTTTGAAATGTATTCAGGATGTTTTGGAGATTATGTAAATAATGTTTGAGATTTTGAGGATGAAAAATTGTTCTCTTAATCCTAACATGAAATCCCTTTACATTCAGACTAGTTACGAAACAGGCACTATTTTCGCAAACACATTTCTAGTAAAAATATTTCATTAAACAATCTGTAATCTTTACTAAAAGTATACCAAATTTTGTAAAAATACATATGCTATATAAAAGGTTATAGCAAAAACACTTAATGCGTGGAAAAGTGTAGACGAACTCGTGTATGTTACACCAAGCCCACAGTGAAAGGGTTAACTAAGTTTGTGACACCCAAATTGACCTTTATTGTGTTCATTCAATAACTTATATGTTTTGTTCATCTCTACTAAATATCAAAAACTTTCAGTAATCATCAGGAACCATTTTGTGACAAAAATACAGAATTTTTTAATGAAGTATTTTCAATAAGTATTTCTCCATGAACATATGGAATCAAAATGTTGGCTGCTCAGAGTGCAAAATGATTTTTATGTTAAAATTAGAAAGTACTTCCACTTATCTGAAAATATGAAATTTCATTTCCATAACCTCTTAAAATCTCCTAAAAAATTTGAAATGTTTTCATCAGTAAAACATTATATTTTATCTGTCATTTTCTCTACTGTAACTTTATATGAGGTTGTCCCATTTCACTGACCTTGTGACCGCCAAATAAAAAAAATCAATATATACTTAAATTACGTTTTTCTTTCTAGAATAACTTCAGATTGTAACATGAAACATTTCTTTATTCTAAATAGCTTGAAATGTACAACAGTATATATCTGTTTATACTTATAGTTTTATTGTCCTTTTGAATCATATTTAACTAATATTCTCACCATAAAATTTGTAATTTACTTGGTAAATGTGAAGATCAAATTACCCTACTGAATCACATAAAACTACTTATGAGTTGCTTGCAAGCATACCTCATAAAATTTATTATTTCTTATTTTATGTAAGCTAACTTAAAATGGTTACAATGGAATAAAGTTTAAATTTCCAGTGATTGATTGACTGATTGATTTAGTGCTTTATGGCACAAAGCAGCGAGGCCATCTGCGCCAGACATTCGGTAAAAATGTAAAAAAAAATAAAAATAAATAAATAAATGTAGTAATAGACATAAATGGAAATGAAGGTAAAACAAAAAAGTATAAAACCAATGTTGACACCTAGTCTACAATGTTAAGATAGAAGGCAGAGTATAAGAAGTTGTAAGGTATTTACTCTAGCAACAAGGTAATGATCATAACCCGCCAGGAAGACTAACAGGTAAGTTCAAGAACCACCGTCAATCACCTGAAGTTGGCCTTTCCAGTCCTGGTTCCGGGTTATGTGTCATAGCAGCTATTATCAAAATGTAAAAGAATAAAAGTTTTAAAAGACACTTCGCAAAATCGTAATAATGAGTAGCGAAATGTCCAGTAAAAAGATAAAGTCAAGTAAATGGAGTAAAATTTGTAAAAGTAAATGAAGGTAAAAACAAAACAGCAATTAAAACAGAAAATGGTGTAAAACCCAATGGTGACATCCAGTCTTCAAAGTTGTAAAATATTTACTCTAGCAAAATGTTAATGATCATAACCCGCCAGGAAGACTAACAGGTAAGTTCAAGAACCACCGTCAATCACCTGAAGTTGGCCTTTCCAGTCCTGGTTCCTGATTATGTGTCATAGCAGCTATTATCAAAATGTAAAAGAATAAAAGTTTTAAAAGACACTCCGCAAAATCGTAACAATGAATAGCCAAATGTCCAGTAAAAAGATAAAAGTCAAGTAAATGGAGTAAAATTTGTAAAAGTAATTGAAGATAAAAGCAAAACAGCAATTAAAACAGAAAATGGCGTAAAAACCAATGTTGACATCCAGTCAATATTTCCAGTGAAAATAGACAATTTTAAATGCAGAAAACAATTTATCTCATTTGATAGATTAAAACCTTCACTTCCTATTGAATATAAAAATATTGTATTAAACACAGAGAAAATTAACGGCACTTCCGAAAAACAGGATTTGATGTGTCAGTGTGAATGTGGGGTAGGATTTCCTATTTTGTAGCACTGTAACTAAATAAAATTGAAAGCTATAAAAATTATTCTTTCCCTGAACACTGTTAATATCATAAGCAATTTATTTCATATTTAATATTTCTTGCCCTCTGACTCCATCCACTATAGAGCCCCATGAGGAGATGCACTACAATGTCAAGCAAGGACATTGCAGCAATGCCAGGGTTTCATGAGCACTATACCCAAACACCAGCATCAGACAAAATGTACACAACACCTTTTGAGAACTTCCAACACTGGTACTTGGTTGACTCTAGCCTAAGGGGGCAAGCCAATTGACCCAAGGGGGGGCCACCCCAAGCCATCCCGTCTACAGGAATTCAAGGCTAAAGTGGTGTGTTAGGGTTGGGCCCCTCAACCACCAGGATCCTCTCCTCCCCTTCATGGGTTGCCACACACGGCAAACACGTGAGTAGATGTTTAGATCTCAGAGAAGGTAAAAGGAAAGAACAGAACCTTCCCTCAGAGGTCCCCTCACCAAGTACAGGAATCCACACCGAGGGGAATAAAACATTGACTAAAAGTTAAAAAAACAACAACAATGTTGGCCAATCATAAATATGAATAAAGGATACCTGTTGTTTTCATTCCAAATTATATAGAAAAAAATTTACTTTTATGTAAAAAAGACCAACAATTTACTCAACAATATTTTTGAAAACAATATTCTTGGTTATAATTAATTTATGTATATTTTGTCTCTACATAAATTAAAACTTCTTTTATATATTTGTGTTACTTGAATATGTTACATTTAACAATAATGTTCAATACTTATGGATATGAGTTACATATGGACCAATTTGATATTTTACTATTACTATTGTTCACTCTTAAAACATAAAAAGGCTTGTATAATGTCTTCTCATACACTAAAAAATTGTCATAATTTGTGATCAAATACAACTGAATCCAGCATGCATGGAACTGGTCCAACTGACTGACCCGATAATGAAAAAGGAATACTTAATAAAATTCAAAATCTATCATACGTATGTACAAAAAAACATAGCAAGCTTTCAGAAGAACATAAAAGTCTGTTATGCACCAAAAAATAAATGAGTTACAAAGATATGTCTGCAAATTGATGATATCTGTTTTGACTTTACATATCAAAGTACAAGTCAATGCTCATGTGAAAAATAAGGTTTCTTTTTTGTCATTGTATAATCTCCATACTGTATTTGAACAACCATTGAAATGCACACCCAAAATTTTTGTAAATACTATCATTTATATTGCATCTGTTACTTACTTTCACCTACCAGGAAATGTTTTTAAATCAGTAATAAAGTATAAAATAAACACGTATTTAATAACTGACATCAAGTACACAATACTATATTGAATGGTACTCTCTAAAATGTCAAAAAACATGAGCTTTGACATTTACACATACAAATAGGCCTAATGTGAAAACATTTACAGGAATGAAGACAATATCTAAAAATACTATAATAAACTTCTAAGACTGTGACTTATGTCGATGTCTTTTAAACTTTCCACTAAATTATGATGTTCATCATTGCATAAGTTACATTTAAATCATATTATCATGGAAGCATAAATTATTCCTCATGTAACTAGTTGATAATCTTAATCCAGTAATGTCTAAACTTTGCTTTTATTCATCTCTAAAGCTGTTCTCTATTAGTAGCTCTTACCCTTTTATGGTCTTGCACCATATGATGAGACTTGAAATGTGTAATAATTTCTTCAAATACAAAAATAAACCATAAAAGAAACAACAGTTGGTTAATTGTATTCTTAATGGATGACAGTTTCTTAACAAATAAGAACCTATACTTTGAGATGAACAGAAAATTCTTAACATATTGATAAGTGTGGAATTTTATTGATAAAGGTGCTTTATTCTGTGGAGCTGTTATACTCACCACATATATTCTCATTGAAGAATATACAACTTAACACTGTAACAACAGTAAAGAGAAATAAACAGGATTACAAATTTTGACTGTTTAATATATTCTAATTACATATACCAAAAGTGGAGATTCATAAAAGTTATTTGCAGTGAAAAAAAACAACAACAGGAAGTTACTGTGTTAAACAAATTAAGTGTGTATTTTATCTACCAATTTTTGAGTCACCACAGCAAGTGCTTTGAGGTGAAGGTGATAAAATAAGTTCATTGCTCACTCAATACAAGACCACCTTGCTTACTTATACTTCAGGAGTTTTTCTTACATAGTAAGAGTCACAGTCCAGTCATGATAGAAATGTTTTTTTTTAACAAGGTATAACAAATCAGAAGTACATAAAATGGAAATCCTCAGTAAAATTGCTCACTATTCAAAATTGTGACAGCAATGTAATACTGTGGTTTGACATAACAATACTGCACAGATATAATCCTCAAAAATCTTATCTAGTCAATATAATTCTTTATCATATTTCATATAAGTGTGACGTTACTGATATAGCTTGTTGTTCAGAAGAACAACATTCAACATGAAGATACCACAGACAAGAAGCTGCATAAATCTGGATATCTTGTATGGAAACAGAAAAATTTCATGATGTGATGGTGGTGAAGTCTGAAGGTACATTCATCTGAATAACAAGTAAAAGCAAGCTGTTGGAAATGCTGAACAATATCTTCCAAAGACACAACAAGTTGAGAAAATAAGTTACAAAAGCAAGAGGCCATAAGTCCTGGCTCTAAGGTAGAAAATGTAGAACAGAACCAACCATGTTATGCACAATAACAGTAGTACTGCATATAATAAAATAACTCAAACAGGAAACTAATCTTGCATTATATTATTTACAAGCCCAATACCAGATCGACTGCACTAACTTCATTTACCCCCTATCCTTCCAAGAACAAACATTAAAAATGTTAAAATTACTTCAGTAAAGACAAAGTTAACACTTTCTTCAAGATTTAACATGAAATATTAAGGCACATGCTAACACAAAAAAGAAACTAATTTTCTAGTATATGATTTGATTTGTAACACCAGTATAAGATCATCTAACAGCTATGAACAGGAAACAATCAAATTAAAACAAAGTTTCAAAAATAATTTCACACTATAAAAATATTTTGTGACAATATTTAGCCTAGATTTTATTTATATACACACACATATATTTTTCTTCTTTTAACTGTGAAAGAGGTCTTAAGACTGACTTCACACTAGTTTTAGCACTCAATTTTTATTTATTTTATGGGGTTATGAGTAAATGTTAGATATTTTAATGAGCTTCTTTCATAATAATTTTGAAATATTAATATCTCATTCAAAACATCAACAACTATTAAAATCACTATAATAGCAGTTAATATCACATAATTTATTTCATAACAACCATGTATATACATATAACAAAAGAAAAGAATCTTAACCTTCGTAAGTAACAAACTTCTGAGTCTTAAAATAAATATGAGTCAAGTTATCATTCAATTTACTACTTGTCATTAAATTATACCAGTTTCATGGAATTTTACCTTTCACTCCAAATGCTGGTCAAAAAACAAATACTAAAGTAACAAAGCTAAACATTTTTATCCTTAACCCTCATACACACGGTGGGGGTCAAAAATGGGCCCACTTGTGTTTAAGTTGTTATAGAAATATCAAAGGTGTGACTTTCGGGCCTAAAAATGTACCTAATTTAATCTATACTAATAACATACTATACTAATACGTTTAACATGTATTTTATGCAAATGGGGTATTACACCCCTTGCCTAATGTCGAAATTCACGTTTTCCACATTGGGGCCGCATTTTTGACCCCCGTTTAAAAAACTCAATTACATTTCTGGTAAACAATCAAATAATATATTGATATGAAATTTTGTGTTCTATGCGCACGTGATTCAAGGAAAAAAACTTCTTCAAAGTGTATCAAGTGTAGTAAAATGGCTTGCAATGACCATAAAGTTACCCAGAGTGTATGCATAAATTGTATAGAATAAATATTTTGTCCAAATTTATACTTTGCTTACATGAAAATAAATTTTTTTTAATATTTTTGGTGGGGGTCAAAAATGACCCCCAGTGTGGGCAACGTAATTTTTTTGAGTGTGTGTACTAGGGTTAAGTAAATGAGGCCTTCTGACTTTCACGAACGAAATTAATGAAACATCATAATAATATAAGTATGACGAGCATATTTGTATATATCATTTTGCATATTTAAATTTGTAGAAATTTTAGTTAAATGTTTTATTTGGGGGTCATCTGCATCAATGATCATCAGATTTATTGAGTAACAACAGGCAATCTCTGACATTTTGATAAAAGACTACAAAAAACTTGAATTTAATGTCGGATGGAAGATCTGTTGTAGTTGTATATTTATCACATCACGATACGTAAGCCACATTAACACAAATACACTGCAACATACAAAATCTGTACATCGCTAATTAAATAAAGAAATACTTTTCACACAACATACCACAACCATTTTAACAAAAGCACAACAATTTCTTTCACAGGTTTTCTCTACACTTTCTGCAAGTTGACTGCCTCATAATGTCAGCATATGTACAAAGCCATGTTCATTTTACCCCACTCCTTCATCACTTACATATTTTTTAATTAGCTTACACAAAATTTTGTGAAGATTTACTCAACCATTTTCTAGATTGCCAGAAAACCTAAAATATTTCCCCTAAACTAAACTAATGAGCATGAAATGTCTTCAAATTTAAGGTACAGGAATTTCATTTTAACGTAAGCATTTTCCAATTTGCTTAAATACACTCAAATTGTATCGGTGATAAATAAGTGACTATTCGCACATTATTTTCTCGTTCAGTGCTGCCCTCTTTATACAAATGTTTTTCCCATGGCCTGCAATTCTTTTCATTGCCTCCAACATTTCCAATATAAAAATTCTACATACGGGGGGAATTCGAACTCTTGATTTTTTGTTAATATCTCCAATTTTTGCTTTTAATGTCTTGCGGGAAAACAATTATTAAAAAAGGAATAACATATATGTATTAATACCTGAATATTTTCTACGACTCTGATTGGACAGCTACTTTGGAGAATTCAACCAATAATGATTCTACTATAAGAGTATCTTAGCGACGATAATGTTAGGAAAAGAATTTGAAAAATTTAGTTAAGTACTGGGAAGCCTGACAAATATTGATATTTCATCTTATAAACAGAAAGTAAGATATTATGACAGAATTATCATTAAGAAGTATTTTTTTTGCTTAATTATATTTGTTGTCAAAACCAAAACTCAAATGTATGAAAAATCTATTTTATTTCTTTAAAATGTAAAAAATATATACTATTATAACCAGAAACGAAATAATAAGCAGTTAGTTCCTTGTACTGTTGTACACCACTTGTTTTCAACCGAAAAACCTTGAGTCACTGCTTCTGTTAATTACGATTGGAGAGGCTAATTTTTCATAATTTTTTAGACATAGTTACTAGTCTTTTGTGTTGATTTGGGTCAAAATATTCAAATTAATCAAAGATGTTGACCGTGAGTATAAAGCAGATATAATACTGATAAATGTGATTTAGTGGTGGTGTGATATAGACATTCCAACTCAATACGTTTAACTAATTGATCATTTAGATTTGTAAAAATTACTTGTAATTTAAAAGTAAAACTATTCTTAAACAGAAAAACGAAAGATTGGAGAATTTTACCTTTTGTAGTTAAAACTTACTGTACAAACACAAATAAAACACCTTTTTTTAATATTTTCATGAAGATGGTTATGTTGGTACTTTTTACAGTTTTATTTAATTTTTTATTCAGTTTATTTGGTACCTCAAAACACCATCAACTGCTCTTGTGGATACAAGTTAAGGATAATCATGGCTGTAAGTTCTGAATATGGACGTACTTTGGTTTATATTCTTTTCATCTTTTCACGTAAAAATTTGAGGGGTATAATCTGTTTTGTAGAAATATGTCTATAGTAATGAAATGAGAAAACTCTAGATAAACAAGAAATGCATTTGGAATCTTCCCAACGTTAAAACTTTTACTGAAACGAAGTGTTTTTGCTAGTTTATTTTTAAGTATATTTTACACAAGACGGTAATTAAAAGCCGAATAAGAATTTGAATTTCCTTACACAGAGGCACAAAGCAACTTGGAATAAATGGAAAGAATATGTTTTATTATAATGTGCGAAGTAAGCAATATAAGCAATGAGATTGTTGTGAATTTCAGTATAGAAGGAAATATTATATAAAGAAAAACACCTGTACTAATTACATCGTGTCATAAAAGTTAGGCAAAATTTCTACAAGACTTACAAATTAATATACGTGGTAGAAGTGCTAGGTGTTATTTAGTGGCTAGCGTTGGGGTCACTAATTGATGGTCCAATGTTCGAGTCACAATGTGTCGTTGAACACGTTCCAAGCTGTTAACTACCAGGTATTTTAACTAACTTAATCGGTGTTGTTTCTCGGTTCAGAATGTTACGTAAGAGTAACAACTACTGCTTGATAGTTGTCCTTAACTTTTTAACAGCTGTAAATAAAGAACGGTTGTGTCTGAAACTTAGGAAGGATTTGAATTGGGTGTTCATACTTTCTATCGCATGATGTGCCGTATCTTTAGCTTTTGTTTTGGAAACATTACTTCGGATGTTTTAACAGCTGTGTATCTCGTATTGTGAGAATACTACTTCGAACACTTCCATGCCTGTTCTCTCTTCACTTATTACAGACGTTAAGGCCATCTGTGTTATTATATTGTTTTGTCACCATGTTTTTTTCTTGTATTCAGCTATTCGTTGCATCAAGTTTCAGAGTAAATTTACGTATTTTATGCCATAAACACAAACGAAACATTGAGATAAACATTAATAAGTGCATTATGGGAAATACCATATGTCAAAATCTTGGTTACTATTTTACCAACGAATAGAGGGTCGAACGCCCTCACCACCTGGACATTCTTACATTACAAGTTTTGTTGGATTAAGTTGTTAACGGATTTTCTTTCCGGTTATCACAAAGTGAAGTCAGCTCTAAATTTGAATTGAACGTAAATTATATTCATAAATTTCATTTTCGCTAAAAATAATATTAACATTTTAATAACTGTGGTTCTGTTTTTAATACTTACAGAAGCAAGCTTAAACACTAAAAATGTGTTTTCCATACAACAAAGCCACATCGGGTTATCTGTTAAGTCCAACATTTTGGTGTTGTAGGTCTGAATACTTCCCGCTGCACCAGCTGCAGACTTTAGAAACAGCACATCATTGTTGATTTATTACAAATACATATTAATATTTACATTAAATGTCGCTGTAAAAAAATATTAAGAACTCTTTGAATACTCTTTCACTAATGAAGAGTGAGATTTACAGTCTCATAACAATGACCTCACCGCTTAAAAAACGAGCTTCTTTGATGTGATGGAGATTCGCACCCGCGCTTTTTAGATCACGATTTGTTTGTTTGTTTGTTTGTTTTGGAATTTCGCACAAAGTTACTCGAGGGCTATCTGTGCTAGCCGTCCCTAATTTAGCAGAGTAAGACTAGAGGGAAGGCATCTAGTCATCACCACCCACCGCCAACTCTTGGGCTACTCTTTTACCAACGAATAGTGGGATTGACCGTCACATTATACACCCCCACGGCTGGGAGGGCGAGCATGTTTAGCGCGACGCGGGCGCGAATCCGCGACCCTCGGATTACGAGTCGCACGCCTTACGCGCTCGGCCATGCCGGGCCTTTTAGATCACGATTCGGGTGTTTAAACCACATGGTAAAACCGTGCCGTTTTACTACACACCTGCGACAAAAGTAAAACATGCATATACCGTTTTCTCAACTAAACATAAACAATCTATAATAAATACATATGTTGGCCATATGTATACACACATCATACAATCCATATATAAACTATTTATTAAACAATAGCCACTTAGTATATTTTCCTTTTTAAATTAAAATGTTATTCTTGATTATACTTTTATTGTTATTATAACAAAAATGCAATTTATTTATGCTATAACTTCACACTTTTACTTACTTTTTCATATCTTTCAGTCTTAGAAACTTTTCACAGTTCTTGGTGGCTGTACGTAACCAGTTTCTCTGCTCTCTTACTACTAGCTATTTAAAAATGCGACAAACGTTAATTGAATGAGTGATATTTTGAAATGAAGCACAGATTTACACAACTGGTTATCTTTGCTCTGCTCACAACGAATATCGAAGACATATAATACAGTATTTTCTTATTCATATCCACAATAAAATCTTTTCGATATTTTGGATTGTTTTTTGTTTGTTTTTGAATTTCGCACAAAGCTACTCGAGGGCTATCTGTGCTAGCCGTCCCTAATTTAGCAGTGTAAGACTAAAGAGAAGGCAGCTAGTCATCACCACCCACCGCCAACTCTTGGGCTACTCTTTTACCAACGAATAGTGGGATTGACCGTCACATTATAACGCCCCCACGGCTGGGAGGGCGAGCATGTTTGTCGCGACTCGGGTGCGAACCCGCGACCCTCAGATTACGAAGCGCACGCCTTAACGCGCTAGGCCATGCCAGACCCCGATAGTTTGGATATTACTCCTACTGACAAACGGTATATATACGGACTTACAACATTACAGATCTGGTTTCGATACCTGTCATAGACAGAACGCAGAGAACCAATTGTGTAGCTTTATCTTACCTTTATAGACAGACAGAGATTTGGTTAAATATATATATTTGTTTCACTAGGATAACAAAAAAAGAATGACTGGGAAGAAGCCTAAAATCTCAAATGATGCCCAGGAAAGCTGCAAAGTAAAAGGTAAAATATCTCTATTTTTTGTTTGTCTATTATTAAAAGTATTAGCAAAATCTTTTAAAATTCGTGAAATGTTTTTCTAAAACATTTATTTTATCATACACTACACTCAAGAACAAAACCGTTTCTTCCTCCAACTTACCAAATTTACACCAATTGCAAAACTTCAATACAAGCATCGAAAGAAACCCTGGGAATTAGAAAATTGACACATATCTGTACACCTAACCAGGTACTTACCAAACCAAAGTTAGTTAATGAGGTTCAAAACGTTGAAAGCAAACCATGATTATTACAGGCCACACATATTGAAGACAAAGGAAAATCTTGTTCATCATCGTGTTGCGATCTAACAGATATGTTTCTTTAGAATGATTGGAAAGAAAGAAAAATATATATTGGACTGTATTCTAAGTGAGAATGATCTATCGTTACCTTATGATAGTATATAAAATAATCTGACAACTGGAATAGACTACACACAGACAAAATAGGACAAAAATCGAATCTCACATCAGAGCCAATGAATTCCACATACTTAGTGGAATCACCAATTTATAACCGACACCACGATCGGGTAATGAAGGATTAAAAAAGTGAAATCATTTACATCACTCTTATCCTATAGATGTACATCTCAACGAACATTAGATTTAAACATCACCTTCACGTGCTTCTATTGATTATACTAGGCTAAACACCAAAGTAGGGAGTGTGTACATCGTGTTGAGTTCCTACACTTCTAACATTTATAAACATTCCCCTACTGTGTCTAATAAGCGTATTCTAGATTTTAAACAATTATGACAAGTCTCGACATATTCTTACAAAGACATGCGTCTCTGTTTCATGATTCATTAAATCTGTTTACTTTTTGTTATTTCCAATTGTTCCCAGATATCGCTGGCCCTAATACTTCGTGGCTAACACACTATTTTAAATTATGTTTTTCTCTTGTAATACTCTGCTCTGACCAAATATTCAATATTTTAATGTCTTCTACATGCTTAATGTAAACGATATTTTAGATCACGTATTATTTCTCCATTACAATTTCTTCCATGTAGAAACTCATATTTATAAATTTAAGTATTTTCTATTAACTGTATGTTGCTTTTTGTATTACCTAAAATCTGCTTTATGTTATTTTGTCGATTAAAATATAGGATAAGATATTTCTTGATTTTCAACACGTTGAACAAAATAATAATTAAACCTGTAACATAAAGCACAAGAAATATTTCTTCTGATGCATCAGTAAAGAAACAATTTAGGATTATATAACAATGAGTTGGTAAACAATAATCTATAAACACAATAAAATGATTTAGTTTGGGGAGAATGTACAACATTTTTCGAAAGAGTATTGGTCTGTCTTGTTCAGATATGGTCTTCAGCAAAGCAGTACACGGTTTATGTACAAGATCAAATACAAGAGTATTTTATTGTAATTGAATTTATTGTAAGAGAAATGTTTTCACCAAAGCTACACAAGGGCTATCTGCGCTATCCGTCCCAAATTTAGTAATGTAAGACTAGATGGAGCATGAAATGGTATGTCGGTAGAACAGCTAGGGTTATTATAATATATTGTGTGGTTTTTTTAACGTTAATACAAACCCTATTATATAATTTTGGCTAAACCTCTGGATAGTACTACATTTTCTAAGTAGTGCAATTTAGTTCTAAGTCTTCTTTGCGGTTACAGTGTTGTAACAAAATATAATAAGGAGTTTGTGATTCTAGTATTCTCCTCCTAAAACCAAAAGATAATCGTTCCCTTATTATCTTATATACATGTATTTAAATATCTGTGTTCGTAAACACGGAATAATTCGTAAAGATATCAGTTAAAAATTTCTCAGAAGTCAAATTGTTAATGAGAACAGCTTTAAAATATTTTCTCTTCAGGTTTAAAATCAGACAAAACCAACCATGATACCAGGATACCACATTTTTTATTATTTCAGGGCAATCAGTGACATCTTCTGTGAGCTCTAAGAGAAATCAGTTCCTCCAGAGGTTGTAACATAAGGGACGCTTAACATTGCAATTTGTAATGCCATGATATCAGTAAAACATGTACGTGCCATGAATCACGAGAAAAATTATATAATTTATAGGATACAAAACAGCGTGAGATACGAACTTGTAAACAAAAAATAAAAATATTTTAAACCTTCATTTAGTTCTTATATGCTCTTGAAACAAAACACGTTAGAAAACTCTTCACCAAACATCTAGTTTATTAATATAGTTCGTGAGTGCAAGTCTAACTAAAGATGATGGGATGATATGTTCAGTTCATTACTTTCAGTTTAATTCATTATAGGAAAATAAAATTATTGAGGCATATATCATGAGATGATCCCTCAGAAAATAATTTAACCGTTAAATTAAAATTACAATAACGAACAGTTTGAACTGATGATCATGCTACACCAAAGGACGAGACTCGCCCTAGCCAGGTGAATTAAGGCGTTCGACTCATAATCTGTAGGTTACAGGTTCGAATCCTCGTCGCACCAAACATGCTTGCCCTTTCAGCCGTGGGGGCGTTATAATGTGAGGGTCAATCCTACTATTCGTTGGTAAAAGAGTAGCCCAAGAGTTGGCGGTGGGTGGTGATGACTAGCTGCCTTCACTCTAGTTTTACACTGCTAAATTAGGGACGGCTAGCGCAGATAGCCCTTGTGTAGCTTTGCGCAAAATTAAAATAATACAAAGGACGATACGATGCAGTTATTAAAGTCATAATTTACCTCGTGTAGAAGCTGCTGTTATTGTGTTTTGAATTTAATTATTTACTCCAGCAGATTTTTTACTAGATATCAAATCAAAGCTAGTTTAGATATTATTTAGTTTTATAGAAATCAGCATTTTTATCTTATTTTAGGTGAATCTTCGGCTATCACTACCATCATGTGTGATGAACAAGAAACATCAGTTCCTCCGGAGGTTTACATACCCAAAAGGTATGTATTCTAAAGTACATCCCGACTCTTAGCTCAAATGGTTGCCAGGACGCTCTACTCACAATCTGCGGAATGCTGTTTTGAACTCCCATCACACCAAACACATACACCCATTTAGCAAAAAGAAAAACTAAAATATGACGGTCAATTTCGCTATTCGTTCGTAAAATGAGTAAACAAATAGTTGAAGTTGTTTGGTGTTGACTATGTGTCTTTCTTTTGCTGGTTAGTGTATTATAGCCTATGAATAGTTTCGCGCAAAATTTAATAGAAACCAAATCACATTGACTAAGTATCGAATAAACATTTTAAAACTATAAAAAATATGTTCATATCGTTTCTTAATCAAATAGGACACAAAAGGTTTAAGATAAATACGTAACAGTTCATGTACTGTTGTTCTCATTTGTCTTTATCTCACCATGGTGAACTTATGTTTTTATAAGAATGTGTACTATTGATGATTATAATCTGTTATCAAGCAGAAAAACTGTTAACTTGAAATGCAATGAAAAGTATGTAATCCAATGATATAATTAGGTTTCATAGTTACTTACATAATGTATGTATTTCTTCAATACTTTGCACCTTTGCTCCTAGGCTAAACCTAGTTAAACACTACCTGTCATATCGTCTTTGCCGTCAACGTCTTGTAGAGTCGTTTTCACTTATAATTTCTTTTAGACCTTTAATTATTGTATTTTTGATTCAAGCAGACAAATTTGGTAAGGTATGTTTTATGTGACCCTGAAATAACCATAATTCGTTATCTATTCCACGATATAAATATTCAAGTACATTTAATAATCATTTGACGATCATCAACTACTGTTTCTCTCTACACACAATCCCAACCATTTTACATTCTAAGTAACTTTAGTGTGGATATTATAGTAACTTGTGAATAAAAGTAGAGAAAAATATGTCAACTCCATTACATCTGCTAAATCCACTGTTATCAAGGACTTCCGTATAATACCAGTACTCCACAGTTTGACTGGTATACGACAGTTTTAGTAGTTATTGAAATACTGTTCACACTGTCGTATTGTCTGAACAATAACTGTAAATATACTATGAGGTATTCATCACATGTAAGTATTGCTTCTATTAAAGTGACTTTGCCGTGCCCAGAAAGCCATTGAGGAAGCGGATTTGGAACAGTTTGAAGAACGTTTTCAGTTGTCACCACGTCTACAAGCCATTCGAAGAAGAGAGAAGAAGAGGAACAAAAGATCCTTACGACGAGGAAGAGTCCTCCTGGTGTCACGACTCGTAAGTTCTAGGTTTTTATGATTTAAATAGGATACGGTATTTTCATACTACATATACTCAACGTAATGTATCGCTTTACAAAAAAGTTTTAATACATAAATTCTCACCGTGTAAGAGTGTACAAGCCATGGTCTGACTGGATACCGATATTTTCAATTGATGGGTATTCTATGCTCACAAGGGCTAAATGGCAAGTCAGAATCACTTAACATTCCTATTTCTAAACAACTGACCAACCACTCATTGCATTAAGAAACCTTAGCCATTTCGTAAAGCCGAATAATGGGACCGACAGTCATTACTATAAAGCGAGCACGACCGAAATTACTGACTGTATTTAGTTGCATTGTGGCTCGTATTTTAGACACAGAGAATTGCAATCCTGCACTCTGAAGATCGTTCACTGTTGGCCCGTCTACGTAGAATATAATAAGTATAAATTAATGCTAACTTTTAATCTCTGTGAGGATCTGTTTGAAGAAAGAGTGAATTTTAGATGTGTAAAATGCAACAGTTTTTTACATGATTTTGGGGTAATCGACGATTTCTAACTTAAAATACATTTTATAGAAAACATTAAATTGTATTGAGTTTCTTTATCATTCAACTTTGTTGGACTTCTATTTAAAACCATGTCGTGGTTTTTGTTTCTTACTAACATCCGTAAGGCATGACATTAATTAAATGTCTTACCTTTTTAATGCATGCTGGAATAAAAGTAAAACAACAAATGTGCTTTAACATCATTTTTTCTCTCCAAACCATACTCCAGTTGTAACAATACTGAACAGGGAGGAATGGAGAGCTTACCCCTTTCGGATTGCGCGTGTGGTCGTGTCATTGGAATTGACTCGAATGACGCACGTGTTGTAAGCGTCCTAAAACCAAGGAACACACCAAACGGATTCTTCGTTACAAAGTGGAGGTTGAAGAACTGTAAAGGTAAGCAGTCTCTTGTTTGTATCAGAACAGCGTTTCTTTTATTATTATTATTACAGTAAAAGATGACCTGGAGAGATCACCTACTTTAACCATTTCCACCACTTCATAGTAGTATGTTGTCTGTCTATAACTTAGTTATAAGACACTGAAATGTTGTCACTTAAGGGACGCTTAACATTGCATTTTGTATCACGAGAATAATTATACAATCTATAGGATACAACACAGCATGACGTATGAACTTGAAAAACAAGAAATAAAAATATTTGTTACTATTCATTTTGTTTTTACTTGCTCTTGATACAAATCACGTCAGAGGTCCCTTCACCAAACATCTAGATTATTAATGTATTTTGTGAGCGCAAACTTAAACAAAGATGAAAGGACTATGTGCTCAATATATTATTTTTAGGTTAATTAGTTATAGGAGAAACAAAATTATCATGGCATAATCCGGTAGAGAATAAAGTGACGGTTAATTTAAAATTACAATAACAACAATTTTGAACTAGTGATGATGATGATGCATAGTAAAGGTCGATATGATGTAGTTATTAAAGTCATGATTTAACTACTGTAGAAGTTGTTATTGTATTTTGAATTTAATTATTCAGTCTAGCAAGTTTTGCATCGTAACTGAAACAAGTTTATCTTAACGTTTTTTGAATTTCACTTCAATAGTTTGAGCCCGACATGGCCTGGTGGTTAACGCACTCGACTCGTAATGCCAGGGTCACTAGTTCGAATCCCCGTCACACCAAACTTGTTTGCCCTTTCAACGGTTGGGGCGTTACAACTAACGGCCAATCCCACTATTCGTTGGTAAACGACTAGCTCAAGAGTTGGCTGTGGGTGGTGATAACTAGCTGCCTTACCTCTTGTCTTACACTGCTAAATTAGAGTCACCGAGCTTAGATTGCCCTCGTGTAGCTTTGCGCGAATTTCAAAAACAAACAAACTTTATTAGTTTTACATTTTGCGCTTAAAAAGGTTTGAAAAATAAAGTTTATAAATAGTTAGGGTGAACATAGTGCAGATAGACCTTTGATAAGATTAAACGCGCACACACACAAATTTACACAGAAGTGTCATGACAGATTGATTAATTTATGTTTTAGCATATTCTTTACTCAAAGCCACCCATGGAATAACTGCGCATAGCAGTTGTAGATTTTAAACTGATGAACAAGATGGAAATTAATTACTGAATCATACCATTGTCCTTTTCAGCCTACTACAGTCCCTACCCACTTAACAGTTTCAAAAAGGTAAAACATAGAAATTATTCTGTATGACGTAATATGTTGTCTCCCCACCTGTAGTTAACAGCCAAGAACAAGTTTCTAATTTGATGATTAAGTCAGGTAATAAATTTGCGAATTGAGCACAGCCAATAATGACCCATTTGCTCAGGGTACGATGTATTACCAATAGTTACATAACAAAGCCTGGAAACAAAATTGTGTAATCACGCCTACATAGTTGTAAGTTGCTGTTCCACGTGCCTTTCATTGATTTCTTGTTACTTTAAAGATCGTGTATGTTGTGAAAAGAGAAGAAGATAAAAACAAGCCGCAATGCGTTGTTATTTTTTGTGCCAAAAATAGTTAAACATTCAATATAACTGTTATAATTAATTTGTTTGAAACATTGAACTGTCAGTTTGGGAAATAATTACCTATAGAAAATGATAAAGAGTAATAAGAAAAAAAGTAGTTTCCCCAATCGCAACTGTCGAATGATCAACGGGAAGAAGATAAATTAATGGAAGAAGGATTTTAATTGGCTAACGCGATCTAATCTTTCAAGCATTTTGTTTCCTTATATAAACAATATTTTTTTAAGATATTTTGTATTCGTGTCCAACCTCACTTACATGTTGAACAAAGGAAGTTAGTTATTCACAGATGAATTTTAGTTAAGTGACATGTAAAATCACTACAAAGTGTATATTGTATATATATTGTTTCAATAGGTTCAGAAGTTTTCATGAGCAGGATCAAAGATCATGAAACATTCATTTCGTTAAGACGAATACTTGATCCTGGTGACGAAATTCTAAAAATAAACAACGTTAGTGTGACCGACGAAAACATCGGGCGAATCAAGAACTTAACAATAACAACGAAGAATATACGTTTTACAGCCGTGTGTCTTTCGAATCAGAAAGACAACTGAATATACAGTGATGTGAAAACGTTAGGACACCCTATGAAAGCTTGTGCATATTTGTAACATTTTTGGATATATCGATATTTAATCTCAATTTTAACAATACTGAGAGATTATAGGAATATAATTAAACAATTAAAACTGGAAAAAAGGCCTTTCAAGATCTTCTGTGAATGTCATACTACAAAAATGCATATTCGAACTGAGGAAAAGTTAGGACACCTTACCCCCTAATAGCTAGTGTTACCCCCCTTTGGCTGAAATAACTGCAGTGAGACACTTCTTGTAGATGGCTACCCGTCTCTAACATCGGTCTCAAGGAAGTTTGCCCCACTCCTCAATGCAGAATTCTGTCAGCTGTGAGATGTTTGAGAGGTTTCTTGCATGTACAGCCCTTTCAAGTCACCCCACAGCATCTCAATGGGATTAAGATCTGGGCTTTCCATTCCAGGACTCTCCATTTCTTAGTTTTCAGTCAGTCCTTGGTGGATGTACTAGTATGTGTTGCTGGGTCCAATTCTGCTTCAGCTTTAATTTTCTTATATAGGGTCTCACATGATCCTCAAGCACCCTCTGATACACAGTAGAATTCATGGTGGATTCTTTTATTGTGAGCTGTGCAGGTCCTTCTGCAGCAAAGCAGCCCCAAACCATGACACTTCCACCTCCATGCTTCACAGTTGGCATGAGGTTCTTTTCCTGGAATGCTGTATTTGGTTTACGCCGAACATGTCCTCTGTTCTGGTGCCCAAATAATTCAATTTTGGACTCATCTGTCCAAAGAACATTATTCCGGAAGTCCTGATTTTTGTCTACATTCTCTCTGGCAAACTTCAGTCTGGCCTTGATATTTCTCTTATAGAGCAAAAGTTCCCTCTTTGCACTCCTCCCATACAAGTTACACTTGTGCAGTCTCTTTCTGATTGTAGAGGCACACACATTCACATCAACAGTAGCCAGAGCCTGCTGTAGGTCCCGTGATGACATTTTAGGGTTTTTAGAGACCTCTTTTAGCATCTTGTGGTCTGCTCTCGGGGTGAGCTTGCTTGAATGACCAGACCTAGGCATGTTGGCAGTTGTTTTGAAAGCCCTCCACTTGTTGACTATTTTCCGGACAGTAGATTAGCTAATTTCAAACTCTTTTGATATCTTTTTACATCGGGGACTGATAGATGACGACAAAAGCTTCTCACTGCTGTTATTTCAGCCAAAGGGGTTAACATTAGCTATTAGGAGGTAGGGTTTCCTAGCTTTTTCCTCAGTTCGAATATGCATTTTTGTAGTATGACATTTAAAGAAGGTCTTTTCTTCCGTTTTAATTGTTTAGTTATCTTCCTATAATCTCTCAGTTTTGTTATAATTGAGATTAAATATCTATATAGCCAAAAATGTTACAAATATACACAGGCTTTCATAGGGTGTCCTAACTTTTTCCCATTACTGTATGTAAAAGTACTTTAAATGACATTTTCGTTATAAATAGTAAATTGTAAAAAAAATGTATAAAATTATCTGTGTATTTATTTATGCTACTTTTAATGTTTAGTGTTGTAAAATAACAAATTAAGAAAAGTTTAAATTGTATTCCTCATTGTATTAAGTGTATTGCAAAAAAAATTATATTGGATTTTATTACTAAAAAAATGAAATAAATCCAACAAAATTCAAAACAAACTGGTGTCATACCAGTCAATTCAAATTTCTTAAATTTATGATGATTTTAATAAATCTTATCTCTTAAACTGTGTGTGAGCCAAGCTGTTTATTGTTTCCTTGCGGGTATCCTTTTCATTCTATAAGGAATATGTTTACCTTGAATACTGAAGAATTTACCTTTAAAAAATTTACACATCTGATCAGTGTCGCCAAATAACTCAGATCACCAATTCAGAACAGATCATTCTTGTTACATCCTTTCAATTTTTATTTTAAATTATGACCCAAATATCGTCGTTATTTATCTCTATTTACAACAAAAAATTGCACCTGATAGAGCACCTATCATATCCATCCAGATGTTCCATAATTTCCATAATCATTTCTGTATTTGAAGTTAAGAATAAATTTAACATAGCTTTGTTTCAATAGGTTCCTTGACTAATTGCTTAAGAAACTCAACATTTTCCAAAAGCATTTCTCCCACATGGTTTGATTGTGATATTACCCAATATGTATGTTCCATCATGATTTCTTTAAGAGCTGAAATTTTAATTTGATTGTAAAGATTCTCACTAATTTCATCAGTAGTATTGTGGTTTTAAGAAATTCCCACTAAAAGGCCTTTCCATTTATATTCACTAATATCGACCCAAATAGATTTTATCTCCAAACTAATATCCTTAATTTGACCAGAATGTAACCCATATTTTACATATAAACCCATTCTTCTCTTCTCTCCTTAATATTTCATTCACTTTAAATAGCCAAAAACTCTCTATTTTAAAAAAAGTCTATATCAAAAACATTTGCGTTCAACCATGTGTCAGTCATTCCCATTATATTAAAATCCTCTATTCCTACCAGTGGCATAAAGTCATCTATTTTATTTGTTTTGTATTTAGAGCATTATAATAATAACAATTAAGCTTATTAGTAATTATAATTCATATTTCCTATAATAAACATATGTCTCCCTTTTATTTTCTTTCAATTTAATTTCTTCTGGTCCTCGTTACTCTCTAGTTCCTTTTTAAATATTCTCTTAAAGCCGAGTAAGTTGCCGTAGGAAACAAGTCAGCTTCTATCCTACTGAAATGTAACCATCTAGTCAAATAATTTCCTGTCTTTCTCTGAATTGATTTCATGAGTACAACTAGTCAATGTGTTCATCCTTACGTACAGATTTCAGCCCAGCACTTAGCCCTAGTGACCTATTTATAACTTAATCTCACAGTTAGTTTTGCAGATTATCCCTGACAAAAATTATTTCTTAGCTTTTTCTTCTTTAAATTATTTTATGACCTCACGACACTTCTGCTAATCTACTTCATTACATTTTCTGCTTTGTCAGTTACATCCTCCATCTGTACCCTTAGATAGTATAATATTTTTTATCTCTATTCACAACATTGGTTATTGTCCCCCTCTTTGGAGTAATCACCTATAGCTTATAGCCTACTTGTCTTCTACATCTTTCTCTGACCCTTTGGTTTTCCTTCCATCCAACATTTCCTCATCTGCATAAACCAAAGGCTGAAATTTATTATTTAACAGAATGGACTTATTATAAATAATTTTATTACTCTTTCTGCTTTCTTGAAAGTTATTATCAGCTGATGTATCCCTTGTATGCAAAAACTTTAGTTCCTTCAGAAATTGAGCTTCTATTTCCCACAGTGTGTTCTTCTCTTTTACTATTACCTCTACTTTATTAGGATTGACTTTAATTTCTTTTCCATCCTACATACTGCTTATAAAAATTGCATATCTTTATTACTAGCTTCCTTAAAAGTATAGGGGTGACTTACATTACTAAATAAAATCGACTCGTTACATCTGAATATGGATAGCATTTTTGTTTCAACATATTGATCACGATAATCAGCATAAAAATATACAATACTGTTCACACTGCAGCCCATGTAGTACATCTTGGTTGTAAGTCCACGTTCAACAGTTCTTGGTAAATTTTCTTATTTTGAGACTATGTGGGGTTGTCCTAATGTATCAAAATGTGCTCCTTTTTTTATTTCAACCAAAGTAAACACAAATCCATTGACAACTGCTTTCATTACTAAGGTCCAAAGTGATGATGTATAATTATTTTTCTGTATAGTCAGGTAGTTAATCACCGCTAAGGGTGTCCCCAAACTCTTTTCTTGTAAATAAACATTGTGAGAGTATCAAATAAGTCTAAATGAGTTCATTGTTTTCTCGATGTCAGTTACGAAGTTTCTATCCTCATCGATTTCTAAAACTGACTGATATTATTCATATGCTAGAACATTTATAGTATTGAGTAAGGCACTACCACGATGTATTTTAATTCATAAATGTCTTTGTTTCACCAACTTAAAATGAGAGTTTCCAAGAAATTGATAGAGTGTGAGATAAAAACAAGTGTATATTCTTAAACATTTGCTTCCATATTGTCACAATCTTGTATCCTAGAGCCTCAAGTTGTTTCTATTACTTTCATGTGCTGTTTATAATAAACCTGATGGGTCTATTTAGAACTACGTTCTTTGTGTCATTATCATAACATTTACTAAAGCCATGGTAGTAGCATGTTTTATTCCATACAGAAACCAACTGCTCAATAATTTATGATTTGCTTCTCACCATCGTTAAGGGTAAGTTGGAATTTTACTATCTCGGATTTTTGTTTATAATATAACAAGTACTTGGTTGTAAAGTATCCATGATTATGTGTGAAAAACTATCGAATTTGATGATATAAACCTCCATCTGAATATAACCAAATATACAGAAACTGGTCAGGTTCGCAGACGAAACTACATCATAGATTGTGAGTAATTCTTACCTCGATTGAAGACAGCACCATAGAAATATATCTATATTTGATCGATAGTATATAAAGATAAAGAACCACAAATGCGAATTTCGACACAATTTTCAAGAAAACAACAAAAATTAATAGGAACCAACATTGACAGTTTTTTCTCATACCTGTGCATCTATTTTTGAAAGTCAAAGATGTACTCTTCCTCTCATTGCTGAAAGTGACAATCCAGGAACTTTTGTCTTATGAATATTAACATGATGTCAGGAGAGTAAAAACGGTCATTCACTATAGGTTCTCAATATTTTTCACTTGAGTTTATATTGAAAAGGTAAGAGAAATATCCTTTCTGTAGTTCTTCTAATCAAATATTTTTTAAAACAATAATAAAAACATAGGTATAAACTCGCAATTGACAATTATTCTAATTCTTAAAATTTTGACAACGATAAGCGTAATTTTTTCTATCATTTATGATAATTTCGAGCTTCATTTCTTGGCAACTAAAATAATTTAAGGTGAAGTGTCTGTCTAACTCTTTCATATTATGTACTATAGCTGTATTATTCGTACCTTCTTTGTAAACAAAGAATTGTCAGAATTCGTCGAACAAATTACAATTTGGTTCCATGATCTCTTTCGAAAAACAAAACAAACAAAAAACAGTGTGTATTTGACGAATCTTTTTTCTGATACAAACGACAAAAGTATTTACGTGCTGGTAGAAATTATCAAAGATATCGTTTGTTTACTATTCTTTGATTCATGTCTCTTTTTATATTTTGCAGACTTACAAAATTTGTTACAACCACTACAAACTAGGTGTTCAACTCTCATGATTTTTACAAACATTAAAATAACCAGAAGAATTATGCTTATTTAAATGCTCAAATTCGTTGTCACATTGTGAACAGTAATAACTTTAACCGAGAAAAATTTTCATTGATTTTACAACATTGAAAATAAGTATATTTTTCGTAACGTGAAGAACATCTTCTATGCTATTGTATGTTGCGTTTTCTCTGAGCAATGTTAAGACGGGTACTATAGGAAAGGTTATTGTTATTGTTAAAAGCAATAACTGATCATTTTTTAAGTCGATGAAAACCAAATTCTCAAACTTAAGTGAAAGTGAATCGATCTTTCCATATGAAAAATTATTCTGAGCTTACTGAAACTTATTCAACTACTGACATTATGTTGGGCACTGTATAAAAATAACTGTAAGCTAGTCTTTAAACTTTGTCTTTAAAGAAAGATATTGTCTTACAATTTTTATTTACAAAACCTCACAGTATACTTGAATACATTTATCATTTTATAAAGTGGACATAAATCTTATGTAGAGTTTCATTATTACATCTTCTATATATTTATGTATACATATATTATAGTAACTGATATTTTTGAGTCTCTGGTATATTAGGGTAAAACAAACACCGATTTCTGTGATTCATGTCAACAAAAATCTTTAAAATAATCACTTGATTTATAATTTGATGTACTTGTCTGCAGTTGAAAAACTGGATTTAAATGTAAGATACTGAAATAGATATCAAGAAATGAAAGTATTACTCAGATTATACGAATACAAAGTCAACTTTACCTTCAAGTGTTTTATATATATCTGTGACCACGTGGCAATATTCTATATTATAACGTTCAAGGTTTAGCTTGTACTAAAGGCCAAATGGTTTTTCTAAGTTTAACGACTATCGTATATATTTTCTAAACCAAGTTGGAAAGCGTTCTTAAAGAAGTTATGAATAGTATAGAAATCCATAGTTCCACAAGATTTGTGTTACCACTGAAGATTAGTGGTATGTTACCAGTGATCAACATCTCATAACATAAGACACTCTCCAAGTTTAATTCAACTGTGACCTTGTAAAGAAAATGGATGAATGTTTAGTGAGACGTTCATTTAAGATTTTAGTTGTAACAAACTGTATTAATACATGTTAAAATACGGAAAATAATAGTTTAAAGTTGAGAGATTGATGAAGTCATCATACATGGAAGTTTACTTACACTATCACAACGCATTTATTAAAATCAGACAGCTGTTAAAATAATGATTTTAATATAGTTAAATTTAGACACTGATCATGTGAAAGTATAGTATCCACTTTTGTAAAACTATTGTAAGATAACGCCATGAAGTATCATGCATAACTAAGATATTTTTTCAAGTTATAGCATAAAGTCAAGCAAGTGAAAGTGTAAGTTTAACTACTGCATAATATTTAAAAATGTTTTTGATGACGTAATATCATGTTGAGAGAAAATAAAAACAATGTACATGTAGATTCCATGCTCATGATGGGTAGTTCCAAACTATCGCTGAAAGATCAACTTCCATTGTTTCAAGACATTGATCTTCTCCATGACATTGTAAAATTTTTATATGAATGCGGACCAATCTCAGTCAATTACGTAAAAAAATGGCTTAAACTCTGGGACAACAAAGACTAAAAGTGATTTTATCGCACTTACTCCATAAAAAACAACAATATTTCTTTTGCTTTGATTTCAGAACTGCTTTCCCGTCTTTCTTTATAGCAGCCATATTTTTATTTAACACTCTTGACATAATTATGTATTGATAACTTTAATGATATATTAAACTGCTCTCAATATGTACGTTTCTGGTACTTTGTATTAAATTAAAGGAAGTTTCACAATTGGTTGTACGTGCTCTTTCACTAAGAATATTAAAATTCGATGTTTTTGGTATATGATTCTCTAAGATTAACCACTCAGCCACGAATGTTATAAAGTGAAAGCCTTTTCTCAAGATGGCAAATCATGACATAAGTAACTTACTTGTTATCATATATTAGTATTAGGCATATTATATATATTTTAATAATGCACTTTATTGATGAATGAAAAGCGTCGTATGCAACAGATATGTCGAAATTAGAATGGTTTAAATATTATTGTCATACATTATTCTAATTGTTGAACATTTTCATGGGACTAAATATAGAATATAGTATTATAAATGTAATAGGTTTAACATTTATTTCTAACGGCAAGTACATAAATTATAATCACGCTTCGCCAGCTTGATGCGTAAGTTAATTCACCCATGATTTGTAACAGACGTTTATAATCAACAAGAAGTTGAATAAACTATCATTGCACGTAAAACCATCACTTAAATTGAGATTAATACAATTTTAACTTCTTCATATTTTCAATGTTAATGTTTACTGTAGGTTATCTTTTGTACCACGTGATGCTTTCTGTTAAAATTTTACAAAGAAAAATTCATTCGAACTTCTATGGTGGATTTAACATTTGGGAAACATAACAGGAGTTCATCTTATAGATAGTGGTGTTGATTTCAGAATTGTGACTATTGGCAGGAGAAAAGGTATGCGTGTACTAATTAAACTATGTTAATGACAACATCCGGAGATAATCCAGGTAACAACCTATATATTTATTTATGATTAAAAAAATAAGACAAACACCTCAGTGTGCCATTCTGAAATTTACCAAAAAGGGGATCTCAGAATGCATAATTCAGGCTTTTCTTTTACGTTTTTATTTAAAAATTTCCCGGAATAGCAGGAATGGGAAACGCTCACATTGTAACAACGTCAATCTAAAAATAAATCAGCTAATCAGAATAAAGTTAGGTTGTAAGTGCGGTATTAATGTTAGTTTGCAAATGGTAGCCTTCTTTTAGCGCCAATTTCGTTGTTTTTGTAAAGATATTTCCTCTTCTCGATTTTTTACCGTGAAGCGTAGCTCTCTGAACCAAACACTTCGACTGAGAAAAGACAAAGGCGTAGGATGTTTACAACTACTGAGGTATTTCAAAAATTAGATGAATCAGGTGAAAATGAACAGGAATTCGAGCAAACATATCCTGAGAATAACTTGGAATCACTTGAAGATGTAGAAAGTTTAGAAGAAGAATCTGAAAGTGATGATGATATGCATCAAGTCAGGGAGCATGGTCCTCGACCGGCTGATGGTAGGCTCTGGTTGAGGTGTAACACCATTGCCTCTACCCTTCCCTCCTTCTGAGGTAGTTAAACAGTATGTGTGTCTGAAATACGCTGTAATACTTACTGAACACAAAGAGATAGATACAAAGTCCTTTGTTCAAAGTAAATTGTGATTTAAAATTTTGAAAATTATGCATTGTTCAACTTGTGTATTTAAAAATTTAATTTCTAAAAATCAGTTTATTATTAGAATGGTTTGTTCGGCTAAAAAAGAGTAAGAATTTAAAGGATTTCTGAAATAGATGAAAAATTTATTAGCAGACGAAGTTTTATTTGCCTTAAAAGTTATGTCTCACGTTTTCCACAAAAATATAAAAGATAACTTTTCTTAAAATCTCATAAAAAGGCAATTTTCGGATTGATGGAGTAAAAACTAGAACAAAATGGTAAGTTCTGATTTAAAGTATATTATGAATTTACATTTAAGAAAGTTATCGACATGTGTGTGCAAGTAAAATACTTTTTGGTTTGGTAAACATTTGTATGAAACTGGTTATTTAGTCAGGCAAGCTTAACCTCAAGAATACACAGAGTGCTAGCAATTAAATTTTATCAGTGTTGAGTTCCAAACAGTATTTAGTAACACAGTTAATAGAATGTTACCAGCATAGGTGCCGACATCCAATGATATTGTTTTCCAGATCTGATAATGATAGTAAACTTAACAGTCTGAATAAGTTCTGGAAATATATTATGGCATGAAGGTTGGATGATCCAACTTTGAGTGTCAATCAAAAAAGGGATTGATAACAACGTAAATAATATAAAAAGTGACCTGTATTTACAAGAAAGTAAGTATAGGCAGGCAAATGTGCAAAATTTCAATATGGATGCTACAGTGTTGATCTGGATACAAAATGATTGTAAGATAGCTTTGTTTGACTTCATGACATCCAACAAATTTAAAAATTTAGCACGTCATTGGATATTTTAATAATGGCGTAATTTTCAATATGTTTGTTGTGTAATTAAACATAAAGTTTCACATTGGCCTAACTGTGCTGTACCAATTTGGGTACCAAAATCATATTTTAGCAATATAGACTCTCAGAATTATCACTGAGCTGCTCTAAAAATTCTCAGTACACGTGTACTACCATCACTTATTTCATTTCAATTGATAAATAAGAGAGCATCCTATCCTGAGATATTACTTGATTTTCGAACAAAAGAGAACATTAGACAATGAGTCCTACTAGATAAAAATATTTTCCATAAGAAAGTGTATGTGAAACTACAGAAGAATAACCAAGAACAACAGGAAGGTACAGGAAACTGAATTTACCTACATTACTTAACTATCAATCTATTATTAAAACCATATGTATAGCTGGAAATGTGCATGTGTAAAACATTATGAAAAATTTTCAACACAAGATGTTCGTATTTGGCAATTAATTTTGCAGTTTCCATTGTCATTTAGTCAAGGAATGTGCCCCCCCCAGTGGAACATTGCTGTGTCTGTAAGCTTAAACGCTAAAAACAGAGTTTCAATACCTGTGGTAGACAGATCATAGATAGCCCATTGTATAGGTTTGTTTTTAACTTCAAGAACAAACAAATATATCTCATAGATGCCTGTTTTATTTCTGATAATTTTATACAACTAATTCACAGAAAAAAGTACAATGATCAAACAGTGACTACATAAAAGTAAAAGTTTCATAACTTGTAACGATACAATTTGATTTCACGCATGTGGAGGTAGTTTGCAGGTGGTTCACTGCAACTGTTACAGTACTGAGTAATTTGGATACTGATTTGAAGCTCCCAACAGGATATGGTTGGTCACAGACGAAGGTAATTCGTTCAGTAGTGATTCCACCTCCAGCATGCTTATTGCAAAGTGGATTAGTGGTGAGACGTTTCCCAACCTCTGTAACAGACACATTTTCAACATGAATATACATTTCTTAAAATATACCAAATTACAAAAATAACATTTTTCCTTTACATTACTTTAGTCTAATTTTTGTGAAATATTACAACTGAATGTGAACTTGATGGAAAATAGTGTTACTATTGTTTTGATAGAAACTCTAATATCATGTAGGGTCTATGTTATGGGGTGAATTTCATTCAAAAACAAGAAATAAAAACAGAATTTATCAAATATTATATTTTTCTAATATTTTTTTAACAGTTCTAATATTACAAAATTAACAATGTGTTTTGTAATTATAATTTCTGTCTTCATTAAAAACAGTCAACAGTTGGTTCACTTGGAAGAACAATAAAATTTTTTGGGGTTCCAAGAGCTGTATATGGGAGTCCCAGTTAAAACAGGCTTTACTTTTAGAACTATAATCCAATAACAGCTTGGTCGATAATAAAGATCTCAAAAATCCTTAATATATCTTCTGATATAAGTAACTTAAAAAAGCCAGCATATCTTTTATTCCACTTGAAGCTAAATGAAAGTCATTTAGAAGTAAAATTAAGTTTAAAATTTTAGTGGTTACTTAGAATTATTTTATATTGTAAGAAAGACACATGAAAATATTTAATTTATCATTAAGGCCAGAATAACTTAAAAATGTCCATAAACGTTTAAATAAAGCAAATAACTTCAACCAAAACATTCACACAATGTTGTTTTATTCGTGTTTTCCAATGTTTAATACCCCAATATAAACTATAGTGATATATTTTGGAGCACTATCATAAGTTAAGTAAAAATTATTCACCAATTTATGATGCGATGTCTCAAGTTTACATTTTCGTAATAACCCAACGAATATTTCCTTTCATTATTTTACATTTAATGCATACATAAAGAGATATGTATGTCTTCAGTGGATCAGTATTAAGATTATGAACTTGCGTAACAATTAGAGATTTGTTTGATCATAGAATTCCAGGAAATGTATCGGAACATAAAAATGACTATTTTCAACTATGGAAATGTCTTGGAAAATGAAAGAAAACGTTCTGAAAATATCTTGAAAACAAATGCAAATTTATTATATTTTAAACAGAATTATGTTTTGTTTTCACTCTGTTTCTGGTTCCTAACGTTATTCCGCGATCTTTGTTACTTATTTTTCTAAATGTTTATTAAATCATGAATATGGCTACGAAGGTACATAAGTCATGGCTGACGTTCTGCGAAGGACAACGGACGAGTGGCAATGTGTTTAACACGTATGTAACATATAGTTGTAATATATGTACTTTCATGATTATTTTCATGATGTAAGAAAAGTATACGCTCAAGAAATCAACTCAATACAAATATATGATACCCTATAAACCGAGCGCTCTCGAAAGGTGGGCTTTTCTTCTTCAGGGACAAACCTTTCGAAAACAGTGCTCGGGTTATAGAGTATCGTATATATTAATAGCTTTGTGGTGTGTACAAGATCGGTCAAAATGATCGAACCTGTATGCAGGGAGTTAATAACAATAACAACTTTCACATACCAATAACAAAAATAATGATTTTATTTGATGCACTAGAATTTGTATAATGACCGCTGTACGTTGAATAAAGTTGTGCTTTAAATACATTTGAAAACAAAAATAGACTGTTCTTACCAAATGGAAGAAATTTAGTTCCTTGTTGTATTTAAGTTTCATACACATCTATCGAGTTCGTGTGTTATTTCTACGTGCGATTATTGGTGGTAAGTGGGCATCAAGTGATTCGTTGAATGACTACAAGTGGGTTTTAATGTAGTCGTAGACTGGTGGGAAGTTTAATGGCATCGGGGGTCTCTATGTGTGTGTGAAGCATGCATGATAAGGAGAAATTATTGCGTGAATGTTGTTAAGGTACCGTAAAATTTTAGTGTTTGTTAAAAATGAGTTCGGGACAATTACTAAATCTAATACGTCATATTTGTTTATAGGTTAGTTGGTGTGATATCATTAGAAACCTGGATGTAAGTTCTTTCTCGTAAATAAAAGGGTTGTGTTTATTGGCGATGAAGAAGTCCCACTTTCGGAAGTCTTCCATATATTTGAAATGTAAATAAGTGAACAGTTTTCTTACTTCAATGACAATCTCTTATTCTAAGAAACAGTTCAATTCCTTCAATGATTAAAACAGAGATGTTTGTCCATTATGGTAATACATGTTGTGTATTGTGTGTTTTGTCTCGTCTTATTACTATTATTGTCATTATTACGGTTGGGGAAACATCATCGTTATCCTTTTGTGGTACCTGTTCTGTGTTTGATGAAGTCGAGGAGTCTGTGTTCGTCAAGTTCGTTAGGGAAGCATAGTGAGGGTCAACATTGTCAACAACATAATCTAATATTGAAATAAATTCAATATGTGTCAGGAGTCTTTCGCGGTCTTTTCTTTGTCGAAAGTGGAAAATATTAAAAATGATAATAAAGGTTCGTTATTTCAAAGTACATAATTCAGCTCTAACACTTTATTACCTTTTAGTAGACAGAAAACGAAAGACCCTTCACAAGGACAAAAAACACGAGAAATAAATGGGATAGAAATGATACCAACATGTGGCAGGATACACGTAAGGGTCAATTCTGGTCACACATATGCAGTGCGTTTCTCCAGCCACGTAAACTTAAGGTATTTCTTTAGTCTATAGAATTCTTCCCTTCATGTTACCAACACAAACTCGAAGAATAAACATCATCTTTTCCCATTTTTACTCAGATTCGTCGACCTTGTTATAACTCCCAAAGAAGTCAGCAATCACTTGAACAGTCAATCAATAATGAGCTGCGTATTGTTCACTGGATTCACTCCCAATCAACAGGAAAATCAACCTAATTAATGAAAATCATCATATAATCCAAAACGACAGCAGATCGTATCTTTAGTCAGTTTTGTTTTTATGAATATTTTTAGTTTAAAGCCGTTTAGCTCTGTAGAGAAAGTACAAGACAATCTTTACCATCTCTGGTGTCATCAAATTTTCGTAAATAGTTCAAACCACAAACCCAATTTCCAACATGACCAACTTTTCCCTTTACCAACCAAATTACCCAAAGAAGAAGAAATATTTCTACCACTGATCAAGTTACCACTCTGACCAACATCTCGGAAACTAAAGCAACATCAACATACACTACAACACATCGATTAACTTTCTGTGACTACTACAATAACAACGATGAAGATGACCAATTTTTTCCAAGCCTGCAACGTCTAGATTGTATCTGTTTAATGAAAAGCATCTATGGTGTTAACAAAAAAGGTGCCGCCAGAAAACATTGAGTGTGCCACTTGAAAGGACAGATATCTAATTTGGCAACTAAAGTGGCATTTACATTTAAAGCATTGGTAAGAATTTTACTGCCATTATTTATTCATTTGATAGTTACAAATCCATAAAAGTGTTTTTCTTTCACAAATTTTTCTACAAAAGAAGAAAAAGGAAGAAATGCAATATCTCAGATATTTCTTTATGGATTGTATTGAAGTTTTTATATGAAGTAAGAGAGCAGTATAGCACAACCACGCAAAATATATTACGGTTTCAAATACAACCGTCCGAGATAATAAAGATGGAATATTAATAGAGTATTAATCCTGTTAATAGCACACAGTGTACCTTGCAGCAGACTCTAGTGGCTGCACCACCATTACCACGTGTCTTGATCTCCAGAGGAACAACTACAATATTTCTCACTTTCATATTCATCAGGGTTCTTTCCTCAGAAAAGAACCCGGCATACGTTATGAACTGTGAAAGTAGGTTTCCTCGTCCTTCCCCACACAGTAAAATTATCCTACCTTAAATATATAGATCCTCTTCATTCATTTAAAAGTTTCTTGACTCACCACGACTGCTTTAGGTGTCACTTAGCAATATCTCATAACGGAATCCCTGACATTTATTAAATAAATGAATGTCAAGTGTATGAACAGTGGATACAACTTGCCAAATACGGTTCACGATGTTAGGGTCATTATTACGGTTTAGTCAAAAAACCTTTGTTTTTATAGTTTTTAAGAGTTTGAGCTATGTGTTTCTTCCGACTTTCGTATTGGAAACTGTATCTGCCTTATTGTTGTTCCACTCCTCACTCCTTCTTAGAAATGAGTTTCAGTTATTCGCTTTAACATGTCATGTTTCTGTTAACAACACAATTATCATATCGTACCTAGAATTTTCGAACTGACCTGCAGCTGTGGTTAACTTTCCACAGATGTTTACTGTAAGCATGTTGAATACAAGTGATAAAATAGGTCCAGTGTTCTGTGCTATTATAGTTAATAACTTTAAATTTTACCATATACTTTTAAAGCCTAATATGATATATAATAGGACGCCTTTTAAACGTTATATGTTATTGTAACTGTTGGTTTCTGTAACTAAACTAGTTCTTACAAATATTTGAAATGATTGCTGTGACCCATACTGTGGCACATGGGATCATCTTGTAGGACTGTTGACCATTATAAGATGCCAAATCTCAAGTGATATTTAAGTATTATTCGCATCACATACTACTTTAACTGTCTTATGAGCTCACAACAAGGGATAGGAGCAGAGAACTGTGTTACACCTTTCTGGGAGGAATATCTCCCCAACATAATATTAGACACCATAGAATCCCTGACGTGTTTCCAGCACTAGGATCACGGCAGAATCTTAAATCTCACAATGAACCATGTCGAGAACGAAAGCACTGACTTCAGTTTTGACACAGTTGCTTTAAACACTCTTTTGAGTTCATTGGTCTTATTAAATCAAAAGAAGGTGCAAAAGTAGGTGTGAACATTCGCTATTTCCTCTCGAGAGAGAGATAGGCCCTCACAATCTCACAGCAACCGTCGAGGACACTTTATATTCTAGAATCAGACATATTGTCGGTTGATAGTCCTCCAGTACAAACAGTACATTACTAACCTAACTAATAACGATATGAAATAGGTCCCAAAATCCTTAGGGATGATGTTCTTCTCCAAAGCCAACACAAAAGTAAAGAAAAGAAACTGTTTAGAAACTGCTAACGTTATCAAGGCAAACGATCTCTCAATGAACCGTGATAATAGTCCTAGCAACATCAATTGTATTCGGCAAGGTTTATTCACTGTTGATACAGTTGACCTCTATCTATATCATCTCACTAGTTGACACTATTTCCGTCACATATATTCCTTGTGTTTTTCGTCCTTTTAAACGATACATAAATTTTGTATTGTTTAGTACACTTCTACGTTGTCATAATGAACCATAATAATTCTCCATAGCAGAGATGTTCTTAATAGTAAGAACTGTAATACAGTTCGGCTTAATAACATTTCAGTTCAGAGCGTAGTTCCACAGCAAACAGAAAAGCAGTTAGGATAAATAAGAACGTTTAAAGTTTAGGCCAAATGTATATGTAAAAACGGGTTTTCTCGACATCACTGAAAGTTTAAGTCAAATAAAAGGAAAATTGTTTTGGAATTTCGCACAAAACTACTCGAGGGGTATCTGTGCTAGTCGTCCCTAATTTTGCAGTGTAAGGCTAGAGGGAAGGCAGCTAGTCATTACCACCCACCGCCAACTCTTGGGCTACTCTTTTACCAACGAATAGTGGGATTGACCGTCACATTATAACGCCCCCACGGCTGGGAGGGCGAGCGTGTTTGGCGCGACGCGGGTCCGAACCCGCGACCCTCGGATTACGAGTCGCACGCCATACGCGCTAGGCCATGCCAAGCCCTTAAAAGGAAAATAATAGTAAGTCAAATACATAAATACTACATACCAAGGTGGAATTAAACAACAGAACCAGTTTTGTATCATTTTCCTGGTTTTTTTACCTCTTTTTCCCATATTTTAATCAAATATTCAACTGCTGGCCAAGAAACGTAATTCACAAAATGTTCTTTTAGCTAGATTAAATTGAAAATTCATAGCAGCACTGTAACACGGTTACTGTTACGATATTGTTTCAGTATAATTGTAGAAACTGAATTAAGAAATTTAATTAGTGACGTTGCAAGAAAGCTTATTTTAAATTTATTGTTTTTAAACGTTAATTTCCTTAGGTCTACCTAAAATTTTCAAATGAGAAACGTTAAATAGAATCGTACCCCAGTTAAACGTTTATCTGTCACAAAATCAAAAATGATATTACGCCATTAGAAAGAACAAACCGTCGAAACGACCGCAAGACGTGGAAACATTATGAATAATGAAAAGAACGTGTTCAATATGAGTAAAAACACACGCATATTAAAGAAAAGTATATTTATTTGCAAGTATTGGACAAAAGCCCTAAAAATGGCAGTTTTAAGCCAACTTAGAGAGAAAAAAATAGGCTCGACAAAATCGTTGAGGGTTTAGAACAAATTGATTTTAAATAACGTCCGAACTGCGTGGAGCGTGTTATCGAAAATATTGTTATGAAAAACATTGTTGACTTAGTTCTATAACAATTTAAAAACGAAAACAACTTAAAGTGATAGAAATTTAGAAATTAAAATGAAACACAAAACTAATGAACGTAGATTCGCAAAATGATGAAATTCAGTTTAACACTAGTAGTAATAATCAGGAAAACATGTTCAGATTATCTTACGTTAACAGAGGTGGTAAAGGTGTATAGACAGAAGCTAGTAACCAGTTGAAAGAAAAACGTTTATTAATTCCGTGTGGTGGAAGAGTTGCGCAAAGGGCTATCTGTGTTCCGCTAACCACGAGTATCGAAACCCGGATTATTGTGTTATAAGTCCGCAAACATAACACTGTGGGGGATGGTGCAAGATAATTCTGTTTAAATATAAATTTATGTTCTAGATATTTGCGATCATACTTGTTGTGGGGGCATGTAATATAAAGTATACTCATGTCATAAATTCCGTTGTGATCCAGGGAGATGAAGCGGTTAGGGACTGGGTGGTGGAGGGTGCCGTGGTGTACAAGTCGGAGATCTTCACTAAAGCTGACACCTAATTTGCGTATAAGTTCACCAGAATATAGTTGTTTACATCGAGTACAGTGAGTACAATAAATAGTGCACACTGTTGCATTGGTCAATAGTTTCGATATCTAAATTAGCGAGTCATGTCGTTTGCTTTACACTTGAAGTCAGTGTTATTGGACATTTGAATCGTAGAAATTGTCCCTGAAGAATAGTGTGAATGGAAAAAATGATTATATAAATAAAATGTGTCAATGATTCCAGTAGATCCTGTTGTTTAATAAACACTTCACTGTTGTGCATGGCTAAATGGCTAACATAATGAAGCCGAAAGCATTTATATTAAAATATTGTATCAAATGTGTTTGTTTTCTAAATTTCGCGCAAAGTTACAGGCAAGCTGTCTGTGCTACCCGTCCTTAATTTGGCAGTGAAAGACTAAAGTGAAATATAATCATCACCACCTACCGTCACTACTATTTTACGAATGGATAGCGAGATGGACCGAAACATCAGGTAAGCATGTTCTGGTGGAGTGGAGATTCGAACCCGCAACCCTCAGATAACGAGTCGACCGCCCTAATTGCCTGCCCATGCCGGATCTTATAATGAAATATTATTCTTGCAGTCACAAATATCATTTTTTAATATTAAAATGGATTATAGTAAAGGAAGTAGGACTAATATAGAAAGGCGTGCATGTCGTCTGTAACATTTAACATGCGTTCGTGGTAGGTATGAAAGGCATTTTTTGAAAATAATGTAACTAAAATCTTTTAAAAAAAATTGAGTTATTGACAATAGGCAATGCTAAAATTAGGATTTGAGATCAGCTGTAGGGACATTATAATGTGACGGTCAATCTCACTATTCGATGGTAAAAGAGTAGCCCAAGAGTTGGCGGTGGGTGGTGATGACTAGCTGCCTTCCCCCTCATCTTATACTACAAAATTAGGGACGGCTAGCGCAGATAGCGCTAGTTTAGCTTTATGCGAAATTCAAAAAAAAAAACGCTAAAACACACATACCTTTATATGATCTGATTGTGCTGTTGAATAAAGATTGTTTCTTTGTGAGATATGTTTAATTTTTTTCTTTGACCCAAACTTGGTCCAGGTTAACATGATTCAGAATTTGACTTGTAAAACACTGTCTGGTAAACCTTCAGTTACGATGCATCTTCTACTTGACTACTCAAAAGTACTTCGGTAAATACGAGAATACTACAAAACGAAAAGTTGTAACCGTGAGAAGATGATTTTCTTTTGTGAAGATCTGTTTCTCTTTAAGATTGTAATTGTCTGAACTATTTCAGTCTCTACAACTCTAATTGGAGTGTAATTGTCTGTACTATTTCAGTCTCTACAACTCTAATTGGAGTGTAATTGTCTGTACTATTTCAGTCTCTACAACTCTAATTGGAGTGTAATTGTCTGAACTACTTCAGTCTCTACAACTCTAATTGGAGTGTAATTGTCTGTACTATTTCAGTCTCTACAACTCTAATTGGAGTGTAATTGTCTGAACTATTTCAGTCTCTACAACTCTAATTGGAGTGTAATTGTCTGAACTATTTCAGTCTCTACAACTCTAATTGGAGTGTAATTGTCTGTACTATTTCAGTCTCTACAACTCGAATTGGAGTGTAATTGTCTGAACTATTTCAGTCTCTACAACGCTGATTGGAGTGTAATTGTCTGTACTATTTCAGTCTCTACAACTCTAATTGGAGTGTAATTGTCTGTACTCTATTTCAGTCTCTCCAACTCTAATTGGAATGGAATTGTCTGTACTACTTCAGTCTCTACAACTCTAATTGGAGTGTAATTGTCTGTACTATTTCAGTCTCTACAACTCTAATTGGAGTGTAATTGTCTGTACTATTTCAGTCTCTACAACTCTAATTGGAGTGTAATTGTCTGAACTATTTCAGTCTCTACAACTCTGATTGGAGTGTAATTGTCTGTACTATTTCAGTCTCCACAACTCTAATTGGAGTGTAATTGTCTGTACTCTATTTCAGTCTCTCCAACTCTAATTGGAATGGAATTGTCTGTACTACTTCAGTCTCTACAACTCTAATTGGAGTGTAATTGTCTGTACTATTTCAGTCTCTACAACTCTAATTGGAGTGTAATTGTCTGTACTATTTCAGTCTCTACAACTCTAATTGGAGTGTAATTGTCTGTACTATTTCAGTCTCTACAACTTTAATTGGAGTGTAATTGTCTGTACTCTATTTCAGTCTCTCCAACTCTAATTGGAATGGAATTGTCTGTACTACTTCAGTCTCTACAACTCTAATTGGAGTGTAATTGTTTGTACTATTTCAGTCTCTACAACTCTGATTGGAGTGTAATTGTCTGAACTATTTCAGTCTCTACAACTCTGATTGGAGTGTAATTGTCTGTACTATTTCAGTCTCTCCGACTCTAATTGGAGTGTAATTGTCTGTATTATTTTAGTCTCTCCAACTCTAATTGATGTGTAATTGCCTGTACTATTACATTCTCTGCAACTCTAATTGGAGTGTATTTGTCTGTACTATTTCAGTCTCTACAACTCTGATTGGAGTGTAATTGTCTGTACTATTTCAGTCTCTCCGACTCTAATTGGAGTGTAATTGTCTGTATTATTTTAGTCTCTCCAACTCTAGTTGCAGTGTATTTGTCTGTACTATTTCAGTCTCTCCAAGTCTAATTGGAGTGTATTTGGCTGTACTATTTCAGTCTCTACAACTCTAATTGGAGTGTAATTGTCTGAACTATTTCAGTCTCTATAACTCTAATTGGAGTGTAATTGTCTGTACTACTTCAGTCTTTCCAACTCTAGTTGCAGTGTATTTGTCTGTACTATTTCAGTCTCTACAACTCTAATTGGAGTGTAACTGTCTGAACTATTTCAGTTTTTCCAACTCTAGTTGCAGTGTATTTGTCTGTACTATTTCAGTCTCTACAACTCTAATTGGAGTGTAACTGTCTGAACTATTTCAGTCTTTCCAACTCTAGTTGCAGTGTATTTGTCTGTACTATTTCAGTCTCTACAACTCTAATTGGAGTGTAATTGTCTGAACTATTTCAGTCTCTACAACTCTAATTGGAATGGAATTGTCTGTACTACTTCAGTCTCTACAACTCTAATTGGAGTGTAATTGTCTGAACTATTTCAGTCTCTACAACTCTAATTGGAGTGTAATTGTCTGTACTATTTCAGTCTCTACAACTCTAATTGGAGTGTAATTGTCTGAACTATTTCAGTCTCTACAACTCTAATTGGAGTGTAATTGTCTGAACTATTTCAGTCTCTACAACTCTAATTGGAGTGTAATTGTCTGTACTATTTCAGTCTCTACAACTCGAATTGGAGTGTAATTGTCTGAACTATTTCAGTCTCTACAACGCTGATTGGAGTGTAATTGTCTGTACTATTTCAGTCTCTACAACTCTAGTTGGAGTGTAATTGTCTGTACTATTTCAGTCTCTCCAACTCTAGTTGGAATGGAATTGTCTGTACTATTTCAGTCTCTACAACTCTAATTGGAGTGTAATTGTCTGTACTATTTCAGTCTCTACAACTCTAATTGGAGTGTAATTGTCTGAACTATTTCAGTCTCTACAACTCTGATTGGAGTGTAATTGTCTGTACTATTTCAGTCTCCACAACTCTAATTGGAGTGTAATTGTCTGTACTCTATTTCAGTCTCTCCAACTCTAATTGGAATGGAATTGTCTGTACTACTTCAGTCTCTACAACTCTAATTGGAGTGTAATTGTCTGTACTATTTCAGTCTCTACAACTCTAATTGGAGTGTAATTGTCTGTACTATTTCAGTCTCTACAACTCTAATTGGAGTGTAATTGTCTGTACTATTTCAGTCTCTACAACTCTAATTGGAGTGTAATTGTCTGTACTCTATTTCAGTCTCTCCAACTCTAATTGGAATGGAATTGTCTGTACTACTTCAGTCTCTACAACTCTAATTGGAGTGTAATTGTTTGTACTATTTCAGTCTCTACAACTCTGATTGAGTGTAATTGTCTGAACTATTTCAGTCTCTACAACTCTGATTGGAGTGTAATTGTCTGTACTATTTCAGTCTCTCCGACTCTAATTGGAGTGTAATTGTCTGTATTATTTTAGTCTCTCCAACTCTAATTGATGTGTAATTGCCTGTACTATTACATTCTCTGCAACTCTAATTGGAGTGTATTTGTCTGTACTATTTCAGTCTCTACAACTCTGATTGGAGTGTAATTGTCTGTACTATTTCAGTCTCTCCGACTCTAATTGGAGTGTAATTGTCTGTATTATTTTAGTCTCTCCAACTCTAGTTGCAGTGTATTTGTCTGTACTATTTCAGTCTCTCCAAGTCTAATTGGAGTGTATTTGGCTGTACTATTTCAGTCTCTACAACTCTAATTGGAGTGTAATTGTCTGAACTATTTCAGTCTCTATAACTCTAATTGGAGTGTAATTGTTTGTACTATTTCAGTCTCTACAACTCTGATTGGAGTGTAATTGTCTGAACTATTTCAGTCTCTACAACTCTGATTGGAGTGTAATTGTCTGAACTATTTCAGTTTTTCCAACTCTAGTTGCAGTGTATTTGTCTGTACTATTTCAGTCTCTACAACTCTAATTGGAGTGTAACTGTCTGAACTATTTCAGTCTTTCCAACTCTAGTTGCAGTGTATTTGTCTGTACTATTTCAGTCTCTACAACTCTAATTGGAGTGTAATTGTCTGAACTATTTCAGTCTCTACAACTCTGATTGGAGTGTAATTGTCTGAACTATTTCAGTCTCTACAACTCTAATTGGAGTGTAATTGTCTGTACTACTTCAGTCTTTCCAACTCTAGTTGCAGTGTAATTGTCTGTACTATTTCAGTCTCTCCGACTCTAATTGGAGTGTAATTGTTTGTACTATTTCAGTCTCTACAACTCTGATTGGAGTGTAATTGTCTGAACTATTTCAGTCTCTACAACTCTGATTGGAGTGTAATTGTCTGTACTATTTCAGTCTCTACAACTCTGATTGGAGTGTAATTGTCTGTATTATTTTAGTCTCTCCAACTCTAATTGATGTGTAATTGTCTGTACTATTTCATTCTCTGCAACTCTAATTGGAGTGTAATTGTCTGTACTATTTCAGTCTCTACAACTCTGATTGGAGTGTAATTGTCTGTACTATTTCAGTCTCTACAACTCTGATTGGAGTGTAATTGTCTGTACTATTTCAGTCTCTCCGACTCTAATTGGAGTGTAATTGTTTGTACTATTTCAGTCTCTACAACTCTGATTGGAGTGTAATTGTCTGAACTATTTCAGTCTCTCCGACTCTAATTGGAGTGTAATTGTCTGTACTATTTCAGTCTCTACAACTCTAATTGGAGTGTAATTGTCTGTACTATTTCATTCTCTGCAACTCTAATTGATGTGTAATTGTCTGTACTATTTCAGTCTCTACAACTCTAATTGGAGTGTAATTGTCTGTACTATTTCAGTCTCTACAACTTTAATTGGAGTGTAATTGTCTGTACTCTATTTCAGTCTCTCCAACTCTAATTGGAATGGAATTGTCTGTACTACTTCAGTCTCTACAACTCTAATTGGAGTGTAATTGTTTGTACTATTTCAGTCTCTACAACTCTGATTGGAGTGTAATTGTCTGAACTATTTCAGTCTCTACAACTCTGATTGGAGTGTAATTGTCTGTACTATTTCAGTCTCCACAACTCTAATTGGAGTGTAATTGTCTGTACTCTATTTCAGTCTCTCCAACTCTAATTGGAATGGAATTGTCTGTACTACTTCAGTCTCTACAACTCTAATTGGAGTGTAATTGTCTGTACTATTTCTGTCTCTACAACTCTAATTGGAGTGTAATTGTCTGTACTATTTCATTCTCTGCAACTCTAATTGATGTGTAATTGTCTGTACTATTTCATTCTCTGCAACTCTAATTGATGTGTAATTGTCTGTACTATTTCATTCTCTGCAACTATAATTGGAGTGTGATTGTCTGTACTATTTCAGTCTCTTCAATTATAGTTGTAGCTTTAAACTGACAAGATTACTTTTTGGTAACAAGAATTTGTTTTTTCATGACTGATTTTTATTAATTATTTGAATATGTGAAAAATCAAAAGAATAGTCACCTTTATTCATGTTTTAAACACTTCAGAAAGGGGTTGAAATGTTGTTTCAGTCTTACTGGAAGACGTCGGGTTTTTTCTTCTGAGTCAAGAACTGTCATTGTTGTTTCATTGAAGCTGATTCTACATTTTTGAAGAGCGTAATATATATTTGTTATGTTAAATGACCCACACTTACTAGTAAACTGCATATATTGATGAAGTGTGAGTATCAGTAATAGGCCTACGGTGTTTCATAACACTATATTCTTTATTCACTTCTTTAGGGGTTCTCAAAAAGAAGTGTATTTAATAACATTCAAATTACTCGTTGTCCGCCATATCCATGCCAACAGAGAATTGCGATCAACCCAGAGCTCATCAGACAGTTTCAGATGCACGTTATCACTATATGTAATAATACTCGTTGAAACAGTAATTGTTATAGTCAGTATATTATTAGCTAGATAATGTTGAATGCCAAGCTTTCTCGATACTTTCAGAACTATTGTTCTATCCTGAAGTGCTTTTGTTTAGCTTGGATTTTTCTTTCTTTTTCTTATATTCTGTAAATAACTTTTTCATCAAGTTGAAAAGCAAAATTGTATGAAATAGTCCATTCTTTTTAACAAAATAATCACTGAAAAAGATGTTTAATTTAATAATCTTTGGAACTTAAGTCATAATGTGTAATTGAGGGAAGGAGCCTTAAACGTGCACTAAGAAGGAGAACACTCGGAGTAAGAGAGACGTGTTTCCCTTAAATCAACATATCCCAAACTTTCTCGATTCGCAGCGCGCTTAGTACCTCGGCAAGTTTTACACGGCGCCCTTAGACAAAGGGAAAACCTAGCAGTTCCATTTATTAAGTAGTTAGGTCCAAACAACCTTACACTTAATAAGTATTTATGTCCTAACAAAGTAGTAGCCGTTTGAAAGAATAAGACCCACGCTGGAATAGCGGTAAGTCTACGGATTTATAATGCAACAATCAGGGGTTCAGTTCCTCTAGGTGAACACAGCAGATAGTCCGATGTGGCTTTGCTATAAGGAAACACATACACACTTGAAAAAATAATATACGTAAACTGAACGTAAAAATAATATTCATATTTCATTTTTAAATAACTACAATTACTAATGGGGTGTGTGCGCCTGTTATTGTATGTTATTGGCTGATTCACTGTGATAGTTACCTGCCCCAAGTATTATTGTATATGCATTGTTGTCAATCAACAAAATGAAAACCGAACAAAACATGAAGAAAGTTACACTTATTTAATTTTTAAATTTAGTTTTATGTTTAACATACATGTCTTTAAAATAATTAAAACTTTGAATATTATGGTAAGAATGAAGAACTTTTTCTGTGGTATATCAAATGGAAGTTAAACCTAGTGTAAACATATCAGAACAGGGTAAACAGATATTACAAATATATGTCTTTACCAATCATGTTGCCTATAAAACAAAAATCTGATAGAACTCAAGATAACAGCAAAAATCACTGCATCAGAGGAACCATTCCATTAGTTGATAACAGGTATAAGAATGGAACAATCTGTTTAGTAGACCAGGGTGTCCAACAAATTTCACAAATGATTTAAAATTACTTCTCAAAAACAACAACTAAAAATGTCCATAAGTTTCTTAGTCCACAGTCAGTATTACATATTAAGACATAAAAATTTAAGTTTAATTTATATAAAAAGGTTCTATTTTTGAGTATCATGTATTATAAACTTATACAACTTTTTTTCCTTTTCTGTAAATTATAAGTCAGGTATTTATTTATTTCTTTTGCTTGATAAAATTCCCTATCACTTAATGTGCTCTCGTCCAGTTATCGATGGCCCAGGCCTTACTGTTTAGTTTTTAAATAAGTTTACACACAAGGACTTAACACAATTTGAACGCTAGCCCTTACTATTTAAATATTTATAAAGCCATTGTTTAAACTCCTTACGTTTACTGCTTCCACTTCATTTGAAGACAAATCAATCCAAAGACTGTCTTTGCTGAATATTGCGCTGAGTCTACTGTAGGTTTATTTTTGTATCCACTAGTCTTATCATTAAGAAAATCAAGATAATACATACAAGAATATCCACCCCTAACAGTCTTGAAAAACTCAACCAAATTGTTTCAACCATTCTCTTTTCCAAGAAAGAAACAGATTATAGCCTATAATTATAGGACAACTTTTACATCTCAAGTGTAATTCTAATAGTCTTTCTATGAACTGTTTCCACCAACTCAATGTCCTTTCTAAGATAAGTAATAAAAGACTGAACACAATAATCGGAATGTGCCCTAACCACTGGCCTATACATTGAAATTATAACCTCTTTAGACTTATATTCAATATTTCTATAGATACAACCTAAAATCCTATTTGCCCAACCATTAGAAACAGCTAACTACTTGAATGGCTTTAGAGACTGATCGACTATTACACTAAGATCCTTTACTTTCATGAACCTGTTACGGTTATTCAAATTATCTTGCATTTATTAAAATTAAAACCCATTTGTAACTTATTTGCCCAACTCACTAAATGATCTAAACTCTTTTGTAAAGCAGCATCAACACCAAAGATTTTGATAGCATCACCGTATTTAAGTAACTTTTTTACCATTCTTTCATTTGTGTCATTAATGTAAATCAAAAAATACAATGGTCCTAAGACTGAGCCCTGAGGTAAACCACTTACAACATTAATTGAATATGAATGATCTGAATTTATAACAACCCTCTGATTAATTCCATCATGTCTACTGTAAAGACCACATGCCTACAGCTTTTTTCTTGCCACGACTTGTGATCCAAAGTTGTTTCGTCCTTTTGATGTGGTGTTCTTTTCCAAGTTCACTGAGATTGGTTACTTCGTAGTAATGTGTATCTTAGTCTTTTATGGGAACAGTTAAACCTTTACTTTCATCAAAGTCTAGGACAAGATATTTACTCTACTGTTGACTCTCGGTAAAGAATATAGCCTAAAAAACTTAAGAGATCTTTTGTACATCAACCACTTCTGTTGCTAACAGTTTCAGTTTCACTTACATCATAAGTGTCTACCATACGGCCCTATTGGATCATAAAATGTTGGACTAACCTATCACATTGAATAACCTTCAATGACCACAACTTTCATTTTTACACGTTTAGTATTTTTCGTTTCTCTTCTGGGAGCCACAATACTGCTGGAAATAGTAAGGTTATCCGTAGACACAGCTTGATATGGTGAGTGCAACCATTCACATTACTAAACAATCAGTATGAGACTGGCATGAATACACCTCCTTTTAGATTCTTCAGACATGTTAAGGAAAGATAGATAACACAAAATAACATTAAGGCTTTTTCTCTAATAGGATTCTTTAGACTTATAAAAGACGCGATACTCCAAGACGTACACTTACCTCTCAGCTGGTCATCACTGTTAACAAGATAAAGTGATTAGACATACATATATGTATAAATGGGTGGTATGAGTTGAGAATTTTTTTTATGTAGAGGAGCGAACGTTTCGACCTTCGGTCATCATCAGGTTCACACATAAAAAATTCTCAACCCATACCAGCCGTTTATATATTTTTCTCTACATGTGGGTTTTTATCGTCATCACAAAGTGATTATACTTTTTTAATATATACTATAGCAAAGAGGAAGAACTGAAAACATGTTTATCTGGTTACAAACCGACAGATTTAGCTCTTTTAGCTCATGATGTAGAGAAGATGAATATCACCCTGTACTATTAGTAACAACACTGTTAACTTTACGAGGTCTGTTAAAAAATACGCGGACTGTTTGAATTGCGCGACTCCAGTTAGTTTCAGGGGAATCCGCTTGGTGTCGCTAGGTTCGCACAGATCAGCTGATTACGACGCCATTTCCCGATTGCAGATATTTTCATTTGTGTATTAGCTACGCGGTTTTAAGTGAAGTGCGATATTTTCGTTTGGCGGATTTCAGAATGAATGACCTGAAGAAGCAACTACTTGCTGTGAAATTTGTGTTAAACTTGGAAAATCTGCGACTGAAACTTTTGCTATGCTTAACACGGCTTACGGTGATGTTGCTATGAAGCGTGCAGCATGTTTCAAGTGGCATGAACGTTTTAAGGATAGTGAACAGTCCATTGAAGATGATGAGCGTCCTAGACGTCCTTCCACGTCAACTGACGACCCGCACGTCGACAAAATCAACACCCTGGGAGCTTGCTGAAGAGTGTGGGATATCAGTTGTATCTTGTTACGAGATTTTGACCGAAAAATTGAAGATGCACCGCGTTGCTGCGAAATTTGTGCCTCAGAACTCGTGAGTTTTTGGCCAAACACTCGATCACTGTTCTTCCCCAACCCCCCTACTCACCTGACCTTGCTCCTTGCGATTTTTTCTTGTTCCCCAAACTCAAAAGACCCTTGAAAGGAAGAAGATTTGAGACTATTCCCGAGATTAAGGCAAATGTGACGAAGGAGCTGGAGGACATTACAAAAGAAGCGTACCAGGACTGTTTCAACAAGTGGAAACACCGTTGGGATAAGTGTGTGCGTTGGGAAGGAGAGTACTTTGATGGGGGCCCAGACCTGTAACTTCTGAATAAAGTACATTTTGTTTTATGACGTCAGTCCGCGTATTTTTTGAACAGCCCTCGTATACCGTTACTGAAGTACATAAGGAACATTAACAAGTCGTAGGAAGATTAAATGAAAAAATATTATATACCAGATTGTTTTCATATACCATTTGAGGTGTTTATTTTACAATATTTCTTTTCAGACGTTCTAGATCTGGCAAATAAATAGTAAGTTTCTAAGCATTTGAACACTGTCATAACTTAATAGAAATACATTACATTGTACTTGTTTCTTTGACTAATCAGTCTAATCGTATGCTTTGATTATAATAAAGTGTTATATCTAATGTATTTATCCAAGTCTCTGTTGGCCACCCTTTATTTACCAAACAAATTTTAAGACATATAATGCTCAGCTAAACGTTTTTCTTGTGTTCCAAATTCCTCATTTTTCACTGGAAAAGTTTATTTGTTAGCGACGCCTGGCGTGACCTAGTGATTAAGGTGCTTGTTTCATAATCTAAAGATCACTGAATCAAAACCCGTCTTTAAACATGTTTACCATTTCTACTTTGAAGACGTCAAAATGTTACGGCCAATCCCACTTTAGTCTGTCGCTTCAAAAATTAGGGACGACTAGAGGAGATAGACATCTGTGGAAGAAATTCAGTAAACAAACAACCTGTTAATAACTCATGATGTATTCATTGTAGAAAGTTTGAATGTTTTTAGTTATACTTTGCTTTGTATGATGGATTTAAAGAAAAAAAAAACAAGAAATGATTAAAAATGATTCATTGGTAAATTCGGAATGAATAAGCATGTGTTTAATATTACTTTTAACGTAACCACTTCAAAATTAATAAACCTATGACAGTATCCCTATCTACTGTTTAGTGTTTAAATTAGAGCCAATGTGACTGTTTATTTCTCCATACTGGACCTATAACAAACTAATGAAATATCAATGACCCTATTTTCAGTTAAATACTTAGAACTGAATCGTGTAATAACACCAGTTAATTGTGATGCCGTTGTTTGAACAAAATACAGGGTTCACCTTTAGTCACCTTTGTAGGTGTCTCTATGTAGAATAATGTGACTGCTGCACGTGGGTAGCACTACCATATTCCTGTTATACACGTGCAACGTAAAGTCCTGGCCCTCTAGTTGAACTAAAACCCACACAAAAGGCTGTTGGACAGTCGTTGTGACTGACGTAATTACAAACATATTCGTAATGTATTTAAAGTGTTTTCTTTCGGGGAATCAATTACCACAAATATTGCGCTACCTCCTGTGTCTACTGACAGGAATTGAACCACTGATTTTAGAGATGTAATCTGAAGATGTACTACTGTCTTATCGGAGGACATCACGAATATTAATATTAGAACAACAAAAGCTTCAAAATCAGAAACAATTTTTTGATACAGACCCAACCAAGCCCAACTAAAACAATACTCCATCCCAGCCCACAGTTATGATTCTATATATATGTAGACTAGCATGTGAAATATAGCATTAATATATAACTTTTGTTAATATGTGAACTACTGGTAATTTAATAACCGTATCGGTCCTAATCTTTTTTATTATTTTATTGTAGTTCACCAATATGATAATATAACTTGTAAGTGTTGAGTTATCTTAACAAATTAGTTACACATATATCATCAACACATTATATTATCTCAGAAACTGTAAGTATATTTTGCAGCAGGTAGGTGGTGCTTGTTTCACACGAAATGTGACTATTTGGATAGAATCATACATTAAAAACTTTACTAGAATATGGTCTATAAAATAGAAATGTGCATGTAGCGTAATGTTAGAATACAAGCATTAGATCTAGATTCCAGTTCTAACGTACCAGCATAGCCAGGTGGTTATGGTACTCAACTTCTAATCTGAAGATAACGGGTTCGAATCCCTGTTACAACAAGCATGTTCGCGTTTTCAGTCGTGGGGGCGTTAAAATGTGAGTAAATTCCATACTCGTTAGTAAAATAGTAGCCCAATAGTTGGAGGTAGGATGATGACTTAAACTATTGGGTTGAGGAATAATTCGTGAGTGTTTTTTCAAATTAACAAAATATATTCATAAATGAAACGCTTTCGCAATATATTTCATGTCATTTGGTAGATAATTTTTGCTCAAATAGATGGTGTGTTTGATTTTCATATGTCTTTAATTTTTGCTTTCATTTTCAGCTCATTAAATGGAATGTCAAGTGGACAAAATCGAGCATTTTCGACACCATCTGCTTTTCGCATTTAATTTCTTGCAAATTCGTTTAAAACAATGCATACTATATACCTAGGTATTACATGAAATAAAGTATCATAATAAATGTTTTGGGTGTAATGTGTTCATACATTGAAGTATTGTATAGTCTTGCATGTAATGCTTGAATGAAATTATTTAAAAATGCTCACGAATTATTCCTCAACCTAATACTAAATGAGGAACGGCTAGCTCAGATAATCTGTGTGTAGCTTTGCGTGAAATTTCAAAAACAAACAGTATGTGTCTAACACTAATAAATGTGGTTAACGTTATCGAACAATCTATATAATAATATGATTCTATTTAGATAAATAACGATATCAACCATCAGCACACATGAAATAGCGCTAAGTAAGTAAAAGTGATTATATAGAACACATCTGGGTCCAGTTAAACAGTTTTTGTATCAGTTGTTTACTTTCGACTACATTACCAAGACGAACGAGTATGACACTGTACATCCAGCCTGTTACAAGACATCTAAACTTTGTATATCTTCAATATGAGGCACTGAACCCCAGGTAAGTGAAAATATCTAGGTATCTTTGTGTCTGGAATGTCCATAAGTGTGTCCTTGTGAACAAAACTAATGAACCGACAACTAAGTCTGTGGTTATTATTGGAAGGTTGGAATACGGGTTCGTCATAGACATTTCAAATTACTAACATTTTACCTTATCTAAAACATCAGTCAAAGCTGTAAACACAAAGTTTTCCTGTCTACAATAAACGTTACACCAAGTCGTCATGTTTACATACAAAATGTCAGATAGTAAGACTAGCTCCGCTCTCAGTTACGTCATCTCTACAAGTGTCAATGTGACTTCTGAGACATTAATATAAGTGTCACTATGACTGAAGCGAAGCTGTTATTGGTGTGAATTTCGTACAAACGGTATTATTACAGTAGCTTATAGTGTAAACCAACTTCAACGAAACTATATCAAAATAAAAGGTTAACCCGTCACCCTCAAACTGGGAGTGAAGCGCGTACTCATCTGGCCATGCAAGACTAATATAGTGTTAATGAAGGTAAACTAGCGTTAGTGAAAGTTGTTAAATAACACATAGCAACGATATCACTGAAAGTAATGTATATCATGTAAAACAATAAGTAATAATTATTAACTGGAAGTCAGTGTAATAGTTGATATAAAAACACTTTTAATAATGGTCCTGATGTTGATGTATGTTGTTTTGTTTCTTAATTCAACTAAGTTTTAGAACTATCTCCATCTTGAAAAATCCTTCATCTGAACACATCTTCATAATCCACGTACATGATTATTTTTCATGATCATCATATACTTTCCCAAAGTCCTAGTAACATCAAACTACATACTAAATACCAAATAAAGTTGAAATATAGCTTTGTTGCTACTGTACCACTTGAGCCTTATATTCAACATGTTGATTTGGTTACACAAAATTATTTTAATATAACATTCTGAACCCTGAGTATACTACTAACAAATATAAAATGTGACCGTATTAAATCATTATACATGACAGATTTCAATATTTAGGAAATGTAGAAATGTTTTCTTGATTAGTTTCTGTTAAATAATAATTTAGTATTGAATGAATCAGATAGGATCGAACATGTTATGGAGATTTTAAAACTTGTTTGTTAGAATCTTTTAAACACGCCTATCTAATAATAGTAGAACTATACAAAGATACGATCTAATGTAAATTAGTTAGTACTTCATACTTTTGGTACGTGGTTGTATTTAAATTAACAAATGTAAAGACATTCCTCATGTTGGTCAAGAACCATTGTAATGAAAATATGTCGGACAAACTGTCTGTTCACTGTTTAAAGAATGCAGTCTTTAGTTTCCGTTTTTTAATAAATAATTTGAACATGTGAATGAAATAAAATAACTAATAAAGGTGTCATTATATCTGTGATCTGCCTTTACAGGTTAAACATACGGATAAGTTACGATGGTAAACATTTTGCATAAAGAAAGCCAAATAATTTGACTTTTGAACTCACAAACAGATGGACCAGTAAATAGGTTTATCTATAGTTATTTATACGTGCACAAGATTACACATATAAAATTTGAATACAATTTTGGTAATGTCGATTTTTAGCTTTGCTTTACATCTGTAGTATCTATATTTTTTCAACAAAAAGCTATTGTACGTTGATTGTGAATTCATGAAAACTTAATATTGTCATAAACCGTAAATATATTTCCGATAGATACAACTTCTCATATGATGGCTTTACCGTTCAGTTTCTGCCCCCACTAGTTCTACTTACCAAAGGTTTCAACAGGAACGTCGCAGCTGCTTCCAAGAAAAGAAGTACCAGAAGTGTGAGTCGAGGTATCAGTGTAAGAAATTATTACGATATCTTACCTAAACTCACATTGACTTGGTTGAAGAAACACTGTATAATTTACCTAGATGAGCACCTTTCGGAAAGTGTCCAAATTCATCTCTATAAAGTGTGACATTTCAACTTAAAGGAACATACATATGGGAGAGCGCTCATAACCAGATACAGTCTTCGCCCATCTTGACAGTGTGTTTCACTAAACTGAGTGTTAAGAAGAGGATGACATCCTTAATTGTAGATATAATGGTTGGTCCACCTTTCCCATTAGTCTATCTCCTTTCGATACTCGACCTCCCAGGAATCAACCTTTTGAAGAAGACATGACAGGGATTTCTTAGCCAACTAATATTATCTAGTTGGTCCAGTAAAACCAGTTCTACAACAAAATAACCAGCAGGAGATTGTATCCAACAGTTATAACGTTCTCTGGTATACAACAAATGAAAAATGATATGTGGAAATGAAAAGGAAATAAGCTATATGTACAATTAGTCCAAAAGCCACGTTTGAAACCAGAGAGTGGTGATAACGAAATGATAATTTGACACAGAGTCTGATTAATGAGTGATATTTAAAGGGGAAGTTCTAAGAGGGGGGTATTTTCTGAAGAAGAATAAGGACTGGAAATTAAGTTTGAGCTGGCCATAAAGGTGTTGTCAGAAGGACACATGCTGGTATGGACTGAGTGACGGATAAATCCTTGGGAAGGAAACATGCAGATATATAGGTAACTTGGTCCAATCTTGATAGAATTAATTTACCATCTTAGTAGAACGATGTGGTATTGTGGATCAAAAAGTGTGGCTTTTCTTTCTGAGATGGGTTGTAAATGGGTACAGACATTTAGTATTTCACTGACTGGATAATTATCAGAACACTTGGGTATTGAAAGAACTCACTGTACAAAGGATCTTATAGTAATTAAGTAATGGATACCAGGTTTCAGTGATTCTGTCACACTCAAAGACAGATGTGAAAGTAAGTGTGGTTCAAGGGTATCAGGACTTCCATTACTGTTATCACCCCCAGAAAGGAAATTACTTCACTAGTAGACAGGAGTGCATCGACCTATACGAAAGAAAGAAAATTCGTACCGACTGAGAACTTTGTTGAAAAATACTCTCAGGTGAAAAGGATATGAAAAGTAATATGAAATTTAAGATTCGTGTTCAATTGAAGTAAATTTTGAAACTTCAGTTACTTAATAACTGTACAAAATAAAAAGTAATAAACAGCATGAAAAACGTTGAAGTAAAAGCAGGAAGGAAAAATGTTAACACATCATAAAACTATTGTATCAAATGTAGAGATGAGGACTGGAACCCCCATTCTATTATCTCCTGCTGGTTAGTTAAGAAGACATCTGGTTTTGGAAAGTTAACATTTTCTTACATGAAAATGTGTTTCCATTAGATTCTTACCATTTCACACAGATATTATATCTTCTGTGAACATCTGCATTGAGTATCTGCATCACACTAGATTTATAGGCAACGTCAACCTAAACTCACGTGATTCTTATTAACGGATAATGATGTTATTGTGCGGTAAAATCCCTCTACCAATAGGAGAGCGACATCAACTCCCTGTTTATTAGCTCCCTCTATACTGCTCCGCTCATGAAATTTCATATTTGACGAGGAAATAACTCGTATTTACCCTAAAGAACACATACGCATCAGAAAACTTGTGGGTGAAGCGGCTATTTTATAGGCAGATCATGATGCAGATGATCAGTCTTCAAGTTCATCGCTTCAAATACATAAGAATCTATACAGCAAATCCATTGGATAGACGTCGAATAATGATGGTCGAATGTTTCAAAAGAGAGTTAAAGATCTGATACCTGCTCTGTGATTGGTGTAAAAAAATCACCATAAACTTGTCAGAATGGATCATAATCAAACAGTTCATTAGCAATGGTAAGGAATACAAACATGTTCAATGAACAGAACAGAGGTCGGGCACACTGATGCGGAAGAATTGTTTATGCTGGTACATATGTTTGAGATGCGACTGTTGTTCAATGAAGTATCCCAACAAAATAAATTAACATTTCTGAAGAGTTGTGGGTTTGGTACGATTCAAAGTGAGGGAACCAAAACAGTGGTAATGGATTATCGAGTCACTACATGGGTTTCACGAGCACAGTAGGAAGCACGTAAACTCCCGTTGTGTCTTTTTAGGGACACGAATTAAAACTTTATAAAATTGTTGGTAAATTTCTTCACACCTAAAGATGATAGAATAGATTCTAAAGAGGATGAAACTGAACAGGCTGAGAACTGATAGTAAGTGAGAATAGAATTGAAGTGAAAACCCATGTGTATGAATGGTGGTAATCCATCCGTTCGTTGACGTGTGGGACTAGAGTAGTAAAAATTGTATAGAACAAGCCACAGCAGAAAATAGGTTGAAACAAGAATCATTCCGAAATGAATCAGCATCTCTATGAAGTAGTTCTGACATCAGATGAAGACATAAAATGCAAGGAAGCAAACAAAGAAATATTAGGAAAAGATAAGATTATTGTGTGCTGGATAGCTGAACTAAACTAAATGGGTCAAACATTTATGCCACATGTGTGAATCGAAATAGTGCAAGTAAAAATAACTATAAAAATGTATCTCGCCATCAAGAATTAAGAATAACTATAATTATCTATGAAGGAGTCAGTAAGACTAGGACGACCAGACATATGGTCCTGAAAATGTAGTTTATGTAAAAAGAAATCAGTATGTATGCAAATGTAAGTAAAAGAGGAAGAACAAGAAATACATCAGGATTAGATTTATGCAAAAGGGATTGTGAAAGAGGGAAAAGAGCTGGAATGGAACATACATGAGAAATTATGCCTGCATAATGAGAGTATGGTCGAATTATGTCCTCAATGGGAAGGGAAGTTCACAAAGCCTGAGAAGTAGATGGACATAAACAAACAAGCTGACCTTCTCCTGAATTTTATATTGAAATCGAAGGGGCGAAAGAGAGTAAAATCGATGAGAAAGAAGTTGCAGGTTACATAGTATTCACTAATATATGAAAAGTGGCTGTAACGTCATCAACACGTAACTTTCCTTTCCTCGCCACTGTTGAAATTCACTCATGTGAAGAAATTCTTTCCTCACAAAGGACAGAGAAATAGTAATATGAACTTGTAAATTAATAAATGAAAATATTACAAGTCGAAAAACAAAGCAAATAATTAAAAACTAGTAAATTTCCAAAACAATTTTTTTTAAGTTTCACGAGCGCAAAACAAAAGAAATAGCTGGACAATAGGAAGTTGGTGTCTTCTCAAATTGTAAAGAGAGAGCTGGACAATAGGAAGTTGGTGTCTTCATAAATTGTAAAGAGAGAGCTGGACAATAGGAAGTTGGTGTCTTCTCAAATTGTAAAGAGAGAGCTGGACAATAGATGGACAATAGGAAGTTGGTGTCTTCTCAAATTGTAAAGAGAGAGCTGGACAATAGGAAGTTGGTGTCTTCTCAAATTGTAAAGAGAGAGATGGACAATAGGAAGTTGGTGTCTTCTCAAATTGTAAAGAGAGAGATGGACAATAGGAAGTTGGTGTCTTCTCAAATTGTAAAGAGAAAGCTGGACAATAGGAAGTTGGTGTCTTCATAAATTGTAAAGAGAGAGCTGGACAATAGGAAGTTGGTGTCTTCTCAAATTGTAAAGAGAGAGATGGACAATAGGAAGTTGGTGTCTTCTCAAATTGTAAAGAGAGAGCTGGACAATAGGAAGTTGGTGTCTTCTCAAATTGTAAAGAGAGAGATGGACAATAGGAAGTTGGTGTCTTCATAAATTGTAAAGAGAGAGCTGGACAATAGGAAGTTGGTGTCTTCTCAAATTGTAAAGAGAGAGCTGGACAATAGGAAGTTGGTGTCTTCTCAAATTGTAAAGAGAGAGCTGGACAATAGGAAGCTGGTGTCTTCTCAAATTGTTGGAAGACATAAGCTGCATAAAAATAAATCTCATGACTTAAGATGGCAATTGCCTGAAGAACAAATCTCTAAGGCAAACGAACAAAGATATCTTAACTGTGTTAAAAGGTTTGTATTGTTACAGAAGGAGTTGTACCAGCCAAAGAATATACCTGTCGGCTGAGAAATTCCTTTCATACCATCTCCTGCAGATTGGTTCTTTCGAAATGTGTTATGTAAAGGAGGTGGACCAGTTTAGATGTATTGTGTTAACTAGGATGCCCCCCACCCAATCATGGGAAAAAAGGTGGACCACTTTAGATGTAATGTTTTAACTAGAAGTTTCCCACCCTATCATAGGAAAAGGTGGGCCTATTTAGTTGTATTGCGTTCGCTAGGATACGCCTCATCCTATCATGGGAAAGAAGGTGGACCCGTTTAGATGTATTGTGTTGGCTAATATGCCCCCACCCAATCTTGGGAAAGAAGGTGGACCACTTTAGATGTGATGTTTTAACTAGAAGGTTTCCCACCCTGTCATGGAAAAAGGTGGAACTATTTAGATGTATTGTGTTCGCCAGGATACTCCTCACCCTATCATATTTAGATGTATTGCGTTCGCTAGGATACGCCCCATCCTATCATGGGAAAGAAGGTGGACTAATTTCTATGTATTGTGTTTGCTAAGATGTCCCTCACCCCAACATGAGAAAGAAGGTGGACCAGCCAGCCTATCTACAGTTAAGAATGTCATTTTTACAACCAACTTAGTGACCCGTAGTTTCAAGATAGGAGAAGAGTATACCTGGTTTGTGCGTTATCTCACTAGTGTGTTCCTCCAAGAAGAGAAGTCACACTCCAACCACATCCTGAGGACACTTTCCGAGGGATGCTCTTCTAGATTCCTCCTCCAAGTTAATGTAAGATTCTCAATGAGATTCCTGTTATTATGTGTTTTTAGGTAACATATCGTATCAAAGTTGATGTTTCCTTACACTGAAAATATATTTCCGATAGACGCTTTACTCTTCCAATTTCTGGTACTTCTTTTTTGTCAACTTTGAAGATCGTGTTTTACAGTAAATAGGAAGCCAGCTGCCAGCTTTGACAGTAGAGTATGTTTCAGTGAAGCGTTGTGCTTGCTTATTTACATGCTACAACGCAGATGAACCAAGTTAAAACGTGAGGTAAGTGAGAGTTTCAAAACTAGTGGAACCAAAAAAAAAATATTTTCGCATATTGAAGGCTGTTCTGAACAATAATAGCAGTTATATGAGAACAAGAAGATATTCTATCGAAAATAGTATGAAACTAGATATTTCAGACTTTGTCCAATAATATGGTATAACTTTCTATGTGTGTATAGTTTTAAATATTTTTCAAACTGATGCTGAACAAAACATTTGTCTTATCCTATTCCATTATCTTTCCAAAATAAAGTTTATGTCAGCCAAGCAAACATTTCCAATATTCTGAATTCATCCAATTATTGTGGCAGACACACAGAAATCTGTTTTATCCTTCGTCTCTTGTTATAGTTTCCGTTAACACTTGTGCCAGCAATTTCAAGTTATCTCAGCTAATTCTGCTGCACTATATTTGGTAGAATTCTGTAAATCAAAACAAACCATTAACTATGAATATAACTATGTGACTATAACTCAACATTTAACATGACAAATGATAATGTAATACTATCTAAAATCAACATTTAACATGACAAATGATAATGTAATAATATCTAAAATCAATATTTAAATAAAATCAGAAATAGTAACTTTATATCAAGTACAAAATATCTGAATAAAAATATTAGTAAATAATTTGTTGAAAAGGTATATTGTGTAATAAACATTTTTTTCAAGTATAACATCAAATAAAATTAAACGATATTATGTGTCTGTTATTTCTATAGTAAAGCCGCATCTGGCTATCTGTTGTGTTAACTGAGAATAATTTAAACCCTGATTTTAACGTTGCAGCTCTATACAATAAGTGCTGTACCATATGGGGACTAAATTATATTAACAAATATAAAACATGTTACTTGTTATATGATGGTAACCAAATGATAGGATTAAATGTGTTCACATTATTTGTATGCAACTGGAATCTAAAGTTGGTAAACATCTCAGACAGAATCCCAAACAGAATTTTCAAAACAATCCGTTTTAATGTTTTTTATCACTTTGTGTATAGTGTTTTAACAAATGACTTTAATGTCCTTAAACATAAAATCAATTGTTCATTAGACAAAAATCACTAAATATGAATTTGAATGACTAGTATATTTTGCTGTTATTAATCAAACACAAAATGTTTTATGATTAAAGTCAGGGGCGTAGATCCTGGGTGGAGTGGGGGATACATTCCCCCTTCATTTTAGGTGGGGGGTATGGTGCATACAATCACCCCCTCCCTACAGTTTGGTCTGTTGAATTGTTTTATTGCATCACAGGCCTACAAATTGTGTGTTTGTTCTTGTGATTCTCGTGTTCTTACTAATCGAATTACATAATTAGGCCTAGATGTAGGCTTTTTCAGTAGCCGAAATGTACATCTTTAATAAAGGCGTGCTTCTAAGCTTTTCGATCTAAGCGATAGTTCGTAAGTATCAGTCAGTAGGCCTAAATATAAGGCCTGGAATGGCCAAGCGCGTTAAGGCGTGCGATTCGTAAGCTGAGGATCGCGGGTTCGCATCCCCGTCGCGCCAAACATGCTCACCCTTTCAGCCGTAGGGGGGCGTTATAAAGTTACGGTCAATCCCACTATTCGTTGGTAAAAGAGTAGCCCAAGAGTTGGCGGTGGGTGGTGATGACTAGCTGCCTTCCCTCTAGTCTTACACTGCTAAATTAGGGACGGCTAGCACAGATAGCCCTCGAGTAGCTTTGTGCGAAATTCAAAAACAAACAAACAAGCCTAAGTATACATGCAAGGCTTGCAAGCACTATCACAGAATCTACTTACGTCTTGTACGTAGTGTAAGATTAAGTAAAATTTTCATCACAACAGATTGAACAGAGCATGAAACTCAAAAATATCACTCCCAAGTGTAAACTCCTGTGATCTAGATCTGACAGGCCATTTGTAGCTTGTAGCTGCATCAATCTTATGTGTATACAGGGTGGCCCGTAAGTCCCTACCCATCCATATGTTATCATGTTATATTCAGTTACGCATGTATTATATTTTTTCTTTTTTCAGAGAAATTTAAGCCCACTTGCACTTGAAAATGTCTCACAGAACATGGCGTCGCATAATATTATGCAGCGAGAATGAGGGCAGCACACAGATTCACTGGATACATAAGATATATGGATGGGTAGGGACTTACGGGCCACCCTGTATTGTTCGGTTTTTCCTACGCCATTTGTTCTTATGCATGTCTAGCCGATTTTATTGTCGAACGCTTTATTCTCCTTAGCTGCCGAATTCGCTGACCATAGTGTAGGTTTAGTGTACAGTTAACGAGAGGTTCGGGCCGCTCGGATCCAGACGTGCCCTACATCACCTCACTCCGCTCCCTTTAGTTTGAGCCTTGATTTTACAACATTAATCCATGAAATTTCAGATTATCACCGCCCTCTAATAAAGTGCTGGTGCTTTATGGTAAAAGAACAATATATTCTCTTATCATAGATAGTAAAAATATTGTATTCTCTTGTATAATTAGAACACAAAAGGAGAGATTTCAACGGCCTGAAGCCTCTACTCAAATTGTATTGCTAGTTTTTGTTTAGGTGTTTTTATTTAATAGACGTGCTTGTAGACATTATATCACAGCTTGTTTGCCTTTTGATGAGCTTTGTCACAAATATATTATATTCCTGTGGTAACCACATTATATTTTCTCAGGTGACGTGTATTACACCCTGCAAAACGTTTGATTGCTACTTTTAACCATAAAAAAATAATAAAATTTCAGTCACTATTCTTACTAAGTCATTTTCACCTAACAATGTTTTAACAGTTCTTGACTTCAGTCACACAACAATACCTTGTGCGCGTAGTAACAGTGGTATTTAACTTAGAAACGAATATAAAACTGACATAAAATGTACGGTGAAAACAAGAAGGATTATTTATGGCTCTTTTTTACGGAATTATTCCATATTACGTTAGTTTAATGCTTGTTTCAGGGAGTGAAGGAGCCCACAAAATTAAACGTGGTTCTACTCTTCGGATTTACATACAAAGATAAAATCAAATGAATTATGTCATTATGTATTGTTAGGAAAGCATTATAAAAATAACTTAACTGTCACCAAAAATCCAATAACAAATATTTTATCAATCTAACTATATGTTTGTAATATTTATATTAATTACGTTGGTTGATTAGAGTTATAGAATTCCTGGTTCTTCTGTTTTAAGGCTTAGCAGATAACGAGGCTGAAAGTAAACAAGATATCTTTGGCAAATGAACCCCAGGAATCGATAGTTTTCGTGAAAAAATTGTTAAGTTAAAGATATAAGGTGTTTTACGGATACACTTCACTTTCAATCCATTTCAGGTTTGTATAATGTGGTTTCAAACTGTTATTACTATTTTCGTACGAGTCTTGATTTCTAGCTTAGCTCTACATACACTTATATCTCTACAAATGATATATTTTCATTTTAAACTTCATTTTTACCATAAACGAATGTTTTTCAACTCGTATAAAGTTTTGATGGAGAGGCTGGATAAGCCTAATAATTATGCTTAAAATCACATTTGCTTGTAGATATTTCTGCCTCATTTTTCTTAGCTCATTACGGATATTAAGTCAGTAGTGTGCGAAAATCACGTTTTATATCTAATGTTTTCTTTCATGTTAAAACTCATCAGTAGGGCTGGACTTTAGCAACCAGTTTTTTTTAATGCATCGTAAAATATATATAGCATGGGTACTAAATATTTAAGTTGGTGAAGCAGTAAGGCTTTTTGATTAACAAAAGAGTTGAAAAATCACTTCAAGCGAAGATGTTCTTTGGCCACATTCCTCTTAAAATGATTTCATACGCCCTTTGATTTAATGTCTATGTTGCACTGAGTGTGGCAAAAGAGATTTTAGTTAAAACGCTTAATTTAAATTTCATTTGTTTCAAGCAGTGTTGTTTGTTTGTTTTTTTGCACCGATCCTACAGGAACCTTATATTCCAGCGGTAACACTGAAGGTGTTAAAAGAGATCAATGCTTTTTTATATTTTTTCCAGCGTATGTTCCAGTGAAGAACCTCGCCTGCACTCGAGGATACAGAAGACATGTTGACAGGTTCGCTCTCTCTCTTGTATGGGCATTTGGGTATTGATGTTTATTTACCCTTCGTTAATCCCTTCCTCCTCAACAGGTGTTGTAAGTATATGGTCTGTTTTGAAGGGGCTACACAAGGGTTAGCCGTCCCTAATTTTGCAGTGTAAGACTAGGTTCGAAGATAATTTAACTAATTGTGTCGTACTGAATTGTATAGTAAGTTGAAAAATAGTGAGATTTTTGTTGACTGAAATAAGACAACTAGTGAGGAGCTCAAATAACGTAATAGTTGTTATTTTTTTAGGTACCAGTTTAAACTATAAATATATATATATATAAATTGGCGAATTTCAAACATTATCAAATTTAGGTATGAAAATGTATAATTAATGTGAGAAATATCATGTTTATTGACTTAAAATGTTAAATCTAGATTATCGTTCAACATAATAATTATACACCTTTTATATTATTATTAACTTACATTTGAAATTTTCTGTCGGTTCTGAGTGTGTGTTTTCTTAGAGCAAAGCCACATCAGGCTATCTGCTGAGCCCATCGAGGGAATCGAACCCCTGATTTTAGCGAAATAAATCGTAAACTTACTGTTGTACTAGCGGGGGGCTCTTTCGGTTCGACGTAATCAATACAATATGTAAACCTGATTTACATACGACGCTCTTTCTCAAGATCAAACTGAAGTGGTTCTCGAGTTTACGTTCCTCTCGGTTTTAATACCTACAGTTACAAAATATCCTATGTGAGTGAAATACGTATCAATCATTTTGAACTGTTTTATTGCTTTATGGTAAGTTATATGTTATCATCCAGTTTTTTATAATTAATGTATTTGTAACATAAGATTTAATCATTTGATCATATTGGAGTGTGAGAGCGTCTGGCCTCAATATCCAATTAACGTTTAACTGAATACTAAAATTTTGTGTTCTGTTATAGCGTTACCATGTTTGAAAATGACGTGTGTGTTGAGTGGCCCTTTAATATATAACAGGATTGGCCAAACTTGCTTAACGTAAGAGCCACATACCATAAACTTAAGATTATTGAGAGCCACAAGACATGAACAAATATTACACACAAATTTTTATTATTACATGCACATTGTGTTAGATACATTTTATATCAATATTAAAAAAATACATGTACTTAGTAATATTTATTCATGTATGTGGTTTTTAAACTGTTAATTTGTATTAGTTGCAATAATCACAAAGTACACACACACACACATATATATATATATACCAAATGTTTTCACAGTCCTGGCTCATTATTGTTTTAACTGTATTGAGCGTATTTAATACAGTGATGAACTACAGAAACATCTAAGAAAAATATGCAAATCTGTATTTCATTAACATTAAATGAGACTGCCAAAACTAAAAGTAGTAAAAACAGATATTTTTAATGACATTTATTTATACTCTTCAAAAAAAGAAATGCAAAAGGAATATTTTTATTATTTTAAAGATAAATATATGTAATAACGTTACAAGCTCAGAGTATGTGATGTTACACGTGTTAAGGCACTGATTGTCAGACGAAAATGACAATAAAAGTTGTGCACTTTGAAAACGGAAGAAAACATCGGATTTTTCGCCAAAACGCATTCGTGTCCAATACATTTGTTTGAGAGATCTGCATGTTCTGCAAGTGCAACATGTGCAAAATCCCTATAAAAGTGACGGGTTCTCGGTTTCCATAGCTCAGTGTTAAGCCACCGACACGCAATACAGTTACGCCAAGACTGACTGAAGCACAACGCAACAACGCCATTGGTCGCTTGGAAGCAGGCGAATCTCGATCAGATGTTGCCAGAGCTGTGAATGTCCACCCAAGCACCATCACAAGGCTATGGAATCGTCACCAACAACATGGATCAACTCGTGACTGTCCACGATCTGGCAGACCTCGTGTGACCACGCCCGCACAAGATCGCTACATCCGGTTACGTCACCTTCGGGAGAGGACCACCACTGCGACGTCTACTGCCTCAACCATACCAGGGCTGCGTAGGATTTCCGATCAGACCGTACGCAACCGTCTACGAGATGCAGGAATCCGACCTCGATGTCCAGTCAGAGGCGTCATCCTCACCCAGCAACATCGTCAACCACGGCTGCAGTGGACTCGGGCACATCGGTTATGACCTCATCGACGATGGAGGCATGTTTGGTTCAGCGATGAATCACGTTTTATGCTTCGTAGGCAGGATGGAAGGACCCGTGTTTACCGTCGCCGAGGTGAACGTTTTGCAGCAAACTGTGTGCAGGAAGTTGACAGATTTGGTGGTGGCAGCGTCATGATGTGGGCTGCCATCGCCTACAATGCCAGAACAGACCTTTTGCACATTCGAGGGAATCTTACGGCTCAACGATACGTCGACGAGATTCTTAGGCCCCATATGCAACCCATCATGGTGAACGTCAACGACGTTTTTCAACATGACAACGCCCGTCCTCACACAGCCCGACTCACCACTGTCTTCTTGAGACACCACAACATCAACATTCTTCCCTGGCCCTTCAGATCACCAGATTTAAACCCCATCGAACATCTTTGGGACGAGTTGGACCAATGTCTGCGACGGCGACAACCTCAACCACAGACTCTACCTCAGCTTGCAGCAGCTTTGCAGGCTGAGTGGACAGCCATTCCACAGAATGTGATTCGTCATCTCATCGCTTTCATGGGCAGGAGATGCCAAGCAGTTATTGATGCTCACGGGGGGCATACTCGTTATTGACGTTGAGTGACGTTAAACTTCAACTAGTGAGCGTGGACTTCGCCTTTGCAGACTTTGGATATTCAGCAATGAATGTGCAAAGTTTCACACATGCCATACAGAACTACCCAGAATAAACTTGTTAACAATATGTCTCAAATTTTGCCTTTTGGGTTTCTTTTTTTGAAGAGTATATTTTGGTAAATAAATATATACGCTAAACATGGAGGAAATGTATAAAATAATAAATTAAAGAGATTTTAATCAGACACAACCTTACAAAATTTTGATCTCACAATATTTTTCACACAAAGAAACATTCATACAATTATCAGGCTATTTTCCGCTAGTATAGGTTTTGTGAGTTTCCATATTGGTTGTGAGTCGTTGAAATCCGGCTGATATGTTATCAAGTCTGTATGAATTAGCTCCATCAGGTGTTGATTTGTAAAGATTTCACGATGCTTCGACTTCACAATCTTCATAACAGAGATGAGTGATTCACAGCAATATGTTGTGCTGAAAATTAAGCTGAGTTGCACACTGGTTTTCTTCAGTTCAGGATATTTTATTTCTGGAATCTGAGTCCAGAACTCAATTCTAGAATGAGATTTATGGATCATCTTTAGTTCTATTAGTTCCATTTCCACAGCAGATGATTCTGTAACCAGAGGTTCAAGAATTGGACAACCATTATTGATCACATCAACCATGAATGGGTTTACAAGAAAGGCGAAGCAGGGCTTCCACTTTTGCAAGTCCTCAAAACTATCCAGGAAATTATCAAACGGTCCTTGTAACTTATATTTGTATTATTCCACTTTGTGGTCTTTTATTTCAGTATCAGAGAATGTATTTACTCTCCTTTTAAGACTGGGAAAGTAATTGAAGTTTCTTGACAATATGTCTCTTTGAAAAAGTTTTGTTTTATTCTAAAGAAACATTCTTATCCTTCCCCTGGAGTGCCAAGTTGAAAGTTTGTAGATGATTCATTATATCAGTTTGGAACGTTAGACCTTGCATCCATTCATTATTTCCCATTTGAGGATAGAATGTTTTCTTTCCTTCAAGAAGAGTAATAATAAGCTCAAACAGATCCACAAACCTATTTAAGACACTGCTGGTTGACAGCCACCTCACAATGCAGTAGAAAGAGACATCACTGGGTTTATCTTCAAGCTCCAGTTGTTCAATAAAATTTTTTGAACTGTCAGTGGGTCTTCTCATTTAAGCGTATGAAATTGACAATTTCAAAAACATTTTCACAACATCTTCATACTTGAAGTATCTGGCTGTTAGGGAGAAACTCTAGAAAACTGGTATCAGTTTTCATAAGTTCTGTTAATCCTGGATTTTATCCCACCATTTCATGTGTTCCATCTGTTGCAACACTGACAAGTTTACCCAGTGGAATACCAGTATTTGTTAAGGCTCTATAACGAGCATTTTTAATGTCAACGCCACGAGCTGATGCTTTTAGTACCACTAAGTCCAGTATCTCTTCTTTCACAGTTACAGTTACATAACGAATAAATACCACTAGTTGTAGTTCTCTTCTATGTCTGTAGCTTCGTCAAGGGAATTCTTTAAATAATTTTGCATTTTACCTGCAACATGAGCACTGATCTGGCAGATGCGTCTCTCTATAGGAAAACGTAAAGCTAGTGTTTGTGCTATTAGTCACTGAAGTTTTGTGTTACTTGGATCTAACACTGCAATAACTTCAGGTATATTTTCTTAACAAATTTACCATCAAAATATGGGTGTTTAGCACGAGCAATATTCTATGATGTAACAAAACTAGCTTCAGTCGTTGTATCAACTTCCTTACTGAACGTTGTCAACAATGTCTGCTGGCTATTTAGTGATGATTTTAACACAGTTAACTTGTATTTATGTAATTCTGATTTAGGTAGATAATCAGAAGAAATGTTTTTGTGATTTGTTTCATAGTGGCGTTTCAAGTTAGTGACTTTGTAATGACTGAGTAACACATTGTAGATAAGACACAAAGGTTTGCCTCCTTTAACGGTCAATGAAAAATCTTCCCTCCATTCTGGCTTAAAATGTCTGTTTTCATCTTCAGGCATTCGCTTCTTACAATTTCGTGACGCCAACTTCCTTCACGAAATATTGACAGACACTTCTAAAAATTATAGTGAAAAGAAACACAACCAAACTATACAGCGCCTAGTATCACATAAACACTCCGCTAATTTCCCTGCCCATAATCACGCGATCACAAGCCACGCCCGCTAAACCTAACATTGTCAGACCGGCTTGTGCGATTACTGATTCTCCAGCACAATTTTCGCGCCCGAGTCGCGCCAAACATGCTCGCCCTCCCAGCCGTGGGGGCGTTATAATGTGACGGTCAATCCCACTTTTCGTTGGTAAAAGAGTAGCCCAAGAGCTGGCGGTGGGTGGTAATGACTAGCTGCCTTCCCTCTAGTCTCACACTGCTAAATTAGGGACGGCTAGCACAGATAGCCCTCAAGTAGCTTTGTGCAAAATTCCAAAACAAACCAGCACAATTTATCTGAAATCCTTGATGATCCGAAATTTCTTTAATTCCTCACTAAAAACTAGCATTAAAATTCTATATTAAATATATTATTTAATAATATATATATTTTTATATATAATTAAATATATATTTTATATATAATTAAATATATATTTAAATTCTTAAATATATTTACTTACCATGAACATTAAACTTACGCTGTAATCCAGTAGTCTCTCAGTTGTACCCAGGAAATAATTATAAAGCTTGAAACTTTTTATTTACCTTTTATATTAACTGTGATGCAAAAAGTGGCTCAGCCAACATATTTCCGCGAGCCGCATATTATGTGTAAAGAAGCCGCAATTTGACCACCCATAATATATAACGTTTCGAATAATCAATGTGAGCCTACTAAGATTAAATATGTTTAATTAACCTGACGAATAAGGGCAAAACAAGTTGCTACTTATAATTATTAGTACTTACTGAACGTCTATATGATGATCACACAAGTTTTTAGTTGTAGGTAATACTAATTACCGAATATCTATATAATCATTTTTTCAAGTATTTTTGAGGATCTTTCAAAGTGAAAAGCAACAAAAAAGATAGCTAATTAGAACCAATAATTATTAGTATTGTGTTTATATAGGAAAATGAAGGGAAGAAAATCACGTTTTTTTTATTTCTCGTTTTGTTGTACAAGATTTTTATTAATGTTACTTTAACAAATATTTCAATACATTTTCGTTTCTTTACCAACAATACTGTTAGAAACATATGGCTTTACGTCAGATAGTATATTCATATACTTCATATTATATACTGTGTTAATACACCTCATTTCAGGCGAGGTGTTAATTTGAGACCACTGCCTTCATGTAACGTATTGTGTTTGACAGCTAAAAACCTTATGACTGAACACACTAGGATAAAAATATCTATGAGATTCTTCGTTGCTTAAACATAAGAGTGATTTTACAGTTATATCTGTAGCAAGATACAATTTATAAACAAAAGGCGTTACCCATTATCCCCAGCTTATTTAATGAGAATTTGTGTTTTAGTAGTCTTAAAACGTGTATATTTGAAATGATTTTCCAGCTTCCTTCGTTGTTTCCTCTGGAGCGAAAGCAAAGATCGAGAAGACAGACTTCCTCGTGGTGAAAATATGACTCCTGAAGAAGAAGATATTTTAAAGTTTATTTTGAATTTCTTGAAATTTTGTTTTCGATAGAACAGTTCTACTTAAACGGTTAATATTTTGTACTTTCATAAAACTGTTCTATTTAGACTTTTAAGATGTAGTATTTTCATGGAACTATATTATTTAAACTGTTGAGATGTAGTATTTTCATGGAACTATATTATTTAAACTGTTGAGATGTAGTATTTTTATGGAACTACATAATTTAAACTTTTGAACTATAGTACTTTTCTAGAACTGTTCTATTTAAACTGTTAAAACTTTTTTACTATTGAAACTATTGAGTTGTAGCCCTTTAATAGAACTGTTCTATTTAAACTGTTAAAACTTTTTACTATTGAAACTATTGAGTTGTAGCCCTTTAATAGAACTGTTCTATTTAAACTGTTAAAACTTTTTACTATTGAAACTATTGAGTTGTAGCCCTTTAATAGAACTGTTCTATTTCAACTGTTAAAACTTTTTACTATTGAAACTATTGAGTTGTAGCCCTTTAATAGAACTGTTCTATTTAAACTGTTAAAACTTTTTACTATTGAAACTATTGAGTTGTAGCCCTTTAATAGAACTGTTCTATTTAAACTGTTAAAACTTTTTACTATTGAAACTATTGAGTTGTAGCCCTTTAATAGAACTGTTCTATTTAAACTGTTAAAACTTTTTACTATTGAAACTATTGAGTTGTAGCCCTTTAATAGAACTGTTATATTTAAATTGTTAAGGTGAAATGCTTTCATTTCAACTGTAGTAGTTTCATAGAACTGTTCTATTTAAACTGTTGAGATGCAATTTTTTGATACAACAGTACTACTTGAACCTTTAAGAAATTGTATACTTTCATAGAACTGTTCAATTGAATCTGTTGAAATTTAGTTTTTGATAGAAGTGTTCTACTTAAACTGTTAAGATTTTGTACTTTCATAGAACTCTTCTATTTAAACCGTTAAGATTTAGTATTTTCTTAGAACTGTATTATTTAAACTGTTTAACCATAGTATTTTTCTAGAACTGTTCTATTAAAACTATTGAAATTTTCTACTTTCATGGGACTGTTCTTCTTAAACCTCCAAGATGTTTTATTTTTGTAGAACTGTTCTATATAAACTTTTGAACTGTAGAAGTATATAGAACTGTTCCATTTAAACTGTTTAGATTTTGTACTTTAACAGAACTGTTCTCCTGAAACTTTTGAGGTGTAGTACTTTCATAGATCTGTTCTTTTTAAACGTTTAAGATGTTCTACTTTCATAGAACTGTTCAAGTTAAACATTTACACTGTAGACGTTTCATAGAACTGTTCTATTTAAACTGGTGAGATACAATTTTTAGATAGAACAGTACTACTTGAACCTTTAAAAAATTGTACTTTCATAGAACTGTTCTATTGAAATTGTTGACATTTTGTTTTTGATAGAACTTTTCTATTTAAAGTGTTAAGATTTTGTACTTTCATAGAACTGTTCTATTTAATCTGTTCAGGAGTAGTATTTTCATAGAACTCTATTATTTAAACTGTTGAACTGCAATACTTTTCTAGAACTGCTCTATTTATACTATTGAAATTTTCTACTTTCATGGGACTGTTCTTCTTAAATCTTTAAGATGTTTTACTTTTGTAGAACTGTTCTATATAAACTTTTGAACTGTAGAAGTTTATAGAACTGTTCTATTTAAACTGTTGAGATGCAATTTTTTAATAGCACAGTACTATTTGAACCTTTACGAAATTGTAGTTTCATAGAACTGTTCTACTGAATCTGTTGAAATTTAGTTCTTGATTGAACTGTTCTATTTAATCATTAAGATGTTGTACTTTCATAGAACTGTATTATTTAAACTGTTGAGGTGTACTACTTTCACAAAACTGGTCTATTTAATTTGTTGAGTTGAAGTACTTTTATACAACTTCTCTTTTTAAACCTTTAAGATGTAGTACTTTTTTAGAACTATTCTATTTAAGCTGTTCAGATGTGATAGTTTCATAAAATGTTCTATTGAATTTGTGAGTTGTAGCGTTTTCATGGAATTGTTCTGTTTAGACAGTTAAGGTGTTTTAAGTTTATAAAACTGTTCTATTTAAGCAGTTGAGATGTAATTTTTGATAGAGCTGTTCTTTTGGAACTGTTGAGGTGTAGTACGTTCATAGAACTGTTCAATTTAAACCATTCAGATGTTGTATTTTCATATAACTCTTCTTGTTAAACTTTTGAATTGTAGGTGATTCACAGAACTGTTCTGTTTAAACTCTTGATACGTAATTTTTTAATATAACTTTTCTATTCAAATCGTTAATGTGTAGTACTTTCATAGACTTTTTCTATTTAAATTATTGAGTTGTAGCACTTTTGTAGAAGTGTTTTCTTTAAACTGTTCAGATGTATTACTTTTATAGATCTGTTATATTTAAACTGTAGAAATGTAATTTCTTGATAGAACTGTCTTATCGAACTGTTGAAGTGTTGTACTTCAATAGAACTGTTCTATTTAAACTGTTGAGGTGCAGCTTTCATTGAACTGTTCTATTTAAACTACTAATATGTTGTATATTTATGGAACTGATCTATATAAACTGTTGAGATGCAATTTTTGATAGAACAGTTCTATTGAAAGTGTTGAGGTGTAATACTTTCATAGAACTGTTTTATTTGAACTGTTAAAATAATGCATTTTCATAAGGCTGTTCTGTTTAAAGTTTTGAACTGTATTAGTTTCATAGATCTGTTTTATTTAAACAGTTAAGACGTTGTACTTTCATAGAACTCTACTGTTTAATGTCTTGAGGTGTAGTACTTTCATAGAACTGTTCTGTTGCAACTCTTAAAATTTACTTTTTGCTAGAACTTCTATATTACATTTAAGATATTGTACTTTCATAGAACTCTTCATTTTAATCTGTTGAGTTGTTGTACTTTCATAGAAATGTTCCATTTAAACATTTATGTTTTATTACTTTCAGAGAACAATTTTATTTAAACTGTTGACATTTAATTTTTTCATAGAACTGTTCTATTTTAACCACTAAGATGTCATACTTTCATGGAACTGTTCTATCTAAACTGTTAAGATGCAACTTTTTTATAGAACTGTTCTATTTAAATCGTTAAGATTTTGCACTTTAATAGAACTGTTCTATTGCAACTCTTAAAATTTTGTTTCTGATAGAAACAAGGTGTATTATTTTTATATAACTATTATTTAAACTGTTGAATTTTAGTACTTTTATACAGCTTTTGTATTTAAACTGTTGAATTTTAGTACTTTTATACAGCTCTTGTATTTAAACTGTTGAATTTTAGTACTTTTATACAGCTCTTGTATTTAAACTGTTGAGGTTTTCTTCATCTTTTAAATGATAAGGTGTAGTACTATCATACAACATTTTTATTTAGACTGTTGAGTTATAGTACTTTCATAGAACTGTTCTGTTAAACTGTTAAAGTGTCCGTAGAACTGTTCTATGTAAACTGTTGAGATGCAATTTTTTGATAGAATAGTTATATTTAAACCTTTATAATGTCTTTTCATAGAACTGTTCTATTGAATTTGTTGAAATTTAGTTTTTGATAGAACTGTTGTATTTAAACCGTTAAGGTATATTACTTTAATAGAACTGTTCTATTTAAACTGTTAAGGTATAGTACTGTCATAGAACTGTTCTATTTAAACTGTTGAGGTGTAGTACTTCCATGAAACTATTATATTTAAACCGTTTTTTGTACATGTTGTATATTACGTTTAAGTTTCATTTGCATGGTTGTTTTGTTGTAATTAAATCCTGGATAATTTTTAGAAAATGTTTTCTTTAACCTTTCTATTTCATTTTTTTGTGATTCTTTTTAATCATTTGTAATTTTCTCCTTTCGTTTTGCTGTTTCTTTGTTTGATTTTGGATTTAATTACTTGTACATACATGTATATATTATTCTTGTACATACCGATTCATGTTCTTAATTTAGTATCAGGTGTGTGTATATATCTATATATTAAAATTGTACTTTTGTAGTTCTCATGTTTATTTATTTACTCAGTTTTATATATTGTATATTTACTTGTTTCTGTTACATTGTTCCATATCATTGTTGTACATTTTTCTATATACTTAAGAGTTTTGTTCTTTGTACTGTTATCGTGTATAATAAATTCAAAATTGGGAATTGTGCATTTTACTGTTTTCATGTTAATTAGTACCAGAATCAGATACATGATCAGGTGTTCACTTTACTCTTAATCAGAATAATCAGTTTCTTTACAAATGGAACAGTAATGTCCTTCTTTACTATGAGTACAGTTGTCATAAAGCCGAGTTATATATAGATAACTGAATAGCCATTATTTGTAAACGCTCAACAGTTACTTACAATATCAGATTTTAAAACTTATTATTTTAGTCAGATAAATTACCCATAAAACTCATTACAGAAATACTGACATTAAAAAGAACCTTATTTCATCCTACGTCTTAACTTTGTACGTCGTATTATATCCTATGCCTTACAATTAAGCATCGTATTTTGACGTTATGCAGCGTGTTGTTCTAACCAATATCTTGAATTTCTACAGTTTTGATAAATTCTACGCAGTATTATAAACTGTTAACAAGACATTTGATAACATGTATTATGTTTTCCCTACAATATGTATTTAAGAAAACGTCATTCTCACATTTTCATTTTATCTACAAAACTGTTGTTACAATCAAATTATAAAACTTCATATTTGTTACACTGAAACCTGCCTCAATATCAGGATAGAACTATATAGGTTCTTTTGTATAGTCGTATATTATTAAATAATTTGTAAAGTCGGCTATAAAAGACTTAGCCCATCCTTTGCCCCTAATTTCAAACTGGTACTTGTGCTTGGCAGCGATATATCTGCCACCAGGTGCTATTTAAAACAGTGGTTCCAAATAAAGCACTCAACATTTTCATCCAACTGAAATGCTTTTACTGTATTTGAAAGAAACCCTTTCTTTTCGATACTTATAAGTTAATGTTTTTCAGTAACAAAAATAACTTACACTTATCACTTTCTTACCGTACCCTGTGGTTTTCAAATGACACAGTAAGATATTTTATGTGTTGCGACAATAACTTACTGTTTTCTTTAATAAAAATATATTAAATCCTTTGACTTTTCATTATTGCACTATTAACTGTACTGTACGTTATTGTGTTCACAAGAGATCATTTGCACCTCACTTTTTAAAAATGTTGTGCTATAGAACAGTACCTAATGTTTAAGTACTCACTATACATTCACCAACTGCTACTCGTATTTATCATGACTACTAAGTAAAAATAATACACAGCCCTCAATATTTCATCACGCACAAATGAAACTTTCGAGAGAGTTAGCAAGAAGAGAGCAAGTGTTACAATCATGGACAGGTCAGGTAGCATCACATTTGTGATTTGGTGTCAGTAACATTTTGATGTAAGTTGTAAAGTAATGCAGCCTTTTATAAAATATGTTGTATACCCGTTACTTACTTGGGAAATTATTTTATGGAGGATCAATTTGATATACCGAACATCACTGTTTTTACTTTCCATTAACTTGACTGCAGCTAAGTTAATAGCTCTACAATGAGCTATCTGCGATGTACATTACATGGATATCGAAACCTGGTTCCTAACATACAAGCCTGCATACATATCACTGTGCCACAAAAAAAGCCTTTCCTTTAGTTTAAACTACTACTAAATATATAGTTAATGTAAGTTGTATAAATTTTCATATATTCTATCACATTAAGCAGATTCTGGTGTTGGCTTATTGTGGTTCAAGTCAATATTGAATTAACCTGTATATTGAAAAATACCATGAATACTTATCTTGTCGGTCTATATCTGTCTCTTTATTGCCTCTTTGACGAGTTTTACAGAGTGCTAACATTAACTAAGTTCCACAAAATCCCCCAAAACAAGAGTAAAATGTGATATTAATTAATTAAAAATTCAACTGTTTCTTCGTTATTACCAGCTGATTTCTAATCTCGAAAAATTGCTTTCATACATATGTATATATTAAACGGTGAATTAATATATTTAGATTAATATAATACCTTCTGAATTAATTCAAAAGCATTTAGAAATTGTCTTACGTAATCTAAATTTACGGCAGAAACAAAAATTTAGAATGGTATGTTTTCTTTATACTATCTTGGTAATCACTTGTAGTCACATTTCATTAATAACATATAGCAAGTGAACGATTGTAGTTTGGTATATACTTGTCTGTTACTGGTACTTTAAAAGTAATTCATCATGTATTAAAGAATTCAAGCTTCATTATGTAATACTAAATGTCACACGTGACATAATTCTATCAATTCCCCTTTACACTGTTCACACATTCACATTTTATAGTCATGCTGTTTTAATACACGTGAAATAGCATATTTTGCTATCTTTGCTCATTTACTGTTATGTGTTAGATAATAGTATTTTTATATATACAATACTGTTCTCCAAAAGAAACGAAAAAAGGAATTCTAGAAAAGAATTATCTTTTATGAAAATTCGTTTCCCTGTCTCTTTCAAAATTTGTGCTATATCAGTATGAGAAGAAACTGTGTCGTCGACTTTATGGTACATAAAGAATACGTTTATATACTCATTTATAACATTAATGAGGTTATCATATAAACAGAAGTCAGAATCAGATACGTGATCAGATGTTCACTTTAGTGTTAAAAATACTGTCTCTTACATCTTATATAGGTAGCGTATTACTACTTCATATAACCGGAAAATTTAATACAGAAGTTAATTAAATATTAATATCGATCCCAATTATCAATTTAGTTAAAGAGATTGATACACACAATTTTATTTCTTAACAAAATATATTTTAATACACAAAAAACTATACAATTTATAATAACAGTGACTGCTAATAGTTATTACAAACTTAATAAAAATACTGTCTAATACCTGGTCTGGAAGTGAATATTTTTTCAATGTTCATGAAGAACACATTAATTATTTGTTGATAGACCTGTACACTTCTTTTGATGAGTAACTAACCATGAAACAAGCATCCATAAGTTTCACTTGGGACAACACGTAATATCCTTGTAGAAGTAAAAGTGTCCGAAGTAATTCACTAAAGTTGAACGCTTGTAGTGTTCGAAATGTACAAACATTCCTGGTTAAATCCTGCAGTTTTCTATTAAATAGTGTAAAACACACTTATAGCTTCTGTGGCTTATAGCATACTGAATGTAGCTGACTAATAATAATCTAATATCTCTCGGCTAACTGCTTTTATGTGATTCGCGTGCGTTTCTCTAAGTTTCAACAACTTTCAAAAATGAGCTAGAGTTTTCTTAACAGAAATATTGTTCATTCTTACTCTCAAGTATCTTCTACAAATTTAAAGAACAGGCGGGACTTCCACAATACATAATCAACAACAGACGTTACATGAAAAAAGAAAATACAGAAATAAGCGAAGGCAGTAAAATAAACGTATAACGATAAATCCGTTACAGATTACAGGAATTGTTTTCACCCTAAATAGTCTGGTAAAGTACTACTTTCCAATTAAGGTGAACTTAATAACTTAATCAGAGATTCGGACCATTTCAATGTATCTAAGAACTTACTTTCTTCTCGAACATCATTTTGCTGGTACAGAAACTGTGAGAAATATTTTATACCAAAATTATTGGAAGAAGGTTAACTGGTTTACTATAAAAATATTACTGAATTAATAACAATGACAGAATCACCAGTCTGTGAACCAAGTGATTATTCATTGATTTCTCCAAAAGAAATTTTAAATATGTTTTTCATCACAATGATAACATACATATATTTGTTCCTGAGTTGTTGGGTGAACAATGCAGTTATACAAAGTTTCATTATTTTTATGTACATGGGACAGCAGAGCACAAAATTAGCACTAGATAAAGAAACAATAACTATGCAGAGTCAGTCTACTATAAGGATCAAAGATGTTATTCTTTTAGAGAACAAGACGGATTCAAAATGCGTAAATATTCAAAATAATATTTCAATAAATTCATAGAGTTTGATTGTTATATGAGCTTGAAAGAGCATTTCTTACATTTTCATATTCACTGTTTCCCTGAAAATCTCGATGCCATTAGCGAGAAACTTGTGTAAAAGTTTCATCAAGACATCAGAAAAGTGACGAGGAGTTACTGGGAAACTTAAAAAAGTCAGCATGATGACTGATTGCTGCTCGTCATTGAAATTAGATGTTCCAGGTGCAATATATAAAAGAAAGGCTACAACACGTAGTTTTCAGACAGAAGAAAGTTGGTTTCACACAAAAACAATCAGGATGAATGAGAATGTATAGTCCTTTGACATCAATGTTTTTCCTTTCAATTTAAATAAAAAGTGCAAACTGTGGTATACAGAATAATAATTTGATCAAAGTGATAACATTATTTTTCCTCAGTTTCAAAAAATCCTTACGTGATAGAGAAAAACGAATATTTTCGAAATCAACTTAGCTAAATTATGGCAGATCAGTTATCACAACCGAAACAACTTTTATGAAATTTGAATTTTCTGGCTTTTGTAATGGACAACTAATATCTTGTGACTGAAGGATGAATACAATTTTGTAATTATATGAAATATTTGATAGGTAGGGAATATCTCATAATTTGTATGAATTATAAAAGTTAAGCATATTCTCATAATATAAGAAAACGCACAGCTGAATATTATCTTTTTGGTACATATCATTTGCAACTAAATTTTGAATCTAGAAACTTGTGTAACTTTATTTGACTCATATGTTACTTGAATGGGAGCACACAACTTCCAGATTTGTAAAGGGCCTGTATTTAGAGTAATTATGTGAGGATTCAACCTATAACTAGGAACAAACAACGGAGCTGTCACATGGTTGTGTGAATCTAAACTGAAAGAATTATAAAAAAAAAAAACTTTAAACGTATACGAACCCTTATCCATAAATGAGATTTTAATGTCTCTTCAGGTATCAACTCGCCCTCTGATGGGGTTAACTAGCAACCAGCAGCGATCTAACAAGTTTCTTCAGCCTATACTCATCTTTATGAACTATATACGAGAAAACTAACTAGTTTCATTAACTCCTATTTACTAGCTTTAACAACACACTTACCCAATAAAGCTGATCACCTAGACACAGTTAGTTTCATGATTTCTTTATGTATTATATAACATAATTATATATTTATGTTGTAACTATGGCAGTATAGTTATATAACAGGAACTCAGCTAGGTTTTCCAATACATTTACCTTATTAGACTGTATAACAAGAATACATCTGATTTTCCAAACACACGTTATGAGAATATTTACAAAATTCTCGCTATTTTCTTCAATATAATTAACTTATCATACAATTCACAATGACACAATTTGTTATACAGTAAAATCTGTCTGAGGCGGAATCGCAATGACCGAGTAAAGTTTCCGGCTTTGAGAGTGAACATGCATTTCCTTAATTATACACAGTTTTTGAGCGATACGTTATACTTGCTTGACTCAAGGGAAGTAAGACGTTTATGAATAAAGTTATTATACTGTTTATGCTATATTTATTAGAATAAGAACAATAATAGACATTCAAAATATACATAAGTACATAAAATATTAATCAAATTTATTTAAAAGAAAGTGTCTAATTTCAACTGTTTCGTTTTTTCAGACCTGAGGGTCGCGGGTTAGAATCCCCGTCGCACCAAACATACTCGCCCTTTCAGCCGTGGATGCATTATAATGTGACGGTCAATCCCACTATTCTTTGGTAAAAGAGTAGCCCAATAGTTGGCGGTGGGTGGTGATGACTAGCTGCCTTCCCTCTAGTCTTACACTGCTAAATTAGGGACGATTAACACAGATAGCCCTCGAGTAGCTTTGCGCGAAATTCAAAAACAAAACAAACAATCGTTTTTTTAATGAGCTTTCTCATGCGTTTAAAACAGATCACCATTTCTACAGCATTTTCATAAAGTTCGTTTTCCCCCTTCATTTTTGCATACAATTTCATAGTATTAGTATAACTTAACACTTGCGATGAAGTAGGAATTTCTACTTCCTCACTATCTTTTCCATTTTGTTCATCTTCTAAATCTCTCACACTGTTACCATCTTGCGATTCTATTACAGATTTTATATCAATTTCATCAGTTTCTGTTAAAACATTCTTGTCTATGTTCACAAAACTTTCCGCGTTCACAGAATCATCTGCATTAATCTTCTCAATCAGAGTTTGGATTTCACTAGAATTGTCATAACAAACAACTTTTTTTAAAAAAATGAGGGTATTAAGTAGCTTTTTATTAAAAATGAGTGTATTTAGTAAATTTTCCCTAAATTTTAAAATTAGGAAAATAGGAATTTATTTTTTTGGTGACAATTATTTAAAGGGTAGAATTTTGCACTTAAAAGACAAATATATTTCTACAAATCATGAATCCAATTTAACTGCAAAAATAATGACGGCACACAAAAAACAGAATATATTTAACCAATACTTACCTGACAAAATGTCCGATAATTTATTAATATTTGAAGAAATTATTAATTAAATAGGAAATTATTAATATTTCAAGATATTATTAATCAAATAAGAATTTAATATTCAATTAAAAACATTTTTTCCACCTTACGCAGGTTCTAATCCTACCCTACTTGTTGATAGACGAGATAGGTAAAAGGTTTTCCGTCCGCATTACGCAGGTTCCGCCTTTTCAAGGGCCCTTTATAAGAAAAATCTTAAGATAATGCTGCAAGATTTTGGTATTTCCGGATTATACAGGTTCCCGCTTTATGCAGTTTCCGGCTTAGACTGTATTATCTTCCACTCACTTTAATTGTAAGACTATACAGCACAAATCAAACAAATGTCTTTTATTTCACTGCTCAACAAAGACAGTTTCTTTAATTTTTATTCACTCATCGTATTAAACTTTATAATTCTTCGCCTACTACGGTACTTTTTTTTTGTTGTTGTTGCAAGTGAATCGTATTCTCTGAGTTTTACATTATTACAACACAATAATATCGACAGTAATTTTACAATTTTGTCTTTACTCTTCCTTCACTGCAAATTTCCTATATTTGAACAACAGCATTTCGACTACAAACCTTGAACGCTGTACGTCAGCGCCTACGAAGCTCATCGCTTACGGGGTAACAATTCTTTCCAATAGTTTTATTCAGAATTCTTATGGCAGAGTTGTTGTCATGACGATTCAAAACGTAACAGTACCTTCTAACAAGCTTTGTTTCACTCAGATGAGCTTTTATGACACAGTGTTATCGTTTTGATGACCCGATATCTTAATACACTCCTATATTAAAACACTTATTTTGACAAATTTGACAAATTACTCTTCTGTTATTTCAAAAACGAGTTTTTGTATGCAATATTAGCATGTTAAGCATACATTCAAGTTCAGAGACATTTAATGTTATAACTAAGATATATAATCTCTTTGAAGCACACAGGGGGCCCATTCGAGATATCATTATATTTGTTTGTTTTCAATTTCGCGCATAGCTACTCGAGAACTAGCAGCGCAAGCCATTCCTAATTTTGAATTCATCTACTGGAGGAAGACAGTTATTTAATGCTATTCTTCGTATTTTTAAGCCCATCCTCAAGAACGGGTAGTTCGATTGACCGTTATATTAAAATGCGCCAATGGCTGAGAGGGCGAGTGGGTGTTTTGTGATGCGGTCCGAATCAGTGACCCGCAGATTGCGATTCGAATGTCTTAAACGATACCATTATGTTTCTTGTTACTGGAAACCCATAACATACTACCAGCAATATTTGTTGGTTTTTTTAAAATTCGTGCAAAGCTAAACCAGGTATATCTGCGTTAGCAGTCTCTAATTTAGCAGTGTAAGACGAGAGGAAAAGCAGCTTGTCAACGCCATTTAGTGCTAATTCTTAGGGTTCTCTTTTACGAAGGAATAGTGAGATTAACCGTTACATTATGTAGCCCCTATGGCTGAAACGGCGAGCATGTTTGGTGTGACGGGGATTGTGAGCTAAACGCACGACCAGTGAAACAAATATGTATAAAATTATTATTACTATCATTATGATATAACTTTAAACAAACTACTTATTAACAGTTGAATGCCTACTAGAATTAATAGTAGAATTTTCAAGATATATTTGCAATTCGATAGTATCTTAATTTAGAAATGTTAATGCAAAATAATGTTCAGTTGCATAACTTATTACAGTTAAGTAAAAATACAATTTCTGAGTAAGTGTTTGCATAGTTTTAGAAGTCAGTTTCTTTAAACCAAGCACTAGAGAAGCTATTTGTGTTTCTTTATAGCAAAGCCACATTGGGCTATCTGCTGAGCTCGTCAAGGGGAATCGAATCCCTGATTTTAGCGTCGTAAATCCGTAGACATACCGTTGTACTAGCGGGGGTGGGGTGGAGGAGAACCTATCTATAGATCTCTTTCAATAAGAACATTTACTTTAGTTACAATATTAGATATCTAGAAAAAAATAGCACAACTCTTAATATGATAAAACTGTATACATTCAAAGAATAAGAGAAATAGTTTGTCAAAGTAAAAAAAGAAACAAACGTTTTAAAAGTGAATTTCCAACAAATTTAATAATTGCCTTAGAAACTGTACTTTGGTTAGGTATAATTCCTGTATGGTTGCCATATTTTTAAGCACTTTAGTTTTTGAGTAAAAAATGAAACAAAATATGTGAGTCCTCGAACTCAAGTTCCTCTCGGTCGTTTAGCTGTTTCCGTGACGTTTTACAACTATGACGTAATAGTTGCCAAACACGCTTCGTTGCGCGCCGACCATTGTGTTCCATTCAGTGTTGGTGTTTTATGTAAATCTATCGGTGCTTTTATCGGATTACATACTTTGTGAGACTATTTTTTGTCTTGATTTTGCTACTTTATGTTTGTTTTATGATAACATGGTTTACTGCGTTTCTTATGTTTGTACAAACGGTTCGACATCGAGCAAAAGCTTCTATTCGTTTCCGTGCAAGGAGAAGGAACCGGCAAGGTGGCGACAGTAGGTGCAGATGGCCAATAAGAAGAACTGGACTCCTTCACACCATGCAAATCTTTGTCAAGATCACTTTGAACGCTCATGTTTTGTGTCGGTTCCCACTGTTTGGGATTCCATGAGTTTCAAGCCAGGCAGGTTGAGACTGAAAAATCCATCGGTAGTAGACAAGATCGTTCCCACCATCTTTCCTCGTGTAGACCTGAGAACTGATTTCAGCCCGCAGTGTATAGGTTCCATCCCTCTGAAGCCATCCCTTGCCATCACAAAAATAACAAACTGAAAGGTATGTGTGCAGTATAAAGCGATAAACAATAACTAGTATAATATAATAATTTAAAAAGTACAAGTTTTTGAAGAATGAAACTAAACATACACATTTCACATTCATGAGCGTGTTTTGCATTTGTGGCACCTGAAGGTCAGTGAAACCTTGATTTCCTAGTCTAGACAGTGGACAAATCTATCCCAGGAAGGAGAACCTTTCAAAACTGGTATACTTATAATATCACGTTGTTTCTATAAAGATCAACTTAAGTGCACTACATGCGTGGAAGATCTCATAGATCTATAGTCTAATAAGTCTGAGACAAAACTTCCAGATATTTACTGATCAGCAAATAGTACTAAAGAACACTGTTAAGAGAAGATAATATTCTGTTGTTTTTTCAATTTTATGGGGCTAATTCTTCCAAGACGTATGTGTAGGCAATATATGTAGTTTCAACTGTATGATGTTGGTTAAGAAAGCAACTAAAGTAATTTCGCCCCCAATATCTCTTGTTGTGGGTCGAACACCTATAGTACCATGTGTGTCTTTTCACTCTAAACGCTTCTATAAAAGCAGACAATGAAATTTTTTATTGAGAGGTTAGGCGATACCTTGGTGCTTTGATTGGAATGACCAACAGTGACATTAATAAAATCTGTGAAAGAATAGAGTCACGGTTTCGTATTTATAATATCATATTCTCACGCTTGAGAACGTATTTTTCTTCACATAAATGTCTGGAAGCACTTGTAAAGGTGCTACCCTACATCAATGTGTCACAAATGTTTCCATATTTAACTTACCCTTCTTTGTTGGTAACTAACCGTATTTATTCTCAGATTTATTTCAAGGCTACATACATAACTGCAAATAAGGCTTATCATTAATGTAATTACTTCATTGATAAATATTACATCAGATACAAAGGTTAGGGCTGGAAAAGGTTGATATGAACTATCTCTATTTTTGTCAGTAACGACTAAAAACTTACGTCTACAGTTATTTGATTGCTACCGATGTGAAAGTACTGCAGCCAAATATTTTGAATACATCAAACGTAAAGACTTAGAACAAACGATTTAATAAGAATAGTTATGTAAAAGTGCCACAACTCAACAAGTAGGACAACTATATAAAACTACTAAAATTAACAGTTTATATAAAATAGCTATATGAAAGTACTACACCTAAGTGATTTAAATACAACAGTTCCATAAAAGTTAGGCCCGGCATGGCCAAGCGTGCGACTCGTAATCTGAGGGTCGCGGGTTCGCATCCCCGTCGCATCAAACATGCTCGCCCTTTCAGCCGTGAGGGCGTTATAATGTGACGGCCAATCCCACTATTCGTTGGTAAAAGAGTAGCCCAAGAGTTTGCGGTGGGTGCTGATGATTAACTGCCTTCCTCTGGTCTTACACTGCTCAATTAGGAACGGCTAGCACAGATCGCCCTCGAGTAGCTTTGTGCGAAATTCAAAACAAACAAACAATCCATAAAAGTGAAACATCTTAACGGTTTAAATAGAACAATTCTATGAAAGTACTACATCTAAACAGATTAAATTGAACAGTTCTATGAAAGCACAAGACTTCAACAGTTGAAATGGAATAGTTATATGAAAGTCCTACTTGTCTTCATTTCAAACGTTGATTTGCTTAAACCAGTTCAGCGGAAAGAACGGGATCTCCAAGCTTAAACTATAAGACCTACCTTAACAAACTCTATAGGAGTAGTAAGATATTTTGTTACTGAGTTTATAAAACTAATTCTTAACTGAGATAATTACGAAACTTACACAAAGAAAATTCTACTTAACACATTCCTTTAATTTTTGATTTAGATATCATTTAGTTCACAGAAAACTGTGATTTTAGAAGTTATTACCTCTGCTTGCAAAGTTGTTGTTGTAGTTTGAAATATTAAAACATTCATGACTTCAGTAGAGTTGTAGGGGTTAATGTGGTTTAAATTGGAAAGCTCGATAATACCATCGTACACAAGTCACGAGTGATCACGGAACTTTCTAATTCACTTACCTTCCTCATTTATTTATTTATTAAAGCATTAAGGCCTCCATCTGGCGCATCGTATACCATATATCAATTTCTAATGTAGTAAGTGTCGCATCAGTATCGGATAATAATATACTATATATAACCACGTCTTTGTGTATGCGTGCATGATACAGATAAATTTATTTCTAATTTAGTAGGTGCAGATTTAGTGTGTTTTTTAAATATTCATAAGAGACAGTTAAAATATTGACCATTTCACGTCTTTAATATACGACGTACAATGTACAAGTGAGTGTTTGAGAACTACATTTGAAATATAAGCTTCAGTGAGCCCATCTTAAACTTGAAATATTATTGGTAAACAAATATTCTAAAGAACAACATATCTCTTTACAGAGGATTTTTATTTCTTATTAATAGGGTGTGAAATGTATGAAATGGAATGTTGTAACCAGTTTTATTTATGTTGAACAATACAAGGTTGATTACTGTGCTCGTTTATACGGATATTAAGTTTTCTCCCTCTTTCTCTTATGTGGCTTTATCTACTGTACTGATATTTGTATACATAAACAACATTACTAACATAGTTGTTCTGACGATTTCTGGTAATGTAGAAAAGGTCTCGTCGGTATTGATATGATGAATATTGTGTGGTTGGCACATTATGAAAATTTTTCTTTACTTTCACTCACAAATTCTTATACCTGGAATTTACATGGTGGAACACTGCCCTAGTTTAGTGTCAGGAGTAAATAAAAATTGAACATTTATATTTAAATCTGTGAATTTTACGTTGACGAAACCGTAAAATTTCCAATGAATCAGAAATATATTTGAAATTTGTGAATGTTGGAAACTGTGTTTTCGGTGGTAGTTTAAGGAAATATGCTTATGCAAAGAGAAAGGGGTTTTAAACGTTGGATTCCTGAACTCAGAATATCTTAGAAATTACAAATGGATGTAGCATTAAAAAGAAATATTTTTAAAATTCATGGTTTTGTTTTTTATAGTTGAGTGAACTGATTTTCAATGTATGCAGATGTCAGGGTGAGTGACCTTTAAAATAATCATGGAAAAGCCTTGATGTGATCAATGTATAAAAACGTTGAGAAATAAAAGAATTATGCATGTTTCTTCTTTTACGTTGAATTTTATAAAAGTGAGTTGTTTGTTAAGTGTTAGAAAACGTTTGACTTGTTGTGCTTCGCAAAACCTTTTAACCAGTCAGTTCTCTTATCCAATATATAGGACAAATATGAATCGCAACCAATATAAAGGAAGAAATACATAAATTACAGTTTTTTCCCTTAAAATCTCATGACGTCTTTCATGAAAGATCAAATGAACCACACTAGATTATACTTTTAAGCTGTGTTTTTCTGTTTCTTCTTTGTGAATATGCACCAAACACCTACATATACAATGTAAATTTAAATATATTCATAAAAAAGTGTAAAAAACATCAATAACGTACTTGCAAGTCATTGAAAAGTCTTGAACCACAAAAATAAAAGGATCGGTGGAAAAGAAAACGCTAGTCTTAACAAATGAAATTTTAATTCAAAGTTTCAATTAAAGTCCATTTTAATCACAGAAGATATTTGGTTGCATTAAGTTTAATTGCATAAAATCATAGGGCGTGTGAAATCATTTTGAGAGGAATGTGGCCAAAGAACATTTTCACTTAAAGTGATTTTTCAACTCTTTCATTAACCAAGTAGCTTCAATGCTTCACCAACTTAAAAATTTAATACCAGTGGTGGGATTCAAAACTTTTAACAATCGGTTCTATCTCGCTTTACACACACCATTTTTTTGCAATGAAAAATAATTACAAAAGTATTTTACTGAAATAATTTATTTAGCATGATTTAAATATTTCTTAATCGCTACTTGATTATCATCCAAATCTTTCTTCCTTCCACGTTTGACTCTGTTGTCATCAGCTGTTTTTTTCTTAGCCACGTTTAAACTGAAGACGTGGGATTCCATGAATCCAATGGGAGGCCAATCAAGTTAATTGTCATCAGATTTGCCACATTTTCAACTGTAAGACGGCTTCTTTTATCTGAATATGTGATATTCATTCTTGTAAACCCTCTGCGTAGCTAAGAGCAACAGTACTGATGATATTTTTAGGCTTTAGGGCAGTTCTTGGAAACTTATGATTATGGCGATTTCGTAGGACATTTTCCACATATTTACGGAAATCATCAATGGCGATTTCGTGATGAAAGAGCTTACTGAATTCATACAATCTTTCTTCAGCGGTTTTCCAAAGGAAAACAATTTCATCAACATTCCAAGAATCTGGCTCAATTTTATTGTCATTTTCTTGTGTATTACTTTTTTATTTTAAATTATCACTATCCATCAATCTGGCTTTCATACTTTTTATTACTGATTCCAGTAGTTTTTGACGAGGAAGAACTTCATACCTTTGGTTTTCAACAAATTTAATATTCCTAAAGGCATCAGAACCAATGGTTTCATCAATTTTCTTTTCAAAGGTTCCCCTACTTTTTTTGAGCATTTTAAATGCCTTAATGGTCCTTTCAGTTTTTCAGCTCTTGCAAAATTTAAATATCTAGCTTGAAGTGCATTAGAAAGTAAAGAAATATCTTATAGTTTATCTATCATTATTGCTAAATCCTCCAGAAAGAATTTGTTGTAAAGATGGCTAGCCATTCCCGAATAATTTTTCTCGGAAGACAAATGTTTGTATAATGCTGGATAAGCATGCCATATGGCAAGTGTTGATCTAAGGCTACAAGCAGCCCATCTTGGTCCCAAAACTCTACCAATCTTCAGAATTTCTAGTCCAATTTCTTCCGAAATGTTGAAAAGTTCCATTTGGTTTTTGTTTGATTGGTGAAATATCATGTAGATTTTATCTATGAACACTTTCAAGTGATTCACTTGTTTTATATCAGAGATAGAATCAATTAAATCCAGTTTCATGCGGTGAATCAAGCAATGCCAAATTATGGTCTCAGGAAAATCATTTTTAAGTTTAGTGCTCACCCATGACTTGCGGCCAAGCATTACACTTGCACCATCTGTGCAGCATGCAACCAAATTATTTTTCAAATATCCATTATCAAATCCTACATGATGCAAACTTTTTCACAGAAATGTTTATATAGTTTCAAGATCCTGTCCTTTCAACTCAACCAAATAAAAAAAAAATTATTAGCGACAGATCACAATCTTCAAACTTCACAAAAATTATGATCACTGGTTTACTAGATATGGTTGAAGTTTCATCAGTGATAACACAAAGTTATAAATTTTGTTCAATTGTTCTAATAAATATTTCATTTTTAATTTCCTTTGCATGTGATAAACTATTTTAACAGCAGTTTTCCGAGAATTGAGTCCCACTTCCATGTCCAACCCATTTTTTATTTGTAGCTCAATCTCATCTTCAGTGTCAGAAAATGGCCTGCTTCGTTTTGCTACATTGTAGATTGTATTAACAACTTTACATGTAGAGCTGATATATGTTTGGTTTACTTTATCTAGGCATTTGTAATTGCATCATCCGCACGATCTTTCAGTTGCATTGCACACATATTCTGTGCCTTCGATGAAATATGTTCTTTTTTTTTTTCTGAGACATGCTTGCTGAACAGTTTTATTCCTTCCTGATGCTCACTGTAGCTTCTCTATTCCATCGATATGCGAATTCCCTTCATGTTTATGGAATCAAATTTGACGCAATCTGGAAGAGCAGTTGCCGGATCTTCATCATCTCTAGTTTGCGCAGTATTAGAAGCGGAAGTTTCATTGCTTCTTAAAGTTCAATTGGATCTTCTTTTGAAGTTTCAGTTCTTGGGGTTTTTCTTACGAACTCCAGTATATAATGTTGCCGCTTCAATCAATTTGGGGCCTGAACCCTGAAATGCCAAAATTCCTTTTTTAAAATATAAATGTAATAACATAACTTCTTATTAAACTTTCACCACAATGGCTAAAAATACATAATTATTTTCTAATTATTTTTATAAATTTTCATATTAAAAATATGTTTTATAATAATCTTTTTCTTTTGGCGGCATATAAACAATTAAAATTAATTTAACGTTTAACTGTTTTTGTAAACATTGTTTTTTTAGATAACTCTGTTCCACTTACACAAGGAATTTTATATGATAAATATATATTACAAGCATATAGTAAAATATAGTTTTAACAAGCCATAAAATCATAACACAAATGTAGTACAATGGTGTTATGGTTCATGTTTATATCTATTATCGTAAGTTTTTCTACGTGAGTACTAGCTTACTAACATTAGTATCCAAATTTCGTATCTTATCAGTATGAAAATACAAGCAAAGAGAGATTTAGTATCACGAGCAAAAACATGAGATTTATTTTAGTCCCTTAGACGGTCAGACGCCATCACAAGCTACGTTTAACATTTTTAGTAATATGCATATTAAAAGAACTTGTCAGTGTCTGAATAAATTAAATGTTTAAGCGGCAAAAGCTCAAATTAAAATGGTGTTGGACAGCAATATTAACCAACTAGTGCTGAAAAAATCGACAACGAAAACGTCAATCCAGGGTAAATCTCCAATCCATGAACATTTAATTTTGCTTTAGTAAAACCTACAAAATAACATTAAGCCTCACAGTTTAACGTTAATAGCGTAAACGTCTACATAGACTACATCATTTTTCAAACTCACATTCTTTTCTCTGTCTACTCCAGGCATGATAGATGAGTGATATCAAATGTTCGCATAGGTCTACATCATTCTAGTGCGATGCTCTTCTTCCCAGGTCTAAGATGGCTGATCTGTCACTTCCGTGATGACGAGAAAACCCACTCGTAGATAAAATATATATATGTAAAAACGGCTGATATGGTTTGAGAAAATTATTTTATTTAAAGGAGCGAACAACGTTTCGACCTTACTCGGTCATCGTCATACCAGCCGTTTTTACATATACATTGATCTGTCGCTTGTAGAGGCCCGTGCAAATCCCGCCACAAACATTATTGTACTAATTTACAATTGTGTTACTGCGCGTGACTTTACGTGCCAAGAATCCCCATAATGATAGCCGATTAAGTAGCATGAATTCTCACGCTGACAGTTGATACACCTAGCATTAGAGGGCTAAGCGCCAGTAAGAAACGGTTCAGCGAACTCGTGAAATTTTGAGAACAAATTCTTACGAACCGGCTGAATCCCACCACTGTTTAAAAGCCATGCTATATATATTTTACAAAGCATAAAGAAAATATATTTTGCGTTGCTATAGTCAAGCCCTACTGATGTGTTCTAACACTAAAGGAAATGTTAGATCTAAAACGTGATTTTCGTATACCGCTTATTTAAAATCCGTTATAAGACAATTAAGAAGAATGAGGCGGAAATATCTATAAAAAATGTGATTTTAATCATAATTATTAGGTTTCATCAGCCTCTGCGCTCTCCATCAAAACTTTATACCATTAAAGAAGTATCCATTTATAGTAAAATTCTAAATTTAAATGAAAATATCTAATTTGTGTCGGTAAAATTGTAGGTAGAACTAACGTAGAAAACAATAGTAATACAGAAATAACATTAACAGTCCGGAACCACATTACACAATCCTAAGATCAATTGAAAGTGAAGTGTATCCGTAAAATATATTATACATTTACTTTTACAATTTTTTATTGAAAACTATGGATTACTGGGGTTCATTTGCCAGAGAGATTCTTGTTTACTTTTAGCCTCGTTAATTTAGAACAGAAGTACAAAAAATTCCATAACTTAAACCAACGAATGTAAATTAGTTTAAACAAATATCTCAAACATATAGATAGGTCGAAATCATATTTGTTATCGAATATTTGGTGACAATTAAATTATATTTTTATTGCTCTCCAAAAATAAATAATGACAGAACTCATTTTCTTTCTTTGTACGTACATCTGGCTTGGTTGTTCATAAAAAGTAAAATATTAATATAAACTATTCTATATTGAGAAATAATTAAGATAAAAGTGTAAACACTAATGTGAGCCTGGTAAGGTTGAATATGCTTGCATAACCTTACGAATAAGGCCGAAACAAATTGACATCTATAGTTAGTATTACTTACCAAACTTTTATATGATAATTAAACAAGTGTTCAGATATAGTTAATACTAAGTTCCGAACTTCTATATGATGATTTTTCAAGTATTTTTGAGGATGTGTTTATATGTGATTAAACAACAAAAAGCTAGTTCTTTAGAACTAATCTTTATTAGCACTGTGTTTATAATAGGAAACTAAAGGGGAGAAAATCACGTTCTTTTATTTCTCCTTTTGTTGTACGAGATTCTTATTTATGCTACTTTAACAAATATTTCAGTAAATGTTGGTTGATGAAACTTCGTAGAATGAACGACCACTACCTCTTGTGGAGACACAGTTGCCGTCCATTCTACGAAGTTGCATCATGAATACTCTGCCTAAACAATCTATTTTAAAAAATGGTTTCTGTACCAACAACGCTGTTAGAAACATCTGCCTTTATATGAGATACTATGTTCATACACACAATTTCAAGCGAGGTATTATGTTTGATGGCTCGAAACATTATGACTGAACACACTTGGCTGAAGAATCGATGCAATTTTTTATTGCTTAAACACAAGAGCGCTTTTACAGTTATATCTGTAGCTAGATTCAATTTATAAATAAAGGCGTTATCCAATATCTCTAGCTTATTTAATAAAAACGTGTGTTTTAATAGTCTTAAAACGTGTATCTTTGTAATGATTTTGCAGCTTTCTTTGTTGTTTTCTCTTTGGAGAAACACTGGAACGAATGGAAGCATGTAGAAGACAGATCGTCTAGTGCTGAAAATATGACTCCTGGAGAAGATATTTTGGAGTCTATTCTAGTGATCCCTGACTGTGAGTAGAATGCCCCGACAAGGAAGGTTTATAAGAGAAAAATTATAATGTTAAATCAAAAACAGATAAAACCCAGTAAACTAGAGTCGATAATCGAAGATTACGAAGGAGAAGAGAATAAAAGAAGGGCGGAAGACGTGACAAAGATATAACAAATAATCAAGAGTGATGAGGTATATGAAGAGACATTAACATATGACTCATGGATAAGGGTTCGTATATGTTTAAAGCTCTTGCCTTTTATAATACTGAGTATTATACAGCATAATCATATATCCACTAATAACAATGATGTGGACTTGAATATTAAACTTTCTCTTGTTGTAAGTGTATTTATTCGAACATATATATTGGCCAATTATATATTATGTATAAATTCCAGTATCTCCTTCGATTGAATTAATTGTACATTAATAATACCAAGGCAATATCACCGTTATAAAATAATGGCAATTATTCTCATATTTAATTTCTATGAAAATCTGCTATCTGTTTATCCCTATGTGGTTCAACATTCAAGTACCTGGTCATTCATCTTACAGTTACAAACTGATGTGTTCGGTTTTACGTATATTAAAGTGATTGTTATATAAAGAATAAATTATATATTTTATACGATGCTTATTAAAGGATTAATGTTATGAAAACAAAACATTTTTTCCATTGATGAATGTTGCTCCACTGTATATAATTATGTTTTACATCTTCAGACAGAAACACCAGAGACAAAAAAAAATTGATCAATACAGTCCGAAAGACGTCCATGAATATATCCAGAGGGAGACATTTAATTACATCAGACCTATGATAACTGGACTTCACAACAATAATGACGATATTACGAGGCCTAGCTGTAAACCAGAACATCATCAGAGAAACGCTATTATTGTTGCAAGTGCTGACAGTTAAGACAAGTCGTTTATCCCAAGAACTCCGAAACCAAAATCCAAATGTCAGTTAAAATGTTATGAAAGCAAACATATTGTTATTGGATATGAAACTAAACAGGATAATCATGTTAAAGATCCTGATATCCAAGATAACTCTGCTGTTACAAGAATTCAGCACCTACAAATAAGTTGGAACGTCGTGAGAGTTAATACACATATTTAGTTAGAAATAAAAATACACGACGTAATCGTATTTTTCCCTAAACATTACAATCGAGACAAATCAAACTGGCTTTAATATCCACAATATGCAAGTTGCACTATTGGATCTGACATCTACAAAATTTCTGAAATTATTAACTAAACATTACTGACATTATTGTTTAAGCCGAAACTTAAATAATAAATTAGCTATTTATGTTTATGTGCAGGCAAGATAGAAATAAACTTTGAGAATTTAAAGTTTTTAACATTTTATCTTAACATTTAAATTATTATTTAAATTTAATAGATGAAGACTCCAGTTCCACAATACACACGTGTCTTTCATTTTTTTAACCATCAAGTTGTAATTAAACTTTTACTTGTATCGAGTTAAAAGCTGCATACAGTATCAGCACAAAAACAATCATGTTGTTCAGATATTTTTCACCCATTTCAGTCCCAACGGTGTTTGTTTAGTCTTTTTTGTAGCGTAGCTCTCAAGTGTGGCATTACCGACTGTTATCTAACAATTCACAGTTGCAACACTGAGATATAAGAGACATTTTCCACTGCAATGCATGTTCTATACGAGATTCTTGTAATGTGTTTGTCATCGTAGTTTACTATGCGTAAGCTATGTATTGCTTCTTCAATTATTATATTATCAGCGCGTGATATTTATAATTTTCTTGGTTTCTGTCTACATGTTGAAGGGGTGGAGTGTTTTATTATTAATTCGTTATTGGTATATTTTATATTTGCTCTGTTATGTAAATTTTCGCTATTCAATTATTCCGTGTTATTTACGTGCAACATTTTCAGTTGAGTTGCTGTGACACACGTCATATTCAGCTGCTACCCCACAGTGTATATTTAGCGTTTTCTACTGCTGTTCTGTTATTAACGTGTAGCACTGTTGATTGTTTGTTTTTCAAGCAGCATGTAACATCTTCGATTGTTACAGTCATTTATATACGAAAGCTTCGACTACTGCCTTACAATTTCCTTATATCTTTGCTTATTGTGGTGATTTACATGTTACATGTATGATTCTCATACGGTACAATTTATATTGATAACTTTCTATTTTTACGACAGAGACAAGTGAAAAAAAAAAAATATCATTAACAGAATTTCTCGAACACGAGAGAAGAAAATGATCAGCAAAAGATTTCCCAAACATAAAGTCAATAGTATCCGCCCCAGTTAAAGAATGTCTCTGAATAAATTATTGGCATCAAGAGAGACATATGCGAAGAAATGTTAAGGTGCATATGAAATACATTTGAATATAAAAGGATGAACCAAAGGTCATACCCGTGTGATGGCAATGTCATTAACTACAGGAAAAAAACAAGATGACCAATAAATCACATGTACATAATGGCATTTGAGACAATCACAGGCGAGTCACGTATGAAGACATTTCAAAAAACTTTTAAACCATACAGATGTGTTAGACATAGAAAAAACGCATATCAGAACAATAAAACTCAAAAAGTTCTTGCACATGTAAAACGAACAAAACCAACTGAAAATCTCACGTACCTAAATACAATGTCAACTGGCCCCATTGAAAATGTCTATGAAAAATGAATTATCATTAAGACAGACGTATATAAAAATATCAGGGTAGGGCATAATTAAGACATCGATAAACCACAGATCAGACATGTATGAACCTTACGTAACTAGCCACAAGAGAATCACAGTTGCAGAATCTAAGAAGACCAACAGGTCACATATACGTGAAGACATTTGGTTAAGTTACAGTTGAGTCATGTGTGACGACCTTTTAAAAAAATCACAAATCAGTAAATGTATGGGAAATGGGATGAGCCACAGATAAAAGGTGGGTAAAGTGTAAGTGTGTGAAATGAGCAGGATCAGTTAAAGATATCCCACATTTATAGGCATTGGGATCTGCCCCTTTTAAAGAATGTCTTAGAAAAATGAATCAGCATCAAGACCTACATACGTGAAGACATCAGAGTTGCCTTATGGTAAGACACGTATGGTGGTGAAAATATCAACCACATTAACGACAGAAGAACCACAGAAAAAACAGGATGACCAACAGTTCAGATCAACATGAAGGTTCTGGTTTAGTGAAAGGTGAGTCATCCATGATGGCATTTTAAATATCCCAAATAAGATAGACATGCGAGATACTGGATTAGCTCCAAGTAAAATACATGTAAAAATAATAGGATTAATCAAAGTTTTCACACCTGTGAAAATATCAGCATTAGCTAAAGATCTCCCATATTTTATAACAATGAGATCTATTCCAGATGAAAAATGTGTAAAAAAGAATCAGTATCAAAACAGACATGTAAAGACATCAGGATAAGGCACAGGTAATAGGGGTTTATAGTTTGAGAAAATAATGTCTACAGTATCATTCAGAAAGGGAAGGCTGTTGGTTTGGAAAGAGAACCTCCAGTGTGATGATATTGGGCATTTCTTGGCAATGTTAATAAGACAATAATCCAATCTGGAGAAATGTCCTCATCCACAAAGGGAAGAGTATGGTTTTAAAAGATAACCTTCACTGTGATGGAACTGGGCATATCTTCTGGTTGTGTTAATAAGACAGCAGATAAGGAATTGAATTTGGTAAAGATTTTCAAAAGGCACAAACCTCAAGCCACACCTTGCAATCAACAATGTGTTTATGATAAAGATGAACAACACCTCTTAACTGTCCTGATGCACCTTGGAAGTAGATGTTTATATCAGGTGAACAGTATGGAAAGATGTGTAGTCTAAAATTCACTTCTAACTCATCTGCAAAAGCTTGTTCAAATGAAACCTGAAGTGTCAAACAAAATTGCATTTTAATGTCCATCAGATTAAGTTTGGTTCATGATAGAACAAACAGGTCTTCAACATTACTGTTATAAAATAAACATTAGTAAACTGCTTGCACTATCTGTATTTATTGCTAATGTAATATTAGTCAGTTTATACAAATTTATAAAAAAACTGACCCAGTTGTGTTTTAAAAAATAAATTGATGCACTTAAAGTAAAATCTGTAGTAAAACACATACTGTTTAATAATAACACCAATAATTTAACACTAGGTTACAAATATTAGTTTTTTTTAAGTAGTATTACAGTATTGTTTTAACACCAGATTAACACAAAGCCTAGAAAAAAAATGAGAAAGAACCATCAATTCTTTGGGTGAAATTTAAGAAGCTATGTATAGTGTATGTATACTCATACACACAGTCTTTATTTACAATGTGAAAACTATATATATAATACATGTTATACTGGTCATTTCATAATTAATAAAATTTCTACCCTCTATGCCAACTACTTAATAGAAATCTGCTGTAGCAGGCAATGAAGAGTACCTAATTGTGGACTATAAAAATACAGATTTATTATAACACCTCACTTCAAGCATTCATTTTTTCTTTTAAATTATAAAACAACAATGCACAAAACTTTAACTGCTGGTTGTAAAGTAGACAAATTTAAGTACTTTCATATATAAAATGAAAATGTAATGAACATAAGTTACATAAATAATACATTATGACTTATAAATACTCAATGATCTTGCAGAATATTAGTGACTAAAAGAAGGATTTTTAAATACCCCTCCCTCATGTTTCTTACTGAATACATTCTAATATCCTGATATTACACAACACTATTTCTGGACATGTATGAAACACCTACAAATACTTTAAATACACAACTGATAAATGCATAAAAATTACACTTTGATAAATTTAGAAGTGTGCATATAAAAACTGTACAAATAGATAAAATTTAACCTGAAAAAAAAGAAAACTTGAAAACAAACAAGAGAACAATTCACTCTGTCAAAATATGAGTGAATTTGATTTGTTTCTGATACATGTGTAAACCTAAATGAAGCCATTTGTACTAATCATCCCCAATTTCAAACTGAAAGATTAAGAGGGAAGACAACTGATTCACATTACCCACTGGTAACTGATTGGAAAATGGGATTTGACTGCCACTCTTGCAATGCTCCCATTGCTGCAAGGGGTTTGAAGTGCCATTTTATCCTGGAAGCATAACACCTACTATAGAACCTTCAGGTTCACAGTTCATTGTCACTGACTACTAGGCTATGTCCAACCCAAGAAAAAAGAAACTTCCTAAACTGTTGTCCGTCTTTCATGTATTAATATAATTAAAATGTACAGATGCCAAAATTCTATAAGGAGACCATGAATAAATGAACCAGTTTTTCCTGTCATCTAACTAGCTCAGCCAGTATAAACATAGACTTAACTAGTCTGTATATTAAAAGTGGTGGAAAGTTTTACAGAAGGTATAACATATTTATAAGACCAACGTGGAGAAAATTCAAAACAGTATACCATTAAAGTGTCATTTAATTTGTATAGATTCAAAATAACTACAAACACTGTTCTTCTGATCTTTTGTGTCAAAACTAATTAAATAAAATGTGATTCTGTGATTTTATTAGGTGCATGAGCAATAGGAAACCTTATTAGAAAATCACAGGCAATCTCTTTCTGTAAAAAAACAACCTACAATTATAACAGCTCAAAAATTTGTCAAAAACCAAAATTTGTTACCCTTGACAAACAGCAAGATTTCTCACGTTAAGGACCAACACCTTTTTTGTTTAAAGCGTATCATTTTGAATAACGTACAAGATAAACACCACCACTTCCCAGCACTGATAATTTTCATGCAGCTAAAGTGCTGGCAGAAGTACATATTTATGTGTTTTACCAAATTGTCCTGTGGTTCTTTAGTAGAATCTCCATAACAAACTATACAACTTCATGTTATAAGCATGCATAAATTAACTATCTTCATACTATACAGTTGATATGTTTTGATAGAGAACAATTTTTCTTCATTTCTTTCTACAAACATTAGTTTTCTAACAAATTACTTACAAATCTTGTAGTTAGGGACAAAAGAAAATATACAAATATATCAGAAGTAAAAAAAAATCATAAAAATCTATGTACAATATTTATAAATCTACAATTTCAATGTGGATGGAATAAATATTTAATTGACATTAAGAAATCATTTCATAACTGAACTTTGAGGGATCCCAGGAACAGCTTGTTTCTGAAACAAAATGTGACGTAAGACAATGATTTAATGTACATGATCATAAACATACCTATATATCAAGAGTATAGATTTGAAAATGTTTTTCAAAATTTGCTAATCACAGAAAGATATCAATTTTTCTCCAATTTTAAGTTTTATGGTAATGGTAAATGCTATGTGCCTAATTAAGACAAACAGATGGGATAAAAACTTTCATGTGCTAAGACTTACTGCTTTTAGTGTCAGACCTAAAATAGCTACGCATTATTTAATGACGGCTTCATCTTAGAAAAGAAAATGCATCAATCTTTAGAGTGCATCACTTAAATATTGTCAAGAATAATTTTTTATTTGATTTTAAATAATATTATAAGGAAAAAGTTAACATTTGAATAGTTGTTACTCCTTTCAACAGAATGAAACTGATATTTTCTGCCTACTGTTGATGAAAGTAACTCATCCACATGAATGAGCAACATATTCCAAGTCAACAAAACATCTATGGTGCATAATAATAATTCTTAATGTGGTAGTGTTCTCTTACACCTTTGATAACATCTACTATTCTGATAGGATCTTTAAACATTAACAAAAAGTTTTAAGACTAATACCTAGCATACAGTAAATGTAAGAAGAGACTGTCAAGTGTTCCTAAAGGTTTTTGGTTCCACGAAAGAACGAGAAATTTTATCAATGCCTAAAACATCACAAGACTTGTCTAATGCTTTTGAATTAATCTTAATCTGTTGTCGAACAAATGTTCTCTTAGGAGTTGTAACAGGATTTTTTGAGTGAGAAACAGAAGACAATTTCAAATCAGATGACTGAGTTCCATTAACCACAGTCTTGGGACTAGTAACACAGAGATTACTCTGGTAAGAAGAAATGCTACCTCTTCGAGAGTCACCAATAGACATCTGCTCATCTTCAAGAGAATCCATGAAAGATCCATCTGAACTCTCACTTGACTTCCCTGACAAACATTGTAGCCTACCCACTTTGGAAGGACCTGGGCTCCAAACAGCTGTCTGGAGTGGGGGAAAGATTCTTCCCTCCTTTTGTTTGAAAGAAGAAACTTTATCACAGAGTCTCACTGACTTTCCTAGCTTCCAGTCTTCCTTTTCATTGCTATCAAACTTTGGGAGCCGAGATCTTCGTAAAGATATGCGCTTGAAGATATTTCTTTCCTTCAGCTGTTGCAACTGTGTAGATAACTGCAAAATAGTGTTACATTTTAAGTCTAATTCTCTCTGCAAGTTTAAAATGATTTCATCCCGAGATGCCAACTCCTGCTCAAATTGACATTCTTGGACTTTTATCTGCTCATGAAGATTATTTTTACATAGAATAGAGATCTCGAGTTCATCTGACAGCTCTTTGCTCTTCTCCTTCCACTGAGTAACTGCAGATTCTAAAGTTGTTACTTTGCTTTCATGAAGAACTAAGAATAGACACAAAAACACCACATGATATCTGTTTAATAATGAACTAAAATAGCCTACGGTGGTGGTAAATAACTGAGTGACATTTACCTTAAATAAAAAGCAAACAAAATATCCAGAATTAACAAAAATTACCAAATGTAACAATTTCATAAAGTTTCCTTTCCTCAAAACATTAACAAAGCTTTATATTTACATCTATAATTATATCTAGAAAGATCACAATTCCTTTTTCTCCCCCATAGTAGCTTTTATGAAAAAGAAACAAACAAACAAGATAAATTATCCACAAAATATTTTTATAGTATCGTGATCTAAATTTTAAAGCTTGCATTTTAATGTGGGGTCTCAGCCAGCCTGACTGAATGCAGTACTGAGTCCAAAACCTTTGTGGTTAACAGCCTATAACAAAAATTGAGCTGTACCTAATGCAGAATTCTTATAGAAACAACTTTAAGGAACTATGTTTCAACAAAAATTAGGAAATGAGTCTGCAGCTGGATTTCTGTAGTTTTAATTGGACCTGTTCTAACATTAAACAGAAGATAAATAATGCTGCATCATGTAAGACTGTCTCTTAACCCTTTCAGCACAGGCTCAGTCCCTGGAACTGACCTTGTAACCATTTTCTACTAGTCATAGTTTTCATGCTTATTTTATCTATTCTTTTTACTAATAAATCTCTGTATGGGTTCAGTTGATTCAATTAATCTGGCAACTACCATATATATAAAGGATATACAAGTTATGCCTTTTTTGTTCTAGAATGACTACAAATTAGGACACCAAAACATAAATGTTGACTAAATACCTCAAGTCTCATAATATTATACATTTATAGATATTTATAGAATGTTTTATATATACAGTTGAAAAACCAAAAAAAATCATAAAATATGTAATTTTAAGCAGAGTATAAACACAATCTATGACCTTGAAATCTTGTTTTAAAAGAACAATATAATATTCTAACACTTGAAAATGACTGTAAAAGCCACTAGGAGAACATTCTGAGCTTTTAGTTGGTTACTCACATGTCGTATACAGAAGTAAGGAAGTGTTCCAAAAATGGAAAGAGGTGGGTTGGACCACTGTGTTTGATTCAGTACATGAGCAATACATCAGCAAATAGAAAACAATAGAAGGTTATTTTAAACTCTAGCTTGTCAATATTTGTAATTTGAGTTTCTACTTTGTACAAAACTATAGACTCAGCATTTCGACATCACTAACACCTAATTTGAACCAGTGCAGCATTCAACATACCACGTGATACATAAAAATTGATGTTTAAGTGCTTTTCTAATATTTACTATTAAATTAAGAAATATAATAATGTATAATACTAAAATCTGGATTATAATCTACACTTATTAACATAGAATCATGAAATAGTAGTTAAATAAAATTTTGAATGCGAGTCAAACACACTGATGTGGGCATTGACCTGTTCAAAAGGCTTAATTATTTCTCATGACTGAAAGTCCAAAGAATCCACTTTGGCAACTATCTTATTTCTGTGTTAACTTCCTTTTACTGGACATATTGCACCCTATATGATAGTTATGCTAACTTGCATATTGGTTATATCAAATATTAATACTAAAAAGTATCTTAAAAACTGGCATAGAAACAATCTTGACATTATTTAACAAAGGGGGTATTTTGCCCCCACCCAAAATTGGAATTTGTAATCAAAATAATTTTAATATATTTCACGACTTAGGATTGTGGACAACATTAAGATTTTATTCATGACCAATATACCACGGTTAGTGTAAGCAATGCATTCACACAGACACCATCTCACACAGGGGTATCAGTAGTTCAACTGCCTACCAAAACAAATTTATGACTGCTTGACTGCATCGAGGCAGCCACACCAGAAAGAACAAACAGTTCCATATTGTCTGCTGAATGTGTGTTTGTAAACAGTCAGCTTCCCAGCAGAAATACATGTAGATTCAGCCTGTTTACTAAGAATTCAGTGGTTGTTTATATTCAAAAGTCACACTATGCTGAGTGATAAACTGATGAATAGTTATAACAAAATGTTTTCCCCCCCTAACAGCAGTACAATATATGAAAATTATGTTAATTGTAAATGAAAGGTACAGATAATTCATTCATTCATGTCCATTTCCTGTAGGTACTATATCCATTTATACTTTACTCACTATATAGTTTTTTCAAAAGTCTACAAAACAAATGAATGAAAACATTATTGAAACTTGTTAAAGAAATAAAGTAACAATGGCTTTTATATCAGGACTAAATATGACTTTTTACTAAAAAAAAATTCAAACTGTAGTTTTCGTGGATAACAAATAAAAAATAGCACTGTTAAGAAAACTGTTAAAAACATGAATAACATTTTATCTATACTCTTAAACATTTTTCTCTTAAAACAAATATTTTTCAATTCCTTCTTATCAATTAATCAATCAGTAGATTAGTATTTATAAGAGAATTTTATAGCCAATAATTAAAATAAATAATATATATATTTTTTGTTACCTTGGCACATGGATGGAGAATCCTTTGTAACAAGCCTTAACTGAAGCTCTAGAAACAAAGAACATGGTAGTGTTTTAATAATGTACTAAGTACGTTATTCATAGAATTAGAATATAGTATTCCATGCAGTCAGTGAACAACATACATTACATATTATATAGGCAATAAGCACTTTTAGAATTTTTATCTAGCTATTTTTGCTAACTCAGGCTACTAAATCATAACAGTTAAACATCACGAAAATTATCAAAACTGAAATAAAACTCATAAAACTATGAAGCTTGGTGAGAGAAGAATTAAACTTACCAACAGAGTTTAAGTTTTTAAAGTATTAAAAAGATGAAATTCATTGAGAATGTAATAATTTCATCTCTGATATGTTTCCTTCCATACACTGGGTCCTCAAACCTCTAGTTTTTATAGAGAATGAATGTTTGCAGGCTAGGCTCAACCTTGAGATTACCAGTTTTATTTTTTAAATACAGATAATTTAGAAGTTTATACCAAATACACTTAAGCTGATCTAAATAAATATGTACTCTCTCATAATGCTAAGAACCTTTAAGCTTGAAAACATGCAAGTACATGTATTTATGGTAAAGTTGCTTAAGATATCAGTAACCATCCCTAATTTTGAACTACATATTAGAGGGAGAGCCACTAGTCAGCAGCACCCTACTACATATCACACGTTAAAGGACTGACTTTCACTCTTATAACGCATTCACAGCTTCACCCTTTTGCTTCAAGCTCAGTATGATATACATGAGTTTGTCTACACATTTGCACACATTAAGTATTTACATTAGCTTTTAATACAGCATGTATAACTTCACAAAACTCGGTAGACTTTCAGTAAAGATTTCAAGTATTTTGTACAAAAAAAAAATTATTTTTTTAATTAAATATTTTTATTAAAGATTTGTTTGTGAAAAGAGTGTTTCTTTACTAGCCTAAGAGCAAAATGATTGCATGTTATGATTAAAAATTATTCTTCGTCCTAAATATCTCAAGTATTATTTATGTAATTTCTAAAACCTCTTAAATACATTTCAAATGTTTGTTTTCAGTAAATCTTTATATTTTATATTATTTTCTATACTATAACTACCTGGGGTCAGTCATTTGACCAACCTCGTAACCATCATAAAGAAATTAGGAAATAAATATAAATTATGCTTTTTTTGTGTTAGAATGACTATGTTATAAAACAAAGATACAAATGTTTAGGCTAAGTTTAGTCTATAATGCTATATATTTGCATAAATATATATATATATATATATATATAATACTTTTATTTAATTCACCTTCCAATCATGGTCATGCCTAGCTAACATTACATAACTTGCAATGACACAGTGAACAAACACTTAGGTCACGTATCCAATAATATAAAACTGACTTTAGTCTGCCCTGTCTTGGCTGTGTTTTAGTGGACTAATTATTTGTAATATACAGTCACATTTCAATTATTATACATTATAAATATGTATATAGATTATTCCTATTCAGAAATAAATTATTAAACTTGTTTTTCTCAAAATGCAGAACAATAAATCAAGAAGCAAAGCAAACAATTATCTCTTCTTGCCACAATCTTTGTATTCAGTTGTTGCTGGACATAGATTGCAAAGCCTTTTAAACTTTCACACATGAAGGATATCAAACAAAATGTTTTTAGATTTTATACATATACAGTTGAATAATAAAAAAAAACATAAATAACTACAATGATATCATAAATTCCACTATAATTTATTAACCTTAGTAACTAATATGTACTCAGATGTTAAAAAAATATGAAAGTTTGAGCAGACCAAAGACACAGCCTTACTCCTTGAAAACTTACAACGAAAAATGTGGTAGGCTTTTCACAGATTAAATTGGCTGAGAAAAACCACTCTGGGGACATTCTAAGTTGTTGATTAGTTATTCACGTGTCATATACTTTACTAATAGTACATAAGAGACCATTTCCAAAAATTGAAAGAGTTGAACAAGGCCATCATGTTTGATTCAGTACATAAGCTGTATCTCAGCAAAATAAAAAGATCTGAAGTACATATTTTATACTCTAACTTGTCAGTATTACTAATTTGAGTTCATAATTTGTACAAAAGTATAGACTTAGTGTTTTGACATCACAAACATCTACTGTAAAACAGTGCTGCATTCAACATACCATATAACTCACTAGAATCTTATATTTAGATGTGTTATTTTAATATTGACTTTTGAATTAAGAAATAAACCCATATATAATAAAGTTTGAATTATAATCTGCAATTTCATTCTAAACTTATTGACATAAATTCATAAAATAGTAGTTCAATAAAATTTTGAATGCAAGTCAACAAATGTGATGACATGGCCTTTGACCCATGACCTATTGCAAAAGGGTTGAAGTGCAACAAACATTTCATGGTATCACATGAGAACATGCAAGAAATGACAGCACACTATGACCACAGCTTAAACTATACAAAGCATTTCTTAGAGAAAAGTGAAAGTTTATATACATTTAAAATTAATACTTAAACAGTCAAGTAAACATGCACACACACTGAAATGTGCCTAAGGAGAGTTAATTGCCTGCATAGGCTAAACATGTGCTGTGTGAAAATTAGCACTTGTTGTATCAATAACAAAACTGAATGGACGTCTAAGTATCATGGCCATTACATATAAAGATCTTACAGTAAATGGATAAATTTTATTAATTTTTAATTGAATGAAGTGTTAAAACTCAAAGAAAAATGAGCTATATATCCTACCTTTAACTGTTTGTGTGTTTTTGTTAAATATTGTGAGGGTTATCTGCATTAGCCATCCCTGATTTTGAATTGTTAAGACAAGAGGTTAACACAGCTGGTAAAAATCAACCTCCACCACCTCCTGAGCTACTCTTTCCCAATGATTAATGGGACTGACCACCACTCAAACTAAATGAGTGAGCATGTTCAGTGATAGTTTTCCATCCCATTATCCATGTATTGTGGATCAAGTGTCCCAATTTCAATGCCATGCCAGATTTATTTAACCCTTCTAATACAGGTAGGTGGATCCTAGCCTAAAAGTAATCATTAATCAGAAATACTATAGTTTATTTTAAAATGTACATGCATTCTCAAAAACTTTTGCAGCTTATCAGTAAACATTATAATATAAGGCTTTAGTACACAATGTATCAAATTTATTAAGTTTTAACATTTTAAATTATTTGTTTGTGATTTATTTATTTTTGAATGTTGCCTATTCAACATGAAGTAATTTTGATTTTAAGATTAAAAATACTTTTATGCATAAGAAAATTTCCCATACAAAATCCCTATATCCTCATAACATACTCCAGACAATTATCAATTTTGTTTTTAGTAAAAAAAACTATATTTTATCTATTATTTTCACTATTGTATCTCTGTAGCAGTCTACAAATATGATGGCATAGCCTTTGACCTGTGACCATAGGAATACCAGTCTCAGTGGGATTAAGTTATAATGAAAATCAAAAGTATAATACATTCTCTAAGACTACTGAAATATGGTTTCTAGTTTAGGAAACTTCAGGTTCACAGTGGATCAGGTAAAACATTTCACACATCAAGCTGCATACAGGTTGTTTCATCTACCTCACAAATTACTAACTGGTAATTTTGACTGCATTATAATTGTCTAAAAGTACTGTTATTGAAAATGTTACTTTGTTGATTGCAAGGTAAAAGAATAACCTCAGACTTTAATATCATTATAATTATTATACCAGCTATTTTTGTGTACTGTTATAATGAACTTAAGTAATCTACAACTGAACCAGAATCAAACAAGTCTTTAACAGTTCACCTCTACACTGTGTCTGCAGCCGACTTATTTCATTGTGAAGTCCTTCTAACATCTTTGCATGTTCAGCCTGAAGAAAACACAACTGACTTTCAATGGTTCTAAGCTGTCTACAGAGTTTGTTCCCTTCAATAGCATCCTCACTTTTGAACCTTGGTCTTCCTTTCACAAGTTTCTCCAATACGACATCAGAACCGAAGTGCACTGAAGCAGAGTGAGGCCCACCGACAAATCTTTTCTGGCATAGGATAGACTATTGGAAAAAATTCTGATACTGCTGCCATTCTGTTCTGTATTTTTTTGGATTATTTAAGTTTGTTGAATGCAAAAAATCTTTTATATTTTTCAGGAGAAGCTAAAGATATTACTGCTAAGTTATAGTAAATGTCATTCTTTTGGACTCTTGGAACTATTTCCTAAAAAGTAGAATTAAAAAACAAACATGAAATGAAAAAAAGTTTATTCTAATAAAAATTACAACACATGAAAGAGAATGGTAAAATATCTACTAACAACAACACAAAAATAATTACATAACTGTTTTCCATTATGTAAAATACACCATTGAATATGTGACAGGAAGACAAAATATATCTTTATTAATCACTCCTCTAATCAATATTTAGCACTCGTGAATAAAAAGTAAAAATTCCCCAAATTATGGATTGTTTTTATTCCATCTTTTGTTTATTAATTTTCTAATAACTTGTCACTTACAACTAGATTATTCTCACTTAAGGCTAATAACACAAAGCTGGCATCAGACTTGAATGCACACAACTACACAATTCTCATAAAATTAGTTTTCACACATATATTACTATCACACACAGTCCTTTTATGCAGTAGCACTTTGTTTCATTTGTAGTTATGATTTTATTATTTATATAGTTTTCCTTCTCTTATTTTCCATAAACTAGCCACCTGGCATACATGTATTAAACAAGTGATTTTTTTATGTTAATATACTAACAAGGTTCCCCTAATAGTGACACTTGAATACCATTTCCTTGTTTGATTATATAAAAAGAATGTTACATAGGTAGTCATCTGACACTTAATATCATGGTTTGGAGTGTGTGTTTTGTTATAACAAAGCCACATTGGGCTATCTACTGTGTTGGCTTGTCCCTTGAATTTAGTGTTGCATATCTGAAGACTTACCATTGTCCCACTGGGAGACCTCATGATTTAGCATGATAATAAAACAAATGTGAAATTGTGGTATTTGATTTAATAAGGGATATTACAAAATTATTTTTTATTTCTAATTTTATTTCTTTGAGAAGTCTCTCATGCTTTTATATTGAATAACTTTAAAATTACATACTTCCCCTGGTTTTTTCACAAATTTGTTGCTATTGGTATCATCATTTTGTAGTTTATCAATACTTTTTTTTTTCTAGCTGTTTGATTTAGAGGTTAAGTTATTTCTTTAAAAAGTCCTGGCCTGGCACTACTTCATTACTGACTGATTATATTCTATAAAGACTGTTTCACATTCAGTGAATATTACAATAATTTTTCATACTCTGGTATTACCATGGTTGATTTTGTACAGTGTATCAGTGGTGTCATTGTTTGATACATTATATTCTCTCTCTCTTTAGTCACTTTAGTATCGTACTGAAGATGTTGGTATGAATTTGATATACCAGATAAATATTTCTGCCTCTTTTACTTAAAAGAGTTTGATATGGAATAAGATGATTAATGACTCTTTACTGAGAGTATTGGTTAGTGGTTTTCACCTTTGAACTAGTACTTAAATGGTTACATATTTGTATCTCAGGACAATTGGTACGGATATTAACAAGTTTACTAACAAGGCAGAGAACATTTCGATCTTCTTAGATCAAAACATTGTTCTGTGCTTTATTAGCAAAAGTGTCAATACCCACACCAGCTGTCCCAAGATACATTTTTACTTCAAGTGGGTTTCTCGTCATCATGAATTGTTACATATTTGATAGTGGTCCATGTAATGTTGTTGTGCCTTTCACCCAACTGTTACAGTCCACCCAGCAGTCTAAATAATTAACAGTGCAGTGTCTCTAGTTTTCCTCATCAAAATTTTCTCTTCTTTCATTAAACTAATTTACAGAGTTTTTTAAACTTGTAATTTTTGCACATTCCAAGGAATTATTCTCATGATGTCCTAATAATTATCACGATATTTTATAAAATTTCCATTTTCCCTTCAATATTGTGGATACTCGCACAATGAATTGAGCAAAATAGCCTCAAACCTCTTCCTGTTAAACATGTGGTGTCACTGATGGGTAAATCAGGGTTTTGGGCCAGATAGTGAAAGCATCTGCTTGATTTTAAGAAGTTAGTTTTCCATTTGTTTGAGTTATCACTACAAAAACAAACATATTTCCAAACTCAATAATTTATTACATTAAATATCAAAACTTGTACACTTCGTAACTTCATTTAGAGCATTAAAGCTAGAAAAATTAGTTCAGAAAAATACTTAATAGATCTGGTTAAATTAACAAATAATTACAAAATAATGTCATAATTGAAGTAGGACTAACTCTAATGTCCTTAACATGGAATAGTAATCAAACCGAGTCACTTTACAGATTTATTAACACTTACTTAGTATTCTAGTACATATTTTATAATGACACTCACCCAAATTTAAAATATCACAGTATACAACCATAACTGAAACTCTTCCATCTGCAATAAGTCATTAAGTTGCATTTGCTTGAAATTCAATATCTGAATAAATTATAAATATACACACATTAAAATCATCACACTTCTTGTAAAACACTCAAAAACTTAAAATATAAAACAATTTTAGCAGTCACTATTAACTACCAAAGAAATTGTTCAGATTACAACAAAATGGAATTGAAAGTTTTAGTTGGGTCTATGAATAAGATTCACAACAATTTAGCTTCCTGTATGTAGTTTATCATAATGTACATACAAGAAATAATTTTTACAATTTTCACTTTGTAACATGGATTCACGTAAGTATGGTACTTCATCAATATCTTGAGTCATTAAAACTTTGGAACTTAAGTACACAAACCTTTGCTAGATTTTTTTCTGATTTTAAATCTTTAAAATCACTTTAGATGAAGTTAGATGGTTTAAAAAGACTGATAAGTTTCTACTGCATAAATTTTGGTTTCTAAGTTTTTGTGACCTTAAAATCTAGTTCTTTCATTCAACTGTGTTTCAAAACCTTTGGAAACTAAACCACACTTGTTTCCCAGTGGTAAAGTTGAAGACTGATATCTTGGGTTTGATTCTCTATGTTTTTTTCTTCTTTAAATTGTTTCTTGGTGCTAATTATTTGTCAGACCTCTCGTCAAATATTAACTCACACGAGATCTTATCTTCATTTTATATTTTTTTCTCCCTTTGCTTAGGAATATTTTTTACTGTCCAAATATTTAGGGTTAGAACTTTAATTTTCTTCTTGTGCAAAGGTATACCTAAGCAAGTTCAGCCTCTAGGGAAGTGCAGAAGGTGCGAGGCTGCCGGGCCTCCGATTGAAGGGCATATGTGCTGTTAGTTCATTTCATTTGTCATTACCTTTGTCAACAAAGTGGCTAACACTGAGCATTCTTCTAGTAAACTGAAATTAATAAAATCATAATTGTGAACAACAATGAATCAAGACCACTTCAATTCCCTAGCAGTCTTGTCAACTGAGAGAAAAGCAACAAGACATTGCAATTCAAATAACTTTACAAAAGAGTGAGCCAGTTTTTTATTATATCTGGTTTCATTATGTTTGAAAACTGGATAAGTCATTCTAACTTACATGCAACAAGCATGGTTATGTTTTCATCTTCAGTTTTTCTCTCTCTCGTGCATGTATATACACACACACATGCATAATTTCACATACATTGTAATAAAAAGGCCACAATTACTTCCTGCACCCAGTCCCACTGTACTCTATGACAGGCCCTGAATGCTAGAAGCAACAACAGTGCTTGTAAGACATCTTGCAAGATTGTAAAGTTGTAGAAAATGGGTGTTGGTGGAAATATTCGATTTAGCTTTGTTGAAATTATGAAAAGTGAAATAATTACACAAGAAATTTAGAAAACCTGAGAAATTAAAATCTGAAGAGACGTGCTTCATATACGAGTAAAATGAACACTGTGTAAGTTGCACTATACTCCATTCTTTTGCTAATGCCAGTTTCATTAATGATACTTACCAAAATATATATATAATGACTTATGAACAACAATGACCACTGATCATTGAAGAATGTCAATGTACATCCACCCTTTAGAAAACAAGTCAATATGCTGCAGAAACATGTAATAAGCTTCCCCCCAAAAGGAAGCCACTTTACTATACTTATCAATCTTAGTTTACTATTATATCAGCCTAATGTGTTTCCACACACAAGTAAAAAATTGTTTAACTGTAGTGCAAGATTTATCATGAAGATATCTCTGAGAAATTAAAAGTTATGTACTTAGAACAGAGCTGTTAAAACGTATATGATGTTTTTCAATTTGAATGTATATCTTATAATTTTAAACATCGCTATAGCTACATAACAGATTAGGTAATCTTAAATCAGATTAAACGTCACAAATAACTATAAAATAACAGCGACATATGAATTTTATCCACTTAATACAACGTAAGATCAGTTTTACTTACCTAGTTACTTAGAACAAATGCTAAACACATAAAAAACATGACAAAATAACAAAAAGAAACACTCAAATCTTCAACAAATTTTGGAAAAGTTAAGCTTTTGAATGTTACAACACTATCGATATAGCAATTTAAAAAATCGGAAATTTCATCTCCATTCCAATATAATTAAATGTTGAAAATTTAAACTTTTAACGCGGGTTAAAAATACTGCAATTACAAAATGCTAGGCTAGAACTTACATTATAGAACTAATGTCAGAATGATATCGGTAATTAGAAAAAATAAAACTCAACTGTGCGGTGATCATTTTCTAAACTTTTTCAGCAACAGTTTAGAATATATTCAATAAAATGTCACAATTATTTCCTTTACACATTTTTAAACTAAAATGAATACTTTACAAACAAGCACTTTACTTACTTTTCATGTCTGTGCAAACATTGTTGCCTATTCCAATATTTACCGCAGTGTAAATCTCGCTTTGTTAAAAGATGACGTCATCTGCTGCAAATATCTCAATTTCAGTATTAGTCATAATAAATGAATTATCCAATCAAAGTGCACCTCGGAAGATAAATTAGGCTTAAACGCTATGACTTGCCCATATCTTTAAAACCTTTTACGCCCCACTTGTCAAAAATTAATAACAAAACAAAAACAAGGAAATTAAACGACAAATCGTTTGTTGTGTATACTTAAGTTTTACACTGCACTCCAATTCAAATTTTTTGATACAAATTATTTAGTCTTATGTCTACACCTACTACGAATATCATCAGTTTGTTTTAAATAGCGCCAATGCGTAACATTGAAACACCTGGAAACTTTTGACGGTCTTTGGGTTTGTATGCACTTCCTTTACGTCAATCAGTTACGCACACCGAACGTACTCTACCGACGAGATAAATATTTTCGTCTTTATTCAGTTAAGTATTTTACACTCTGCCTCATAGCTTCCTTAACTGATATTTATCAACAGCTCCAGATCAGAGCTGGAAGCAGACACACCCCTATCTTATATTTTCGAAAAGCTAGACCTATTTTTCATCCTTTCTTAAAGACTGTACAGTCTTGCAATTAATTGCTTTAAACTTTTCTTCTCAGAAATAAAGAAAAAGTAATTAAATCATTGGCACTTGGACTATTTTAATCCAACGCTTTTAACATAATATGATAAACAACTCTGTGATTTCAGCAAAATAACGTGAGAATGAGAGATGTCCAGAGTTTCTAACTTTTAGGAATATGACAAAAACTTCTGTAAAAGTAAAATTTGTATAGACTTTTTTAAAAAATTAATATAACAAAATGATGTAATTTGGTGAATTTCATAGATTAATATCATGTTGAATTTGATTGGATCCAGCCGACCAGTCAACTAGATGCATTGTGTGAAGATGCTAATTTCAACAAAACGTGAATTTTTTTCCTAATGATCGCGAAAGTGAGAATATACCAACATAAGAGAATTTCACAATCAGTAGGTGAATATTTGTAATTTTGTTATGTAGTATTACACAGAGGATTGACATTGTCATTTCTCCGAAAGTGGGGGCCAAAGAACATTTGTTTGTTTTGAATTTCACGTAAAGTTACAAGGCTATCTGCATTAATCGTCCCTAATTTACCAGTGTAAGACTAGAGGGAAGGCAGCTAATCATCACCACACATCGCCAACTCTGATACCAACGAATAGTGAGTGTGACTGTCACATTATAACGCCCCTACGGCTGAAAGGGCGAGCATATTTGGTGTGACAGATATTTGAACCCGCACTTCTCAGATTACGAGTCGAGCGCCCAAACTACCTGGAGGGATCACTTGTTTTACCCACTATACAGTTTGATATTGTCTGTCAATCAGTAAGTAGACACTAAAATGACTTCACTCAAGGGACGCTTAACGTTGTATTTTGTACTAAGGTGACGTCAGTAAAACGTGCACATTCCACGAATCACGAAAAAAATATGCACTCTCTAGTCTACAACACAGCATGACATACGAACTTAAAAAGGTGGAACTAAAATACTTGTTATTCCTAATTTTGTTTTTATTCACTCTTTCAACAGAATATTTTTGTATCCCTGCAAAAAAAAGTACATCTACTATTAAACCTATTTTGAATATACAAATCAACAAGTCACGTGGCAATTATTATTGATATAAACACTCGAATGGGTTGCTCGTACTTCCTTAGTATTGTAGGAAAGGCAGAGCAATGTTTCAATTGCTGAAACATTAATCGCAGTGGAATGACCTTTATCAAAACTATCTTTTACAATGCTTGCCGTTTTATAGTTGTGGAAAACAAGCACACCATGTATTTTCTGCTTTCTAATTTTAATACAAAGATTTTAGAAATTAACAACTTATTCTGTGTATGTTCTATTTTCACATAACATGTGGCCAGAAAAGTGGTTATAATTAAATTGCTTTCATTCTACTTAACTTTGTTCTTTGTCATTCTCTTGAGATAACACCTGGTTTTCGATATGGAGGTATAGCTATAAAGCTGTACCTTGTGCATAGATACAGACAATATTATCTCTAATGGTAAAGCAAGGTGAGTTACTTGGGTACCAAAAGTCAATGTTTGTAGTAAGTGAAATATTATTGGTTATCTATCTAATTGTTAAGCTTGATTAGTCTGAAACAGGATGTCAAATGGTGCTGTTTCAAGAGAAAACAGACGAAATCTAGTAAAAGTGACTGTCCAGCATATGAAATAAGTAGATACACTGTGGTTGTTTTTTACACATATTATTTCTTGTGTTTCTGTACAACTGTATCCAGTCTCCATATTTTATTCTCACAAACACAGAACTACTTTGCAATAAATATATCATCAAACCTCGTATTACCTTGCAGACCTACCTTGTCACTCTTAGGGAAGTAAGTTAGACCTGGAAGTACCACAGAGTAGATAGGAAGAAGAAAATTTTACTGCAGCGACCACAGGCTATCTTCTTTCAGTTTCTTATTTTCTGTGTTGGCAAGTATAGTGCTCTTTAATACTACTTTTGTGTAAATAAATTTGAAAAAGGATTCATTCTAAAAAAAAATAACATTTTCCATAACTCCAAGGATTTACAACCAAATGGAATAGTTGGCCACTGAAAAGAAATTGTGGTCTGAGAGAAGTGCCAGGTCAATGAGAAGTCTTTATCTAAACATCAGACCTTCATGTAGCCAATGTTTAAGAAAAAAAGATCTACTGAAATCTGGTTATCACAGTGATATGACATTTGATAATTCAAAGACTGGATGAGGTGCTTTATATAAGACTTCCAGACCTTAAACAGCCAAAACAAAACTCTGGGTAAGGCAACTAATGAACATCAAAAACAGATTGGAGGTGGAATTGATGAATGGTATTTGCCAACAGGAACAATTTCACTAGAAGAAAAGATAACATCAAATGGTGAAGAGGGCAAAATATGGCTCAGTTGTAAGCCTCTCCAATCTAGGAGAGTCATGCAGTTCAAATGTCAACTTGTTGCTCTGAGACAGCAATTGATAACTCATACAAGTTAGTATCCTTGAATATTCCTAAATTTGGTGGAATATCAAGTTATCCATCACACTAAGTTTCAGATAAGAAGAGGAGAAACCAAATATATCTTAACCACTTATATATGTGGACAACTGTACAACTTGAAGAGTAAAGCCTACTGTAATGGCTTTAACAGAACAAAATTCTACCCAACTTTTGAAAATGCTAGAGTTGATAATAATTTTCTGGATGCTAAAATTTCCAATTCTTTATGAGCTGGTAAAGAATAGCAAGTTTAAATGACTTAAGTTGCAGCAACAACAACAAAAAAATAACAGCAGTAAGTTAGTAGTTGATACCAACACTACTAGAATTGTCTTATTTATTCGAACCAACAGTTAAGGCAGTAAGTAAACAAAGAAACCTAATACAATATCCAATATGAAAAATGAAAAATGTTTGTTGCTATTTAGCTGCACTAATCACCATGAATAACTTTATCTATAGAGTAAGGGGGGTGGATTTATGGTAATACCACAGTCCTAATTCCCATTCAGGAGCTTGAAACAATTGCTTGATAGAAAGTGTTTTGGTTGTTACATAGTTTCATAATTTTTAGGCAAAAATCACTTGGAAATAATTATAATGAATTATTAGCTAGCCAAATAAAGCAGTGGAAACTTTTAGTAATTACTGTTAATAAGTGCATTGGATAATCAAGTAAGACAAAGAAGGGATTTTGTTTAGTTAGAAGTGAAATTCTGGGATGTAAATTTTAAGATACACTGATTTCACAGGTCTATCTATCAATGTAGAACAGACATAATTACATCAACAAGTCAGTATTAAGTGTATAAAGTTTAACACAGTTTTCAGGGGGTGGACAAAATACTGTGTACCATGTTCGTGAAAAAGTTTACGAGTGAGGAAGCAAAGGAATCATAAAAGAAAATTTAAACTCCAAAAGGTAGATGCTTATACAAGAAAAACAAGTACAAGTTGGGTGTAAAAGGACCTTAATTTTAGATATGTCAGAGAATACAGTTATCACATTAACAAGAGTGTGATGAATGCTAATGAAAACAAGAACTTCAATGACATGTACAGAATCAAGAGTTCAGAAATGTTTTTTTGTTCCAGCTTCTGACCACATCAGATGTGTTTTAGTAGAGCTGCTACTCTACTAAAATTTTTAAAATTAACTTTTTTTTTGTTTTTATCTAGTGGATCAAACCCATGTCTTTTCTTGGGCTGAATATGAATAAAAAAGGCAACTACCACAGATTGGCAGAATGAGCCCTGCAACTCCACGAGCTGTCAGACAGGCTGAAAACAATTGCTCATGATACCTCAAACGAGGACTCCACATTTAACTTGATGGCAATTGATTCTAACACCAACTTTTGCTGCTTGCTGGCTCTAATACTGGATGAAATTCAAGACACTGTTGATGAGAAAGAGAAGATAAAGGAAGAACTCCCTGCATGGGAGTACAAGGTCTGATAATTTTCTTCACAATTTTATTCAAGTATTAAATAATGAGTGACATTCAACCAGCACTAATTATAGAGGGAGTTCCCACATAACCCCTGTCAGCCTGAAATAGCTGCTAAGTTTAGAAGCCTTTTTACCATTACTAACATTAAAAGAAGTTCTACTTTTACCTAAGGAAGCTCTCGTTGCCAAATACAAAGGACCACAGGACTATGCTAATTTCTTGGTCCACATCAACTTTTGGCAGCAAGACAATGCTACACACATCACAAGAACAAACAGCAGAAATAAAGTGGATGTGGGAGGTTGTACAAAGTGGTATCTAACAGAAGTACAATTTCAGAAATATATATTCACCTCTTCACACAACAACATGCTAGAATCTCATGGTGATAAGAACTTTGAAGCATATGATCTGAACAGCAATGTCAAAAAGAGACATAATTACCAATTAAAAAATAAAGAAACAGGGAACATAAATATTCAAGACATAGCCATCTTTTTTAAAAACAATCTCACTGCCAATTAAAACTGAGAACTGAAGAAAAAAGAACAAGGTCTGGAACCACTCACTGCAATTTGATTTTTGTGGCTTTTCCACATCTCTGATGGCAGGGTTTCTAACATCCTCATGATACCAAAACCTAGCAACCACTTTAGTTTTTATTTATACACTTCTGTATGTACAGCATGTGTACTTGTGGGTTGCTCATACCTTTGTTTTTTTCTTTTTTCTCAAGTAGAATGTTAAAATTAACCTTCTAGCTACCTCTGGGACAAAGAGACACTAAATTATTTCTGTCTATCCCTGATTTCTAAGCCAGAACTATTGCCATGATCAGATGATGAACATAAATCCAGCACCTTCATAACCAACTTACAGTTTTCAAGCAATCAGTTTCCAATATTATTCACATTTCAAACATTACCTTAATACCTCCTACCAGTGTACAACTACACTCAAGTGCCCTGAAAAAAAAGTTTCAAAAGTATGGTTGATACCTTCCTACCATCTTTACACACCATTATTGTAAGCAAAACCCAGCTTAACAGATACAATACACAATTATTGTATGCACTAATTGCTGCGGCATATATCAATATCCCATACCCTCTAGGAAACATTCAAGCAATAATTGCAACCTTACACCTAAAATACATAGTTTAATCCTGGAACACCACCATCTTTGATCGTACACTCACTTCCACAATATTATAAAAAATATGTCATGTTCTAATTAAAATTTATAATTTGGCCATTAAACATTATGGTTACATTTATCACAATACTTTTCACACTTAAACAGAACTAAATGGCAGAATGAGAATTAACTCTTTTGAGCAAAACGTTATATTTGAAAACTCAAGGGCTCCACATTTCAGTAACTTGTATTTTTATGGTCACTTTGTGATATGTTGCTACTGTTTGTTGTTCCTTTTACTTTTTAAGAAGACATGATTTATTATAAGAAGTACAAGGACCTATAATATAAATTGTTTTTAAGACTTTTAAATCTTCTAGTTTTTAACTTTCTAAGTTTTCAATTCATAATTTTCAAGCTTTACACAATTATTAGAAGTTTTCAGGTTATCTCTATCCCCAGTTCTTGATGATAAGAAACTCATTTAAAATAAAAATGTATCTCAGAATGGCTGCTATGAGTATTAACACTTTTATTGATAAGGAGAGAACAATGTTTCAACCTTCCAAGGTCATCATCAGGTTAAGAAAGAAAGAGTTTGAATGTGACCATTGCCAGGCATGTCTTAGGGACGAGAGTATAAACAGGTATGGGATTGTAGGGGGTGTTGCAGGTGGATGTTAGGTTATTAATTAGTATAGGTATAAAGGTGTTCCTTTATATTGATTTTAGTTGCTGTGTCAGTAGGGCTTTTTTGATTTTGAGTTCGTTTATATTTGTTTCCCAACTTAATATCTGGATGTTTTCTATGGTTGTGTTTGATTTGCAGTGTTCAAAAACGTGTGGTGTTTTTTCGTGTTCTTTGAATCTAGTTTCCATTTTTCTGCTTGTTTCTCCAACATAGAAGTCATTGCAATTGTTGCATTGTATTTTATAAATTATGTTGGTGTTGTGTTTGTCAGTGTAGTTTTTACATGGTATGAACTTTAGTTTTGTACCTGGTTTTTTAAAATAAATTTAGTGTTTACTGGAATGTTGTGTTTTGTTACAAGTTTCTTCCAAATGTTGGTTATTTTTTTGCTGATGTTGTGAACATATGGTATACAGCAGTATAAGGTTTTGTAGTTTTTTGTATTTTGTGATTTATTGTTGTTTGTTTGTTGGTCTCTGTGTGTGTGTGTATAATTTTTTCCACTGTTTTTTGAGGAAATTTGTTGATGTTTATGAAGTGTTGTTTTATTTTGTTGATTTCATCGTTAATTTCATCAGGTAAACATAGTTTTGTGGCTTTGTTTATTTGGTTTATTAATATGTTGAGTTTTTGTTTTGTTTCATGTGCTGAGTCCCAGGGAATGTATAATCCAGTATGGGTGATTTTTCTGTGGATTTCTGTTTTGAATTGTGTGTCAGTTCTAGTGATTTTGAGGTTAAGAAATACTATTTGGTTAGTTTTTCCTGTTCACAGGTGAACTTAATGGTGGACTGTATTGAGTTAACATGGCTGAAAAATCTAAGTATATGTTCTGTAGATGTGATCCCAGCTACTGTATTATCAACATACCTGTACCAGTATAGTGGTGAGTATAAGGTTGAATTGATCCCCAGTTGTAAAATTTTAGAATAGGACAAACAGGGTTGTATACTTAAGTTATTTCCTCCAATGGTTTATAATATGTATTTTTGAAAGTTGTAATTGATTTTACATGCATAAAACTACAAAATATTTTTGAAATGTTTCAACTTTGAAATATTTGTTGAAATTTCAAAGGAATTTACATAAGCAAAATATGCATATTTTTTTCTGCAGTACTGTATTATAGTTTCTAAACATGCTGTAACAGTGTTAAGTTAAAACTTTCAAATAAGCTTACTGAAGTGATTTCTAAATTCTAAAGTCACATACTTCAAATGTACAATTAATGACATATCAATAAGCCTTAATTTACTGAATGGATGAGGAAGGGTTAAAACATGTATGCAGAGATTAAAAAGGAAATGGATGTCTGTTTCTAGATCTCTCAGTAAACAAAACACGCAATCTGAATTTCCTGAAAGTGGTGACTACATTGGAGAAGCAGTTGAAGATATGGATTTGCAACACTATGGTTAAGAACAAGGTGAACCAGAACCAAGTGGTGCAGTGCAAACACATCCTGTATGTCCTACCACTCACATTGATGTTTATGGTTTACAGTATGACTACAGCATGACAGACAATCACATCAGTTGGTCATTGGGTATTGAAGGTGATAATTCAGAAGACTGTACTGATGAACTGGCACTACCAGAAAGATTGGGAATTCTGGTTAACCAGTACTAAGTGAAGGATGATTTCTTAAAGCTTTTGAGAAAAAATAGTCATCTTAAATTTTCAAGCACAGTGAGAACTTTACTGAAGTAAACAAGAGGAATACAATGCAGAAAGTAGTTCAAGCATGGAATATATTTACCTTTGACTTTCCAAAGAAATGAGAAGTGCCATTCTGACCTATCCAAAATATGGCACTGAAAATACTGTGTTGGAAATAAGTACAGGGAATTGTAAACATTTCTTGCAGGCAACTAGTTACAAGCTGGTTACATTGTCACGAGTAATTGGTTACAAAATTCCATACTTGTGGCAGTCCTACATGAAGCTGTTAAATGTTAAAAAACATTTTGTGATTTAGCATTCTTTCAGAGATGGAGTGTGAGGCTCCAGAGGATAAAGGCATAGTAGTGTGGTTTCTCTGCTGGTGTTATTTTCAGCAAATGATCTACATGGAAGAATCATGAATATATGCCATTCTCACGTACAACCAAAGACAGGAAGAAGAGTACATTTCCAGTACTTCTTTCCAACTCTTCTGCTTGCTTCCCATTTAAACAGTTTAAAAGAAGCAAAAATACAGTCAAGTCTCCACAATATCGTTAAACTGAACAAGCCTAGAAATTGACAAAGAGAAAGTTAAATTAATTTCCAAGTTGATTCAGTTGGTGTCTGAGCCATGAAGGGCTGCAAACAGATGCAAACTTTGAGATATGTGGAAGAGGAATGGGGCAAGGTCACAAGAGTCACCATGATAGAGAGAGAGGAGACAACAGAGGATGTATGGCTATGCGTGCAACGACATGCCAAAATAAACCAAAGAGGATGTGTATGCTGACATGCCCAATAGGAACAAGAAACCCAAAAGAATAAAAAGCTCCCCAAAAAGAGATAAATACACAATGGGGTCAAGGAATTGGTCATTGGTGTTCTAATTACATAAGATGGAAAGTGAAAGCAACTATGTAGGATAGTAGTCTGTGGTAAAAGAAGTCCATAGGTGGACAGAATGGGATAGCCATACTCCCAATGGGCAAAAGCTGAAGGATGGCCTGAGAAACAAGTTGCCTTCATGTTCACCACAATTAGCAGTCATAGAAGATGGGATGTCAAACAGGAACAGAAGGATACAAAACAGTAGAAGGTGTAACCCCATGAGGCTATATAGAAAGAGAAACGTGATTAATAATTGAGGTGAGCAGAGATGACTAGTGATGAGTTACATCAGTTCAAAATTTCAGAGTACAAGAAACACATTCAAAGAAACTGCATTATGAAGTACCTGAGAAAAGAATAAGTGAATAAAATGTGACAAAGTAATGCATCCTGAGAAAGTACATCACTGGAACAAAGAAACTTAAGTTAACTACAACATACCAAACAGAGAGAGAGAGAGAGAGAGAGAGAGAGAAAAAAAAAAAAAAGCTAAAGTGGCAAAGAGTTAAGTGCAAGTTTACACAGTAAAGCGAACTGGACTATGATATAAGGCACTGAAAAGAAGATGTATTGATATATAGCAAAGAAATGGAGTAATCATAAACAGGTAAATGGATCAGGTGAGAGAGAAACAAAAAGGGAGGAGGAGAGACTTGAGTCATTGAGTTGTAATAGTCCAAAATGTAGAAAAAAAAATTGGAGAAAATGAAAACAAAAGAAACATACCTATGTAACACCAGCAGCAAAGGATGGTAGAAGGATTATCTTATTATTGTCATGCATATGGAAACAATTGATGAAATTTGTGTAAAGATCTAATTGGATTATATATCACCATGGAACAAGCTATATGGTGCACAATGGCAGTAACATCACTGACCACTAACGTAGGGTTGGGTGATAGTACGATAGTATGTGATGATAAACATTGGTAAAACTTCAAAACTTGAAAGCATAATAGAAATGATGTTAGCATGATTGTGGTATTATCCCACATTTTTGAGATGGGCAATGCATATAATGCAATTTAAACTAATATGGTGGATGGTGAAAACAAAGAATTTTTTAATTTAGTTAACAAGCCTTATTATACTAGAAGTAAAATATGAATTAACTTTGGAATAAAATAAGTGATAGAGACACCAATCTGTATTCACCATTACAAAGCTGTCTTGGATAAGTGCTCCAATACTACAGTTTTCTTTCTTACCTAGAAGGCAACCATCTGGAGAACCATTTAGAGGTGGTTCTGAATAGCAGAAAAGGTATAAAGAACCAGCATACACTATTGCAAGTTACTTAAAAGGGAAAGAAGTACAATTCCAATTCTAAGTGAGTCAAAGAATGAACCACTGTATAAAGGCTTCTTTGCTAAACATATGCTACCAATTCACACAGAAGAAGAGACTGGCTTTAAACAAAAATTGTATTTTTGATTCGAAATATTCACTGCTATCAAGAAGATATTTTTGTGAAAAGCAGATTCCTAAGTTCTGTAATAAAGTATAAGGGAATGTTATGAAGCCAGCTGCTCCCAGTACTTTTTATGCAGCTAATATTTTAATATATTTTGACAGAAATTCTAGTTGTTGATGTAGAAGATAGCACAATGAAGGAGGAAATCAGAGAGACCATAGCAGACAAATTGCAATCTTATGGCATCTTAGAAGTCATATCATACCTTCTTGACAAGTAGGCTTTTCTGGACCCCAAATTTAAAACAAATTACTTAGCTAACAAAGAGAATATTCAATCTCAGCTTTTAAGTTGATTATATTGTTTAGACTTTACACTGAGGCCACTGAGAGGGAGAGTGGTCCACAACATAAGAAAGAAAAAGTCTTGATGCCATTCATCCCAAAAAAGATAAGGGTAATAGTTTCAGTATAATATCAAAATTTGAATCATCCCAGGCTCAGGTAAAGAAATAGATGTGTCACTGTTTCTTCTTACCAAAGCTAGATCCTGATGATCTACTCGAAGTAGTGAACTCTGAAGCAAAGAACTGATCTATACTTGTCTTTTTTTTTCTTTTCTTTTTTTGCATATTTATGTAGATGTGCCAAAAGCATTAATCAATAATGCTTCTTTAGGAAAGCTGGATACAACTCTAACAGCTTCTAGGGTTTTATGTCTGTTGATAACATCAAGTTTGTTTGTTTTTCTTAATCAAAAAATGTGTCAACATTTAAAACATTCATTTTACTTGTAACAATACACTTGTTTCAAGTTTTATATGACTATATGTTATACATGTATGTACATGTGTTTATGCAAATACATGCATATGTAAATCAGCTGTTTATTTACTTGTAATTCTGTTGCACAACTTTCACTTTGCAATACACTGTAATATACTCTATAAATTTAAAAAAGGTTCATCATTAGTAGAATGTTAACATTTTACACTTGACTGCAATAATTACAATGATCATGTGGTAGATTTCTAGTAATAATCGTCAGTACAAAATTACAGTATTGTCCCACCCTAAATCAGAGTGTCTGATGTCACCATTACAGTCAGGTAAAACTACCACTTGAGCAAAAGCTCATTCTTTCCCCAGCCTAATTTGTTCCAACACATTTCTCCTTAGAGATTAGTGAAATTTATGCACTATTTTTAGACTTTTGATGCTGTTCCTGGTGTAGTCTTTCTTTTCTTAATTTCTATGATCATGAGAAAGTAAGATAAAGTTTTAAACATTTTAATTAAAAGTTGTAATATAGAAATACATTGTTTATTGTCAGTGATGTTAATATACCTTTGATAGTACTGTTTTCCCGTAGTTTTAACACAGTGTACACAAGAGCTCTTCAGTGTCATAATCAAGCCAGTGCAGTAAGCCTATACCCTTGTGCAAATTAATTGAAACAAATGGTCATTTTATAATATTTTCAGCATGGTGGCCAGCGTAGGTTCGCTGGACCCAATGATTTCCTTTAATAGTCATTTTTTCACACAGACGGCATCATTAGCTGTGTTTTGCAGTACAGTCGATCTATTTTTGGGATATATAATGAAATTTTAAGGAATATTATGTCATTCGAAATTGCATTAGAAGGGCAAGGAGACCATTCAAAAAACAACTTCTTACCAACTCAATGAAGAAAAAAAAGTATCAATGGGGTCTGAAATACAAGAACTGGATGCAAGAACAATAGAGGACGGTGTTATTCAGTGACGAGACTCATTTCTTGGTACAGGGTCAAAGAAGTCTGCATGTTTGCAGATCTCCAGGTGAGAAACTTCAAGAATCTCACATCAATGAGTTCGTAAGACATCGCTTGTTTTTGGGCTTTTTCAGCTACTATGGAGTTGGAGGCTTACATATCGTAGAAGGTATGATGCGAGGGCCACAGTACATTGAAGTTTTACAGAGAAGAGTCGTTACAGAATTGAAAAAGATTTCCAGATGGACCTGGCATTTTTCAGCAAGATCTGGTTCTGTGCCACACATCAAAACTTGTGAAGAATTTTATGACTACAGCACAAATAAAAGGTACTGGACTGGCCTGGAAACTCTCAGGACTTAAATCCTATTGCAAATCTTTGGGCAATTTGTAAAGAAAGACATCAGGGAAAAGGTTGTACAACAAAAGATAAGCTAATTGAGGTTATAATTGAGGAGTGGTATCACAATCCATAAATTAGTAAAGATTGCAGTCAACTCGTGAACTCGATGCCAAAGCAGATTAATGATCTTCTAAAAATTAAAGGCGGTCATATTATGTATTAATTTGCGAGTAATGTTTGGATTCTCAGAAATAAAATGCAAAAAAATTGAAAAAATCTTGATTTTCTGTCTTGTTTCAATTAGTTTGCACAAGGGTGTATGTACCGCTGAAACACCAGTTGTTTTTTTGGGTTTTCTTTTTCTTTTTTTTTTTTTTGGGGGGGGCACAGTTTTTGTTTCATACATCATCTGGATCAAAAGTTCATGTTCAAACATATTTCACATCCCTCAAGGTTCTGATACTGATCAAATGTTAGTGCTCACGTGTCACTGTCCTATTGGTGGAGGTCTATAGTTTAATCACAAATACATCATAGACTGGAACACTATACGTTAATACAAGTAGAGGTGGGAGATACACTAAAGGTTTGTTGCAGGTGCAAAAATCTTTGTGGCTGTGGGATGAAGTAACTCTTTGTTGTGAATATTGGTGATAACATGCAAGAGCATAAGTTTATATAACTTTTGAAGAACATGAAACATTCACTTTATTTTCATTATTATATAGCACACCTGCTGAAAAATATAAGAAATAATATTAGTAGTATCAAAGTTAAAGGTTTGTTGCAGATGTGGTTGATCTATTGCTACAAAGGATTTAGCAATTACAGACAGTACTAATGATGAATTATACATTAATTTTTTAATTTAGTAATGGAATAAATACCTCCATAACACTTGTACACACAGTAACCAAAATGTAAATGAAAAACTCTGGCTAAAATTATGAATCAATCATTTTCTTATCAGTATTAAACTGAAAATATGAACCAAATATACACAGAAGAAAATAAGAAGTACTTTCGGTGTCAAATGTACACATCAGATTCTCAGCACATTTTATCACTCTGTGATCCCTTTTGCCGATAGCTCTGCAAGAACATTGTCCAAGTACATGGGGTCAGGATAACCATGGCCTTTGGTATTGGAATTCATTTCCGTTTTGTGATGAATTCCATTCCAAGTAACAGTATCTGATTCTCCAGTTGTAGCTGATGTTGATATGGTAAAAATTAGGCGACGATCCCATGCCTTACACAGAAGATCTAGAACCTAAAAGTGTATATTTTCTTGATCAAATCCCTATGTTACTGAAACTATGACATAAATCACAAAATATTATTCATAATGATGGATGTTGACATATTTTAGCCTTAACAATGATAAGAAACCTCAATGAAACAATCTATTTAAATTTTGCGAACTGGTTAGGGAAGAAGATTTAACATCATAATATTGTTTTACAAGAAAAAAAAAACACACCCTATATTAGTATGAATTCTACCTAAATATTCTAATTCCAAATTCAGGGAACATTAGGTAAAGTTAACTCTTATAAGAAGAAAAACAAAACAAACAAACAAAAAAAACCTCTAGAAATACCAGTGATAAAGAGGTCCAGAGATCTATAAGGATTCCAGTACTTTTAAAAAAAGATATTTTTATAAATTATTTATGCCCCAAATTGTTTCTGTGCCTGTGTTCGTTGGTTGCGGTGTAACTATTAACATCCAAGTAACACACAAAAATATTTTTAAAATATCAGTATTTTAATTACACCAGTTATTGTTAAGGGTGCATTTATTTTTACACACAAAATGAATGATTTCATCCATGTTCTATAACCACTCTTTCTAATGAATATTTGTACCAAGCAAACACAAAAAATTACTCAATATTTTCAGTATAGAAATAAGTTGATAATTTAAGGGTTAATTGCAACATGTGGATCCTACCAGTTGTTATCAGTATTTAAACAAGTTGGTAAAACATGGTTTTACCATGATTAAAAGAAAATGTTTACATTCTTGTCACAACCTGGCCTGTTCATTATAGTATGAAATATTACTCGAATCACAGTATGAAATCAGCACATTACAACTTAAAAACTTTTTTAACTGGTATGAAGCATAGTAACTGAAATATTTATATGTCATAGTGTTACTATAAAAGTAACAGCAAAACTCATCACACTGATTAACAATTAACAAGGGTAAAATTATAGAGAAATTAAGTGTAGCGTTTTCAGTGTACACTACCATGATGTCTAGCCAATGAAGTAACTAAAATAATAAAGCTGTTGACAGTGAAATGAAGAATGACTGGACAACTAAAATGAAATTGTAGTTATTATATCAAGACTGAATGATGTTGTCGTATACAGTTTAAAAACAAGTTGAAAACACGTACACTCTTATAATTACCACTTTCTTTTTCAGACAGTTCTTCCATAATACTTACAAACCTAACTTCATTTTACTAAAATAACTTTAACTGAAATTAGAATCCATGTCAATTCAACATATTTTATCCAATAAAAATGTTTAAACAAGTGGCTACATCTAGTCCTTTCAATTCAGTAGTCAAGATAGAACAGAATCAGTACTTGCAGTAACAACTATTATATCACAGCCATAATTTAAGAGTTTAAGCAAGTGGATATATCTACATCCTTCCAATTCAGTAGTCAATGTAAAACAGAATTAGTACTTGTAGTAACAACTAATATATCACAGCCACAACTTATTAATGTTTAACCTTTTTCCTAATATTATTATTGAGAAATAAATGTTCACAAGCTACAGTTTCAAATTTTCAAAAATACCATAAGACGCAATGTTAATACTAACATTTCTTCCTTTTTCTGTGTTTGGCAGATAACATCTTCTGGGGAATCCACGTGCAGTGTATGGTTTACCAGGATTGGGATGTTCAGGACCCTAGCAAACAGCATCTAAAGTTTAACCTGTTCTGACTTGTACACTATTCTTACTTGAAGAATCTTTTGACAAAAACATACAATTGTTAAGTCAGATTATTTCAAAAGAAATAATTATATTCACCATTTCATAAGCTTCAACTGGGTATACAACTGTTTCAAAGTACTTACACTAGTACCATGTACTGAGTTTTAATCCAATTTTTCATTTTCTTAACTGTTGCTAAAGTTGATACTCGTATGCACTGTGCTCTGCTATTTAGTCTGCACATTTCATAATGTTTAAGCATAAAGTGTGTCTGTCCATTCTATTTCATGAATTTTTGTTGTATATAATAATTTTAAATTAGGTTTATTAGTACCTTCACATTAACTTCCAATCAGACCAAGCCACCTACTTGTAGTGAAACTTAGAATCTAACGTAATAACGAAAATAGTTAATTAAATATACTTCTGTAATAAAGGTTAGAACATCAGTAAGTACTCTTGTTGTTAAGTATTCATCTAACAAGCATCAGAACTACAAATCAAATCTAGAAGAAAATTAATATTTCATACATGTCTGAAACTCAAATACTATATACACTAATGCAAGACTTTCTTATGAAGGTAACATGGTGAATGATATTAATTTTGTAAATATGGATCCAGAAGCTAATTTAGATAAACAGATTAAACCAAATTCTTAACTGGTTTAATTCACAACATCAGAGTGTTCCTGTGATAAAAACTTCTTGAAATAAAAATGTATCTCAGAATGTTTTTATCACAGGTACACCCTGATGTCGTGAATTAAACCAGTTAAGAATTTGGTTTAATCTGTTTATCTAAATTAGCTTCTGCACTTTTAAAAAGAGGGTTATTAAAGGCTGTAAATTAGGTTAGAATATAGCTTTTTAATGATATCAATATAAGCTCCAACAAACATCTATATATAACACACTAAAGATAACTTAACAAATCTCTCTAACCCTTCACTTGCAGATACAAGACGACATCTCTTCAATCCTATGTCAGCACATCTAACACACACAGACATAGCTTCAGTCCTAAATCACCATATATAACAGAGACAACTTAAGGGATCTTCACAAAGCCAACATGGGTATGTCACAAAAATGATTTAGATCTCCAATTCTATGTCAATATATACAACACCCAAATCAATGTACAAATATATTTGCCACTTACTTTACAGTTGTGAAATGTAAACTACTGGTGATGTGTGTTTGCTTTTATAAAGAAACTACTACAACTGGGATAATCCAACATGTTCTGTCTGCCAATTTTACCTGTTTGAACCATCTGACTACCCTTGTTCCTCTTCTGTAACAAATCTTGGGGTCTCATGACAGCATCATATTTTATGCTAATTTTTATGGGATCTCTGTAAAGCCAGGATTGAAACCAGTACTTCTTGAATGGTATCTTTACCAAAGTAGCAAAATAATCAACTTCCTAGCTACTGCGAGGAAGGACTTTTTGTACAAACTCAAATTATCTGCTTAACATACTCCAATAAAACTGAAATATTTATAGCATTTCTACCATCCAAACACTACGTATTATGGTGCATCTACAATGAAGTAAATAGGCAATATGCAAACAACTGCTATCCCTGTGATTATTCTGTTTGACACACAAAAAGAACATCAACATAAAACTGAATTTAAAAAAACAAGTAAAGAGAAATACGCAAACATTCAATTTTGTGCCAACTTCAAACCAATAATCACTAAGGATTTACAAAGATTTTAATAAATTGAAATAAGTTTTTGGGTACTTGTAAAACAGCACTCCAGATATAAGTAGTTCCAACATGAAAAACAGTGACTTATACGACTCAACACTGAATGGAAATGTTAAACTAAAACTATGTACAACAACATAATAAATATACAGAAGGAATTATATACGTACATATTCACATGCGTAATGATACGTCGCACACACACACACACACACACACATATATATATATATATATATATAAATTACTGTAAACTAAAAGCAACAGGATAATCAGTCATTTAAAAGAAAGTTTTTTCTTTCAGATCATAAGGAAACCATAATTAAATGGTTTTCTAAGATTTCATGTTTTAGTATTTTTTGTGGGGCACGAGTTAGAACTGGATCATGTCTAGTATCATTTCACGTTCAAAATTTCACGCTGTGATCTTTATTGGGATACAAGTTGATCCTCTCATTACAAGCTTGGTCAAATTGAAAAGTTTGTGACCCTCAAATTGAGCTTTATAGTTTTAATACTATAACTTTTAATATGTTCTGTGTATCTCTACAAAATTTTTCAAGCTTTTAGTAAACATCAACTCTTTACCATACAAAATAAAAAATATCAGAATTTTCACTAAAACGTTCTCTGAATATGTTGAGTTAAAGTGCTGATTTTTCCAAGAACAAAAGTGATTTTTATGTTCAAATGTTCATTTGTGTAACCTCTAAAACCTCCTAAATAAATTCCAAACATTTATTTTTCAGTAAAATTTAATATTTTATCTGTTACTTTTTAACCCTAACTCTGCACAAGGTTGGTCAATTTGACTGACCATGTAAACCAACAGACAAAAAACATGTAATAAATCTAAGTTACCTTTCTTTTCTTTCTAAAATGACTTCAAATTCTAACATTACAATAAATCTCTTTATTCTTAACAACTTACATCTCATAACAATATGCATCTATTTTTACTGAAATCTTATTAATTTATTGCCTTTGAACTCTGTCTAATAATCCCACCACACGTTTTAAATCACTTGAATAACATGAAGCTCATGTTACACTACAAGTGCTCACAAACACACCTCTTAAAATTTTTTGTTATTTTTCTTTATCTAACCTCATTTTAACACGACAAATTATCAACTTTTTTTATTTTAGCACTTTTATAATATAAAAACAAAATACATAGGAAAAACACGAATATTTACCAGATTTTTTTTGTGTCATCTGTCAGTGAAATCTACGTTTTGTATATTAATGGTGCTAATAGATTACATAATTATTTTAATTAAATAATGCACCTAAAAACACGGAAAAATAACAAAATCAGACAATATCCAGTATAATAATTTTTCTGGCTTTCTAGCTGTGCAATAATAGCCATTAAAAATTCAGTTAAGGTCAACGTGTTTCCTGTGTAAATAAAGTTTGAACTGGAAGTGAAATATACAGTTCTCTGTACATGAAACAACGTAATACATCATTTGACAAATTAAAACTTTTTTTATGGGTTATAAATATAGTGCTAAACAGAGACAAACTATTGGCAATTTGTGAAAGAGAATGTGACAGGTAGGCATCACAAGAGGGGTCTGATTTTCTATTTTATGCCTCTGTAAACCAAGTAAGAGTGAAGACTATAAAAATTATGCTTTACCTCAATGATAATGACATGATGTGTAACATACATTAAATTCTGTACTTCACAAGAAAGGTGATATATAAAATAGAGAAGATGGGATACCCAGAGAGCAAATGTTACATGTATCATACTAGGTGAAACTGAAGATTTTTTAAATATTTCCTTATAAGATTAAGAACTTAAAAGTTATATAACATAAATGTAGATAATAAACCAGATATTAATTTGTATACTATGATAACAAAGTAGTTTAATTAAATATTGAATACAACTCTCTAAAATAGTGCACTTTGACGTGCCCATAGCAACAGTTAGAATGGAGATTGTCATGTCTTCAGAACATCGTAGGTATGACAGTTGAGGTGCTTGGGACAGGACAAATTTCCCATCGCACACACGCACACAAAAAAAAACATTTGTAAAACCATTACAGAATCAATCAGATGTCTTTTCAGTTTCTGTGTACCAATACTGATGTTGGTAATTATACAAGGCTAAAAGCAAGCTTAAAAAACCAGACCAAAAAACATACCTAGTTTTGAATTTGTGCTAATTTTTGGCATTGAAATTTAGATTACACACATCCCAGTAATTTAGCATGTAAGCTCTGTAGAGCTAAATATTTATATCAATTTCCAGTTTTCTTTATTGTTACATTAATAAGCTTAACCTAATATCTCGATTGATGGGAGCAAGAGACCTGACTTGTTCAAACAAGAAACAATCCAATAATAGTTTGTTGTTTTGTTTTTGTAATACCTTTTCACAGCAAGTATCCACTTCCACTTTTCTGTACAAGTAAAACACTTTTACAATGAAGGTATGTGAATAAAATGAATATTTACTGTATATTATAATTGGAAGTTGTATCATAAGTTAAAGTCCTTTATTTGAAAAGATATCTCTAAAAAAATTCAAACATATTGTTCCATGACCTACGAATTAATAAAAATTCTCTATTTCAGCACTCTAGTTTCAATAGTATAATGCTAGTTGTGTAGATGTATGTCTAGACAATTAGATATTTACTTAACCTACTGACACATACATTTCAAAGTTTTCTGAATGAATGTAGTTGAAAAAAGTAATAAATTCTGTTAACCCGTGACTGATGTCATGCTCACTTTCAACAGATTTGATTTTTATAGCCTACATTCAGAGATTACACATGCATGTATATAGTCATTTGAGAGAGCTTATTTTACATTATAGTCTAACAATGGTTGTTTTGAAATTGACAAGCAGTTTTTGCCACAAGACACACGCAGTATTGTTGGCTGCTTGATTACCTTTGGCACTTACGGTTGTTTCCTACCTAAATATGTTAGGGTTAGAGGTACAGTTACATCATATTTAGGTCTTACTTTTACATTTAATTTTATGGTTTTTATGTTTTAAAGTGCACAAATGAAATGTTTAAACAAACATTTTAAAAATATACTTCATACCTTCTGCCAGTTCTTAAGGCTTACTTTATTACCAGAGCACAAATGAAATGAAAATAAAGCTTGGAAAGTTATTTATTTGAAAAAAAAAAAAAAAAAAAAAAACAAACTTGAAATTACAAATATAACCAAATAGAAGATCTTTAAAGACATTCCACAAAAAATTCAGGAGGTACTTTTTCCTTTTTTTTTTAATTTTAATCATTTCATTGCATCACATATTGACAATCATATCTAAAGTTGGAGATATAGTGGAGAAAATAAAACAAATATTTACTTTAAAAAGCTTAATATTCATTCAGGTGGTTCTACTTAACTATAACAGGAAGAAAAGTATTTTTATTCTCAAAGTGAAAATGACCTTGCACTGGAACTATTCAGAGTTTCAGGAGGGTTTAGGGCTTGAAGTGAGTACAAAGGGTTACATTCTTGAGTTTGGATACTAGAAAAATACAACCTACTCAGCTACTCACTTGAGGGGCCTGAAGCAGTTTGAGTGCAAATAACTACTTTAAATAAACACTTTATTAGCAAGATATAATTAAATTAATGTCATTCTTTCTGTAGAAGATACTCATGAACTTTAACAAAATATTACCAGGTTTTGTGAGGAAAAGTTACCATATTTTTTAACTGCAAAAATATCCTTCTCCAGTCGAGTGGACGTGAAACATATCTACCTATTGTAAAAGGAATAACTGATCTTTATACATATAGGGTGATTACAAAGTCCACTGACATGTATATTATTCAGAAATGGAAGTATGAAAAAAATAGCGGTTAGTGTTTTCTTGGCTAAATTTTGTACAAGGTTAAGTCTTCAGGGCTATCTGCACTAACCATCCTTAATTTTGAGCTGAGACTTAAGTTGTCAGGTGGTCAACACCACCAACTCTTGGACTACTCTTTTACCAACTAAAAGTGTGATTGACCACTGCATTGTAACTCCCTCATTGCTGAAAGGCCAGATACGTTAAGCAATGGAACGAGGCTTTGTGGGTCTAACGTGACAATATCATTGAGGTCATTCAGGGTAATGTCTTTCTGATGTTTTATCAATGAACAAAATGGCAGTATCAAACATTTAGACAATACATACAAAGCATTTTAAACTAAAAAATAAAATTGCTCTGCAATAAAAACATTCATAGGTAGAAGTGCATCCTTTCCATGTGCATGGAATTGTACCAAGGAAGATTAATATGAGAACATACTATGGGTTGCTACATAAACATGGGTTTTAGGTGCAAGACCAGCATTTTGAATAATCAGATCAACACACCAATGAAGTTTCTAAAAGTAATATGTATTAAATATAAAGCCTCTTACAAAAATCAGTACACAAGCCATGTGTTACAACTACTCCCAAGTCATTAAAATAATGGCACAGTGTTCAGTTAAAGAACAGTTCAACATGAATCTTATCCTTAAAGAAATGGCAGAAAATGTGTGTGATCAGCAGCTGCATACTACAGGCTCATTTATGTAGGAAGAAAAAGAATCAATGGCATATATTTCACTATATTACTGCTATAGGGCCCTTGGCTCATAATACAGACTACTGATGCAAACACATATAGATGCATATGTAAATACTTTTGTGATTATAACATGTACATACTGCTTAAACCACAGCTATAATTCTGAATTAACTCACTTGTCAAACATTAAATGTCAGCAGAGCATTACTAATGTCAGAAAAACACATGTTCAAGAAGTCTTGACGAGAAATGATTAAAACCCTATACCCCAGGGTTTTTATCACTTTGTAACATTTTTATTTTGTAATAGAGAGCATTGATCACGAATCAGTTTATAGCTGCAGCAGAGCAACCAGTAGAATGGATCAAAGTTGTTGTTGGTCATCTTCAACCACAGACTTTTAGCTCATAGTTCCATAATCTCTTGACCAATCTGTTATATAATTACAGTTCTGGACTCAGGAGATCAAACCCTTTCAAATGACATTTGACCATGTCTATGACCTCAGATTAATTTACTTCAATTCTGCCAAAACAAATATCAATTTCAGGGTCAGCTGGTAGAGATTCAGATGAGTAATGAAATTCAATTGGGTATATTTGTGTTCCACACTTGGTATTGTTGGTGCATAAAAGTATAGTTAATAAAATGGAGCAAAAAAATCTCAGATTAAATTACTCTAATCCTGCCTGAAAGAATTTCAAGTGCCACAGCTATTGAGGATTCCCTCATTTTTTTCCTTCTTGCTACTGGATCTGTCACATGCATTGTTGGCCACTGACCACAGCCATTGGTTGTTTGCCAACATTTCTTATCTGCATTTCCATTTCAAATGTTTTACTTGACACTGTCTACATGTAGCCAACCGATATATTTAGTGTATGATGCATATTAATAAAATCCTTGAAGGACAGCACCCTGAAATGGCCTAAATAATATTGCCAGAAGGTTATAAAGGTTAACAACCCACACCACCTCGTTCCACACCATTAGCAATAACTTTTCCCATAAACTTTCATTTCTGAATTGCCTATTTGTCAATGGTCTTCTCACTGGACTAATAGAAAACTTTAAACCATATATGAGGCCTATGAAAAAATAGATGAGTGAATCATTATTAGTTTTGTAAAAATCATCCATGACAAAACAAAAACTTCTAAATTTCCACTCCAGGATCCTTGTTTGAGTTGTTTTCAACAATGTAAAATCAAAATCTGTTTGCACTCGAGCATGCTACACCTCCACAAAAAACAGCTCAAGGTGAAAGGAATCAAATAGGTGGAGTGCTAATCAGTGGAACATTGCAATAAGAAGGTAAGGTCAATTGGAATCCAGTGACACGACAGAAAATACTATGTAACTGTATACATGTGTGCAAATCTTTTGTTCTGGAATGCTACTCTGTCAAACAGACAGAATGCTCTTAAGTTGGTGATATTAATGCTTTGTAAGGGAAGGCTGTTTGTTTGTGCATGGTAAGTGTTTAAGGGAGAGTTGCCCCTCAGGCAGTCAGAAATGAACTCTTTAGTCACCTATCCAAGCCTCTTATTTGTTGAGTCAAAGAAAGTAAAATGTTTGTGAAACAATAACACCAATTAACTGTGCCAAAAACTATGAAGAAAAATTAACTTGTGAAATAAAAACCTATTAGTGGGTTCCCATCTTTCTTCATACTGCTGAAGGTGTACCCCAACATTAATTAGGTCCCAAATGTTAACCCACATTGACTATCTAAGACTCCTTTCACTGGACATGCTCAACAGTGTAATCTTTAAAATCTGGAAAGAAGAGTAAGATTTCGAATAAGAAGTGGCTAAAAGTTACAATTCAGGAAATGTCTGCTTATTTGATTTTATTCTCTAACAAATAAATGTTGGAGTTTTTAACTTTTGTTCAACTGTGAGAAGAAAATACTCTACTTAATGAGAGAACAGAATCTGAGAAACGTACCTGAATTCCAGGCCTAAAGCTGTATGTAATACATAGAGTCTTACAGTGAGAATAACCTGGGAGTGAATGATCTAACATTTGAACATTCATTGATCCTTGGGGCTGGTTTCCTTTCTTTACACCATAGATTTTATTACAGATGGGGCACTGTAAGTGGCCATCCTGGGAACAAGACAGTAAAGACAAAACACTTTTACCAGTAATTACATTTACAGATCTTGCTTTATGTATAATACTGCACCTCAAATGTGAATCTGAATAATGAATGCTTATGTAAAAATGCAGAATAACACCTTATAAACCAACTCAAATATTTCAAAAACAATGATAAATTCTGTTTCCCTTATACTTTGAAATACTTTATGTTGTGTTGCAGATATCAAGATATGATTTCATGCTGAAATGTATACACAAGCAACAACAAATAAAGAACACAAAGAACTGAACCAACCAACAAATCACACATACAACATAAATTATAGATCAGTTTCATTGGCTAATACTACACAATATGCATAACATGTATGGCCCAAGTAGCATGCAGTAAACATGCAGATATATTGGGTCTGCATATTCCAGTTAGTTTTTAATAAATATTATTCATATTACATTCATTTAATGTCTTTATATATGTGGGTGTATTTGTATCTATCATGTACTGAATGCAGACAATGGAAACAAAAATGTAATTTAACATCTGTGCTGCACTGTGTAAAACACACATTAAAAAAGTATATTACAAAGTGTGATGTTATTCATTTTTAAAATAATGGCAAAGATATACCGAAATAAAAACTAGCATAATAAATTAATCATTCTATAACATACCTTCATACCAGAGTTATACATTGCCACCAAACAAGAACGATGAAAAACATGATTACACTGGTTCAGAGACACCAATTTTGGATCCTTATCATAAGGGGATTCTTCAGAGAAGTTAACACAGCATATTGAACAGTCCTATAAAAACAAAGAAGGTTAACTTTCTTAACTCTTCAAATCTATAATTTTTTGCACGTTCTGCCAGAATTACGTTTATGATGCCCTAATAATTATCACTTCGTAACATTTATGGTCTATTTACAAAACGTGGACAAAGATAACATAAATATCATCAAATGGTGTCACTGTCCACTGGGTAAATTTGAATTTTAGTCAAACATTCAAGTTTAGGGAGTTAAAGAACCAGCAAAACTAAGTGCACTGCAGAGTATCTATTTCTACAATCCTTCTTGAAAATAAAGAGAAAAAGAAAGAACTAGCAATGTTTAAATAAAATACTTCATTTTAGTAACTCATAACCTATTTATAAACCACTATAAAAGATTTAAGGTCTTTATCAATCACAGAAATTGTATTGTTGTTCTATCATTGTTCTTTCTTGCCAGATTCTTTTAAATTACCTGGTGAAAATAATTTAACGTACAATTCTCATAAGGATAAAAACTTATTTCTTTCTTAAAGTTTTCTTAAAGGCTTGTATCCTTTCTCTTGAAGGCCAAAGTAACCTTACAAATGATGCACAAAAGGAAATGTGTCAACTTGTGTAAAAAATACACTTAGCTGTACAGCTTTGTAACTGATCAATCAAGTAACTAAAAACAAAACAATGACAAAAACACTTTCTGACTAAATAACTTTAGCTGTAGTTTACTTCAATGATTCACTCTGCAAGCTAACGTAGCTAACTGACCAGGTCATCTGTACTCACCTAATCCTTTTTTTATTTATTTATCAAAACCTCTGTGTTTCTGTAATGCAAATTAAGGGTATTCTAGGAATCCTCCCACAAACTTGCTTGATCTTCTCACATCCTCTTGCTCAGGGGTTTTCAATCTTTATGTTACTATGAAACCCTTATTCAAAAAGTTATTTAAAGTGGAACCCATACATGTATATATGAGAAACACATTATATGTATTATGTTATTATTGTAGGTAAACTAGAACCATAACATCCAGATTTAAAATTGAATGCAATATTACACAAGTTTGGAGTTTTTAATTTTATAAATAAATGTTTAAAAACAACCTCAATTTCCCCCTAGTGTGAGAATTGGCATTGTTCTCCAGTTATCACGTCTTGATCAATTTTTTTACCTCACATTTGAGAACTCAGATTATTTGACTTAAAGTAGTCTTTATAGTATTGTCTAGCAGCTGATGTGGTAGACAATTTTTATATCCTTCAATCTTATTTATCTAAAGAGCAATCAAATAAAAACTGAGACCCCTTCCTGTCACATCCTTTCTTCTACAATTTGCTAATCTTAACACCCACCGTCATTTTATTTATAACCAACAGAAAGCCTAGATTTCAACCAAATGATTGGCATATTTTTTATTGCTTAGAAAGCCAAAACAATTGTGACAATTACAGAATAGTTTCAGTTTTTTGTTTTGTTTTTATATTTCTACCATTAGAGATTTTGTTCTTGCAAAACCTTAGGTTTCCATGAAACCCCAGTTCAGAAACCCTTCTCTAGCTAACATCTAAATTATAAAAAAAATATATAGCTTATAACACCATAACTTGATTTTATACTTTTCTGAATATGCAAAACATTTAGATAAGCAATCAAGCATTTTACAAACATTTCTGAGACAAGGGCCAACTTTTGTTTTCAAACAGATATATCTAAACCTTGACATAACACAGTTATCTATATATCTTGACAGTTATGTGGGTTCAATAACACTACTAAATAATACATATTTTAACCACTTTGTCAAATATAAGAGAATGTTTAATGTGGATATTATTAATTTATTTATTTTGTATTTGTAATTCTCTAATGTGTTGAGGTGATATAGATTTCTAAAAGGCCTAAGTGATAGATATGTGAATAACTGTGACCAGACGGGCAGAAACGGTAAGAGTGAAAAGTCCCCAGAAAGAAAGGTCTGGTTACAGAAAAGTTAGAAAATGCAAAATTAATTGTCATAGGACAAAAGGCTTAATGGTTGATATTTTAGAGTGAAATTAATTGCATGAAAGATACAAGGAGAATAATTTGTCTTGTCAAACTGTTTTTTAAGATAGAGGAACCTGTTTGTGTGGACTTTGATGAAAAGCAGAGAATTATTAGAAGTTCAGAATACAATTACAGTAACTCATAAAACAGTGAAAGTGAATTATATACAAATACTACTGTGATAAAAGTAGAAAAAAAGTTTGGTTTGTCAACTGAATTTAAAGCAATTGAATAAATAGGTTTAAGTGGACTTTTGACAAAAAGAAAACTTGTATAGTTTTTAAGATAGAACAATGACCTCCACAGTGTAAAAAATTCTGTATGCACGTTCAACTTGTTTCTAATACGTACATATTAAAAATGTGCAGTATATGCTGCTTGTTTATTATTGAAGTTATCACCAAGTCACAAGACACCTACTGTAGAATAATCCTTTGTCCAACACATCCATATATTTACTTACTCTATATACAATTAAAAAGTTCCTGCATGCTCCATTATTCAAAACTAATCAAACAATTGCAAAAGAGTTAATTTCATGTTTTTTTAACAATCTTTTGTCACAGAAGAAACTCCTGCCATTTATGATTTGTTTTTAAAAATAAAATTCAAATACTAGCCATATTGTACACAAAGTTACATTGCATTAAATGCATCATGTTGATATTTAAGTATAGTACTTATCAATCATTACAATCTTTTCAATGTCTCAAAAATGAAATACAGAAGTGGACATAATCATATATCAACATGGGAATTAAGCACAGATTTAATTACTATCTTACGTTTCTTGTTTTGGGACAATATACTTTGTTCTATTTGGTATTATCATTTTTTACTTGTTTAGTGGTTGAAGTATCTATATCTCAATCATTGTAAAACTTAACCACCCATAAAAATTATCTGTGTGATCTTGCAAATGTGGTCACTCAGTGACAACATGATAATCATTTTTTAAAATTCTGTATCCTTGACAGACAGTAGTAATGTTTTTATCACCACTAATGTGATGGGAGCACCGTTTTCACTCGTGTGTATGAACATAAAGATTTGAAAAGTTTTCAAATGATTTGGGTCAAATTCTGTATAAAAACTGAGCATGTCTTAAGAACAAACAGATTAAACTCTCATGATTTTTAGCTCAAATCTAAAGGTAAAACTACTTTAATTACTATAGTAAAAAAAGAACTCAAGAACAAATTGAAACAAAAAAGATTTTGGCACCTTAGCCTACTGGTTACTACATGACTGAAACCAAGTTTAGTTTCAATTACTCTTCTAAAATTATTATAAAAAGGTACTTAAGACTTGTCAATTTTCTGTGATTATGTACATATATAAAATAAGTGTTTTTTAAAAACACCAAGAGAAATTAAAATAATTATTTAATTAGTTCACAGAATCTTCTCAAATTCACCTGCTAACATTATGGACATAAAACACTTGAGTAAACAAGAGGACAATTGCTCACCTCTGATTCAGTGTTAATGTTTAGCTCATTACAAAACTTGTCAATTACTTTATTGGCATCATCTAGTAAGAGAAAAGAAAACAACTAACGTTAGCTTTAACATATTCATTTCTACCAATTAAGTTATTATTAAGGAAATTAAAATGATATTAAAACAAAAAAAGAAAAACTAGGATCTATATAAATTTCACTTGCATTATTTGCTTATTTCTTACACTTTTTGTTCCACACTGCTTAAACAAAATATTTCCATCTAAATCATAATGCCATGCTTTCATTCTGGCTTGGACACGAATCACAAATCCATGTAACAACCAAAAGAAGGGGTAAATAATTTTATCTAGACTTTAGACAATGTATCAAACTAATATAAATTGGAAGCTAAATAATCTGTAATTTTATAAAAATCCTTATAAAAAATCACTAGGGGTTCCAACTCTCAGAAGCATGTATACCAGTTCAAAATGATAACTAGGAATAAACAATGATGAGCATGTTTAAAAAAAATGATATCACTGCTAACGGCGTACAAATATAACTGCTCAACTTTTCAGGTGTACTTCCTTAACTTCTATACTGGTTTGTTATTAATTTGTGTGTGTTTTACAGAATCAAGGAAAAAAGAAAGACAGTTGTACATTTCACAAATACTTCACTTATTCACAAACATGGTTTCGCCTGTAAAGGCATCAAGTAAGGAGTGAAATGGTTCGTAAGCAGGTTTATATATGTTTAACAAAAGAATCAGAGGTCACCTTGACATCTTGAGGCAAGTGTGAAGGACCTTAAGCTGTTTGTTCATTTACAACTTTTTCTGGATATTTCAGGCTTCTGTCTATTTCTAAAATGTCAAAATGATCTAGTTTTTACCTTTTTCACAGATATATAAAACTTTGCTTGTGTGTGTGTGTGTTTTAATTTCAATAAGGTGAGATGGAAAGGCTAAATCCCTTTCCCTTAATTTCCAACTTCCAAAATCATAGTTATTAATAAACAAAGTATTTGTGAAATGTACAGCCATCTTTGTTGTTGTTGTTTTTTGCCAATTCTGTAATTATGGAGTTTTACAAAGTACTGGCAATTTCCAGTAACAAATCTGAGTGCTTTGCTTTTAGAAACTTCATACGTGATAATCTTATTGTTGAATAACTTCCTTTTGTGACTAAAAAAAATTAAAATTCTTAAACTCTCAGTTGTAGGTAAAAGTGGATGTTTCAGTAATAAGAAAAAAAACTGCATCATATTTTAATATTTTCAATTTCATCTATCACTCCATATATGTAATAAAATTTTAACAAAGTTACTTTAAGTCAATTTTATTGGGACACAAAAACCTTCACAGAGCAAAGTAATTTGGTAACTTGGTTGCCACCATTAATTGATCTGTATTACATAAAGAAAAAAAAATGTAAAAATTTAAAGGTATACAGCAAAATGATATACAACATACCATTATTTATAAAAGAGGCATCTTGACTCTCTCTTAAAGTATGTTCATTTTCACTGTGAAAAGAAAAACATAACTCAATAAAGATAACATTCAGAACACACACACACACTGATAATACTCTTCAGTGACCAGGAACTTACCTTTTATAAAACACCAGAAACTCATAATTTATGATGTATAATTGTAACCTTACTTTGTTGTTTTTGTTGCCAAATGGAAAATTCCTAAGGAAACTAATGCTAAACTATGAAATGAAAGTTAAACAATACATGTACAAGATGTAATTCAAGCATTCCCATAATGACAACACATACAGTTGCAGATCATGATGTAACTCAAGCAACAACATAACAACAACACATACAGTTACACCTAAAGATGGAAATCAAGTCATCATACAACTACAATACAGGTGGTTACACACATATATAGCACTGAAGTAATACAACACCTGGTGACACTTTAAGATGTAATTCAAGTATTCACAAAGAAAAGAAAACAAAACAACAACACCTATATCATTACACTTAAAGACAGAACTTAAGTAATTATGCAACAACAATAGTTATATAGTTACACATCTAGATGTAACTCGAGTAATTTGAACTGGAATATACATATACTTGTGAGTGGATCCCAACCTGCAGCCATAAAGCGATGTGTTCCGAGTCACTGGAATCATGATGAAAAGGTAAGCAACACCAAATCCCTACCTCAACCTGAAGAAGTCCAGAAGGTAACACCCCAAACTCAGAATGATGAGATTTCTCTATGCCTTGTTCATCCTGAGGAAACAAAACGCATCCAGTTTGGAATTATGAACACTAATCCTTACTCCTCAACTGTACAGGCAAGGGAAATTCTACTTGTCCCCCAGAATTATGGGGGAAGGCATGAAATAAAACTGCTCAATTAAGAACCCAGGGTGTGACCACTTTGCATTCAGAATTACAAGGTGGCAATGGACTTTCTTACAGAAACAATGTACTGAACCAGTACTGATCAAAAAGAAGGGCCATACTCAATCCAACTGGAGAACCAAACCTCAAATCTGAAGCAGTATTATGACTAGGCTTCTGCATCTCCTACCAATATGTTGGAGAAAAAACATCTTGGAGTTCCAAGCAAGAGAACCTCCAACCTTACAATCTTCTCCAAAAGTGGATGAAATTCACTTTAACACTCTGGAGAAATAGCCTATATCCACCACTCCCTAGTTACACCAGTAAAATATGGGAGAGGGGGGAGACGTACACTAAGGTGACATGAGGAACAATGCACTTGAAACCAATACCATAAGTGAAACATGTTATATAATTTTTTTAGAATCAATCTGACCACAATTTATTATATCCAATGATCAGCAGGGATGGACAGGATCCCCTTATGGTAGTCCATGAGTGGCAGTTCAGCAATGCTACCCAGTCTGTTTCTAGGTGGTCTTATAGAACACCTCATTCCTACAGAGCCTGTTGCAACCTGTATAAAGTATATTGCATTAATGGTTGCTTGTGGAAAATTTGTTTGATAAAAACATGTCTGCCCTGGCAACACTTGCCACAGAGCAAGACCCTATGAAAAAGAGGTAAGGAACCATAGAATGTAAAGAAGAGATAGCATTAGTAATGAAGATACACCTCCTTATAATCTAGTGGATGTGGTTAATATAGCTACAAGGTTAAAAAATCCTTAGAGGAAGATATTATCAGATCATACAAATAATATGAGATAAAAATACTGAGGAAGGTCCACATACCAGCTTGCACAAGTGTTTCCAACTGGGCCACTAAGGACATAGAAAGATGATGATTCTGATAAGACATGAGTTGCAGAAATCTCCTCACCCTCAAAGAAAGCTAAGGATAAGTGATATGGAACAATTTCTGTACCCACCTCAACAAAATAACTGAAGAAAGTCCCAGGAAACTGAAGGATTTTGATGAATACAAACTTGCTGTCTAGCACCTCTGAAAACATTAGTGTAGACAGCATAACATTTCAAGGCCATCATTGGACATAAACAATCAAGACCTGATCAGTCAGAGGTGAGAAATAGCTGATGGATGAATTGGTGAAAAGGATTTATCCTCTTCCTTGGTTGCTAATGTTTTAGGTAAGGATGACTTCTCTAGTTGTAGCAGGATGTAGGTAAAATAAAATGGCCTGTGCACATGCATTGCAAACAATTCTGACACGTGATGTCCACAGACCAACAGCAAGAAAAAATAAACTGTATGGGAAACATGACACATAACACATGAAGCAAAGGGCTCAAACAAATGTTGAAAAAGAATATGCAAAACCACCTTTATATCCCAGTTAGGTAATTGAGACAGCAAACTGAAACAAAGGACCTGAAACAACTTAGTTGTTAACAGAAATGGCAAAAGAGCAAGTGTAAAAGTTGAGAACTGCTGAAGATACTGCAAAAGTGGAAATCAAGATTGAGTTAGCCAATCTGATGCTTTCAACAGAACCCAATATGGGGTTGAATAAATCATGACTAGTGTTCTAGGTAATGTGCATCCTGTCCAGTCCTGAATGAATGTACTTATTGCCCAAAGGGGAGGTACCAGTGACCAAAATGTTAGTAGTTAAATGTTACAGTAGTGGTAAAAGCATCAATCATTAGTGTCCCAATCTCAAAGCAAATAATGGAAAAATACAGCATCCATTATATTAGGAGAATCCAAACAGATCAAAACAATTAATCTTCCACCAAATTCATCACTGTGGAATATGGCAAGTTGTAGAATGATATGATGGGAATGTGCCCAATAAAGAAGATCTAAGATTTAAAAACAGAGAGACCTGAAACAAATGCCTCTTTGACAGGACACAGACACCACCATGGAATTGTAAAAGTGATGGATGACAATCTTTCCCTTCCCATACATCCCAAACTTTGAGACGTTGCCCTTTAAATAGCAAGAAATTTTAAAACACTAATGTGAACGGAATACCCGTTACCCATGCATAAGCCCTGGATACACACACACACACACACCCTTACCCTAAAGCAAAGCATCCGTGAAGTGATGGATCTCTTATGGACTGTTTTGAGCTATCTACCACTGAAAACTGAAGACATTGCTCCTGAATAAAAAGACTGATAAATCCAGTGAATCAATGTTCATGATCCCTTGGTCACACAGAGACCACTGAAAGAATATGAGGGTTGAAAGTGATTTCCATATTCCCTAAAGAAAAAGAACCATCCATGCAGTGGGAGAAGAGGTGAGTCTCACTGCTTATTCCAGAATTTTGATGAATAAAAACTTGCTGTCTAGCACCTATGAAGGCATTAGTATAGATAGTATAGCATTTCAAGGCCATCACTGGACATAACAATCAGGACCTGATCGGTCATAGAAACGAGAAACAGCTGACAGATGAATCGGTGAAAAGAATTTATTCTCTGTATTGGCATTTGATGTGTGACAAAAAAAACATCCAAATGGACAATCTATTGTGTTGGAGCAAGAATATATTTCTCAAATCTGATAATAAAGCCTGCTTTGGTTGCTTCTAAAAGAAGAATCTGGGTGTAATGTTCTGTTAACTGATGAGATGGTGCAAGCTGTAACAAATCATCCATGTAATGGGGTGTGGACAGGCCTAAGGAATGGAGGTGATGAGAAAACACCCATACAATTTGGTAGAACATATGCTGTGCCTATGCTAGTTTGAAAGGCACTTGCATCTGACATCTGTCCACAAAATGCAGATAGTGACATGATGACTCAGCTATGGAATATGCAGACAGACATTTGGTCACTCAATCTTGCCAAGATTGAGGAATGAGTCCATTATGAACATTGGAGGATGTATGAACTGATTTAGATGAGAATGGTGATTGGTATATGATTATCAAGCTATCTTCTTGAGCACAACAAGCAGATGAGAATAAAACTCTGGAAGAACTGAGATGACTCTCTCCAATGCTCTTTGAACAATACATATTTGATAGTTTTGGAATGAAGTTCCAAAATCTGAGGATCTGCAGGATTCAGAAACACTACAGGTTGGTTTCAATAATGGTGAAGATGCAGTTGCCATCAACATCACTGGCAGAATTCCAACCAACTGGAGGAACTTCATGGATATAGGAGGAATATATTCTGGGTAGCAATGGACCAAGGAGCTGATGTACAGGGTTGGGACACTTGAAGAGGCAGACCTGACTCCCTGTAGTATGCTAAAGAAAACAAAGAAGCTAACAATGACAAAGATAAATGCAGACAAGGAACATTAATTCTTTATTCTAATGACTTTGGAATGACTGCAACAATCAAAGGTTGGAGAAAGGGAGTTTCACATAACTTGTGAATGATGGCAGTTGGTAAATGAATATTCCCCAACAATGCATCTCTTCCCAAACAAAAATCTCATCAACAAGCCAGCTAATAGTCTGGAAAAATGAAGGAGCACACAACTGAACAAAGGTAAATGTTATAAATTGTCTCAGCTCATCATGAAATTAACATGGCTATCACTAGTATACTAATGACAAAATCTGGAGGGATGATATATGTCTCAGCAGCACAGTTACGGTCACATGAATCCTAGAAAATTGTGACCTATTCAAGTTGACTATAGACTTTCCTGGAACCCCATATTTTCAGGAGCAGATTTATTCTTGGAGATGGTAAATATATATCCATCTGGCAGTGGTAGACTAAAGCATGTTGTTCTGACAAATTGTCAGATAAGACAGCTGTACCTTCATGCAAGTATACAGTAAACCTTCCTGCATAAACCTCAATCAAGGTTGCTGAATTTTGTAATTTTTTTTTTTTATTTACCAAATTTGGTAAATTTTGCTGATTTACTTGTTGCATGGTCAATAAAAGATTTTCAAATTTATTGCCTCCTTTATGTGAAATTTGACCTTGTGATAATGCTTTATAAAAGCAAGTTTTATGTCTAAATGTTTGAATATTCTTTATAAGGGCTCACTGCACAAGCATAAGATAATTTCAGACAGTGATGATTCACCAGTTGCTCTTTTAGTCTTGTTTTCATTTTCTGGAACTATTGTTGCGATTTCGTGAGTTGTGACTCGCAAGTGTCAGTATTGTTTAGTGTAATACACTGTTTAATTTTAAATTTGTGTTTTGGTTAATTTTTATAACTTTATTTAATTCACATTTAATTTAACCTAACCTACAGATCATAATGGCTGAGAAAAGGAGTGATAAGAATAGTGATTTAGTAGAAAGTCCATGCAAGAAAGTAAGCCTGCATAAGCCTAGTTACAAACAAAAATGGCTTAAGGATCCTTAGTTGTTTTAGTTGAAGTTCAAAAAACTTAAATAAGTCATTTTGTAAAATATGCAGTTGTGACTTATATGGGAGTGTTACCATACTTGAGAAACATCTTGACAGTGTAAAACATTTAAAAAATATAAAAGCAATTGCCCAGATTTCTAAAGTAACTGATTTCTTACAGCCTTCTACTTCTTCATATAGCATGTCTCAAGTGGCTTCCACTGAACTGAAAATGTGTGTGTTTATGGCAGAACACAATCTCCACATTTTAATACTAGATCACCCTCCAAGCTTTCTGTCTAATGCACACCCTGATTCTAAAATTGCTAAGGGAATTAAATGTACGAGAACAAAATGAACAGCTATTTTTCATAATGTCACTGGCAAGGCTAAGTACGAAAACATTAAATGCCTTATTATATGGCAAAAATCTTCTAAAAAAACAATATGTGAAGAATGGCAAAAGTATGAAAAATTGTGCAAAAAAATGAAGGACACTAAATTGTATACCAATGAAGAAGAAAAAAACACCAAGTTTTTAATAAAATAAGGCTAGTTATGTGTTTTTATTTAACTTAGTAAAATCTAAGAAAATCATCTGACAAACCCTGGCCTCAATATCAAAGGATGTAGCAAGAATGAAGTATTTATCCTCAGACCTATCCACCAGCAAGCAAGATATAAACTCAAACATAACAAAAAGACCCAAAACATTACAAATTCGATTTACTAGCTCAAGAAATGACTCTGGAGCTGGCTAATCCCAAATCTGACCCCCTGAGAAACCAACAGAATAAATAAAGACAATGGAAAAATCCAATCCAAATTTTCTGCAGAATGACCAAGATCTCCCACAAATGGAGCTTCATAGATCTATAGAAGAACACCACTGGACTGGATATATATCACCATCTCACTCTGTTTAATCTAATATACAGCCTCAACTCAGAATAACACCCCACCCCCTGACTGTTGAGCCAGGCTAGATATCAGAGAAGGGAAAGGACAGACTCAATGTGCCTCCATGCTAGAAAGAGAAATCTGAGAATTCACGATGTGTATTGGCTTGTCAATTTTTTTTTTTAAATTAAAATCAAGATGGCACAAAGAATGCTGAAAGTATCTCCAGTAGTTGTAGTACAGAGAAACCTGTTAGTGAATGCTTTGTTGAGAAACAGTGATAATACTGTCCGAATAAGGTGCTTACGTACAGTACCAATAAAGAGGACACACTGACAAAGATGCAAAGGCAATTAAGTGGGAAATAAAAGACTGGTACAATGCTTAGATGGACAAAGGAAGGAAACTAGTAATCAAGTAATAACTATAATTTCAGAAAAGGTAAGTATGTTTAGAAGTCATTAGGATGAAATTCTTACTTTTGTTTGTTTCTGAATTTTGCGCAAAGCTACTTGAGGGCTATCTGCTCTAGCCGTACCTAATTTAGCAGTGTAAGACTAGAGGGAAGGCAGCTAGTCATCACCACCCACTGCCAACTCTTGGGCTACTCTTTTACCAGCAAATAGTGGGATTGACTGTCACTTTATAAAGCCCCCATGGCTGAAAGGATGAGCATGTTTGGTGTAACAAGGAATTAAACCTGTGACCCTCAGATTACAAGTCAAACGCCTTAACCCACCTGGTCAAGCAGAGCCTCTTACCTTTGTTTAAACCCAAAGAATCTGAACAGTGAGTACTCTGCACACAAAAATAACAACTTTGAAGCTTATTTTAGCATGTTTTCTCAAAATACTTTATAAAATTACAAGTTTTAACATATATGAAAATCCAATACAAGTTAGAGACTAAAAGTATGTACATTGAATTAATATTAATTCTGCTTATTCCTTTCTAGAAATATGAACAATGAATTGGGATAGTATTCTTTCTACACATTATTTTCAGATTTTTAAATTTTTCTTCCTGTTCTTGCTTCCACAAATTTGTTTCAGAGGTAACTTTCTTTAATAGATGAGCAATCGGAACTTGAAACTAGCTTTCTGAAGTTAAAAGTAATCTTGTATATTAAATGCTTCATACTGTATATTCTAACAATTTCTTTCTTTCATCTCTTATCTTTGATAGTTTTTCTGAAAGTGCAAAACTCTTTTCAGTACCTTTATCTCAAATGCTGTCAATTCTGGCATTTTGTATTCAAAATGATATTCTTTACCTTCTAGTTACCTCACAACACTTGATTTACCATCCATCTTAACTTCCACCTCTTCTCTATTCAGGCTCATTTGTTTTTCATAAATCTTTATCTCTGTCTCATTCATTACCTCTTAGTGTATGTGTTTCTTAATGCCTTTTCTCTCTAATTTTTATATAAATTTCGTTCAATACTTGGAATATGATAATCAATGGTAATTAATAACTTTTCATTCTACAGTTATCTTCTTTTATCTCTCTAGTTTGAAGTTACCGACTTGTCTTCAGTCATTTTAAGACCAGCAATACATTCTTTGTCTGGTAGGTTACCAAAACGAATATCTTGTTAGTACACCTTCCATCCATCAGCGATATTTTCAATATCTTGCTCATTCGTAAGTAGTATAGTTAATATTCTCTTATTGTCAGCTTCATTCTTTGGATTTAGACAAGCTAAAGTTCCTAATGATAGTGCTCAAAATTACCTTAGTCCAAGTAGAACAGATTTTCTCTGATTTTTCATTTCTTAACTACATTAGTTCTTCTGCTGTCATTTCACCAAATGCCAACTCTGTATCGAACTGATTAGGTCTTGTAACACCAGTTTCTGCAAGGTTTGAACCTAACATCTGTGAATAAATCCTTTCATCAGCCTACTTTCATCATGTTGGAAGCTAAAGCAATTAATCAAACATTGTTCCCCAAATAAAATTCAACCAAACCTTAAGCCAGCTATCAGAACTCTTAAATGCTTAGCTCGCTTGATGACATTATCATGGGAGTTTTTCTCCAAAAACATTTTTTCACAAGTTCTACAATTACTAAACACTGATTTAATGTTCTTCTAACTCATAGTCTGAGTAGTATTTAATTCAAACTCGAATACACTATAAAAGTTCAGCAACTAGGTTAAGCTGTATTTTTTAAAAATCTTCCTTCCACTGCTGAAGAAACAATGAACAAACTAGGTAAGCCTACTGTTGCTACCATCCAGCTCCAAACTTTTGCCAAATGAACTATGAATAACAGATAAGTTGCAGGTCACCATGCTGGCAAGTTGTGTGGAGTATGTTACAACCTGTGATATATTTTTCTCAGGGTGTTGTGTTACTGGTCTTTTAACATCAGGGTCATTGCAACCTATTGCTACAAGCAGGCAATGTAATATCACCCTTAGATGAATCAGCAGCATAAGTTAACATAGCATCAGCTACAGATGAACATACAGCATGATCCCAAAAACATTACATTGCAATAAAGAAACCTAAATTTCATTACGATTTGCAGACCATGCAAGTTTCATCACACAACTGACTTCCAGCAGTTATTACAATTTGAACATGTTATCCACTAATTTTACATTAAATGCAGGACCTAGCACAAAGTCTATAAGATAAAAAATGTCTGAACGACTACTGAAATGTTTTGAAAATTTCTCCAGTGTTTCTGCAGCTGTTAACTTATCTTGCAGGAAAATATCTACAAGTATTTCACTTCTTTTATTCTTTCAGTGTCAGAGTTTTTGTCACCTAGCTCTACTTTGCTTAGATGTCTGTGCTATTACTACAAGGTTTGACTAAGTTTGAAGTTTATGCAAAGATACATATGGTTTAGCTTTAGCAGCCATCCCTAATTTAGCAATAAAAGATGTTGTAATCATATTTAAATTTCTCATTTTCATTAGAATAATGTAACTTGAATTATAGTACTGTCTCCACATTATAGTCTTCTTTCTAATAGTCAAACAAGCCCTTTCTTCATCTTTTCTTTCTTCAAGTCACTTTTTTTAAACACTAAGTCTACATTATTTCCTTTCTACTAAAACTAGGTCTTAGTTGTAGGGATTTCTAAAGTGTAGAATATCTGTAATAAGTGTCTGAAAGAATTTTCATTAATCAATATCTATTGACAAAAAACAAATATATGAAATTTAAAAAGGTACAGACCAGCATCTAGTACACAACGGAACAGTAAGTATCACTTGATATAATTCAAAAGAGAATAATACAGTTGCCAAGCTATGTACCACCATTATTACATAAATTCACAGCTATTATCATTTACACATGTTAAGATCAAAAGCTGTCCTAAACATCCACCAATGTTATGTAACACAGAATACATGGAATGTAACATTGCAGTCAACTACAACAATTACTTGTAACTAGAGGCCCTTTCCAGATATCCACAATAATGTCTATCCCAAATTTTCAATTTATTTGCTTTAATTTACCACAACAAACAAAGACAGTGGTCATAACTTTACAAACATTTGTCATCTCCCTGAACAATACAAAGAAAGAGGTAAAATAATTAAAAAGAGCAGAGAAATAAAGATTTTAAATGAAAGTAGGCTGGAAAATAAAACAGACAGAAAGGTGGCACTCGAGTGTTGGTCATACCTCACTCTTACTGTTTGAAAGATTCCAGGGTTAAAGAAAAAACAGAAAAAATTGTCTATAAAAGAATTTCTGTGAAAATGGGAAAAAATAATCACAGTTAAAATAATCTCTCTTCATTTTGATCATACTGCTAGATGGAGGGGTTTGATCATTCTTCCATCACGGAGAAGTTATACCATTACACCACATGTTGAAATGATCCCCCCCATTATTATAAAAACTTCAAATAAATAAGGAAAGAATTACAAAAACATGAGAGTGAATTATATCATAAAGTGTTGAGCAACCAATGTTAAGAAATGTTCTGAACAAAATTAGCATTAATGTATTAAGCTTTAAGAAGAATATCAAGTGTTTAATTAGCTCCCTGTATTGCTAAAGACAGTCCCATGGAAAACTTCTAGATGGTATTCAAAAGCATAAAATCATTTGCAATGAGTGGGAACAAAAATGTACTAGCCTAACTACGTTTCTTTTATTATAATGTCTAAATTATTACACACTCAAAATATATACATAGACACACACACGTGTATTCATGTTTGTTACAATAACTTCTTACACATTATAAAAATATTAAAATTTATAACAGCAGACATTTATGAACAGTTTAACCATTCTGCAAGCGATACGGTTGTATTTTTGAAGTACTGACAATATGATTTACTTCAGAATAGATAAAAAACACTATATCAGAGCAGGTTATCCAGTCTACATATGACAAAACCAAAACCACCATATGGTAGTCTGATATTTGAAACATCTCTCCTTTCCTAGTTATACTTTTGGAGTTTTAAGCAAATGGCCTGAGTGAATTTAATCAGAGCCATTTCATGTCACATTGATAAAAACTTGCATTAAAAATAACTTTGTAATCCCAGTGAAAAATAATCACCTATATCAGAAAGTGTTAAAAATGTGAAACTAATTAACATTTTAATTTACAAGTTGGTTCTTTAGTCACATTCAAGTGTTTGTACATCAGATTTAAATAAAGTTTATGATGGATTAACCTTTTATCAATCAACAATCCCCAAATCCACAATTTCAGTGACAGTATTTAATGAATTTAAAAGAATTAAAGAAGGCAAAAATTTTGTAAATGCCAATAAATACAGGGTTGTATTTTCCATACATTTTGTATGCACAAAGCAATATTAAACCGGGGCCAGTATGCATGGAATTAACAACCCAAACTAAAAACTGCTAGATCCTGAACATCAAGCTTGTGTATTTCACACACACACAACTTTATGCCTTACCAGAGCTCTCCAAAAAGACCGTATCTAAAGTGAACACTAGCCCTGACTAAAGTAACTGAAACTAACCAGGTATAATCAACAATATTTTACCTTTTGTTGTACCAAAAAAATCACTATTTGTGTTTTGTTAATGTAAACTAATTATGAAACATATATACGTATCAAGGTCATCTTCCACTGTCACCAGCATCTCTGCTTCCTGTACATTCCAAAAACCTGTACAAGCTAACAAAGTTATAGCTTACATAGTTCAAGTATAAGTTGTATCTTTACAGAAAGTTGTCAAGTTGTATCTTTACCTTCAGTGAGACAACCAATCATTTATTACTCACTGTAACACAAAATTTCATTTTTATAATAATCTATTTAATGGCTGCAAAACAAATGTATTTAATAAACATACACAAATTACACAAATAAAGATTTAAGTCTAGTTTTTAGAATGGAAATTTCTAAATGCTCACCATTTCTTCACAGAATTAGCAATCATTTCTGCAGCCGTAACTCTTTTTGTTTTTTGAACAGCATAAGCATTCTGAAAGGACACATGTTTAAAAGAAGTGCTGTATGAGGCACTTTTAAAATTGCACATTTTTATATCTGTAGCAGGTTCATCTTGTGAACTTGTAGTACAAACTGGAGACCCACTAATATATTTAGTCCCATTACTGTTTTCTTTAATGTCACTCTGAGCTGACAGTTTTTCTTCTGTTTGAGAAACATTTTGAATGCTGCAAGTCAAGGCAGCATTGTCTTTCACTTGTGGATAAAGTGACATTTCTATATGTCTTACTTTTCTTTTGAATCCAGTAGAGTTGTTGTACTGAAGCATTTGTTGGAAGTTTATACTATACTTGTTGCCTTTGAAAAGTTTGCTGAGGTCAATATCTTTCTGTTTCTAACAGATAAAAGAGGAGTAAAAACAATCAAAATTCTTTAAGTTACTAGCACTGTTTCAACCTATACAAAACTAAAACATAACTTTTGGAAAGGATATATAAAATAGGAGAGCAATATACTCTTACGTGTATGAATACAAGAAACAAATGAGTGATGAAAAAAAGAAAAACTAAAAAAATATGCAATTATTCAATTAAAGTACAAACAAGGAGACAGCAACATCAAACACTAATAAACAAACTTCTACATTAACAACACAGCAACAGAGAGAGAAAAACAAAGGTGAATCTATTCCATAACCTGCAAAAAGTGTGTTGGAGTTCAAAACAGCCTACATGCAATTAGTAACAATTATAAGTACATACATTGTTATCAGTCATTCTTTTATCCAACATTAAATATTTGCAGCTTAATAACAAATACTGAGTTTTATTATTAAATCTTTCAGTGATGAAACAATAAGGGATCCTCAACAGCCACAGCACTTGAAATCATTTTAGGCTGGATTAGAGGATATTAAAGAGACCTTTTGTTTTCTCCTTTATTAATTATATTTTTGTGCATCAGCAATACCAAGTGTGGGCTGCACACACATCTGATTTGATTTTATTACTCATCAGATCCTCTACCAGCCTACCCTAAAATAGAAATCCTTTCAGCCGGATTGGAGTAAATTAATTTACGAGATCTTGGGTGTAGTAAACTACATCAATCAAAAGGGATTGACCTATTGAGTACAAAACTGTAATTAAGATCTCAAATCAGTCAAGAGATGAGAGAGCTACAAGGTGAAAGTTTAGGCTTGAAAAAATAACTTGAGCCATTCTCTGACTTGCAACATCATGGCTCAAAATACTGAAATAATGTTAACTAAAACACACATTAACTTTTGTGCAAGCTGGTACAATGTTTTCCAACACTACAATTCTCAACATAATAAGTGTAAATAATGAGCACACAACCTGTAATTCAGAGGTTTATCGTATATAAAAGTTTCACATGAAACTGCTCACATTTTTACATCTGTTTAAGACTGATCTGAAGTGTCCTTAAAGTTCAGAATACATTTCTGAATTTTCTGCTACCACTAATAAACAAAAAACAATTTCAATTATGCTAAAAAGAATAAAAGCTTTTACCTCCTTGAAAGCTTTTTCAATACAGTTACCTATCTCATCATCATATATCTCCCATTCTCTATAGTTTCCTTTCCATTGCCAAAAGAACCCAGAAGCTTCTTGACCTTCACTTGAGTAAATATTTCTACGAACTGGGCACGTGATTGCTGTATGAAACACAAAAGCTGCTATTCACACAAGCTTATTTGTTTATTTATTTAAAATCAGTCTTACATAGTAAAACTTTTATTAATTTCCCTCCCAATGTTTCACTAGGTTCACCTGGCATCATCAGACGAGATACAAGGCTCATAGAAATACAGCAGCAAAGAGAGTAGAAGAATGTGGATGTAACATGAAACTGCTATCCCCAGTTACTGTATCTCACCTAATTAAGCCAGTAAACCTGGTGAAACATTATGAACAAAATAAACAAAAATTTTACTAAGTACAACAAATAAAGACCCAGAATAAATTTTAAAAAAATATATTGAAAAGTCACTATTGCTGAATCTAAGAAAACAAAGAACTATTTCCTAATAACACATAATGCACTATTATTCAAAACTTCTATGAGAACCACGAGTACAACAAATTATTTTTATAATAATTTACACACAGTCTCCTACAGCACAGAAAGGTACTTTCAAGCATGCTACACTATCTAATTGTCATCAAGTAACAACCAATTTATGTAACGTCTGTTGTGTCTGTTGCAACATGTATTGACAGTGTATTTTGATTCATTTGATAGTTATGTCAAAAAATCAACTTAATATTTTAAGGTATTTTGATCTTCACTACAGGGAGCGATCAAGGTAAAAAACAACAAAAATCAGGGGTTTAGAAGAAAACTGAGCATTTATTTTTATTCTATGGAAAGCCAGTAAACATGAATTAGATTATTTCTAGAAGTTCTTAAACCAACACATTAACATCCATGCTACAAGATGCCCCTAATATTTGACTTTTAAGGTTAATTCCTTTACCTGGAGTTTATACTTTACATAATCTATGAGGCTTGGTGCTTCACACAAACATACATTATTATCTGTTCCAATTAACAGCACGTTTCAAAACATAACCAAGTTTTAATAGTGTGTATATTAGAAGCAGACAGAACAGAAATTGGTCACTAATTCTAATGTGCTCACCTCTGAACAGATTTAGAACTAAACTAATGCTAACTATTCTATCATAAAATTCTAACAGCTTGTGTGTTTACATCTGTGCAATTCCATATCACAGTTAAATCTGAGACATGCTAGAAATGTATTATTTTGCAAAAATTAGCAAGTGATTGTCTTATGGAAAGTAAAGAATCAGTCCAGAAATATATCATCCTTAACCAAATGTGAAGAAGTATTAAGTGTGATATGTACTGGTTAACAGTTCGGGACAAGAAAGGGCCTATTGGACCACTGAGACTGTCCCATTGGCTAAATTAAACCAAAGAAACAAAAATAATTTAAATATTTACCTTTAAAACTTCCTTAACTTCACTGTAATCAACATAACTGAAGGCAATTCACTCCAGAAGCCAACCAAACTGCTAAGAAAGTTGATTCCTTCCCTGTCAAAACCTATATTTAAGTCCCTTTGTCCCACTGTTCTTACCATTAGGGATGAAAAAAAGATAATGCACCAACACTATCAATTCCCCAACAAGCTCAATCACCTCAGTGAGATTCCCTCTAAGTTTTCTTTTTTCAAGAGAAAACAATTTCAAATATCTTTACCTGTTCAACTCTTCTGAACCCTTTCCAATAACTTAATTTCCTTTAACCAAGACTAAATACAATATTCCAATTGTGGCCAAACTAATGACCTGAATAAAGAAATTGTAACCTCTTTACCAGACTTGTATTCAATATTTCTATAGATAAAACCCAAAATCCTATTTCCTCTACCACTAGCAACAACATGCTGCTTAGACAGCTTGAGAGACTGACCATTTCCATAACACTTTCACTGTTATTCCTGTCAAAACAATTATCACCATTTAAGATAAATGCCACTTGCAATTTACTTACTCAACTCATCACATACCCTTATATCCTTTTGCAAAGTATCAACATGTTCTTCACAGCAAGCAACCAAAAATATTAGTATCAGCACATTCAATCAACTTTTTAAAAGTTCCTTCACCTAGATCATTTATGTAAACCAAAAAGAGCATTCATTAACACTAAACCATGATGTACTCCACTTGTGATATTAATCTAATTTAACTAAACTCCATTTTCAAAAATATCTGTTTTATTCCACCTAACCATTTTTAGACCCAACAAGAGAGCTTATCCCTCAAACATGTATATATATATATATAACCGTGTTATGTGGCATTTTGTCAAATGCTTTCTGAAAATCCAAGAATACCAAATCCACACCTTTGCTTTCATACACAAAGTAATCTATTCAAAGAATGTCAAAAGATAAGTAATTTAGAACATTCCATGAGTAAAACCACATTAACTATCCAACAAAATTCTAAACTTTGTTAACCAAACTTACAAAGCATCTTCTGTCACATTTTCAAAACTTTCTGTATCACTGATGTAAGACTAATAGGCTTATAATTACTTGAATTAATGGTATACTCAACAGGTAGAGAGGAAATATAAACATGTATAGAGGATAATGTTTCAAAAAACTTCCACCTTCCATCTTGATGTTATCAGTGTTTACAGTTCTCTGGTGGATTGTGGAGTGCATATTATGGTTGGTTGGTTGGTTTATCCCTCTTTTCACTGATGTAGAGACTTCCTGTAGATTCAACCAATGGCAACCACAGGTTACTCACCTCTAATCCAGAATCTCTTTTTAGTGAAGGTTTTATTTTGTTAATGTAAAAGGATTCAATTTTTCTTCTCTTCCAAAATTTCTCTGTGTTGATGATTCTAGATTTCCCAGTTTATTTTGTGTCCAGTTGACATGGTGTGTTCTGCAATGGTTGACTTGTTTTCATGATTATTGTAGTATCTTTATGAACCAAATTAACCATGTAAATAGAAGAATAAAACAGCCTACCATTACTTGACATACTCATCTGCAAACAAGAGAGAAAAAAAACTACTACAGCTTTATACAGAAAAACTCACCATCATTAACAGATACTTACACTTCCAGTCCTACCGTCCAACCTCGATAAAATATGGTATTATCAAACGTTTAAACAAGAGAGCAGACACAATTTGTAATAAGACATCCATCGAAAAAGAATGTCAAAAGATTGTGAAATGCTTTAAATGAAATAGTTACACCTTCCCCTTCATTGAAAACTCCCTGATGAAGACCATAACAAAAATAAAAGGAAAACACTACCACTACCACCATTTATCTCCCCCACCTGCAAAATTTCAGAAAAAAAAAAACTCAAACATATATCCAAGATATTCAACAAGACATCAAGTGGAAATCCTACAAGACAATAAGATCCAATTTGGTGAAAAACAAAACTTACCTACCTATATATCACTATATATCACTGAAAACTTACCTACCAATGTAAAACACAAACCCATCATTTATGAAATTCCATGTCCCTGCAATGAAACATGCATTGGAAAAACAGGAAGAGAAGTATTATAAGAATAAAATAACAAAGGACAGTACAAGACTCATGAAAACAAAATTCTTTCATTGCAGAGTACACCAGATGAATACAAAATAAACTCGGAAAAAAACTAGAATCACTGACACAGACAAATTCTGGAAGACAAGAAAAATTAAAGTTAATTTTACATTAAGACAATAAAACCTTCACTAAACAGAGATTTTGGATTATAAGTAACCTGTGGCTACCACGGTTGAAACTTAAGAAAGTCTCTCAACCAATAAGAAACAGGGATAAACCAAACAACCATAATAAGCTCTCCATAATCCACCAGAATACTTTAAACACCATACACACACACTAATATGAAGATGGAAGACTTGAAATATCATCTTCTATGTTTGTGTTTCTTCAACAGGTAGTTGCCATCCAGTCAACTAAATTTTATCATGAATACCTTCCATGTAATAGAGCAGCCTATTATAGTGAAATACAAAGAAAGTATGTTCTGTGACTGCATTCCTTCAGTAGTGTGTGCTGAATGTCTAACATAAAAGAAGCAAGAAAAATGTTGTGGTAGAACATAAAATATACATTAACATTAATAATTTTAATCCATCGACTGCTGGTTCATCATATAGGATACAATCCACCTGTCGCAGTTGAATGCAAAAATACTGTATGCAGTGTACGGCTTTCAAAAAGTTCTGTGGGTGTAGAAGCCAACTGCAATCAAAAGGTTAACATTACAAATAGTAGTGGTAATTCTACACACACCCCTTATGTCTAAATTTCACAATATGACTGATGACAACCCCACTTTCTCTTGTAACAATTTGTTATTGGTGAAAGTACAGATTTTTTTTCTAATGTAATGCTTAGTACATCTGTTCTTTTTTGCTATTTACTGTTTATCTAACCACTAAAACCATATTAAAAATACTTTGACAATTAACTTTCTTGAGACAGTGACTGTTAACAAAAATCAAGCTTTATTTCTTTTGATTGGCCAAAATAAGATGTTCTTGTAATACAAGCTTTACGTACGTAGCTACAAGAGTATCCCATGCAAGAATAATGTGCACTTTAAAACTAAATGTGAATAAAAGGGTTTTCCATCAAATACAAGCTACTAGTTGTGGAAAATCATCAGTAAATTATGAAAATTGGTATCCTCGAAGTTTCAAACCTCCATTTGGTAATCTTTTACAAACTATCAAAGGTCAGAAACCTACCATTCATTATAGCCCTAGAAAATAAATCTATACTAGGACTAACTTACTCCACATATTTATATAACTCTTAATATTAACATACAAAATTTGTTTACATGTGAAACCTTAAATGATATACATCACACTTTACTGTGAGAATTTACTATACCATACCATACCGGCTAATGTTCACATTTTTATTACGATCATTATGAAGTCATCTTTCAATGAATTTCACTATTACATTCAGCTAATAAACAAGTTGAACACAATATAGTTTATAGGTATTTGTTGTTGATTTTACACGGTTCCCATTTCTTGTTGAAACTAGAATACAGATTCTTACAACAGATTATTGCTCTATAATTATTCTGCAATATACCATGCGATACAAAAATAGTGGTGTATTAACACAACTGATATTAGCTCTACATACACAGTTGATGTGACATGTTAAGTGGACACATTTATAAAGTTTAAAATTTTCTGAATGTTTAACATTTTCCTTTACTATTACAGTAGGAAATGATGTTTCACTAGTACGTTACAACAACCATGTTACAAGAGGGATATCAAATGTATTGTTCTTGTAGCAAGTACTGACCACTTGTTTAAAACTTTATAAGCGACATGTTTCGTACAACATTAAGAACACACTTGTCTTATTATGACTAAAAAAATAGTTTTGGTAACACTAACCAGCTGTAACTAATAAATATTTCTAATCAGTGCACCAAAAAACAAATCAGTTTTTGTGTTTTTTACTCTTAATATAGTATCACAATGTGCCTGAAAAAAATTAGATACACGTGTCTTTAAAGAATGCTACATCTTATCTTGGTATTACCCACTTGGTTTATTACAAAATGTGCAGTGTCACTGTGTATTACATGATTTTAATAGAGAGATGCACTAGTGCATGCACATGCACACACACACACACACCTTTAAAAGCTCTTATAGATACGAAGTACACACTTCACCACCACAAACTGTAATAAAACACATTTTATTTTTGTATCTCAGGACAGCTAGTAATGGGTATCAACACCTTTACTAACAAATAAGAAAACAACATTTAGGTCTTCTTAAATCATATTCAGGTTGAAATGTTCTCCGTTTTATTAGTAAAAGTGTTAATACCCATTCCAGCCGTCTCCTGAAATACATTTTTACTTCAAGCAGGTTTCTCGTCATCACAACATTTTATCTTTATAGTTAAGTGAATGATTGAGTCTTCCATGAACAAATATTTGTTGTTCATTTCTTTAGCTTGCATTGCTCTTATATAAGAAAATTCTCACATAAATCAGTGTAATTCTCCTGAAGATTTTATACCTGTATTGTCAGAATACTGTACAAATTCATTCAGGTTGACACTGAGAGCTGTTAGATTTTTTTCTACTTTTCCAAGACGGACTGTATTTTCTCCACTTTCTTTACATTCTTCTAACAGATGAGAAACTTCAGGTGAATATGATTTCCATCTTCCATCTGACCCTATCCACTCCCACACCACAGTTTTCCAGGAAGAAACTGAAGCCATGATTCATAAAGCTGTATTTCTGTAAAATATTCAAGTTTGTTTGTTAGTAAATATTAATTAGTTGGTATTTATTTTGAGAGCCAATTGAAAAAAAATGTAAAAAGGGAAAAATCCCAACCATATCTAACCAATTATTTACCAATATAATATAAAAACAAACGTCATCACCAATGTACACGTACAGTAATATTAATTACACCCACTCGAAATCTGAATGGAATACAATGCAAGAAACGTAATAATCATAGAAATGGGGTTAATTACACCCAATTACTGAACTGGGTCATGTAAGTACGAAAATCAACACGGATGTATACATTTCCTGGGTAACTATTACGTATTAACACTATATGTATTAACAGTATTAACAAGTAATATCTTCCCAAAATAGTTCAAGAATTCATACACGCGAACGAAAATGAAAACCAGAACACAATCGCTAGTGCCATCTACTACTTACAAATATTATTTGTTATCATATAATTCCAAAACTTAGCTAAGAAATACATAATATCTCCAAAATGTAGAAGTTTAAACCTTAGAACTTTCTATCAAAATTTTTGAAAGATTTAAAATCCAAGCATCAGTGTTTTAAAACAGTTTTTATAACAGTAATTATGAACACGAGAAACAAAATCATACCTCCAAGCCTTTGATTTTTACATAAATTAACATACACACACACACACACACACGAACTAGAACAAACTACAGCAGCAGCTATTTATTAACAATTAAAGACAAAATAAAAATAATAATGCAAGTAATTGAAAATGCAATTAAATTAGAAGTAGGGGAGAATGGATGACGTCACCATACAAATAAGGTAAGAAGGGGTGTAATACAGTACTATGCATCGCAAGGAAAAAATTATTTGGGTAATGAAATGGTCATCGCTCATAGCCTCGCCTTGGGCAGCAGTGTTTATGTGTTGAGGTTTTGTGCACAAATTTAACTATTTGTTCATATACATTTTGAATAGCCTTACCTGAGGGTAATGTCATTAAGTTTTAATACTTGTCCCCGATACACAAGTTTTAAATGCGTCGTTAAATTTAACGTTTCTTACTGAACAAGTCGATCGGTTTATCATTTTTATTAGATCACTCGGCTCAAAGCATCTTTTATACTAAATGTGTTTGTTGGGTCTCAGTTGTTATGGGATAGGTTTAAGTTTTAACCCACTGATGTTGAATCTCACAATCAATGATAACACCTCACATGGCCATCAGGTTTGTTCAGAACTACTTCATACGTGTATATTTTAGGATTAGACCAGAACTGATCCTGATTGGTTTTGAATTTTATAAACCTTGTGCATTCACATACAAACTACCACAATGAAGAATATTTCATACGAAGCACGAGTTTTCTTAACAGTATTTTTATTTAAAAGCATTGTCGTTTGTTTTAATCTAAAACCTGCTGTATCAAACATCGTGTGTATATTTAATAATACACTGTTAGCAAATAAAGAATGGCGGATATATACAAAGAGTATCGAAAGCACCCAACTTCGGTTGGGGATTTTGTTCTTGTTTTTGAATTTCGCGAAAAGTTACGCAAGGGTTATCTGCGCTAGCCGTCCCTAATTTAGCAGTGTAAGACTAGAGGGAAAGCAGCTAGTCATCACCACCCACTGCCAACTCTAGGGCTACTCTTTTACCAACGAATAGTGAGATTGACCGTCACATCATACATCCCCACGGCTGAAATGGGAAAGAAAGACAATAGTAAAAAAGATCTTTTTTTTTTCCTTTTTATTAAATCCTCAGGCTTTACATGGCCAAGTGGCTAGTGCACTCGACTCGTAATCTGAGGGTCGCGGGTTTGAATCCCTGCCCCACCAAATGTGCTCGTCCTTTCACTTGCTCCCCCCCTTCCTGGAAAATGAAAAACGCAGTTCGTTCTTTATTCGTTCGGTACACGGGTCTTCCCTGGTAAGTCTTCCAATTTATAATACTAAAATCAGGGGTTCAATTCACTTCGGTGAACAAAGCAAATATCCCTATGCGACTTTGCTATAACACACGTACGCAAACACGCAGCATAAGGATATGAATTTGTTATTCAATTTACAAATTCACGCTAGTTTGTACCCCCCCCCCGGAAAACTTCCCGTGGACACCCATGGTTTGAGGAAATTCATCATCTCTAAAAACTCCTAGAGATAAAGTGACATTTCATGTGGTTTTAAAAGCTTAGCTTAGAAGCAAAATTCAATTAAGCGTAAGTGAACGTAGACACCACGTTGAACTAATGTTTCGGACATATTGGAACACGGATCTTTGGGATGACGGGCGACAAACAATAGCTAATAAAGAACAATCGCCAGTCGTCTCCAACCGAGCGAATGCATTGATCATTTCCATCCTAAAGTAAGAACTGCTCCGTGTCTCAGAAAGACAGAACCCCTTCAATATCTAGGCTTAAACAGACAGGATGATTTCCCTGTCGCATTTAGTGATGTCTTCCCATTCTGCTTCATAAATCGTTTCGCGTTTGTGCACACGTCAAGCAGTATTTATTTGCTAAGAATTCAGGCCGCCATCAGAAACCCTCCTGGGGTCCTACTTCCCCAGGGTACGTGCCTGTACTTATCAATATATGATACACTATGCTGTCACTGTCAGAACTACAAGATGTCAACGGCAGAGAAAGGCCACAAAGATACCGACTTTTACTTGTTAAACCACGGCACGGCGCTTTATAAAACTTTCAATATTATACATGAAATAATATACTATATAAAATTTTAAAGCTCGTGCAAATATGTTAAATATAAATATGTATATAAAATACTTTTGTAGTTCTTCAAAGACTGGATGTTGTGTGTTTTACCTCAAAGTGTACTTTCGGATGAATAGAAGAAATGACGTTATCTTGCAATAAATTCCGCTCACCGATAAATCACAAACAGGATATCATGTGACCAAATATTTTGATTTACGTTGGTAGAAGACCCAGAAATAGTGACTTATGCATTTTCACTAGAAAATATAAAGAATATTATTATACAGATTCCAAAAATATGATACAAAGTAGAATACTATATTTATTTTGTAGGTTTAATCACAATAAAACACGAAAGCGGCCACTCCGTCAACCAATTATGAGAGACTCCACTCAGTATATGAGGGTATGGCTTTATGTGACTGGCTATGCTACAAGCGATTGATTTTCTACCTCTCAGCTCACCAAGAAAGGAAGAGAAGCCAAGTGCGTGACTACAGGTATATGTGCCAAGGAACTGCGCGAAACTTTGGAAGTACTTTCACACCTGTATCTCAGTAATTAATGCGTATAATAAGTACACTGGATACATTTCGTACATACATACACTTCTTAAAAATGAAGAAAAGTAACTGGTTTGGAACTCGGCTGAAAAACTGGAATAATGAAAAACAAAATTAAAAATACCATTATCCAGTGTTCACCTGACATCATGTGGAAATCGTTTTTTGTATCTCGGTGGGTTAGCCGTAAGCTTACGGACTTACAATCATAAAATTCGGGGTTTGATTCCCCGCGGTTGAGAAAGCACACAAACAGCCCATTCTGGAGAGCAGTACTAAAAACAAACAAAGCAACATTTAACTATTATTGTGTGGTTTCTTTTGCGAGCGATTCGAAATATAAATAATATTAAATACAAAGTTTCTCCAGTGAAAACCTGTTATCACCCTAAGAATAATTAAAATCATAAAGTTTTTTTTTCCTTAAAATTACGTGTTTGTTCACCCAGCATCATACAAGAGTAATTTAAAGAATGAAATTAAAAACATTTCAGTTCACCTGATGTCACCAAGTTATAGATGACCTCAGGCGAATACTGGCGAAAATTTATGTTCATTTATGATGCTGGCTCGGCATGGCCAGGTGGGTTAAGGCGTGCGACTCGTAATCTGAGGGTCGCAGGTTCGCATTCCCGTCGCGCCAAACATGCTCGCCTTTTCAGCCGTGGGGGTGTTATAACGTTACGGTCAATCCCAGTATTCGTTGGTAAACGAGTAGTCCAAGAATTGGCGTTGGGTGGTAATGACTAGCTGCCTTCTCTGTAGTCTTACACTGTTAAATTAGGGACGGCTATCGCAGATAGTCCTCGAGTAGCTTTGCGCGAAATTCAAAACCAAAAACAATCATTTATGTTAATTATTCCACATTAAGCCTAATAAAAGTTTTTGATTTTAAATACAAAATCCTTCTCTAATTTTGACTACTTTCTCAGCAGTAAATTTGAGGGATTATAATGCTCACACATTCGAAAATGGATCTCTGCGATGGGCACAGCACAGATAGCCCATTGTAATTTTTTATGTTTACCTTAACAGACAGTGGTGGAATTGTAGCCGTCCGAAAAAAAAAGAAATCCATAAATATGAATAAATAACCAAATGAAACAGGTTTCCATCTGTACACCAACTAGCAATATACTTGAACAATTCAGTTTTCCTTTTCTGATTTCGTATGACACGAATTGTTACGTTCAACCTGTTTCAATAGTTCAAAGATCATTAGTTAGGATACGATTTTACAGATAATCTTATCGTCCTTTCTGATTCCTAGTAATATTTCCGACCGTTGCACAATTACCACATAAAACATATCATAAATTTAAACATCCTATTGATTAGCAACTAATTAAATGGAAATTAATTTTCTTTTTTAACCTAGAGAGCTGCCCACACTTTCGAAGTGATACATTAAATAGAAGGCAGCTAATAAATACGGGCTACTCTTTACCAATAAATAGGAGGATTGACCATCAGTTATGGCTGAAAGGGCAAGCATGTTCGATGACAGAATTCGAACCCGCAAATTACCAGTTGAGTACCCTATCCACCAGGCCTATCAGTATTTTTTTTATAAAACAAACTTTAGAAACCAACTAAGAAACAATTAATGGTCATGAAGATATCTGACACGTGGAGAATCAGCGTTGTTGTAACTGTACTTCATTGAGTCAGTAAAGTTTCATTCTCAAAACGTTCCTTCGTGCATGTAATTAATTTAACGATTGGAAAAAAAATTGGTGTTTATTTTGACAATTCATTCCTCCTCATTCCCAGCACTGTTAACAGCAAAACTTCTACCTTAAGTGGTCAAGAACTGTTTTGTTTTTTGTTCTATCCACGAGTTAACTAGGCGCACTTAACATTAATAATAAGTGACTTTTCAGCAGATTGTGGTAAAAAAGGAAACAGAACCCAAATAAAACTTTCTTTTACAATACACTAATAAGATCGAGGAGATAACTACGAGTAAATTCAGTTAAAAGTCTTGATCTGGGTTGGAAACTAGTCATAGGCCTTCTTTACCAAATTCGTGCACTTTAAATGAATGAAAGAATAAATAAAGGAAGTCAAAAATTGTTATTTTTAATTATTTGTTCTAGATGGCGCTAGCGTTCGTATCAGATTTGATAAATGTTTGAAGCATACTTCTCTGTCTAAACTTTTGCTCAAAGCCACACGAGGCCCCTTCCCCCCCCGCTAGTACAGCGGTAAGTCTACGGATTTACATCGCTAAAATCAAGGGTTCGATTCCCTTCGGGGGGGCTCAGCAGATAGCCCGATGTGGCTTTGCTATGAGAAAAACACACACACACCACACGAGGGCACCGTGTCTTCATCAGCCACCGCCAACTTTTGGGATACACTTTTTACCAACGAATACTAGAATTGACTATCACGAATAATGTCTGAAAGGGCGAGCATGTTTGGTTGGAAGGGGATTTGAACCTGCAACCCTCAGATTGCAAGTCAAGCGCCCTAACCACTTTATCGAATATAAAATATATACCTCCAGATTATTTTTAACTACAACACAATCCTCCTATACACTTGATTTTTTTCAAAGCAACTTGTACTATAAAATAAGAACTTTATGACAAACTACTTTACAAGCAGGATTTTTGAAAAATAAAATATGTATAATAAAAATAAAATAAAAATGTAAAATAAATGTCAGTTAAAAAAGTTTGGTAATCTGAAGTTCATAGACCCTCGATGAAGTCTGGAGCCGAAATCTGAAATATAAGTAATTAAACTTTTTTTTCTGAAGTTAGTTGTTTATTGTTTTTACATAATGGTTTCTATCATTCATTCAGCACTGGAAATGTTTAAAAAATAGTAAAAAAAATATAAAGGTTTGTAATTTTATATCTTTGTCCCCATCGATAGTGTTTGTAAATAGTCAATAATACTGTCGTTTAATTTGTTTGTTGTCCTCGCTTCATGCGATTAGAACATCATTAATCTTATTCTCGAATGTGTCAAATTATTATTAATTGTCTGATGACTGACTAAGTAAAAGGTCGAAACCTTGCATGGCCATTTTTACAAACATTTTACAAGTTAAAAACAATGAAGCGTGATATTTTTTATTATATCTAATTTATCTTGAATATATTATTTTAAAACAATCCGAGTACACGTTGTTCGTTTATCGTCAAATTTATCGCTAACAAGTCACAAACACCTACCGCAGAATAATCCTTAGCCTAACACACCCATATACTCACTCAACATATACTACTTAAAAAGTTTGACAGTTTTTCTCTTACGGAAGATCATAAAAACACTCCTAAATTAAACGATTCTTATATAGTTTTCGAACATTTCTTCATTTGCAGGAAGACAATTGTGAAGTTTTACGTTTAACAGCAAACAAAGCTGTTTATTAATGGGATTTTTAAGTCCTTACACATCAAGTAAACTAAAATAAATTATTTGAATAATGTTAGTGCTTGTGCCTAAATCAGTATTCCGTTTATCTTTGATTTGCCTGCCCAAGTTGTGCTGTTGAGCCTTCAATACTCGAAACTCCAGTCCAGAGAAATGGGTGTTGCCAATCAAAGAAAACGTTAGGCCTCCACGTCACAGATTATCCTTTTAATTGTACCTTTAATGAAATGAAAAGATAAATTTGTAACACATTATATAACACACACTATTTATCTTTATCAGCGCCTTTACTTGCCATTTGTTTGGGACAAATTTATTCTGGTAGGCATAGCAAGAGCACACGCCACGAAAGGATCTTATTAACCAAAAACAATATTTTTGAACAACAGAATAATTTCTGTTAGAAAACTTAAATTGTAATGTGTTTTTTTTCTTGCCTAAAGAGAATCCTCCAAAAATGATTTAATTGTAATTCATTTCACTATACCTTGTTTACTGAATATTTTAGCGTTTGATGTGGTTGTGCGCAATAATAATAATCAAATGTAATTATTTCTTCAAATAATAATATCCCAACAGTTGGCGCTGGGTCCTGTTGACTAGTTACCTTTCCCCCAGTCTGATGGTTCCAAATTAGGGACAACTATGAGCACAAATAGCCCTTGTATAGCTTTGAGCAAAAATTCTAAAATAAATTATTTACTGAAATAACAACGAAACAAACTACAGTAATAATGTTGGAAAGTAATTGTTCAAAAATCTCTTGTAACTATACTGTATTCTCTTAGTTTTAATTAACTTAGTTAATTCTCATCTTCTTAAAAGCGCTGTATACAAATTTGGAAGCACCACCCACCGCCAACTCTTGGGCTACTCTTTTACCAAAGAGTAGTGGGATTGACCGTAACATTATAACGCCTCCGCGGCTGGGAGGGCGAGCATGTTTAGTGCGACCGGGATTCGAACCCGCGACCCTCGGATTACGAGTCGAACGCCTTAACACACTTCGTTATGCCGGGCCCTAGAATGTTATAGACTTTACTTTTCACATAATATATGTCGTACGTGACACACGCTTGACTTGAAGTTTGTCGTAATCTCTCGAACGACAAATTAATGTTTGTTTTTTTAATTTCGCGCATAGCTACTCGAGGGCTATCTGCGCTAGTCTTCCCTAATTTAGCAGTGTGAGACTAGAGAGAAGGCAACTAGTCATCACCACCCACCGCCAACTCTTGGGCTACTCTTTTACCAACGAATAGTGGGATTGATACCACATTATAACGCCCCCACGGCTGAAAGGGCGAGCAGGTTTAGTGCGACCGGGATTCAAACCCGCGACCCTTGGATTACGAGTCGCACGCCTTAACATGCTTGGCCATGCCGGGCCAACAAATTAATGAACTTCATAAAAAACGTTTTTAACTATAATACTGTAAAATAATTCTGTATTTGTCAGTTCACAAGAAAAAGAACAACATAGCATTTATCTTTTATGACAATGTACCCAACAAATGGACATTTCTATCTTTAAAATAAATTTATCATTTGAGCTCCAAATGCTAACGAAGCATTAGAAACCATAAGGCACAGCATTCGTCACAAAGATTACATTGCGAATCTATTTGTTTATTTAGATTCATCCTAGCTTTTCCATTACGGATTTCAAATCAGATAATTGTTTTTTTGTCTACCTCAAGTAATTTTCCAATGTCATTTTTTTCAATACTAGAGCCCGTCAGTGGAGCTGGAGTGTATTAATTCACAATTAGATATAACCTTGTTTTTTCTCTTTATGTACATCATTTATAAACCTCACCTACTGTTTGGTTATTTTTAATATTTATACAATTCACGTTTCTTCATGGTTGTCTTTTTATTATTATTATTCATTTTTAATTTTACAATTTGGTGGTTAGGGCGTTTGTCTCTCAATCTGAGGGTCGCGAGTTCGAATCTCCCTCACCAAACATGTTTGTCCTTTCAACTGTGGGGACGTCATAATATTACGACCAATACTATTATCCTTTAGTAAGAAAATACCCCAAATAGTTAGCGGTGGATAATGATGACTATATGCCTTCCCTGTAGTCTTCGCTGCTAAATTAGACAAAATTAGATAAAGCTAACGTAGACAGTTCTCTCGTAGCTTTGCGCAAAATTGAAAAACAAATAAACAATTTATATAGCAAGGCGTGAAGTTTTATTTTACCGGTACAGTTATCGATCATAATAACCTTTAAAAATGCAATAAAAGTCTTCTTTTTTTTTTTCTTGAAACAATAATAAAAGGCTTACCTTTCGAGGTAGCGTTCACAAATCCTGCTGGCGTGATTCTTATGAACCAATGAGAATCAGCATATGGTTTGGCTCTTATCGTAACTGACAGCGAATCACTAAATAATTATACCGGCGTAAGGCCTAATCTACCTGATTTGGCGGGTGGAAACTATTATAATCTTTTTACCTTATCTCGTTTCTGGAAGTTATTTTCTGGACTTGTACATTCATGCCCTGAAAATGGCACATGATTTACATTTTAATCAAAATTTTATGCACAGCTCAACGTGTGGTGTCGAAGGAGACAAGAAAGGTGGGTATAAACTTTTACATTTAATTATCGAAGCCACAGACAGCTTACGTAGTGTTCGTGTAACTACAAGTAACGTGAACCGATTTTTTGAGTTTTGTTGAATTTAAAATTTTCGTTAATTTATATTTATTTCGAGCAACAGAAATCAATGTCGTTACGCAAAAAAACAATGCAACTAGAGGTTGAACTAAAAACAACGTAACAACAACTAAATGAAACGAAACGTTACGATTTACTTTGTTGAATTTCACGTAAAGTACTAATTTAGAAGTAATAAATTAGAGGAAAGGCACCTGCTAACTCTGGGGCTACTTTAATCTAATAGTGTGATTGAGACACATGTAGTTACCAAAAGACAGATATTCGTTTGGGTGTGAGGATTCGAACCATGCATATCCGCATATTGCTAATCCACTGCTCCAAACCATTAGGCCATACCAGACCTTTTAACGCTGTACTTGTACAATTCGTTACTTGTGTGTTATTTTAGTTTATCTAGCAGTGATTAACCCTTTTTTGTATTATTTTTATTTAATCATGAAAATAACTGGCCAACAGGTAAATCGAGTTGTTTGAAGGTTCAGAAGAAACGAAGAAAGGGTATAATTTAATTACTTTTACATTTATAAATATTTAAATATAATTTTGTGTGTCATATAATTTAGTGACGTACAAACTGGAACAGTAAAAATAAAACTAAAAAAACTTCTGGAACCATGCCGGATGTCTAATGGTGTCTCAGTGACTAGTCTAAGAGCTTATAACGGCAAAAAATAAAAATTTCGATACCCGCTGTGAACGGAGCAAAGACAGCCCTCAGTGTAGCTTTCCGCTTACCTACAAACAATTATTTAAAATGTGTGGAATAAAAGCAATCGAGTTGCCACGGTGAAACAATGAGGTGTGAATGCGTTCAGATGTTGATATTTCCAAAAAGGTATAGTAATATGTATGTATCAGAGCAGGAATATTATGTAGGTCGTTCGATTAGATTGTTAACATATTAACACTCGGTTAAAATGAGAAAAGTTCTAGTAATTATTTCACACACGTACACAAGCCTAATTTATCGTATCCTGTTCAAAAGAAAACAATAAATAGCCCGTAAAAAACATAGTTTTCAGGTTATTAACGGGAGCACTCATATTTGTATTAAGTAATTTATTTGGACTATCACCACGTTTGTTTGTTTTTTAATCAATGCACAAGCTTTCGGCTCAATTAACTAAGCCTTCTACAGATGCTAGACGTTGTCTATAATGTATCATATAATTTTAAAAAAGAATACATCGGAGAAAACAAACGTCAAGCTGATATTAGAAATAAAGAGACATCCGCACGTGCTTCTGTAGAAGCTTCAGCCATTGTATTACACGCTAAGGAGGAAAACCACAACGTTGACCTCGATAATATATTGCCGAGGACTGTAGTACCAAAAAAAAAAGAGATAAAACTAAAGAAGCCATTACAATAGTAGCCTGAGACTGTGTTCCTTCTACAGGTAATAACCAAGATAATAATTCCCCCTTTTATATTTGCTTCATTAAATAAATCTAACCATGAATTGATTAATGCTTTTATTAAAATAACCTAATGATTATTGATGGTAGTTATTTCTTTACTGTTGATTCTATCTTCTAGTATAACAAACCCACAATTACAATAGCGCTTGCTACGTTTCTTGACCTTATAACAATATTTTAGCTTGTTTGACTTCAGGCTTATTTTTGTAAAGAAACTTAAAACTTCTTGTTTTTCGTTGTTGCTAAGCGACGTATAATTCGAACTGTTTTTGTTTGTTTTTGAATTTCGCGCAAAGCTACACCAGGGCAATCTGCGCTAGCCATCCCTAATTTAGCAGTGTAAAACTAGAGGGAAGGCAGCTAGTCATCATCACCCACCGCCATCTCTTGGGCTATTCTTTTACCAACGAATAGTGGGATTGACCGTATTTATAACGCCCCCACGGCTGAAAGGGCGAGCATGTTTGGTGCGACCGGGATTCGAACTCGCGACCCTCGGAATACGAGTCGAACGCCTTAACACGCTTGGCCATACCGGTCCTAATTCGAACTGTTCCGTTAGATCGTATTTTTCATTTAACGCCTCGCATCTCTAAAGGGCTTAGGTTAAAATGAAAGTTCGTGCACTGGTTAAAAAAGAAAAAAAAAAGTGGTGATGGTCAAAATAAGTTACTCAATAAAAATGTTACTTTTCTTTACTTTATCAGTTGTTTGTATCCAAGATTGCAATATAGGCGTGTTTATATTCTTAAGCCTATCAGTGTTTACGTTTTTTAAGATTGTCTTCGGTGAAAATCTGTATCAAAGAGCTGACGAATCAGGCCCAAATCCGTGCGATACCATAAAATATTTTTTACATTTCAAGCTGAGATTTGGAGATTTTTATAATACTTCTATGAAACTGCAATGAATAAAGCTCAGTGCGACACGCTTTCTAAGAGTTTATTTACCCTTTCAGTTTTTACACTAAAGTTGTATTCAAAAATAGTTAGAAAAATATAGTCTTGAACCAAGACAAGAAACATCAATTATTAAATCCATAACGGTGCCGTTAAGGTTTATAGACAAAATACGCATTTAAAGATTTTTTTTTTGTTTTGTTTTTAATGGGAGGTTTATATTTTTATATTTTATCTTATAAGGGAGATTTTAAACTGAAACATTATTTTAGGCACAATCAGAAGGAATAATATTAACAACAACAAGTGTTTCTTCTTTTATCAATAAAACAATGCATTCTAATCAAGGACAGCAAGGACAGGTTAATTCTTATCACTTGTAACACACGAGTGAGACAGCTTACTCTGAGAGCCCCCAGTGGCTAAGCGGTATGTCTGCGGACTTACAACGCTAAAAACCGGGTTTCGATACCCGTGGTAGGCAGAGTATAGATAGCTCATTGTGTAGCTTTGTGCTTAATTCAAAACAACTTCGCCTTCCAGTGGCTCTGCGATATGTCTGCGGGCTTACAACGCTAAAAACCAGGTTTCGATACCCCTGGTGGGCAGAGCACAGATAGTCCATTGTGTAGCTTTGTGCTTAATTCAAAACAACAACTTACTCTGATTGGAAGCTATAACGAAATAAATTCTTTCTTCGTCAAACGTTTAAGATTTTAAAATTACGTGCGAAACAGGCACAAATTTCGTGAAGAGACAATGTATTATATGTAATGCAGTACGTGCGCAATGGAGTTTCCAGATTTCATCTTATATCAAGAAATATCTGACAGACAGATTGGGATCTCGTCATGATTTAGTAACTATGACATTTTGCGATAATCAAAAAACCGTTGGGCAAAAACACTATTTTAACACGATGTTTTATCCAAATTCTGTGTCAGTCAAATAACTTAAAATTAGGTATTACAAGAACAAAAATATATTACATGTTTTACATCAAACTTAATTATAGAGAATATTTGTTACAATTATGTATGGCTTCTATATTTTAAACCATTTATTTCATAATGTTTTACGTAGCATCTGGCTACCAAAAATAATCACGTGGTTGAGTTCACAAAACCAGAACCTCTCTTCCCGATATATCACTCCTCCAATTACATCACCATTCAAATGTTTGCTCGTGAAGGGGTTAGGTCTACCATTCGAAAACGCTCGGTTTATAGCATTCTTATTTTTGTATCAAGACTTCTTGAACCTACGTGTTTTTCTCACACTGCGAGTGTTTCACCACGTAGTAAAATAAACCAAATTCTGGAAAGTATACCTCATTATTTCTTAACATAGACTTTCATGATATTCAAATCTCAAGTACCTACACAAATACTTATCTATTATTAACAGACACCCAATCTTTTAAAAGTCGATAAGAGGAACGAAAATAATTGATGCCATAGCTGTAACAATTTTTCTTCTCATTATATCACTCACTCGATTAAACCACTATTACTTGCCCCTGAAGAAGCGTCCACTGTTCCAAAGCGTTCGAATTATGTGGTTCTATCATTTCACATGAAGACTTCTTGACCGTACGTGTTTTTTTCACATGATAGTTTATCATCACGAATGGAGCAGAATCCCAACTGAGGTAAGTATACCCTTTTATTTCTTAACCTAAGCATATAAGGTAATTCAGTGTTCACGTACCTACATGATCCACCTTTATTAATAGACATTCAGTCGTATCAAAATGCATCAGTGGATCGAAAATAATTGATGACAGAGCTGTGTCCATTTTTCTTCCCATTATGTAACCGATTCGATTACGTCACCATTTCCAGTTTGCACGCGAAGAAATGTTTACTTTTTAAAATCACTACAGTTAGAGTTTTTATAATTTTGTATCAAGCCTTATTGGACTTGCGTGTATTTCTGACAATGTGCAAGTACCAGCAAGTAAGAAACAATTAACGTACGTAAACCTTTCAATACATAACATGGGCGTTTTAGTTTGAATACTCATACGAACTCTCAACTCTCATTTATAGAGATTCAATTCTTTCAAAATTAACCAGTGCAGCGAAAATAAAGGATGACAGAGTTATGACCACTTCTCTTACTTGGTATGTTACGGATTCGATTACATCACGATTTTCAATTTGCACCTCAAGAAGAAATGCCCATCGTTTCAAAGTGCTAGGATGATATGATTCTATGGTTCTTCTTGACTCTACGTATACTCTTCGCATAATAATTTATCACCATATATGGAATATAAACCCAATTCAGGAAAGTTTACCCTTTTATATCCCAACCAAAGCATTTTAGGTGATTCAGTGCTCAAGCACCTACATGAACATTTTCTTTGTTAATAAACACCCAATCCTTTCAAGATCTGCCAACAGAGCGAAAATAACTGATAGCATAGCTATGACAACTCTTCTTCCTATGTATCATTCATTCATTTTATTACGATTTACTGTTACGTGTTACAATTTTAAATATTCTGAAACTGAATTAAAGGTAAATTTAGAAGTTAATTCAATTTAGAGATGTACCAAATTGATGATGCCAGCCAAAAAGATTGATACACAAAATTTCCTGTCTTAACACAAATATTTTCAATATACAAGCCACAATATAATTTATAACAGTAGTTATTTTAAAGTTATTAGAAAGTATAATTTATATACAAAAGTTGTATAAACGTAAAAACAATGTTGAGTCTTCTATATGGGTGTGTATGTGTGTGTGTTTCCTAGAGCAAAGTCACATCGTGCTATCTTCCGACTCCATCAAGGAGAATCGAACCCCTGATTTTAGCGTTGTAAATCCGTAGACTTATTTCTATATGGTCTGGAACTTAATATTTTACCGACGGTTCACGATGAGTGAATAAAATTCGAGTTGATATCGGTACAGTTAACGGGTAGTTTTTCGTCGCTTAAGTTATCTAATGATTTCGTACAAACATTAACATCCGATGAAATTAAACGGTTTGTAATGTTCGAAAGATATAAACGTTCTTGGTCAAATATCTGTAGCTTCCCGATTAATAAGTGTTAATCATGATTATAGCTTCTAAAGTTTATAGGATACTGACTATAGCAAATCAAAATTATATCACTCTTTCTCGGCGCGTTGATCTATAAACAATAGGCGAGGTTCTTGAAAGTTCAGTTGGCAACAATATTTAACTCATTACACACAACGTACATTGTTGATCCTTGCACTCGAGAATATTCTACAAATTTAGGGAATAGGCGAAACTTTTGCAATACACATCTAACAGTACAAGTTACATGAATTTCTAAATATATACATTTAACTCAAACAAGTATGTTTATCTGACATCATTAAAGTATCACCAGGTGAACATGTCCCTAACTCCTGTACATATACACTGCTGGCCAAAATCTTAAGGCCAATGAACATAAAGAAAAAATATGCATCTTGTGTTGTTAGACTCAACCACTTATTTGACTAGAGCTTCGAAAGATGAAAATAAGAAAAGAGAAAATAAAAACACTTTTTTACAATTTAATAGGGAAAATGTGAACACTATGAAATTACTTTAAATAATAGCTGGTTAAAAGTTTAAGACCATACTGAAACGAAGCGTTAATTGGTAAACATGTAACGAAATTTAGTCATTTGTGTTCAAGCATTAGCGTTGCCAACATCTTCCACTGACATGTCCTGTGTCACATTGGGTAAAAACATGGCAAAGGCTAAAAAGTTGACAGAGCTGCAAGAGCAAGGTCTCTCTCAACGTGCCATCGCTGGTGAGATTGGGCGTAGTAAAACTGCTGTTGCAGATTTCTTAAAAGACCCTGAGGGATACGGGACAAGAATTTCAAGTGGTTGGTCCAAGAAAATTTCGCCAGCGTTTAGCAGGAGAATTCTACGGGTTGTTCGGCAAGACACCAGCCGATCGTCGAACCAGATTAAGACCCTTACGGACGCAAAATGCAGCTCAAGAACAATAAGACGGCATCTACGAGAGAAAGGCTTTGAAAACCGTAACCGTCTTCAAAGGACACGCCTCCTTCCACACCACGAAACAGCTCGGTTAAACTTTGCTGAGAAGCACCAAACACGGGACGTAGAAAAGTGGACGAAGGTTTTGTTCTCTGATGAGAAAAAATTTAACCTGGATAGTCCAGATAGCTTTCAACGTTACTGGCACGACAAGGATATCCCACCGGAGACATTTTCTACAGGACACAGTGGAGGAGGTTCCATCATGGTCTGGGGTGCTTTCTCCTTCCATGGAACAATGGAGCTTCAGGTCATACAGGGGTGTCAAACAGCAGCTGGCTACATTGGCATGTTGGAGAGAGCATCCTTATTGACTGAAGGCCCTCGCTTGTGTGGAAATGACTGGATCTTTCAGCAAGATAACGTTACAATACACAGTGCCCGCAGGACAAAGGACTTTTTCATGGCGAATAACGTGATTCTTTTGGATCATCCAGCGTGTTCGCCCGAACTGAACCCCATTGAAAATGTTGGGGGTGGATGGCAGGGGAAGTTTACAGAAATGGACGTTAATTCCAAACAGTGCATGATCTTCGTGAAGCCATCTTAACATTCCAGCCAGTCTTATGCAAACGCTTATAACGACCATGCCAAAGCGAATGTTTGAAGTTATTCGCAATGACGACTGTGCAACTCACTATTCAGACCTCTTGTTGGGCATTTCCTACCCTGTTTAGGACTTTTTTTTTGGTATGGTCTTAAACTTTTGACCAGCTAGTATTTAGGCTAATTTCATAGTGTTCACATTTTCCCTATTAAATGCTAAAATGCTAGCCGTCCCTAATTTAACAATGTAAGACTAGAGGGAAGGCAGCTAGTCATCATTACCTACCGCCAACTCTTGGGCTACTCCTTTACCAACGAATAGTGGGATTGAGCTTAACTTTATAACGCTCCAACGAATGAAAGGACGAGCATGTTTGGTGTAACGAGGATTGAACCCGTGGCTCTCGGATTACGAGTCGAGTGCCTTAATCACCAGCATGCGGGCCGACACGAAATGAAACTACGACTATTTGTTGTTACGTTACACGTTATTATAATTCAATTTTACAATCCTACGTCGGACTTTAGAAAAATAAACAAACATTTTATGGTCAGATAGTGTATGCACTTGCTAATATTTTTTTTTTGTATGCATGTGATAAATTTCGAGAGTAAAATTCAGATGTGTAAAAAACTAAATCTTGGGATTTCATTTGTATGTTTTAAAGATGAATTCATGTTAGCTGAGTTAAGAATAATAAAATTGGAAGAAAAATAATTACGGTTTGTTTGTTTGAGAATTTCGCGCGAAAAATAAATATTTGAGGGTTATTTGTCCATAGATTTTCAATTTTAAGTTGACAGACTACACTCACTAGAGGGAAGGAAGATACTTAACAGCACTCACCGCTAACTCAGGTCCGATAGAATAGTGAAATTTGATCATCAATCTGATAGCATACTCATGTTCCTAAAGCTAGTAGTGCATTTTTTGCTGAATGGGTTGCGAACCATGACTCTTCAGCTTCGTAATCCGGGCACACACACCTTGTCCACCTTTATATAAAATAGCAATGAAAAAAATTATTATGGTGGTGTAGAAACCTTAGAATTATTTTTATATTCTAAGCTTAAAAAGGGTATATAAAATAATTCACATATTGTGAAATTCGAATCCCGTTGAAACGTAGGAGAAGGAAGAACAGAATGATATTGTTTCTCTAAGGTGATAAGGTTTCTAAAGACAATTTACAAAATAAAGCATCAATTAGTACACAAAAAGCTATAAAACTGGTTTAATAATTGATCGTTTTCAGCTAATATGGGAAGTTTCATAGCGACAACATGCTGTTAAACACCAGACCACGCCCAACCTCAGTATTAAAAAAAACATGTACATGCACTTAGACTTTTTTTTTTCTTAACCCGACAACTAACAAAGATTGATTGGTCAAATTTTCGTTTTTTCATGTGTGTTTTCTATTCATTAAATTTTATTCACAACTCAGAATGATCACAAACACTTAGTGGAAGGTGAGGGGTTAAAAACAAACAGCAGGAAAACAATAACCGAGTTTTCTTTATTCATGATTTTTATACGTTTTCTTGTAGCTAGTATGTTTTTGTTTCAAACATGCGATTATCTGTAATCAGTAATTATAGACAATTCAAATTTCTCTTTGAGGTAAAGTTACAAACGCTTTTTCCCTCTGACCATAAGCAGCATCCTACCTCCTCGTATCCACTCCTTTCACGGCCCGGCATAACCAGGTGGTTAAGGCATTCGACTCGTAATCTGAGGATCGCGGGTTCAAATCCCCGTCACCCCAAACATGCTCGCCCCTTCAGCCGTGGGGGCGTTATGCGACGCTCAATCCCACTCATTCGTTGGTAAAAGAGTAGCCCAAGAGTTGGCGGTGGGTGGTGATTACTAGTTGCCTTCCCTCTAGTCTTGAACGCTTAATTAAAGACAGCTAGCGTAGATAGCCCTCGTGTATATTTGCGCGAAATTAAAAAAACAAACAAATTCTCCTTTCACTTTTATAATCGCCCCCTACATCTTAAAGTGCAAGGAATATTTTATTATAAAACACGGTTTCGAATTTGATAGGCCGGCTTTGAAAAGACAACTCGATTCAAAATTATGTATTGCTGTTTGTTATTTTTTATAGCGCATGGAAAGTCACATTATGCTTTGAGGGTATGATTAGTCAAGGACGGATGGGATCTCGTTGATTCTTCGCTCGCTCATAAGGTGTGTACGTGTTTTTAAAATGTGTCCTAAAAACTAAAGGTGGAGAATGGTAAGAATTTAATAACGTTGAACGTCTTCACTGCAACAGTACTCTCAACAATACAATGTGGTTCAAGATCACCTTTAGAAATATGCAGTCAACCATTAGTTAACAATTGGTGAATAATCCCCAACATAACGTCTAAAAATCGATTAAAAATAACCGATAAATTATACGTATCCGTGAAAGCGAGCGAAAACGATTGTTTTAAAATATTAAAACTACTCTCCATCTGCTATATCACGTGCCGACGAGTCCTTTCGTCCAATACCAGACCTCATCAGTCTGACTTGTCTACGACAATATATTATATATTTACATTTTCTTTTCTGACGTGTGGGTGTGAACGAGATTAAGCAAGTGGATTATTGTTGTTTTCAGTTTTTATTTTAGTCATATTCAAATCGGATTTTTAGATAATTAATAATAAAACTTTGTTTATTTTACGGAGAACAGGATACATTTATACGTTATGCACGTAGATATCAAATACTGCATGCTTATCTATAGATTGGCAGATGTCAGACAGACTAGGTATAAATATATACAGCGATATTAAATCAATAAACGAACAATCATTGAGAGCAAATTTTATTAAACTTAATATACCAGTATTAGAACAAAACAGGACTGTAATTCATGTTTCAGTACTGTATTTTAGTTCCTTAATTTTATAAACTTACTATAGTTTGATAATATATCTTGTCATTTGACAGATTTTTCTCCTATAAACTGCTCGTGTAGTTTGGTATACAAAGACCTTTGTTATTGGTCGTAAAGACTTGCTGTATGATCTGTATCAACAACCCTCACTATTTTTTTTCTCCCACAAGAAACAAGACATCCGGCGCTTCAGAACTCGCCCCCTTCCCATTCTACCCCAAGCTGCCTTTATGCCCGTCACGTCCCAGCGGTAACGCTACAAAGCTGTCCGCCATTGATAGTTGCCATGGGCCTAGCGCATCATTCACTATAGCATTAACGACCACGGGTATCCCCCCTCTCGTGTAACGGCTTGGCTCGCTGGGAGCCAATCAACACTTCAAAAGTGCACGTTATTTACCACCATTGGTGGGGCTGATGAGTGGTCCAGCCATTACCTTACACAGTGGGCCACGGACGGGCAGGACAGACCTGCCCTAGGTCGGGTAAGACATGTCAGCAGATACGTGTGTATCAATCGTGGCTTTGTTCTTAACTCAGCAGGGTTACACGTTGAACACCAAATCAATTTTCAGTTATATTTACTTAGACTCTTGGGGCCACTCCTAAATTTCGAAGCTTGGTATGAGTCAACCACACAGGCGGATTGAGGCGCATGAAGTCCGGACCCAACCAAACAACTTTTTTTTTTTTTTTTTTTTTACGACACAAACTCAAGCCTATTTATACAAGGTTGGAAAGAATAACTTGAAACACAAAGGCAAAAAAAAGGGGGATATGAAAAGGCAAAGAAAAACAAATTATAAAATATTCAACTTTAATACCGAAATTATAATAATGTATATGATAGTCTCACCAGGGAAGATGTTTCCTCAGAAAAACATGTAAACTTTTAAGTTTAGGAGACCTCTATCACAAAGAAAGGTGTTTCATAAATTTTAAAATAATTTATTCAATTTTTTAGGTGGTAAATTCATAGTTCTACATACGTTGAGTTAGTAGATTTTAATTCCATTACAAGGCGTGTATGATGCTTTTCGTACTAAATCAATTTTTTTTAATGAATTCTTTCAGTTTTGACTTCACCGCCTGAGGTTTTCTACAAACAACAAACGTAATACCTTGTTCTTCTCTAGCTAGTTTCAAACTAATATACATTTCAATTTAATCATCAACTTTCTAGCCCGAGATTCATTAAGTCGCTCGAAACCTTTGTCCATTTAAATACATATCTGTCCTCCTTTAAACGATGAGTTACTCGCAAAATATCTGGAAGCTTAGTAGGGCTGAAATATGGCAGCTCTTTACAAAAGATCGGCTTCAAAGGTGTTTTGTTTTTTATCGTGTTATTGGAAAGGTAAAATGGATTACTAGTAAAGTATTAACTAACGTTTGCGCTGATTTGATTTGATTATTATTATCAGCCTCTGAACAGTCAGCCCTAAGTGTTTTCAGTTTCTCCACAAAAATATCCGTCCCTCCCTTCTAAAGGGAAAATAGATAAAATAGAAGAGCCGGGGTTTTAGCTGTAGCTAACCAAATCACTAAATACACTTCTGATTTGGCAAATTTTTATTTACTTAAAACAGCTCAACTTCAATCACGATAAGCCTTAGTTCAGTCCATGTAACGTGTCGCTTAAAATAATAATAAAATAGTCTTTATGGTAATATAACTATTCAAAATTTATTACTCATCGCTTTCGCAAAATCACGTTTATAAGATAACACTCGTTAAAGTTACATCTATTTACACACACACACACACACACTAAAGAAACAAGAATAAAACTTTTAGGCCTAGAGGCAAATAACATTCTTTGTAACTATAATTTTTTTACGTGTGTTAAAATAATTATTTCATATTATAATAATTTTTACTGAATTAAGAAAAATTAGTTGAGTTAGAAACAGAAATGCAAGCTCAAAATGTTAAGTCGTGTTTAGTAGTTATACATTTTTCAAATAATGGCCTAATAACAACAGCAACATTTGTTTAAATATAATTTCTTTAGCGTATAGTACAGGTATACTAACAATGTGCCTTTCCCCGTCTTTCCTTTCACATGTTATAGCCGAGATAACTAGGCCTTGTACAGATATGCTGTTTCTACGAAAACAAAAGGCTTCAAGATGTCGAATGAAATTATTTCATCGAAATTAAATTTCATTCCACTTAAACCATTTTAACTTTTCTATCACTTTTAACTGTCCAATAAATATAGATATATCCAAAAATATCTTAGTCCCGAAGAATTACGACATACTTGTTTCCTGTTTTGTGGGAAATTAATTAGTACAGTCTCGTGATTATGAATACCCTATAAATGACCTTAGAAAGGCTGGAAATCCACCTATTGGCGGAAGTTTCCTATTCCAGTAATAATTAAATCATATACGCAAAACGATAAAACAACAACACAAAAATGTGCTTTCAGTCCATTTTCCATTTATTTTTATGTGGGCTACGTGCTCTTTTGAAGTTATAAAAGTACAGCACGAGATTTAGGCTGTAGGCGCGAATAATCTAAAACAAGTGAAATAAGAATGGTGGTAGAATACAAAAAAAAATATTTTCTAATAAACACTAGGTTGAATCTACTGACATACTAGCAGAGACTTGAAAAACATTTACGGTCAAATTGGTATCTGTATTTCAACAGTAATTCTTTAAATAACAATTTTGAACAACTCAGTCAAAACTCAACGCTAAAATCAGGGGTTCAATTCCCCTCGGCGGAGTCAGCAGATAGCCCAATGTGTGTTTTCTTATAGCAAGATTCCCTTTAACTCTTCCTTTTTCAAAATCAGACAACTTCAGACATCTTAATATTTCTTCGTATAACAATCCTTCCATCCAAGGCACCATTCTAGCATCATCTTCTGTAAACCCTTTTCAACAATGTTTTTCCTAAGGTAAACAGTCCAAGACTAAACTCAAACCTCTAAATGTAATATATCAGTGACCTGTACAAAGAAATTATAACCTCTTTAGAACTTGTATTCAATAGTTGTCTAGATAAAATATAAAATCCTATTTTCCTACCACTAGCAACAACACACTGTTTGAATGGCTTAAAAGACTGATTGATTATTACACCAAGATCCTTTCCTTTCATAACACTATCAAGGTTATTCGAATCCAAATTCTACTTATAATTCAAATTATGATAACCCACGTGCATTATCTTGCATGTATTGGAAATAAAATTCATCTGCCATTTATTTGCACATTTCAATAAATGATCTAAATCTTTTTGTAAAGCAGCAACATCCTCTTCACAGCTAAGAACACCCAATACCTTAACGTCATCAGCACATCTGAGTAATTTATTGACCATTCCTTTAACAGTGCCATTGATTTAAATAAAAAAGAACAAAGGCCTTATTAAAACTGAGTCTTGGGGTACCCCACATGTAACATTAATCCAGTTTGACTGAATTCCATTTGTAACGGTCCTCTGCTTTCTTCCATCCAGCCACTCTTCTATCTAATTTGCTAACTCATCCCTCACACTTACAAACATAACTATTTTTACAAGCCTTTTGTGTAACACCTTGTCAAATGCTTTCTGAAAATCCATGTACACCAAGTCTGCATTCTTATTCGTACATAAGCAATAACCTTTTCAAAGAATATCAGAAGATTTTTAAGGCAATATTTGTCCCTAGTGAAACCTTGTTGATTATCCAATAAAATTCTGACCTATCTTAAATGACTTTGCAAATCGTATTTTATCAAACTTTCCAAAACTTTTCTCATAACTGACGAAAGACTAATAGGGCTATAATTACTGGGACAATTTTTATCATTTCCTCTGAAAAGAGGAGTTACCTTACCTAACTTCCTACCCTCTTGTACCTGTCCACTATTGAAGGACTAACAAAAAAAAAAGTAGCAAGGGGCTCGTATCTCTAATCCTAAACCTTCTTAAAAAACACTTGTGGAAATACTATCTTGCTAAAGAGACATATCGTTCTTTAAAGTTCAAAACGTTTTTCTTAACAAACCCAGAATTAATGTGATCATTTCGTTCGATCTTCTTTCCATCTATCAGCTGTTAAAGATGTGGAGTACTTCTCAAATCTTCTTTAGTACAAACTGAAGAAAAAGCAGAATTTAATAACCCAGACATCTCATAATCATCACCTAAGAGTCTTCCTTTATCATCCCTTAAAGGTCCTACTCCATCCTAACATTTTGTTTACCCTTAATGTAATTAAAGAAATCCTGTTAAATTTTACAACTTAAATCAAACATTTTTAACACATCCATTTTGATGTAATAATTTCCTGCTTCGCCAACTTCCTTGATTTATCATCTTCTAAATCTCCTGTCATACCAGTCAATTTCAATTTCTTTCAATTTATCTCTAATACTCTTTGTGAACCAACCTGTTTTTTCATTTGCTGCCATTATTTTCTTTCTATAAGAAGAATGTGTATCTTGAATATTTGAACAACATATATATTATCTTTAAATAATTTCTATGTTTGATCAGTGACAGCTACCCAATTCACAACAATTAACTCTTGTCACATCCCTTAAAAAATTGTTGTTTTCATTATCTCTATATGCAACAAAACGTCGAACCTACTACAGCAAAAAAATATTAATTTCTGCACTTTCAACCATTTGATGTTAACAATAAATATAAAATGTCGTTGTTTGTAGTAGTTTCCTTGACTAATTGGTAAAGAAAGCCATCTTGAACAGTTTCTAAAAACCTTTCTCCCTAATGGTTTGACTCTAGTGTTTCCCAATTTATATGTCTGAAATTAAAATCACTATAATTATGACTTAATTAACAGCTGAAATATTAGTTTCACTGTAAAGTTTCTCACTAATTTCACCAGTATCAACTAGGTGTTCTTTAACAAAGGCCCGGCATGACCAGATGGTTAAGGCACTCGACTCGTAATCTGAGGGTCGCAGTTTCGAATCCCCTCATACCAAACATGCTCGCCCTTTCACCGTGAGTGCTTTATAATGTGACGGTCAATCCCACTATTCGTTGGTAAAAGAGTAGCCTAAGAGTTGGCAGTGGGTGGTGATGGCTAGCTGTCTTCCCTCCAGTCTCACACTGCTAAATTAGGGACGGCTAACACAGATAGCCCTAGTGTAGTTTTGCGCGAAATTAAAAAAAACAATTTTAAACAAATTCCTACTAAATGCTTTTTCCTTTTATATCCGTTTATAAAAACCCACATAGTTTCAATGTTATATTTGATATCCTAAACTTCAACAGAATGTAACTCACATTTTGCATGTAGCCCACTTTTCCTTCTCTTTAATACTCGGTCCCTATTAAATAACCTATTATACTGTATTTTAAGGAAATTTCTTTCATGAAAATTGTATATATTTAATCTTGTTTCAGTTATTCCCATTATATCAAAACTCCTTCACTTCTACGAGTCTTCTAAAGTCATCTAATTTATTGCTTATACTTTTAACATTACAATAGGCCCGGCATGGCCAGGTGGATAAGGCACTCGACTCGTAATCTGAGGGTCGCAGTTTCGAATCCCTGTCACACCAAACATGCTCGCCCTTTCAGCCGTGTGGGCGTTATAATGTGATGATCAATCCCACTATTCGTTGGTAAAAGAGTAGCCTAAGAGTTGGCGGTGGGTGGTGATGACTAGCTGCCTTCTCTCTAGTCTTACACTGTTAAATTAGAGATGGCTAGCGCAGATAGCTCTCGAGTAGCGTTGCGCGAAATTTAAAACAAACAAACGTTTTGTTTATCCTGGCACTCGCCATGTCTAGTCATTGTTTAAATCTACTGTTATAGTTAAGTTAATTGACCTTGGAAACAAGCCAACCCCTACCATATTTACATCCACTTTGTTCTACAAATAATGTGCATACGAATTTAAATAGTAAGGTGCGCGCACATTATCAGAACAGACGAAAACTAAGTGTTATTACAATAGATGTTAGTATCTGTACAAAGAGTTTAGGGACTGTGTTAACTCAAATATGTAAGTATAGGAACTTTTTAAGACCAGCAATTATTTTGTGTGTGTATGTGATTTTTGTTTTGGGAATAACCCTGCCAATTAAAAATCTGACATCTATTATTCTCAAACAAACACACACAAAAAAGCAACGTCAAGTAATAATCTCCAGACACACCGAGAGGCCGGGAAGGCTGGGAATATTTCTTCGGGGCTCACTACCCACCAGGGGGTCCATGAGAGTAGCAAAAGAAGGATAAAAAAATGTGTAAAAGTGTATCATATCAGTATTGAAAGTTTAAGCAAATATTAACTAAGCCTCTGACCCGGCATGGCCAGGTAGATATGGCACTCGACTCGTAATCTGAGGGTTGTGGGTTCGAATCCCCGTCACACTTTAGGGCCGGTGGTGCGTTATAAAAGTAACAGTGAATTCCTCTTAGTTTCTCCGATAGACAAGAGCACTCCAAGGTTTGGCGGGGCACGTTGATGGCTAGCTTCCTTCCCTGTACTATATCAGCTCAATTTTAGGAGTGCGTATACGCAGATAGCTCTTTTGTAACCATATTTGAGCGAAAATTCTAAACAGACAAACAAACAAAGCGACAAGCACGATTCACCTCCAACTAGGCCTAGCATGGCCAGGTGGTTAAGGCGCTCGAATCGTAATCTGAGGGTTGTGGATTCGAATCCCTGTCACACCAAATATGCTTGCCTTTTCAGCCGTGGGAGCATGATAATGTGACAGCCAATCCCACTATTTGTTGGCAAACTAGTAACACAAGAGTTGGCGGTGGGTGGTGATGACTAGCTGCCTTTCCTCTAGTCTTGCTAAATTAGGGACGGCTAGCGCAGACAGCTCTCGTGTAGCTTTGCGTGAAATTCAAAACAAACCAAACCAAACTAAGCCTCTAACCACCTGTAAGTACACGCGGCATTATTGCTAAAACTAGTCAGATGAGGGGAGTTTTTCCCCGAGGCCCATGACGGCGGTTATTACAATCACTGGTTCACTAAAAAAAGTTTAAGAAAAGCTACATCTCCCAGAGTATAATGCCTTCAGTTACTAAGCAAAACTGTATAAGAAAAACACATACACACAACAAAACGTTATCTAATCTCTGGTTAACCCTTAGAAGCTGTTAATGTAGCATACATAGGTTTCCTCCTACTTGCACTGAGAAGAAAGAAAACTTCACCCACCCCCATGCTCATTTATCTGTCACCCCTTCGCCTCCCCACTATCAGTATTTTGGAATCTCATCCGCTTCACATCAATAACATTTTAATTTTACTCTTTTCTCTTTTATTTAATTAATAAATAGTCCCTTTCATAGAAACAGATGGCGCACAAATCAAGATTTTTATCACGGATTCTTACCGAGTGAGAATTTAGTAGAATGATGTTTGTTTGTTTTTGAATTTCGCGCAAAGCTATACGAGAACTATCTGAGCTAGCCGTCCCTAATTTAGTGGTGTAAGACTAGAGGGAAGGCAGCTAGTCATCACCACCAACCGCCAACTCTTGAGCTACTCTTTTACCAACGAATAGTAGGATTGACCTAACATTATAACGCCCCCACGGCTGAAGGGACGAGCATGTTTGGTTGTTGTTTATATGCACTTTCTTATTTTGTACTTATAATGTTTTAAGAAATGGACCTTCATTTTCTAACGTACCTAATAATCAAGTATCTGAGAAATCAGTTGGTATAAGCAAGTTGAAGAGAGTGAACCAGCTGTAACCATATGACGTAAAGTGGCACAAATTTAAAAACTATCATTATGAGAAAGTAAATAAACAGCAAGTATAACATATACGCCAGAAACTAACTGAATTTACTCATAAATTGTATGAGAAAAAGTTGTTAAAATGTTTGCACTGCCCTAATTGGCGTTTAAAGATAAGACATGATTCACTTACCTATACAGGCGTCCTCACTGGTTGGGATGAACAAAAAAGAAATCAAATAGTTTAAATTGTAAAATACTTCAAAGGAAGTAGGCATAGGGGCCAAAGGATCGGAAGATTCCCCCACTTCAGGAGTCCCCTGGTGGAACAGCGATAACTTTACGAGGTTACAACACTAAAATTCTGGATTCGATCCCCCTCGGTGGACACAGTCGTTAGTCCAATGTGGCTTTACTTTAAAACAACAACTAAACAAACAGCCTATGACCCTCATGAGAAAAGTATGTGTGTAGTGGCGTAGCTACGGGGGAAGGTATCAACCCCCTGGAAAGTTGTGGTAAAAAAAAATCGCTACTTTAAGATCAACTGGAAACGCGTTTCTGATACGTACACGATTGTTGTTTAAACAAGTTTAGTGACGGATATTTCATGTACGTAAAGTTTCAAATACCTTGCCTCTTCATCCTCTTTCACACATTCAGTGGCGTAGCTATAAATGTTTCTGGGAGGGGAGGCAAAACATCCTTTCTCTATATTCCTTTTACAAACAAACACACATACAATAGCAGCTTAAAATGTTTCAAGGGGGAAAAACGTCCTCTGTCTTTCACACATACACACATACGGTGGCGTTGCTAGAAATGTTTGAGGGGAGGGGTAAAATATTTGAAATTTTCCAAATACGAGGTACATGAAATATGTCTTCCTAAACGGGAAAATCGTGACCCCCCATTGCAAATCTAAATGCACACAGGATAAAAATTTCGCGAAGTTGGTGGTTGCACATCGAGTAATAAAAACGTTTTTCCAGTATCATATAAGCAAGAGTTCCATTATAGTATAATTTGTGCTAACCTATCTTTTGCAACCTATTTTCTTAAAGTAGTCTATCTTAATCTTGAGCCTAAATATTCGTCCATGCCTTTATCAACTGTTTCTGTTTCCTTGAGCCTACCCCCCTCTTGGCGGCTAAGGGGTAAGAATGAGAGCTTATAACACCAAATATCTGTTTTCGATACCCGCGGTGGGCAGAACACAGATAGCTTATTGTGTAATTTTGTAATTAAAAAAGCTCTTATATGGTATTTAAGATTTTATGAATCCTGATTTATCTAGTGGTAAACAATCACAATGGCCAAGGTTCGGGCTGCAATATTTCACTGAACACGCCCCGAATTTTCCTCAATGGCGGCGTCATAACCACATTAATCGATTCCATTGTTTGGTTAAGAATAGCCGCATAGGCATGGTAATGTTGATTGGTTGCTTTCCATTTGGTCAGCAGTTTTAAACAAGGGATTAGCTATAGTGCAGTCTAAGGCCTTAAACCTGGCCATTTATGCCCATATATATTATACTAGTCATCCAGGTTGAAGACACTAAAACGAATCTTTTAAAACTGTATTTCAAAGACATTATAAATAAGTAAATAAATACAAATGTTTTTATATGGTATTTGCATCGTACAATTAACAAAAACATAGAGTTGTTATTTTGGTTTTGGGTAAACCTGATTCATTACATTCAATGTACTGAGAAGTGCATATTAGTGCCTGAAAAAACACACAAAAAAAAACTGATTATTTTTAGACTTACTTCGCTTCTTGAGTCTTAAATAAACACTAACGTCTCTGTGCGTCTATATGGTTTATCGTATCACAAATCAAACGAACTGTGCGTGGCTATAGGAGCTGTTGATACAAGTTCATGTACACGAACATTCCTGTTCGAGACAGTGTCAACAGGACCTGGCAGGTACGTCATTTAAGAATGTCTTCACGTAGTTCAGCCCACACACACTCTATAGAGAAAAAAAATAATTCCCCTGAAATCCAATATTTTTTTCTTTTTTTTTTCTTTTTGCCACAAAAACAGATTGGATAAGGGAGGCCCAGATCAAATATCTTAACCAACCACTTACTTCCTCAGCAGTGACAATGAATACGTGATTACAGATTGTTTTTGTTTTATGCATCTCGTGTGCTTTCGTCAGTTTCATCTTTCTGACGGTAGAACGTGATCAAACTATTTCTTTTTTACTCATGAAATAAATACATATGGACGACAGAGAGACATATGTGCGTTTGTGTATGTATCTGTAGAGCAAAGCCACATCGGGCAAACTGCTGTGTCCATGGAAAGGAATCGAACTCTTAATTTTAGCATCGTAAATCCTATAGACCTGCCACTGTTCCACTTTTGGATGTAATGTGGATATAACCTTTTACTGAGGGGCATACCTAAATTATTTGACACAGTTCTTCCTAATTTAACATTTAAAAAAATCGTTTTTTGTATGCACGTGCACTGTTAACTTTAATCTCTAAACAAATACAGATTACTATGCATAATGTAATGTGATATCTGCGAGTATTAAATTAATAGCTTCTACTTTACCCACAAATAATTTCTGTTATGATTTGATGCAAATGAACTTGTAGGAATATCTGTGTATAATAGTTCGTTTACCACATCATGTTTTCCTGATGCTCATGTTCTCCATGTAATTTAATTTTCTTGTTTACCTGTTTGTCTCTTATGTCAGCGGTTCTCAACACTCACTTTTACTACTATGAGTTTATAACGTTCTTTGATAAGTGTCGCCTATTGTAGTGGGTTTCTGTATGTTTAATAATATGCATTTGTAACGTTCATATAATTGGATTGTGGTCTATTATAGTGGATTTTTGTACGTTTACTAATATATGATAGTAACATTCTTATAATGTGACTGTGGTCTATTGTGGATTTTTGTACGTTTATTTGTGTTTGTAACGTTCTTATAATATGGTTGTGGTCTATATGTAGGGTTAATAATAAAGATTAATTAAAATAATTAAAGGGACAAGTTGTAAAGACCTTGGTTATACACTTAACACATTCAGTAACGTGAAATACTGATGCACAAAGTAACATGTAAAAAGTTGCGCATTTCATTTTTCTTAGGTATTGATTTCACGTGTAGTACACTGTGTAATTTACCGAGGGTCGTGTTTTATCAGTTAATGTCCGGCTTGTTCATGGCCAAGTGTGTTAAGGCGTTCGACTCGTAATCCGAGGGTCGCGGGTTCGAATCCCGGTCGCACTAAACATGCTCGCCCTTTCAGCCGCGGGAGCGTTATAATGTGACGGTCAATCCCACTATTTGTGGGTAAAAGAGTAGCCCAAGAGTTGGCGGTGGGTGGTGATGACTAGCTGCCTTCGCTCCAGTCTTACACTGCTAAATTAGGGACGGCTAGCACAGATAGCGCTCTAGTAGCTTTGTGCGAAATTCAAAACAAAACAAAAACGAAACAAACCGGCCTGTTCCGCATTTACATACAAATTTCACACTTTAGAAATACTTGCTGTCAATGTTTACTGTTAATAGAATATATGTAGGAATGAATGCATTATCATTTGATAGGTGCAAATAGGTATCACGATGCACGTTGGTGAATTTTCAACCCGTTTTGAATTTTCACATATTTCACCCACATAAAATGTTAGAAATGTCGGTGAAAAAGGATATCAGTAGAAGAATACTACAGAATTACTAAAAATTACACTCTACAAATTCAAATATCTTAATTATACAAAAAATATTATTTTTCTATAAAGATTTGTAGAGCCATTAGAATTGTCTTCAGTTCTAAGAACTTCTGTACAAGTCTTTATAAACAGCTCAATAGGTAACATAGGATTGTAATAGTCTAATATAATTAAACATACCGTATGTGCCGGCGTCGAAGACGCCCCCTATTTTGATTAGCTAAATTTTGAAAAAAAAAGAAAAAGATAAACATAAGAATAAGGTAGCAGTACTTCCACCAATCTGTTGTGGATTGTTTCGTGACTTGTAGTACATAAATCCTGTTGCCCACTTCTCGTTTTATGTAAGCTATATGCTTATCATATCTACCTTTGAAAGTGTATACCTTGTATTACAACTGAAATATCTGTATTATTATCACTAATAACGTTATTATAAGCCTATTCTAAAAATACTTTTTTTTTGTAGAAGCCATGATATGGGCTGTGTTAAGAAATTTGTTTCAGCTGAACTATTACTGAGAACAGGTTTATTTGAAATTATTACACAACAATTGATCATAAAAGTTACGATATTTTGCAAATGGCTGCCATTATGTTCTTGTAATGTTATCGTAATATCAAGATCGTTTGAGGTGAGTAAAAATGTCGTTATTTGATGGAAAACAGACAAATTAGATCATCGACTGGTTTACTTTAGTCTACTGTGGAAGTGTCAATGAATTTTGTGATCATTTATAATTACCTTGTTTATTTATTTATATAATACTAAGTAACTTATACATTTCATTCTGGGTCATATAGAGGGGCTTGGATTACCGTCTAGTATCGAAATGCTTCTTCTAGGCTTAGGTTTAGGCCTATGAGCAACGTAACCTTCGGCTTGGAAGACGCAGGGTAAATTTTTTTAAGATTTATTTTGGGAAAAAATAGCGTTTTCGACGCCAAGAAATACAGTAATTGTTTTTCAGTTCTATGAATTTCTGTAGATTTTTATAAACAGATTAATACATGCCACAGGATTGTAAACATTTTTATATAATTCAGTAGAATTGTTTTCAATTCTGTGAACGTCTGTAGACGTTTTTATAAACAGCTTAGTAGGTAACACAGGATTGTAAACACTTATATGATTCAATATAATTGTTTTCAGTTCTATGAACTATAAAACTCTACAGAGTAGCTCAGTAGAGATCATAGTAGTATACAGTTTAGACATAGTTTTATACATTTTCTAAAGAGCTAGCGTAGTTATCACTGACATTAAATTCGTTCGTATTTTATGCCACTTATCTTTGGAAGTTACACAAGTTTTATGCCTGAAGCGTTAATTAAAGTCTGGCGTAGATAACTCAGTGTTATTTTTACTTTATACATACACTGATTAAATGAGAATCTTGAGAGCATATTTCAACATCTTATTTTTTATTTTCATCTTTTACAAGCGGCAATTAAAATATGATATAATTGGGACAGTATTTATTTGTTTTTGTCTCTTTAAATTTAAAATGGTTTTGTGGAAAACATCTGGCTAACTACGGGGTTAACTAGTTATCTGATAGTCAGTTCCTGATAAGTGATTACCCATTTTCATGTAAGCTATACAAAAATAAATTGGCAATATGGCAGCATTGTAAGTTTGGTTTAGTTTGCATGTATGTTGTTTTGACATTTCTCTTACTCCCCACTTTGTGAATCTTTTGTTTTTAAATTATTTATGATTTGAAGAATACGTAGCCTTAATGACATGAATACATTCCTCTAAATTAATTTAGCAGACAAGTCGCTAAAATTATTAAAAATAAATACATTCGATTCACCATTTTTCAAAGCGAGTGATCGGTTTGGCTTCTTCCTACCCATTTTTTACTTCTCTCGTATGTTCGGTTGGAATTCTTCCTACCCATTTTTTACTTCTCTCGTATGTTCGGTTGGAATTCTTCCTACCTATATTTTACTTTTTTCGGATATTCGGTTGGACTTCTTCCTACCTATTTTTACCTCTAGGATATTTGGTTGGACTTCTTCCTACCTATTTTTACCTCTCTAGGATGTTCGGTTGAACTTCTCTCACCTATTTTTTACTTCTCTCGGATGTTCGCACTGTGAATAACTCTCGAAGCGGCGATGTTATCTTGCAAAACTCTTGATACAGAGTGACTCTTTACTAAGTTTTATATTTTCTTAAAAGGGGTTTTGCCACTGCCTTTGAGAACTGGACGAAAATCTTTGTTTCCTAGAAGTACTACTTTCCAGAAGTAACGAAATGTTGTAACGTGAAATTAGATACGATGTTAAACCAGTTAACACATGGTTTATTTACACACTATTGTTTGTAGTTAAACAAACATATGCTCTGCCCACCACAGGTATCGAAACCCAGTTTCTACGGTTATGAGTCCGCAGACATTTCGCTCTGCCACTAGGGGAACTCCAAAGTATTAAACATACACACGTAATTTTTACGATTACAAAAACTGAAAATTTAATATTTGTTTTTAAAAAAACATGATTACGTTATCTTTAAAATATTTCCGAAAGGTTTTATGAAGGTATTATTTTTGCGTTTTAAAATTGTATACAGCAGTAATATAAAAAAAACGAATATTAAGTTGATTGTTTCCAGGAGGAAGGGAGGGGTTAAACATATAAGACATCATTTTAGTTAACGTTTAAATGTTTGTGATTGGTCTGCATGCAAATCTCAGGATATCTGTATATGTGCAAAATCAATTTTCTACGAAATTTTCAGTCGTTTTACTCTTATCAGCGTGACACACCACGCAAAGTGTCAGTTATTTTCATAAGGACGGTCACGGTTAGCCAATGAACGTTGTTCTTTCACAGCTGAGAACCAGTCAGCAAAACTGTACCTTACGCAACTCGTCGATATTTGCATCTCGTGAGTGTGAAGTTCTGCTTTTATCGTCTTGCCATGATAAGCACGACTGGTAAGCTGGACTGAATTAACAAACGTGAGCCTTATTTAGGGCCAGCTGCTGTACACTGATAAGGTCACGTGACAAACTTTGATATTCGTGCGGCCATGTTCAAAATTTCTGTCACGGAAGCTGGATATTAAAGGGCAAAGCATTTGCCTATCTGTTTACCTATCTGCAATTTTATCAGCTACAACCCAAACCTGTTGAAACAGCTTCTACGAAACATTAAACACTTATTTAAGTTGGTCTTTTTCTTCTATCGTATACGTAACATCTTAAGATGAAATGAAATAAGACACCGAAAGTTAGCATCAGAAAAAAACAAAACAAAAACGCACAGCTGAACACTACCATATTGAAGGAGCCAGGTGTGGCTCAGCAATTCTCATGACCGAATTGTGAATTTAAGTGAAATTCACGTTTGACGACCAGTTGCCACAGAAATGCGCTCCACACGTTTGGGGTCATGTTGCTCAACAACAGTGACAGTGAAATCCCATCATTCAATCTGATAAAAGAGTACCTCAAGAATTGGCACTAAGTGTTGTTTACTATTGCCTTCGACGTAACCTATAGTTAGAAAATTAGGGACGACTATGCAAAAAAATAGTCCTGGTGTAGTTTTACACAAAATTCTGAAACACACAAATTACCTTCAAAGCCATCGATTTTATTCTCTGATTTTATGATTAAAATTTAAATATATTTTCTATATGGGCGTCTACGAAACATGTACTAAGCTTTTGTTCGAATAAATCAATATTAACATTTATTACGCTGATATAAACAGCTCCTACTTACTCTGATGCAGGCTCTAGTGTAAATTATTTTTATGGGCTTTAATTTAGACGTTATAATAAACATATATAGACCTAAATGAACATGGTAATTTTACTCTTAAAAAGTCCAAAAAGTTTTCTATGTGTAGTTTATGATTTGTCAATCTTTATATATATATATAAAATCTACGTGTCTGTCTGTCTGTTTGTTTGTTCATTATCTAACTACACTTAAGTCGCTGGGCCAATCTCAATCAAACTTTGTAGGATGATAGTTTGGGACAAGGGGTATGCTATTGGGGTTAAGAGCCCCTCTATTCCCATTATTATAGTTGTTGAGCATTTATTATCCTTGGCGTAAGTTAATGTTAACTAAATTCATAGATGGCACCACGTACATATACACAAAAAATTGTATACATAAAGACACTATCGTGCGTTGCAATAACACAAACTCAACAGAACTTTCTACTCCAACAGCCACCATAAGGCTGATATGAAAAACCATTTCTTGTGGTATATCCACTTCTTACTTTGACCCGTGACCTTTCAACTTCGACCTGTAAGACACTTCTGCAGCCGATTATTATCAGTTAATTAATCAGGTGAAACACTGTGGAAGGACAATAAGAGCTGGATATTGAAAGCGAGTAACAGAAAGTACCCTTACCGTCATTACTTTGTCTGATACCTCTTAATACAAAGATAGCTTGACCATCGCATGATGTGTAATATATTTTAAGTACATAGATATTGAGTTCTTATACAAAACTATTGGTGAGGTTATAATGAATAGTGCAGTAATATCTTATGTCATAATTAAACTGCACGAAAATTAGAATTTTTATATTATTTATCATAGCATCCATCCACACATTTCTTCTAAGTTCATAATCCAGTCACACCAAACATACTCGACCTTTCAGCCGTGGGGGCGTTATAATATTACGATCAATTCCACTATTCGTTGGTAAAAGAGTAGCCCAAGAGTTGGCAGTGGGTGGTGATAACTAGCTGCCTTCCCTCTAGTCTTACACTGCTAAATTAGGGACGGCTAGCGCAGATAGCCCTCTTGTAGCTTTGCGCGAAATTCAAAAACAAACATAACCCAGACAAAGGGCAGTATCTCAGTTTGTGTTAGAATAAAGCGTAAATCTCAAACTTCGAGTGTATTTCTAGACTTAAGGTGACAAAGTCCACCACTGAACCACTACTTTGTAGTGTCGCATTTTCCTGGTTTACCTGTTATAAATTATTAGTTCAGTAATATCTTAGGTGTTGGTATGACTTATCCATTACGACAGATGGCGCTATTAATCTGAGAAAGCTAGTTGTCAGCTCCTGAGTGAGTGACCATTTTGTAATAAATTTGTTCTTATTGGAGAAACTGGAGAAACACAACAGACATATTATATTGATATCTTACATATTTTTTAATAAAATATCAGTTTCGGGTTGCCATGGTTTGGTAATTTGGGCCTTTGATTCTCAAACTGCTGGTCTCGGGGTGAATATCCATCACCGAACGTGCTCGTCCTTTAAGCCAGAGGGTGTTACAATTACGATCAATTCCGAGAGATGGTAGTGGGTGTTGTTTGACCAATTGCCTTGAGCCTTTAAAATTAGGGGTGACTAGCACAAATGGCCCAGCATGGCCAGGTGGTTCGGACGCTCTACTTGTAATCTGAGGGTCGCGGGATCGAGTCCCCGTCGCATCAAACATGCTCTCCATTTCAGCCATGGGGCATTATAACGTTACTGTCAATCCCATTATTCGTTGGTAAAATAATAGCCCAAGAGTTGACGGTGGGTGGTGATGACTAGCTGCCTTTCCTCTAGTCTTACACTACCAAATTAGGGACGACTAGCGCAGATAGCCCTCGTGTAGCTTTGGGCGAAATTCTAAAACAAAAAACAAAACTAGCCCAAATAGCTCTCATGTAGCTCTTCTTAAAGTTCCATACACAAAAATTTCATTTCAGTTTGAAATGAAGAGAATCATATGTTGTTGACGGTCTGCAACGTTCTGTAATGTCTCCTTATCTTCGTTTCTCGATTCTTCCGTTTGATGAGGTGCAATTCTGTACTATGCGAAGCGCCATCTGACGGAGATAATTGCTAGAACGTGATTTTTGTTTTAACTGGGTCCGACGTTCGAATCATTCTTAGATGCAAGTCATTTCCTTCCAGCAACATCCAGTCGCACAGTCTGTCTTCAGTATTCTTTTCAGTACTTTTCACCTGCCAACTACACGTTCCTCCTGTTATTGCCGAGCTATAATTTATCCTTTGAACTAATGATACTTGCAACTGGAATCGTTTATTAACTTTACTGGATAATCTTTCGAATAACCCAATATCTTTCTTCTCTGCTGCGACTTGAATACACATCTTTCTGATAACGAACATTAAGACAAGTTTCAAAGCTATAGTTATAAATTTGTCGTTCGAATGTTGTTATTAATTCTAAATAGTCATAAGATTAGAAGCAGGAAGTCATGAGATTTTCAGTTGCTTTTGGTGAAAACCAAACGTAAGGAAAAAAAACATCCGACTTCAGATGGTCAGTCTCAAAAAGCATGGTGGTCATAATTTATAAGTAATGAACGGACAAGGGTCATCAAACTTGACACATGCTTATAAATGTCCTGTGATCAATAATCACAGTGGCTATTATTTATAGCTGCATTATGAATAAACACGAGTAAAAACGGTTGCCTTGCCAATGGCCTGTGGTCAAGATCGTAGTGATTCTAGTTTGCAACTCCCGAATGGACAAGGGTCACCAAGCTTAAAATGTGATTTAACAATCTTTCGTGGTCAAAATAACAGTGGTTCTAATTTCCGACTACACAATTGATGGACAAATCTCACCAGGCTTAACATATGGCTCATGAATGTTTAAAAGGTTAATTATGAGGACTATTAAGCAGGGTATAAGAGATTTCAATAACCTCATACTGAGAACCACCTCGTGTCTGTAAGCATCTTCACTTATTATGGTGCATGCGCAGTACAAGGTTGAGTATGTCATATTAAAACGATTTTGAATATGCAAATTAGCAAGTTACAAGACAACTATAGCTGTTATAAAGTCAGAACGGAATGTATCAGAACCATATTTTGATATTGTTTGGCGTTTCGTAAGTAGTGTGGTGCCACCGAAAATGGATCGCTTTTAGAAAGAGTGTTTGTTTAACAGCACTTTTCGACTCAAAATATTCATAGCATTCAGATTATCAAGATATGTTCAGATCGGGGATTTAGAATTTCCAAGACTGGGTTATTCTTTATACTTATGATATTTGAAAACAAAAGAATGTGTATCAACTTGGAGTACCAGGACCATTCAAAAAGAGAGTTGCAATAAATTATCCCAGCCGTGATGAGCAAAATGTGGTGACTTTTAATAAGTGAGAATTCACTAACTCAAAGGTTAGTGTTAAAATCTGTCCACAGTCCAGGAAAATGGTAAACAACATAATCAAGAAGACTGTCCATCTTAAAAGCGACAAAAACCTCGTATACACAAGTTGATTCCACGAGATAACACTTTAACCGTTGCACACCGCGAGAAACTGAAGAATGAATCGACCTCGAAGAAGAAAGTTCCACCTTTAGAAAGTGCTTGGATTACAAAGTATCGTATTTTTGAGTTAAATTGATTTTTATAACGTACGTGTTTTTCTTTCACTCTGAAGACATACCTTTCAAGTGGTTGGACGCAGCACCTATCGATTTCTGTGCGATCATACTTTTGAAACGAGCGCCAGGAAACCGTTGTCCTCGTACACTAAATGGATTATAGAAACTCAACTGTAGAAGAGGTGTGCTTTTAACGTAACAGCTTTACGCCTCATAGTTTTTGCAAAGGTCATTAGATGAAGCATAACTAGACGTGGCGACATAGACAGCAACGACGTGGTGAGGTTCCAAAATCGTTTTAATATAAGTACTCAATCTCTGTATTGATTAATACAAAAAATGTTATGTTTTCTCGAAGCACGAATAATAAATGCTGTCAAAATTTTTAATGTTATTCGAACCTAAAGTAAGGATTTCGAGAATGCTGTAGGGAAGACTTCTGGAAAATAACACATCGTGAAAATCATCAGTTTGTTTTGAACTTCGCATAAAGTTACACGAGGGCTATCTGCGCTAGCCTTCCCTAATTTAGCAGTGTAAGACTAGAAGGAAGGCAGTTAGTCATCAGCACCTACCGTCAACTCCCAAGCTGCTCTTTTACAACGAATAGTGGGATTGACGGTACTTTATAACGCCCCCACGGCTGAAAGGGCGAGCACCCGCAACCCTCGGATTACGAGTCGAGTTCTTTAACAACCTGGCCGCGCGAAAATGAAAGCAAATGTTTGTAAAAAATAAAAATAAAAACAAATAAAAAACCATACAATACACATGTAAAGTAAAATATAAATAAAAAGAAATATTTCCTTTCGATAATAATTTAATAAGGTGGGTGCGCATTTTTTTTTCTATGTGTAAAAGAAAAAAATGCACAGATAAAGTGCGCATTGGCTTGTTGTCTAAGTGAAGAAGACGTAAAAAAAGGCACTGGTTTGAAGAAACAGGAGAAGGAAAACGCGCGAAAATGCAAGTGTACTTTTTAGAAAATATTCATGATGATAACATTAAAAAATTTCAGCGACAGTCTTAACATTTATTGTATGAATTCAAAATTATGTTAACCTAGGCCTAAAACTTGAATTGACGATAAACGTTTTAGCGTGAAAATTTTTATACGGAATTTATGTTTGTCTCAATTTACTCAGAGAAACATAAATGTTGTTTGTCAGAGGAATAATGAAGTAGACTAATTAGAGAAATGATTACGGATAAATTCGAGTAGATTCAATTAATAACGTGCAAGATGGAAAACAAAGTGCATATATTGATTCTGACTGAGATAGGTAAAAAACGAACTAAATTTGTATCAGTTGGATGGATATAAACTGTTTCATGACTGTAATAATACAAGTCTGGGAAACTAACGGTTTATGTTAAAACCAATATACAAGTTATAAACTAGAAAATAAGGTATTGTTTGTTTAATAAGATAATTAATAAATGCATATCTAGAAAGAAGCGATGTAACAGCCATAACTGATACTCGAAACCGTTGGTACTTGGTGAAACTCCATGATTACAGAATTGAGGGATAGAAAGAAAACAAAGATTGTTGTACGTTTCAAAAGCACTTGTTTTTATTGCTGAGCACGGTTTCCTCAGTGAAGTCAAGAGGATGTATTTACAGGCGAAACGGTGGTGGTTAATAAATGAATTATTTGTGAAACGTACATTTGTCTTTGTTTTCTTCCACAGTTCTCATATAACAGCTATTTATATATACTTATACAGATTCACAACATAGCATAATGTTTAGGGACAACAAGGCACTGGTTGATCATCTCGGTTGTCCCATCCTCTAAACCAAACTAAAACTATTAAATAAAGAAATAATTAAAGTCAGCCTTTATCATTCATATATCTATCATGCTGTCTTTTAAACTCACTCAAATGCACTGCTTCCGAAACAACCAAACGCAACCCATTCCATAGGTCAACCACTCTATATGAAAAATAAAACTTTTTGTTGAAGACGGTTTTTACCTTGTCTAAGGGTGCATTTGCGTTCTCTAGTCCTATAATTCTAGCTATTAAATATGAAAAATGTTAGAAATTAGGGTTAAAATGTAAAAGACTAGGTCTTAGATGATTTGTACATGTTAAGAGGTAATAAAATTAAAAATGTAGTCTGTGCTGATAACAACAACCTGTGTACAACACTTTACTAACAGCCTGTGTACAACACTCTCCTAACAGCCTGTGTACAACACTTTTCCTCTGTTTTGTTTAGTTGACCAGAATTTGAGGGGACGTAAAAGTGAAGTCCTTGAAACAACACTACTGTGTCTACTGGATCAAACTTACCGGCTTTCACGGTGTCGAAACAGCGGGAGATAAAGGTAAATCTGTCTCGGAGATATCGTATGATCAGTCGGTCCTTCCGTACCTTCGCTTATGCCCTTGACAGTGTCACTGTGTTTGGATCGGCTTGAGATAAATGAACGCGGCTGTACTGTATTCTTCGGAATGTCGTGCAGCTGTCTGTCGGCGAGAAATCAAAATATATCGGGTGCACAATCTGGTGTGAGTTCCGTGAAAAAATCTGTTAGCGCGGCTTAGTAAGGCACTTGGTACTTGTTCCGCCTGTGATGCGTGTTTTTACAGTTCTGGAAATTAAACCTACTTAGAAATCTATGTTACTTAGATAGATAGATAGATAGTTTAAATTAATAAACCAAAGGAAGTCAAAGATTAGCCAGAATTCGCGAGTCTGTTTTATAGTGGAAAACGCTGAAGACTTGTACTGGATCTTTCAGAAGAAACGCCCAAATTATTTTATTTTTTTATTTTATTTTTAGGCCTACATAAGTAATCACAAGTTTCGTACGAATCGGTTTGTCGAACTTAACATGATAGAGGCAGCAGAATGGAAGGTAACGAAACCGGTTGTCGTACTGATGAATATTTCATATCGAAACGAATGAAAGAAACGTTCACTCATCTCTGACGATGTGCCTTAATTATCTTCCGCCGTATGAGAAATGAGACCACGAAGCAAACGGCAACTATCACTCCAACCAGCGCCGACTTAGGACGTTGCCACCGCCGGAAGACTTGGCTTTCTTTTTCCCGACCTCGACGAGGATTTAGAACGTGTGGGAAGGTCTGCTTGAAGCAGTATAGAAGAGGAGAGCTAAACCACGTGAAGAACGCTAAAACGTGCAGGCAGAACCCATACCGCGTGCAAGGAGAAGTTAGCATTAATCATCAGACTTTGGTCCCGCCGACTTAATTCTTTTGTTCGGCATTAATGTACCCCCTAAGAACCATTCTCTGCTGTGTTACAGGGGTATCATTCCCCAAACGGATGTGTCATGTACATTTAACTTATTGCAGGGTTTTGAACAGAAGAACCGATAAATACATACATTAGCGGGTAGCTCTGGTTGATTTAAAATGACAAATACATATTAGCTTTGGTTCTTGATGATTTAAGATGATAAATACGTAAATTAGCGGAAGTTCTGGCTGACTCAAAATGAGAATTTCACATTGGTATTGGTTCTACCTGATATAATGTGACTAAAACTTATTAGTTTTGGTTCTAGATGAGTTAAGATGACAAATACACAGATTAGCGGTAGTTTCTGGTTGATTTAAGATGTGTCTTCAACTAGGTAATTAGGGTTAACGAAAGTTCTGATTTCTTTAATTATTTATTTATTTCCTGACACAAGGATCATTCATATAAAACTAGGTACACGAAATGTCACTTTTGTGGAGTGATGTAACCATTAATTGACTTTAGGAAATCTGTGGGCGTAACAAAACTGTAACAGGTCTAGGGCCGTTGTCAACACTATTAGCCGTTACTGCTAGGTAAATTGAGTAACTGAGGTCATTTGGCAAGTCACCTTTGGTTTTCGGTATAGCAAATCAGTGTCTGAAATTCGCATCTTTTAACCTGTTCTAACCAGCTAGAAGAAATACCTAAACAACTAATTATAATTTTAAGCATTTTCACTTTACCGTGTCATCAAAGGTGTATTTCTATACTTTTCCCTAAACCATATTTTTTTTCCATCTCTCGTGAATGTACATTCTCTATTTCAGTCCCCCAGATGGAGCCTCTAGTTTTATAGCATGTTTTTAAACACTATGGAATATCCTCTATGACATTTGAAATGAAAATGAGGTTCCTGGGAAGCGTGAATGGCAGGATGAACATTTACATCTAAGCGGATAAATACTGTACATTGTGATCAGTATTTTTAAAAAAAAGTAAATAGCCACATCATTTTCGTGTTTATCTAGAGTTTTTGTAATATAATGAGAAACTGTTATTTTTAGGTAAAAAGTCATGTTGAATGTTGGAGATATATGTACATAAAAACTTGTAACTGTGTCCTTCTTCGAAAGAAAAAAATCGCATCTGCAATTAAAGAAATGGAAGTGTGTATTACTGTCCATGGACAGTAATTGTGATGCTACGAATCCAGTTTAGTACAATAATAAAAGAAAAGGAATGCTTGTTTGTAATGAATCACAAAACTACACAATGGGCTACCTGTGCTCTGCCCACCGCAGATATATCGTTGTGCCACTGAGGGTAAAAGAGAGGACTGATATATACCGAAGCGTTGTAAAAAAAAAGTGCAATCTAACCCTAAATACGTCGAGAAGGAACACGGAAATTGTACTTAATGTAATGTTCTTGTATTTAGGAAATTACAAGTGGCTCGAGTGTTGTTGGTGTTGAGTATTTTACAAATAAAAAACTGAAGTTCAAATCAAAACCGTTCGTCGCGTGATGACAACGACAATGTGTTATCGCGCTGCATAATCGTTGCATTAGGAAGTCTGACAAAGCAAAATCATGTAAGGTTATTCTGAATTGAAAATATGTTATCTGGATATCCCAGATAAAGGCCTTAAACGATTGGGAAGGAAGGTTCCAGACAGACAAATGTAATGTAAGCGTATTATTTATATAGATACGTAACTGCTTCTGCCCTGTTTGTTGTAAATCTTGTCACTTCTATAGTGCCATATGTGACGTAATGAAGATTTCCATCACCATTTAACATACCATAGCAGCGCCTGGGCACATTACTGCCCGTTTATTACCGGTAGGGGGTTATCACGCTGAAGAATTAACGTTTGTTTTTTTTTGTCTGATATACCTTTTAGTGTAAACAACTTACAAAATAATAATAAAGTCATTAATTTTCATCTGTTGAACGTACAGATGATTGGGGCAACATTTATTGGGATTAATTGCAATCTTGATGGTGTTTCTGTTCAAATTGTTGACTCGTATATTATTACGAGCCCTGCAACGAACAAGATCACGATACCACAAGCAATCTGGTAAACAACTAGTTTATAAAAAGTGCTTAAACTTCGACGACCCCGTCCGTAATTCCAGGGTTAAGTGCGCCAAGTGAAGCTAAATAAATTCAAGATGTTACATCATAATCGTAAATAATAAACGCTTGCAGAAGGCAATTTAAGTTATGATCTTATGAAGTATACAAATCGTTTCGTTTACGTTTAATCTTATATTCAAATCACCTTACGCATTCTAAACATTACGCTTAGGTTACTCAAAAGCGTTCAACTTGTTCTGTGTGTAAAATCATTTTGATCAGTCCCAAAATAATGGTTCCCCGATGAACCAGTGGTAACTTCATGGACCTCTAGTTTTTGTGTTGAATTTTGTGCATACCTACTTGGAAGTCAACTGGTCAACACTATCCACCGCCAATTCTTGGGCTATCCTTTATTAACAAAAAAGTGGGATTGATCGCACATTATAATGACCACATGGAAGAAGCAAGCATGTTTGTTTAAACACGCTAGTCAAACGCCTTAACGACCAAGCTTGGTGTTAAAGACTAAAGTCTGGTGTTCGATCCCTTACGGTAAAAAGAGTTTCTGCTAACAGAAATAACACCAACGCCAAAACAAGGACGATCTTTTTTTTTGTAAAACAGTAAAGCAATATGCTAAAAAAAAAGTCTTAAAACTACAATGGGGTGTGAAACATCAAAAGTCATTGTGTGTTGTATACAAGTATTTCATTTTGAAAATGCAGTAGAATAAAAAGCAATGTTATTTTCTCATAGCAAAGCCACATATGAGCTATTTAATGTGTCCACCGAGGGGAAACGAACTTTTGACCTCAACGTTGAAACTCCAATGTCTCATCGCTGTTCCAGAGGGGGACATAAAAGTAATAAAAAATTTAAACTTTCAGAATATTCAGGTAGAATACTCCTTAGTTGTTTTTACGGTCAATACTGGAATCAGAAAAGAAGTTCGAAATCAGTGAGCAACTTAACGCACACTTATAACAAATATTTTTAAAAAATTAAATTAAAATTGCATACAACTGGCCATAGTATTTATTGATATTGTTGTTTTGTTATCGCCAAGAAACGGAATGAGTAATCAGCGCTCTGACCACCACGGAGAATCGAACTCCGAATTTTAATGTTGTAAAATATGCATATTATTCACTCTCAGTGTTACCCTGGCCTACCATGGCCAAGCGCGTTAAGGCGTGCGACTCGTAATCCGAGGGTCGCGTGTTCGCATCCCCGTCGCGCCAAACATGCTCGCCCTTTCAGCCGTGGGGGCGTTATAATGTGACGGTCAATCCCACTATTCGTTGGTAAAAGAGCGGGTACCTCTAAGTTCAGAATAATGTCTTTGTCTGAAAGAGCAATTTTTTACCATTGTTGTAAGTATCCACACAGTAACATCTTTCGTGATGAGGTCAATAGCCTTCTAACAAAGGGTTGATGCTTGTACCCCGAAGACCAGTGTAATATCTGGTTTCTTGGAAGGCCATATCCCTGTATGTAATGTATTAATATCTTAAATTTCACTATGCAAAGTGACAGGTTTACCTGCTGGCAGTAAGAAGACTTGTTTTTAGTCGGCTAATATTAATGGACAAGCGAAAAATATCGTGCACAGGCATTTTTCAAAATAGTAGTTTCTAAAAATAAATTTGTCCATTCATATGAACAGGTAACGACCGAGAGTCCACACACAAGCGCATTCAACATTCAAACTCTTTCCACTTTCTATCCAATTTTAAAATGTGGATATACAAATAAGAGCCATATCATGAATGCAATGGTTTTACCAACACATTTAAGAAACTGGTATTGTAGCTTGCAGTTCCTCCATAGTCTCAATTTGAATCTACTTTAAGTGTCAGATTTGCTGCATAGGGAAACTGACGTAATGCATTTTCTATAACAAATGGCTGTTACAAATAATGATTTACAAGAAAAATTATACAAACTCACATACAATATTCAGTCTTTTATTTGGTCAGAACTGAATATTTTATCGACGGTCCAGGTCCACAGATAGGCAAATTAATTCTGAGTTGACATTGTTACACTTCGCATAAGCTAGCTTGCTGTCTATTCTTGGGTGGCTTACAAACTAACTGGAATGTCATGTTGTGGGTGATTTGAACTTGTTACACGTCACTTGTCCCAATTCCCTAGTAGTTTTGCTGGTTGTGTGCTGTAATGCAACGTATATTCATTTCAAATAGCCTGAAACTGAGTTAAATGATAAATTAATTTTAGAAGTTAAATAAATGTCGATATCTTTCCGATTTATGATACTTATCAACAATATTGATACATCCAGTTTTATATTTCAATACGAATATGTTTTAATATCACAATTTGCAATAACGATTATTTATAAGTCATGATCAACATGCAAAGGTTTTACAAACAATTTCGAGTCTTCCATTTGGTATGGAACTTCCTTAATATATTATTGAGGATCAGAACGAGCGAATTAACTCTGAGTTGAAATAGATACAATTAATTCAACAGGAAGCTAGTTTAGTTTAGCTAAGCTGATTAATAAACATTATAACAATCACATTTAAGTGCTCGAGGCTTATAGCATGGCTAGGTGGGTTAAAGGCTTTCGACTCATAATATGAGGGTCACAGGCTCGAATCCCCCTCACACCAAACATGCTCGCCCTTTCAGCCGTGGGAGCGTTATAATGTGCGATCAATCCCACTATTCGTTGGTAAAAGAGTAGCCCAAGAGTTGGCGGTGGGTGGTGATGACTAGCTGTCTTCTCTCTAGTCTTACACTGCTAAATTAGGGACGGCTAGCACAGATAGCCTTCGAGTAGCTTTGTGCGAAATTAAAAAAACAAACAAACAGTGTTACCCATTCATAACAATAAACAGATAGGAAATATTTTTTTCTTTCTTTCTCCAGCGTATTTCTGCTTTATCTGGTGACATTTGTGATTATTAACTCATCATTATAGTAGGTTATCGAGGCCATAAAATGTTCGTTTGATTATTCGTCGAACGAATATTCGACCATGTGTTTAATCAATGCGTTGGTTACCACTGCCATTAGAATCATAATGTATTGGCTGACCTCGTTGGATCAGTATGTCATGGCCTTTTAAATCGGCAGTTGTTGTTGTTTTGAATTAAGCACAAAGCTACACAATGAGCTATCTGTGCTCTGCCCACCACGTGTATCGAAACCCGGTTTTTAGCGTTGTAAGTCCGCAGACTGGGGGGCTCGGCAGTTAATAAAGTCATAACATGTTGATTGTTTGTTTTTGAATTTCGCGCAAATCTACACAAGGCTATCTGCGCTAGCTGTCTATGAGTTAGCAGTGTACGACTAGAGGGAAGGCAGCTAGTCATTACCGACAACTTTTGGACTACTCTTTTACCAACGCATAGCGGGATTGACCGTAAAATTATAACACCCTCACGGCTAAAAGTGCGAGCAGGTTTGGTGCGACGGGGATTCGATCCCGCGACCTTCAGATTCAGTCGAGCGCCTTAACCACCTGGCCATGCCAGGCCTAACATGTTGATCCAGCGAGTTGTTGAAATAGCTGGTAACTTCTTCTTGCTCAAAATTATGAGGCCTAGCAAACATTACTCTAGACTTACTGCCTATTTAAAACAAAAAGCGTTGATTCAACGAGTTATAGATATATCATGTGATTGAAAACCATTCTATTTATTATTAGCTTGTTCGGCTACGCGTTTCTCCAACACATTATGGCCCCTATGGCCGACTATCTCTAGGGCCATAACACATCAATCTAATACGTTACTATTCCAATGGTATATCATTTTCCGGGCCATAACACATCAATCCAGTACGTTACGGTTCTTATGGCCTACCATCTTCAGGGCCATAACATGTTACGGTTCCGATGGCTTACCAAATGGACGCATTTCTTTCGAAGTAAAAACTCATTCGGGCTGCCCATTTTCTGTTAAGTTATCATATCTATCGTGGTAACTTTTGACAGTAGTGTCTGGATATCAAAGCTTTTAAAGGTCTTTCTTGCTAAATTAATGTAGGACACACGAATGCAGTTGTTAACTTGAAATAACCGAAACAGCTTACGAGATTCTCTTCTTGCGATAATAATTCATTGGGTGTTGCGGGGAGGGATGGGTAACTACCTATAAACGAAACCTAATTCACGGTAACAAATTCTAATATATTACGCAGCCTTAATGGAGGTCTGAAATGTATGGCTTTTAGACGGTTTCCGGTTAGAATGGCACCATTAATAATAATAATAATGCCAAGTGAGATAAAAGTAATGGGTCCATGTAAAATTAACAAAAACATAAATATATATATATATGAAAGATGCAGTGCTAGTTTAACATGTCGATTTTGAAAACTTTACCTTATTATTTTTTACTACAAATATAATTTTTACTAGGCGCCAAACATCAACTATTTCCTTTGTTTTCAGGTTTTTCTTAAAAACAAAAACTTTATGTCACTGAACCAATTCGGTTTTTACTAAGAAAAATAAAATCACTGACGGATTTTAGAATTCGACTAAACAGAAAACAAAAAAGTGTAATTCTTCCAAGTGGGATATTTTTTATTTTTAAATAAATACAAAAATAAAATAATACAGAGAGGGCAGGATAGAAGCTTTTCTCTAGCCGTTTCTACTTGTGAAGTGATAGGCCAGAGGAAGGTCAACATCACCCATCGCCAGTTCTTGGGCAACTCTAATCGAATAGAGAGATTTGACAGTTATGTAATCTTATAATGTACCTATGACTCCAAATTGCAAAGACCTTTTTTTACTTTTTTTTTTTGGCGGCCAAAAAGTCACTCGGCCCAGGAGCTAAACCTGTGTATTTTTGTGTGTGTTTTGAATTTCGCACAAAGCTACTCGAGGGCTATCTGTGCTAGCCGTCCCTAATTTAGCAGTGTAAGACTAGAGGGAAGGCAGCTAGTCATCATCACCCACCGCCAACTCTTGGGCTACTCTTTTACCAACGAATAGTGGGATTGACTGTAACATTATAACGCCCCCACAGCTGAAAGGGCGAGCATGTTTGGTGGGACGGGGATGCGAACCCGCGGCCCTCAGATTACGAGTCGCACGCCTTAACACGCTTGACCATGCTGGGCCCGGAGCTAAACCTGTTGGCAACTGCCTATAAATTTACTAGACACAGATTAAAATGTCATAGTGTCCTCGTGCATTTATATCCAAATTGTTGAGAATTAACCCTGTATGTAGTTCTACGAGAACAGACACAACAACAAGCACGGGGCGTAAACTGTAACAAGGATTAAAGGGCTCAAATAAAAAATCAGCCAATATTTATGCCCGAATTAAATTTATTGTAAAAATGCACAAGCGAGCCCCTCAGTGGTATGTCTGCGGACTTACAACGCTAAACTCCGGATTTCGATACCCATGGTGAGCAGAGCACAGATAGCCCATTGTGTATCTTTGTGCTTAATTCAAACCAATAACAACACAAGCGATAAAATCCACGATACACAACTACCAGGTGTACTCTGCGTAACTAATTGGTTATAAAGTTTTGTATAGATTTAGGATACTCTCAAGATCTTTGCAAAACTAACTACATTGATAGCAACCTGCAGTACAGGATAAGTTGACCATAAATAACAAACCAACTCAACAGGATAACTTTGCAATAAATGACACACCAACTCAAAATGATAACCTGGCCATAAATAACACACAAACTCGACAGGATAAGTTAGTCATAAGTAAGACACCAATTCATCAGAGTAACTTGACCATAAATGACACACCAACTCATCAGGATAATTTGGTCACAAATAATATACCAACTCAACAGGATAACTTGATCATAAATGGCATACCAATTCATCAGTATAACTTTGCCATAGATAATATACCAACTTAACAGGATAACTTGACAATAAATAGCACACAAATGCAGTAGGATAATTTTATCCAGAAAAGTTCAAGTGACGTTGAGTATATCCAGAAATATTCCAGTCATGTTGACCAACGAACACTATACTTCGTGTGGCAAAATAAATAGGGCGGGTTGACTCGCGACACCTCTGCCACGAATGGATAATTCTCGAATTCATATGGATATAGTCAAATGCAACTACAGACTAAAGCCATACTATAGTAACGCTACACGTGATATTTACCGTTTTCTGCACGTTATACATATATAATACATACATACATATATATATATAGCACTCAATGTATTTAGAATATTAGACTCTTCAATTACAAAACTCCATATTCATACAATGAGAGTGAATGAAAGTATGATCGTACAAAACTAGTTTTTAAACTTTATCCATTGACAATAGTAAAATGTATTTAGTTTATTAATAGTTTAAAGTTTATGGTTCATAGAAAAGTCGCCTGTGTATATTTATAGAGTAAAACTGAATGTAATGCCCTTGACAACATTTTTTGTTGTCCGTATCGTCTACCTATCAGACTGAAAAGTTACGAACTCTGTACTTCAAGATTGAGCTACACTACTGGAAGTGCAAGGGTTTTAGACCTACCTTCAATTTGTACTGGGTTTTACTGCTGAAAGTGCAAGGGTTTTGCCTACCATTAATCTCTACTGAGCTTTACTACTGAACGTGCAAGGGTTTTTGGCCAACCTTCAATCTCTACTGGGATTTAATACTGAAAGTGTAAGGTTTTTGGACCTACCTTAAATCTCTCCTGGGCTTTACTACTGGAAGTGCAAGGGTTTTAAACCTACCTTCAATCTTCAGTAGGCTTTACTACTGAAAGTGCAAGGGTTTTTGGCCAACCTTTAATCTCCACTGGGCTTTACTACTGAAAGTGCAAGGGTTTTTGGTCAACCTTCAAACTCTACTGGGCTTTACTACTGAATGTGCAAGGGTTTTAGACCTACCTTCAAGCTCTAGTGGGCTTTACTACTGGAAGTGCAAGGGTTTTGGACCTACCTTCATACATTACTGGGGTTTACTACTGGAAATACAATGGTTTTAAACTTACCTTAAATCTCTACTGGGCTTTACTACTCAAAGTGCAAGGGTTTTCGACATACCTTCAATCTCTACTGAGCTTTACTATTGAACGTGCAAGGGTTTTTGGCCAACCTTCAATCTCTACTGAGCTTTACTATTGAACGTGCAAGGGTTTTTGGCCAACCTTCAATCTCTACTGGGATTTACTACTGAAAGTGTAAGGTTTTTGGACCAACCTTCAATCTCTACTGGGCTTTACTACTGAAATTGCAAAGGTTTTGGACATACCTTCAATCTCTACTGGGCTTTACTACTGAACGTGCAAGGATTTTAGGCCAACTTGCAATCTCTACTGGGTTTTACTACTGGAAGTGCAAGGGTTTTGGACCTACCTTCAAACTCTCCTGGGCTTTACTACTGGAAGTGCAAGGGTTTTAGACCTACTTTCAAACACTACTGGGCTTTACTGCTGAAAATGTAAGGTTCTTGGACATACCTTTAATCTCTATTGGGCTTTACTACTGAAAGTGCGAGGGTTTTGGACCTACCTTCAAACTCTACAGGGCTTTACTACTGGAAGTGCAAGGGTTTTAGATTTACCTTCAAACTCTACTGGGTTTTACTACTGGAAGTGCAAGGGTTTTAGACCTACCTTCAATCTCTACTGGGCTTTACTACTGGAAGTGCAAGGGTTTTGGACCTATCTTCAAACATTACTGGACTTCGCTACTCAAAATGCAATGGTTTTGAACCTACCTTCAATTTCTATTGGACTTTACTACTGGAAGTGCAAGGGTTTTAGACCTATCTTCAACCTCTACTGAGCTTTACTAATGAAAATGCAAGGATTTTGTCTATCTTTAATCTCCACTGGGCTTTACTACTCAAAGTGCAAGGGGTTTAGTCCTACCTTCTATCTCCACTGGGCTTTACTACTCAAAGTGCAAGGGTTTTAGACCTACCTTCAATTTGTATTGGGTTTTACTGCTGAAAGTGCAAGGGTTTTGCCTACCATTAATCTCTACTGAGCTTTACTACTGAACGTGCAAAGGTTTTTGGCCAACCTTCAATCTCTACTTGGATTTAATACTGAAAGTGTAAGGTTTTTGGACCTACCTTAAATCTCTTCTGGACTTTACTACTGGAAGTGCAAGGGTTTTAAACCTACCTTCAATCTTCAGTAGGCTTTACTACTGAAAGTGCAAAGGTTTTAGACCTACCTTTAATCTCTACTGGGCTTTACTACTGAAAGTGCAAGGGTTTTGGACCTACATTCAATATCTCCTGGGCTTCATTACTGAAAGTGCAAGGGTTTTAGATTTACCTTCAATCTCTACTGGGCTTTATAACTGAAAGAGGAATGGTTTTAGACCTACCTTCATTCTCTCCTGGGCTGTACTACTGGAAGTGCAAGGGTTTTAAACCTACCTTCAATCTCCACTAGACTTTACTTCTGAAAGTGCAAGGGTTTTTGGCCAACCTTCAAACTCTACTGGGCTTTACTACTGAATGTGCAAGGGTTTTAGACCTACCTTCAAACTCTAGTGGGCTTTACTACTGGAAGTGCAAGGGTTATGGACCTACCTTCATACATTACTGGGCTTTACTATTCAAAGTGCAAGGGTTTTCGACATACCTTCAATCTCTACTGAGCTTTACTATTGAACGTGCAAGGGTTTTTGGCCAACCTTCAATCTCTACTGGGATTTAGTACTGAAAGTGTAAGGTTTTTGGACCTACCTTCAATCTCTACTGGGCTTTACTACTGAGAGTGTAAGGTTTTTTGACCAACCTTCAATCTCTACTGGGCTTTACTACTGAAAGTGTAATGTTTTTGGACCAACCTTTAATCTCTACTGGGCTTTATTACTGAAATTGCAAAGGTTTTGGACATACCTTCAATCTCTTCTGGGCTTTACTACTGAACGTGCAAGGATTTTAGGCCAACTTGCAATCTCTACTGGACTTTACTACTCAATGTGTAAGGTTTTTGGACCTACCGTCAATCTTTACTGGGTTTTACTACTGGAAATGCAAGGGTTTTGGACCTACCTTCAATTTGTACTAGGTTTTACTGCTGAAAGTGCAAGGGTTTTAGACCTACCTTTTTGCTGGGCATTACTACTGAAAGTGCATGGGTTTTGCCTAACTTAATTTATACTGTGCTTTACTAGTGAAAGTGTAAGGGCTTTATTAACATGATAATACTATTTTAGAAAAAGCGTTGACTCTTGCTTATCGTCGCTAATGCAGTAACCCATAATTTTATTTACTGATGTCGAAAACGTCACATATACCCCAGTTCTTGAGACGATCTTTGAAAGTTTTGCTTTAAATGGTGTTACAGTGTGAGCTCGAGGGCGAACGATGCCTAATGCTGATGTTATCGCTTCATGACAGCTGTCTGAACAATTGGAAACTTCGCCGTATGGATTAAATACTACCAAAAAATAATAATCATCGATCGGTTGTTAAACGTTTCTGGTCACGTTTGAAAACTAATTGTACTAATAGAATAGAGAGAGATACACTGTATTAAAGCTGTATTAGGTGGAAAGTTAGTTCTTGTGAATCACATGACACTGAGAAGCGCCCCTTGTCCCAAAATTGCCATAAAATCAATTCACACTAATCCCCGAGATTCAAATGTGAAAGACTCTTCCCTCACATCTAAATTACATAACAAAATATAGATAGCGCACATTCACCATTAAATCTACTTGTAAGTGTAATGTAATATGCACATGAGTATTATTAGTATTTATTCACACTTTTAAAAGATCTATATTTATATAAGTAATATAATTCACCGTGCAAAATACTGAACATTTTGCGTAAAAGAGCCAATACTGCATTATATGAATATTCGAACCTTCTTATTTATATTATTTTTTGTGGCTAACTTACACATTTGAGAGTGGTTGTTTGTTTGTTTTTAATTTCGCGCAAAGCTACTCGAGGGCTATCTGAGCTAGCCGTCCCTAATTTAGCAGTGTAAGACTAGAGGGAAGGCAGTTATTCATCACCACCCACCGCCAACTCTTGGGCTACTCTTTTACCAACAAATAATGAGATTGACCGTAACATTATAACGCCCCCACGGCTGAAAGGGCGAGCATGTTTGATGCGACCGGGATTCGAACCCACGACTCTCGGATTACGAGTCGAACGCCTTAACACACTTGGCCAATTTGAGAGTGTATTCTGAATGTGCCATGTATGACTTGCTTTTACAGCAACAACTGTTTGTGTTTTTATGCATTTTGTATGTATTCATGTCATTCGACACAATGTTGTACTTTTAAGCTCTTTGTATACAAAGGTCGCTAAGTTTTACAAGACGATCGCATTCTAGGAAGTCTGAGGACACGTTTCCCCAGAATAATTTTTATCTAATGAAGGAAGTTTATTTATTGGCTTGTTTGTAGTATAGTGATTGTCTAAAGTATTATACGAGAGCGAGAGAAAATACGGCATGGCTCTGAAGAAAGTCTGATCCGATCTAATAAACTTGTTATGTATATGACTGTCAGTTACCATAGGTGATGGGTAATAAATATTAGTTAAATCTGGAATAAACATAGATTAAAATGATCTGAAAATAAATGCCAGCTAAACGTAGGGTAAATGCTCTAAAAGTAAATGGCAAATAAACATAGATCAACACGTTATAAAGGTAAACGGCAAATAAACATAGATGAAAACGTTATAAAGGTAAACGGAAAATAACATAGATTAACACGTTATAAAAGTAAATGTTGGCTAAACATGGATTATCAGGACTCGAGAGTAAATCCATATTAAACATAAACTGAATCTAAAAGTTAAAAATAAATTACATTAATCACGTGGAGTAGCCTGCTAGAGTGCGTGTAGTGAAAACTGTAATGTAAAGTCCAATTAAAGAAAAAGGTGTTAACCGCTTACTAAACAAACTAAAAGTATGAGGCACATACGAGAAATATGAACAGCTTTTAACCTATTCACTTTCAAGCAGAAGTTTGACCAATCATATTTTGGTATATCCATAGGGTTTTTTTAAATCAGTGAACGAGATTTAAGCGTTAAAACTACTGAGTGCTTGAATATCATTCACTTCGTCTTAGGGCTTATGAAGCTTAAAAAAGAGGCTTCGATACCCGCGGTTGGGTACAGTACAGATAGCCCATTGTGTAGGTTTGTACTCAGTAACAAATAGACAGACAAACGGAAGTCGACTTATATAACATTATATTGAGTGGTAAATTATTTTGTCTGTTGTTACAGTAAGTCTAAACAACTGATTGGTCCGGCATGGCTAGGTGGTTAGGGCGCTTGACTCATAATCTGAGGATCTTAGGTTCGATCCACTCGTCACACTAAAAATGCTCGCCATTTCAGCCGTGGGGATGTTATAATGTTTCGGTCAATCCCATTATTCGTTGGTAAAATAGTTGCCTAAGAGTTGGCGGTGGGTGGTGGTGACTAGCTGGTAAATTAGGGACATCTTGCACAGATAACAACTAACAAAAGAAAAGAAAAAGTGAAACCACTCTTAAGTTTCTATATACAATGCATAGTGAAGGGCAAACTAGTAATTAGAGAATTTTTATTTGTGAATCGTGTGTTATTAGGGACTCTCTACGCAGAGCGAAATGATAATTCCTCGAGCAATTTGTACATCAATGATTTAAACTTTTTCTTTAAGTCGATGTGTCGTGCATGCCATCGGTAATTCTAGGATTAAACAAGAGCAGACAGTTTTACTATTTTATTACAAGTTCCGGCTTTTACAATGAATAGGATTTGTTTTTATAGCAGGTACGCCATTTCGACACTGATACAACCAGTAATAGAAGTGTCGTACCTGTTCCGAAAACAAATCTTACTTACTGTAAAAAGCTGTAACTTGTAATGAAATGAACTGAATCAGTCAGTAAACTCAAAACGTAACTAGTTGTAATATTAGTTACTGATTTAATAAATCGTGGAAATGTTTTTCAGTCGTTGAAAGAAAACGTGCGCCCGGGTCTTCGTTGTGAACAAATAATTATTCTTGTGTTTGAACAGACGACACGAATTTTGAACTTTGGTGTCGAAACTTTAATTGTTTGGCAGTTTGTTTTTGTTGTTTTCTTTGAGTTCAAAGCTACAACATGGGCTAGCTGCACATCATCGTACATAATTTGCAACTGACATACCAAACTATATAGTATAGAGCAGTGGTTCCCAACCTTTTTTATGCCCCGCACCCCTAAAAACTTTTAATATGTTCTCGTACTCCATACAGCAGTTATTTATTTAGGACAGTACCCTTAATATAAACAACAAAAAAACTGAAATGTTATCTCGCACCCCTGATTGGGAACCACTGGTATAGAGGGAAGGTAATCAGTCTGAAGCACTCACCGACAAGTCTTGGGTTGGTTACTCGTATCTAACCGAACAGTGAAATTTGACTGTTGTTACTGTGGGGGCAACACACCGACTGGCCCCTCATATTGCCGGCCCCCAAAGTAATGTAAAAATTGAAAAGAAAAATTATACATTTCTTTATCTTATCGGTATAAACAGGTCTCACGAAAATTGCACCCAATAGTTTGAAGTGTTACAAACGCTCCTGGAGCGCACATCTCTTGAACCTCTTAAGTAGCAGGCCATGAACCATAAATTCTTGGGCTCACAACTCGGATAGCTATAGTTTGGAACTTTTATCAACAAGCCTACAGTAGTATTTGCTACGATATCATTGACGAATCAATTAAATTCAAGGAAACCGAAGACCCCAGAGAAGGAAGTAAAACACGCACACTTCCGTCCACCAGGGAAGCCAAACACTTCCTGCGAGCTCGATTAGATAAACTATACGATGAGCCGTAGCACCTGCCGCGGAAGATTACTGCGTTATTAGCCTCAAGATGAAGCTTTAGCCCTAAGGTGTTGAACGAGTTAAAACAAGAAAACATGCACGAGTGATAAATAGGCATAGATAATTTTCAGCGTATTTAATCTTTAATGGTAATATCAGTAAGCAAATAAAATTGCCCGATGTGGCTTTGTTATCAGAAAACACACAAAGTGCTTGAAAATATTTACGAAATGAATAAATACTAATAATTATTGTTGTTACCGTCAGCCCCAACAGTTTTCTTCGGTTGGCTTTAAGTTTAATTACTCACAAGGCTGGAATTTTCTATTTTTGTTTTGTTTTGCTCGTTTTGTGATATATATATATATATATATATCTTTATTTAACACTAATTGTGACAGCTGATTATTACTTTTAACAGGTCGTAAGCTGATGTGATGTCTTTATGTCTATATTCTATAAGAGTGTACATGTTAAGGCTGTACCATGACTTAATATCCTCTTATCTTTCCCTCTTGCCAGATACAGCAATGGTAAAAGCCATGTTCAGTTCTGATTCTAATTGGCTGAAAGTTCTACCATTTATTTAATACTTGAAATAGAATAAGAGTGAACGATCCTGGTAAAACGAAATTCGTTGTATGAGAATTCATAAAGGCGCCTCAACTGAAACGCGCACACACTTTTTTGACAAAAATGTGTTTTAAATACTCGCATTTAAACTGCACACTAGTCAATATTACTATGTGTCAAGTATTAATTATTGTTATTAGTATGTAATTTTTAATACAAATTATAACAATGAAATATTTTAAATTAATATAACAATAATTCTAATTATCAACAGCTGAGCCCCATTTCGCTCTGACTCCACTGTTTGAAAACATTCGTTTGCTTATAAATTATTCCAAGATGGAGCAAATACACATTGCAAATACAAAGAAACAGGAATGGGGTAAGTGTAAGCTATAATAATAATAATAAAAAAACGTAACTAATTTTGTTATAAATGGTAAGCAAATACAGGATGTGATGTCGAGATGACGTTTCGTTTTTTTAAATAATTAAGGACTATTGAAATATAACGTTTAATTATTTACGGAAGCGCAAGAAAGAAGTACGTTTAACGTGTCCATTACTTACCATTTGTAGATAAACGTAGACGTTGAAAATACCTCAAAATGACATTAGGTGTCGAATGATTGGTCACTACCTTCTCTTTTTTATTTCTACTTTGTTTATTATTACAAAAATTATCATCGTATAGTCTGGTAGACATGAAGCAATGCAACGTCGCCATCCTCTTCAAATTTGCCATTTTCATCTTAAGATGAGACGAGAACGTTATTGGAGGATGATAATTTTCATCTGGGCTTGAGGTTGCTGGTTCTTAAATATATATATTCTTCAGATGAAATACTGGTAACTGACACTTAATACAAATATCTTCAGTGTGGAATCAGCCCGGCATGGCCAGGTAGTTAAGGCACTCGACTCGTAATCCGAGGGTCAAGGGTTCGAATCCCCGCCACAACAAACATGCTCGCCCTTTAAGCCGTGGGGACATTATAATGGGACGGCCAATCCCACTATTCATTGGTAAAAGAGTAGCCCAAGAGTTGGCGGTGGGTGGTGATGACTAGTTGCCTTTTCTGTAGTCTTACACTGCTAAATTAGGGACGACTAGTGCAGATAGCCCTCGTGTAGCTTTGCGCGAAATTCAAAACAAACAGTGTGGATCCACAGAAGACTCAAGTCGACATCAACCTCGTTGAGCATCAGGCTTTTGTTCTTCTTACATGTAGTAAGTAAAATCCTACAAAAAGATGGCTTTTCTCACATGTAGCAAACAAAATTCTGTAAAAAGATTGTTCTTCTTACATGTAGGAAGTAAACTTCTCCGAAAGGATGGCTTTTCTTTCATGTGGTAAGTGAATCCTCCAAAACTACAAAATGCCTTCGATTCTTTGAATGTTCCAATACACTTGTTAAGCTTTTCAAGGATTATCAGGGGCTTCGGTTTTACCAACTCCTACAGTTGCACTTGTGATTTATCATCCTTTGAGTACATCCGAGTGTCTGGAATGACCGCTTTATGCATATGTCAATGAACTTAGAGTTCTTCCCCACACTAGTGTGAGAATAAACATCCAGTCAAAATATTGTACCACAATACAGTAGTAGCAGAACTTGGTGTGTGTCTAATGACCAACTCAGTTGACAGTCCTGTGGAAGCATGGTGTCTTGTTCCTCTTGGACTCATGAAGGTCGAGGTACAAGAACGATTTGTGTTGTAGCCACATCAGCACTCATGAAATGAATACATCGTTTTTCCCGAAACGTCCGTCATCTCTCGAACCTTTAGCCTTTCACCACACTTATTTGTTTATTTTTTGGATAAAACAAGTTTACTTAGACTGGCTCTGTTTACTTCGTTTTAAAGGAATATTTTCCATTCTCATGGTATTCGTTTGTTGATGGACATTTTTATAACTCATGTCTCTCAAGTACCATAACATTTTCGTTTGGCTGCGTTAATTATTCAAGACGTCCTTGTTGAAGTCTGTTACAATGTCAAGACATTTGACCTTTGATAGACAGCCAAAACCCTAAACGTTTTTGCCATGTCGATCAATTCATGCAACATCTCTCGTTTGGAGATTCGACTTTTATGCAGCTTTGTCCTCTAGTTTGTGACATAATTTGACTTTTATTTGGTATTCACAGGAAGACCATTTGATATGCACTCGTACTGACAGCTTCCTTTTTCTGACTTTCGCACAAAGCTACCCGAGGGCTACATTTGCAAACCGTTCCGAATTCAGAAGACTTGAAGGAAGACATCTAGTCAACACCCCCACCGCCAACTCCTGGGCTACTGTAATCGAGTAATGGGATTGACCGTTACATTACAATGCTCCAACGACTAGAAGCTCAAGTATGTTCGATGATGGGATTCGAACCCACGATCTGTAGATTGAGAGTCGAGTGCCCTAACTACCAGACCGTCCTCTGATAACACAGAGAATGGATTTGTACAAAATTATTTATTTTTAAGATTCCTCTCCACACACAATTTCAACAATAGGTGGAGCTCTTATACCTAAAAACAGGCAAAAAACATTTATTTGCAATAAACATAAAATGAATATATGAATTTTTTTAATGATCTGCGTCACCTGTCTCTCCTGGACCTCACTTCTTGCGCAGTCAGCTAGATTTATATTTTTGTGAATGGAAAGTATATTTTTACTATAGTATAAATGATACATCTAAGCTAAACATTGAAGTGTGGATTCTTTGTCGTGACTGACCGAGAGCGCATGACATGGTATTAAATATGTTTTAAATGTCACACATACACAAATGATGGTTTAACCAACTCCTATTTCTTGCATTAATAACTGAAAAGAAACGGTGAAAATGAACATAATTCCATTTTCATAAAATGCTGTATTTGATTAAGATATTAATACTATACATTTTCATTATTTCCACTAAAAGTTTGCAAAAATTACTGACTACAAAATTCCACACGGATTATGCCATATTTTCAATTGTTTGTGTTTAGTACTGATGTCTTATCAAACCTGAACCTGGTCTAAACTTCATCCTTTTACAATTAAATTGAACCAATTTCTAAATATGGTTGGCTCTTCTTGTTTGTGTGCGTATCATATATATATTGCTTCTTGTATACAGGATGACTCAGAATTAGGGTATTATAGAATGTATATCCATACACATTTACAGAGGTTGTTGTCATAGGAACCTGTACAGTCGTCTAAGCTTAATTATTAACTACTATCTAATTTTATTTGTTTATAACTAGATATTAATTACTAATTAGTTTCGATATTTTGTTTCGGCTACAAATTTAGAGTCATGTACAAGGAAATTCGGAGTAGGTCTAGTTCTGTGCTTGTGGTTGCCAAGGTTCGATCCTGGGTCTTCTTGAATAACCGTCTAGTGCTTTATCCACTGCAATAGGGTTAGCAGAAACGAAGAATAAAAACGAGTTAATAGTTAGTATCCAATTGTAAGTAATGAATAATAAATAATATAATAATTTATATTCCGATCGCCACAACGTTAACATAAGCATGCGTACAGAACATACTCAAATTTCTGCCGAACACTCAATCCTAAGTTACTTCTTACTGGTTACAAAGTGTCACTATGTCACAATTTTGAGAAACTAGGAATTATATGTCAGTTTCCTCGTGTTGTAATGGCAACAAACGTTTTGAGACACGACGTGCGTCGCAGGACTCGTTTATGACCCAGGAGACGCCTGCGAGTGACTTCTTTTAGAGTGAGTGTAGCAGAATACAGACGCTAATCACACTACGTTACCGATGTTCCAATGGCATGGACAATCGAGACGATAGGACAATATTTGCCCGTTGCAGATTTAAAACGTTGCGAATTCCTTCCACCTGACCTGCCGTTGAGGTCTTCTGTGCCTATCTTTATCTGATCCCTCCTTCTTGACATTACCGCCTGGGGTTGAACTCCTGACGGTATTCACTCTTGGAAACACACGAGCTCTCTCGCCGCGCAAGACGAGGTGAGACTTCGTAGAAGCAGGAGCGACAGAAGAGAAAAGAGAAAGAAGCTAAGCCTTCTTTTCCGCAAAGTCTTCCTCTGAACTCTATCTGTCAGAAGTTTTCCAAACAATGTAAATCTCAAATCGAGCTGTTCGGTTACATTAGAACACATTCATTCACTCTAGGAGACGTCTTCGCTCGCGAGTACATATACATGTTCTGAACTTAAAATCCTTTTCCTATATATTCGACATATTTAACACATTGACATATATTTCCTTACACCATCATAAGGTTTGGTAATCGCCTATTAGCGTATACCGTCGTTTTATTACCAGCATCACTGACTTGTACGCAGTTTGGCCGACAGAATTATATTATAGTTAACTTTATGTTCGCTAGATGGCAGCTGCTACTAGTTTTTGTATGTTATTGCACTTGTTCATATTTCAACTTCACATGAAAAGAACTGTTACAAATCTCACAAAGTCAAAAGCAAACGTAGTGTTATATATATATATTAGCTCATAATAAAAGCAGTAATCGATTCAACGTTGTCTAATGTAGTATAAAAATAAAGTGGTTTCTAGTTACGGTTATTCTTAACAACTAACTCAACGATTATTTAATCATTAACTGAGGAAAGCACGAAATAAGATTACGGTTATGAAAATGGAAGGAAATTAATTAGTGAATATTTCGATTTCTTTGTCGACCACGGGTTTCTTGTGTTGTGTTTTCTTTTAGCAAAGTCACATCGGGCTATCTGCGGAGCCCAGCGAGGGGAATCGAACCCCTGATTTTAGCGTTATAAATCCGAAGACATACCGCTGCACTAGCGGGAGTCCCATGGGTTTCTATCTTTCTCATTAACCTATTTTATTTTACGAACTGACTCGAGTAAGATGTATGTAATACTGCTAAAAAAAAAACACGTCATATAAGGTAAAAATGACAAAACAAACCTACATAGACATGCTCGGGGCTATGTGTCGCGCTTTCTTTAATTATGTGTAATTGTTCTGTTTCCGACATTATATCTCTGACTTCGCTTCCACCAGCTGCGTGCTTGCGTGTAACATCCAAGCGACAGCTGAGGAAGCGATGTTTTGGAAAACTTCGTGTTATCTTTTCACGAAATTTTACACAAGTATCAAAAAAGAATGACGTGTGTGTGTGTGTTCGTTCCCCTAAGCCTAATCAGAGATAATTCTTCTGTCTTAATGTCAACGTTCTTCACTTTGGTTTTCACTAATTAGCTATCTCAAAGAAGAACAAAAAAAAACTGCCTTAAGGTTTCACATCAAACTAGCGCAGAAAACCTAAACAAGAAGACTTAAAACAACCTTAAAAAAAGATACTTCACAAGCCGACATCTTTTATATAATCATCTACTGAGTTAACTATTTTTTCCGTAATATCTGGTTTTCTTTAACCTCAGTGAAATGGTTCGTAATATTCATTTAGTATTAACCGAACATTTTAAGCCTTCTATTATTGACAAATAGTTGGGTAAGATTTTTTTTCTTTCTATAAATAAATAAACCATGCAAATATGATTTTCAAATTTCTTTGTATCATACAGGGATTCTACATTTACACAGCGATTTCAGGGGCACTTGGCATCAAGTTAAAATAACAAAAAAAAAATGTGAAATCCAATCTTTCATTCGATCTACCACTTGTCACCGAGTTACAAGGGTTTCAGGAAGTTGTATTCCTCATGAGTAATCTTGATGGCCCCCTAGCGGAAGAGCGGTATATCTGCAACTCACATTGCTGGATGTTGTTTCGTTATTTTGCACAAAGCTACAAGAAGGGCTGTCTGTGCTATTCCTACAAGGAGTATCAAATCCCGATTTCTAACAATATAAGTTCGCAGACATACCAATGTGCCACAGGAAGGGTGGGGGGACTACATCGCTAGAAATGAGGTTTCGATAACCATGGTGGGTAGAGCACAGATAGCCCATTGTATAATTTTATATTTAACTTCAAACAGTCAGCCTTTATGAAGGATTGTTTGTTTTATTTGTTGTTGTTTTTCCGAAACCGATATAATTCAGCGACCAAGTGAATGCAAGTCAAGAAACGGTTAGTTGAAGAAAAGGTGAAGTTATTCTTAACGGATGATTTCTACAGTGTGGGCCCAGCATGGCCAGGTGGTTAAGGCGCGCGACTCGTAATCTGAGGGTAGCGGGTTCGAATCCCCTTCACACCAAACATGTTCGCCTTTTCAGCCGTGGGGGGGGTTATAACGTTACGGTCAATCCCACTATTCTTTGGTAAAAGAGTAGCCCAAGAGTTGGCAATGGGTAGAGATAACTAGCTGCCTTCCCTCTAGTCTTACACTGCTAAATTAGAGACGGTTATCGTGTAGTTTTGCGCGAAATTCAAACACTTTTCCGGTATCCAATAAATAATTTACTTCGTTTTAACTTTAAAATGCGAGTAAAATATTCAGTGCTGGGTGGAAAAAACATCAAATAATACAGTTATTGATTAACGACCGTTCTACCTGATATATAACGAAACAATCTTATTAACAGGCTGTCTCAAGTTAATTAGCTAGGCGCGAACTGGGGGCTATAAATCATAATCAATGTACTATCTTGAAAAACAACGTAAACCGAGACTTTAAAATTTAAGTTCATTAATCTTGGGATCGCAGTAGTATTTTGATGACAACTCTATTAGTTACGAAGCATGAGAAGTTTGAAAAAAATTATTTGTGATCGGCGAACATCGTAGTGTGGTTAAAGCTGTCAAATTATATATATATTTGTAATTTACTTGAACAAGATTAATATATTTGAGTTAATATTATTTAATACTCCGTTTCACACTTTCCTGGAATACCGAAAAGAATTGGTTTGTTTTGAACTTCGCGCAAAGCTACACGAGGGCTATCTACGCTACCTGTCTCTAATTGTGCAGTGTAAGTAAGACTAGAGGATGTTTTTCTTATAGCAAAATCACATCGGACTATCTGAGCCCACCGAGGGGAATCGAACCGCTGATTTTAACATTGTATATCCGTAGACTAACCGCTGTACTAGTGGAGGACAAGACTAGAGGGAAGGCAGCTAGTCATCACTACCGACAGCCAACTCTTGGGTTACTTTTTTACCAACGAATAGTGATAACACTTGACCGTCACATTATAACGCTCATGGCTGAAAGGGTGAGCATGTTTGGTACGACGGGGATTCGTACCCGCAACCCTCGGATTACGAGTCGAGTGTCTTAACCACCTGGCCTGTTTGTCTAAATATGCATGAATATATATATATATATATATATATACACTCTGCCCGACGCAGGAAATCGAGTTTCGTTGTAATTTCGTAAACTTACCGCCGTCCGATCGAAGAAGCCCCCCACACCCAGTGGCTCAGAGGATACGCCCGAAGGCTTATAACGCTAAAAAAACAACAACAGTGGGCACAGCACAGATAGCCCATTGTGTTGCTTTGTATTTACCTACAAACAAACCCACTGAAGAACAACGAAAAAAACTACTGAAAGAATTAGATTTGTAGATTTATTCCATGTTAACTTTTGTTGTTTTAAAAATTACAAAATCATCAAAGATAAGAGAAAAAACTTTATTGAACTTAGCTGTTGTTTTAAACTTGGACTAGATCCACTTGCAGGCAAAGGCATCAGTATGATTAGTCTTATGTCAAATATGGACTATATTTAGTGGTTATAGTGAGGGTGGACATGACGGACAGTCCCTTACTTTAGTGAAATGCCATAGAGAACACCTCCACATGTTACGTGGAACAAGGTGGAAAGGAGAGTTGAAACAATATTATAGAATAATTGAAAGTTTGTGGAGGAACTACGTACGATTGATTATACATGAAAATTTGTCTTCGCTTAATTAGGTGCATCAGGGAGGCATGGGCGTGGTGAACATTTTAACTCGTCACGCAAGATCGTTCAAGGTTTGTACGTACGACTGTGGTTGTCTTCAAAACTGCTGGTGACTTTTCTCTCAAATACACGGTACGTGCTTAATAAAATGTTGCACAGGAGAGTCAAATTTTCAAATCCCTCTAAAAATGTGCAAGAAACACAGAATAATTTTTGTTTCATTTGTTTTTAATGTTAATAAACCGATAACTTAGGTTTAACAGTAAACACGCCAAAACAGAAAATTACATTAGCTGAAATTAGATGAGAGGAAGCTTCAGTCTGCTAGTTAGAGTAACTGTTTCTTGAGCCCGAACATTGAGTCCAAGAAGGAAAAGATAAAATGTGAAGTTTGAATAAAGATAACCGAAAGATTATCTCATTACCATGTTTTAGAAGGAGAGTTCACACAAAAAGTACTTGAATTGTATACAAGTGTACGTGTATAGGATCGAAACACACATTAAGCTAAAATGCACATAATTCAAATCACTTTTGCTGTTTTTTCTGAGGTTGGCAATATAATTCTTGACATAAAACTTGTCTAGCAACAACAAAAAGTTACAAATAACATATTATAAATCACGACAGGTCACACATATGTGAAGATGAGTATCATTTTTGGCCGCTAACAACAACTTCCGGTCACTAATGAACAGCACTGCTTCCGCTGAGCGTTTAAAAAAAATCTAAAAACTTTGTTATGTCTTCCTCCTACCCCCCTTTTTTCGTGTGTGCGTTTGTCTTTGTGAATTTGTATTCAAATTATCCTTTAACAGAGAGACAGTATCGTGGTCTTGAATTTAAGGGTCATTTTATTATATCTTTCAAGGTTTATACTTCTGTACACTCTTCTGTGTAGAGCAGCACGAAACACGTGGCTCATTTATAATGCCAGGCCCGTCATGGCCAGGTGGTTAAGGCACCCGACTTGTAATCTAAGGGTCTAAAATTCGAATCCCCATCACACCAAACATGTTCGCCCTTTCAGCCGAGGGGACATTATAATGTGTGGTCAATTCCATTATTTGTCGGTAAAAGAGTAGCCCACGAGTTGGCAGTGGGTGGTGAAGACTAGCTTCCTTCCCTCTAGTCTTACACTGCTAAATTAGGGACAGTTAGCGCAGATAGCCCTCGTGTAGCTTTGAGCGAAATTCAAATAACAACCATTTATAGTAATAATATTATGGGAAAACGAGTTCCTGTTCAACTTTGTTTCTAAGTAATAAACCTTTATTTGTTGTTGTATAAATGAATTACATTTCAAATAAATTTGGCAACATTTTAATCGTAGAATTATCCATGAATTCATTTGAATACTCGGGTTTATTCTACGTTACCCGTCTCTAATGTAGAGGTGATAGACTAAAGAAAAGGCAGCTAATCAACATCACACACTGTCAACTGAGATTGACCGTCGCATTATGAGGTTCCCGCAATTGAAGGGTGAGCAAGTTCGGAGAGGGGCTTCGAACTAACAACCCGTAGGCTTCAGATCGAGTTTTTATATAGAGTTCTTAACCCTGTGAAGCGGTTATGAATACAGTATTTTTATTCAATACAAGATCCCTAAATACAACAACATTACCTTTAAAGCCACTACTAATTACTACTACAGTCCCGTGTGTACATGTATTTTATATAGTTTAGAATTTCGGGCGAAATTAGCAACTAGTCAACACCATCCACTGCCAATGTTTGGGCAACTCTTTTCACCAACAATTAGTAGCATTGACCGTGACACTATAAACACCCACCGTGTTTAAAGTGCATGTTTGGTGACACAGATTCCAAACTGCGACTCTCAGGTTACCAGTCGAGCGCCTTAACCATCAGGCCATGGATCAGAATTGAGTTATTCGATGTATTTAATTTATTACAATTTTCTCGTTTGTTTTTTCTGCATCAGAAAGCTACTGCTGCTTAACCTTTAAATTATCGGCTTGTTTCTTCACCGTTTTACTGGTGGGAGTCCATATACTGTATCATAATGAGTAGTTTGTGTTGTTACCTGTTATAACACAAAGTGCAAAGAACTGACACAAAATATAGGTGACGTCACTCATTTGATAAGTAATTAGTGTGACGAATTAAAATATTGATATCAATTTTATTAACCGTTCTGTAACAAACATTGTCATGAACCCACAAGCAATTTGGCTTGATGCATGAATATCTAAGAACAGTGACGAGTCTGGATGCTCACATCACCACAGATCAGGTTTCGATATTTGTGATCAGCACAGCACAGATAGCCCATTGTGTTGCTTTGTGCTGTTAATACGAAACAAAATTTAAACACGAACCTTATCGACTGTTCAGTAGTTGGTTAAACTGATAGCGCGGTTATGGCGATTAATTACATAATATGCGATATTCGTGCTAGTTAACTAGACGAACAATAAACCATAAACTTCGAATATCTATTCCCTTTCCACAAAACTCTTCTTACCTAGTTTCTATGGCAACCGTTGATGCACCGTACCAACTACTTGACGCACATCTCAGGCTCGTTTCTCAACTTAAGGCCAACATTTCCCGGGGTTTTGGTACACACTTGAGCTCAACATTCTGGAGAGGGACTAGACGAGCTGATGTCAGCGCGGGAAATGAGCCATACACAAACTTGAAACTTTAGCGACAACAACCCTTCAGCATATCAAGATGGTGACATAATACAGTAACTTAACTGTCACACATTAAGTAGAGATATGGTGGGGGTAGGGAGAATTTACTGTCAATCTCTGGATGAAAATTAAATGAATCACATTCTAATTAATATTATTTTTACATAAAACCTTATCAGATTTGTAAACTCTTGTAGCAAATAAAACGACAATATAAGACTAGAATGAGAAACAGAAGCATTGCACGTTTTAGTTTATAACCCAATTCTTGAATGAATGATTTTTTTTTTTTTTTTTGTAAAAACATTGAAATAATATTGGTTTAAAATTCCTGTAGCGAAGGGATGAAACGAGCATTTTTTATTTTATTTTTAAATTTGCGGCCGTTTTAATAAACCCAAACAATTATAAAATTATTGTACTCTTTTAAGAAAATCGAAATTCGACCAGTTTAAATTTCGATATATAAAGTGTGATTGGGTTTTCTTATTCTTTTCGAATTTTTCCGAAACATTTTCAGTGTAAATCCAAACCACTAGAACCTACAGTTTTAGTAAATCTTTTAGGAAGACGAACGTAAGATATTTCTTTGTTTACACACGATTTCTTCATAACGATCTCGACTTGCGCGTGTTTTAGAACATAGCCAACCATCTTCAGGTGCCTTAGATTGACGTTAACAACCGAGTCAAGAATGCTCTAGAGTTAAGTACTTGTTTTAAGAGAATTTAATATAAAAAATGTATTTGAACTCACGAAACTTAAGGCCATGAAAAGCAAATATTCGATGAAACCCGCCAAGTTTCAAACAAGTCTCGTGAGTCTGTCTGCGTGAGTGTTTAACATAAAAAAAAGTTTGGAAAAATTATCTAACAGTTTGGTTTTGGTTTGTTTTGAATTTCGCGAAAAGTTACACGAGGGCTATCTCTACTCGTCGTCCCTAATTCAGCAGTGTAAGGCTAGAGGGAAGGCAATAAATCATCACCACCCACTGCTAACTCTTGAAGTACTCTTTTTACAAATGAATAGTAGGATTGATCATACCGTAATAATGTCCCCACGCCTGAAAGGGCGAACATGTTTGGTGTGACTGGAATTCGAACTCGTGATCCCCGGATTACGAGTCGAGTGCCTTAACCACCTGGCCATGCCGGGCCTACGCTAAACATATTCGCACTTTTATCCAAGGGGGCGTTAGAATGTTGATGGTCAATAGCACTATTCGTTGGTCTCACACTGCTAAATTAGAGACGGCTAGCTCAGATAGTCCTCGTGTCGCTTTGCGTGAAATTCAAAAAACACAAATAAACAAACGTAGAAAAAACACAAGAAACACAAGTAAAAACAACGAATTATTAAAGGATAAAATAAAATAAAACTACAGAAAAAAACACAGTGGGACCTCTAGATAAACTTAATAAAAACAGCATATAACTCGACCTCACAGCTGAAAGGGCGAGCATGTTTCGTGTGATGGGGATTCGAACCCGCGACCCTCGGATTACGAGTCGAGTGTCTTAACCACCTGGCTATGCCGGGCCTTAATCTAACAGTCCTGGAAAGAGGCAACGGTAGAGGATCCGTGAGGGAAAGGTGATCTGTGCCCCCTTTCCTAATGCCGAAATGGAAAAAAATTAAAAGAAAACTTACCAGATTAATAGGAAATAAATAAAAAAGTAGAGATGTAAGTTGTAAAAATATTTTTATTCACTTTCTTGACGGTAAGAAAATGTATTGGTCATTAGGCCTTCTTATTGCTTGGCCCAGCATGGCCAGTTGGTTAGGGCGCTTGATTCGAAATCTGAGAGTTGCGGATTCGAATCCCCGTCATACTAAACATGCTCGCCATTTCTACCGTGGAGGTGTTATAATATGACGGTCAGTCCCACTATTCGGTGGTAAAAAAGTAGCCCAAGAGTTGGCGGTGTGTGATAATGACTAGATAGTTGCGTTCCCTCTACTCTTTCACTGCTAAATTAGAGACAACTAGCGCAGATAGCCTTCGCGTAGCTTTGCGCGAAATTCAAAAGAAAAAAAAACAAACAGAAAATCCTCACACAGTGACAACTACCTCCATTTCCGACCGTGCTATCTACCTGGTGCCAAACGTCGTATCATCAAGGTACTTGATAAAGGAGCCCAAACCACCTGTCATCTACGTCTTCCAACAACAGAGTTATCAATTAATTCCACTTTTAAATCCTAGGGGGTGGGGACTATCAGTAACCAACAAAGCGGGAAATGAAAACAATCTGTGGAAAAATTCAACTCTGACATCTGCTGGAAATGTGTAAAACCATTAACTCAATTTTAACTCATCTCAAACTAAAACTGTTATCCATTTCCACAGAAATCATACATTGGAGAGACTGTATATATATACAGACATTTAAATTGCTCTACTCAAAGGAAACGAATATTGCATAGTTATAAAGACCTAAACTATGACTGTTGCTGAGCTCACATTGTAGAAAAAGGACACAAAAATCGACTGGTACAGCTGATAAGGTTCTTCTTCAAAAACGCCCCCATGGCTGAAAGGGCGAGCATGTTTGGTGCGACGGGGATTTGAACCCGCGACCCTCGGATTACGAGTCGAATGCCTTAACCATCTGGCCATCCTTGGCTTAATTTGTTGTTATAACGCGAAGCTAAGCCTCCAGTGGCGTATATCTATACACAAAATGGTTAACTTTTCTCCACCCATCACGGGTATCGAATTCTGATTTTCATTGTTGCATATATAGTGACCTCTCATGAAAAACAAACTCGTGATCGAGACATGGAGGAAAAGCCAATATATATATATATATATATATATAAACACTTTATATGTCCATACCTTTACACTATTCTCATCGGTTTGTCCAAGGGCTTATTGGAGTAACGTTGAAACTTACCACATGGAAATGAGCCCTGTATTTAAATATCTGCATATATATATTAAAGAAACATTGATTGCTTAATAAGATGGACAACACGTTACTCTTGTATTAAAGCGATTCAGTTGTTGTTTGTTGTTGTTTTTTCTGAGTAACAAACGTGAACAACTGAAATGTCAGTGCACTATACGTTACGGATTGGTAATGACAAAACGAATTTAAATAAGTATGCTAAAACACGAGCTGACTTTGGACTCTTTAGAGTTATTTTTTCAGGATTTGAGTGTATCAGTATTAGGTCACGTGACAGGTTATATTCTCTACCCGACTCTCGTTTTGCTTGTTGTACATTCTATTATAAATTCTCCATATTATTTATAATCAAAAAGACGTAATTTACGTCATTAACTCTTAGTTATTTTGTTCGACTTAAGATGAATAATTTAGTAATTTTTGTCGCGTAATGTTCGAGGTTAGAAAATATTAGTAGAAAAATAAAAGATTAGTACTTGAAGTGATGTGTGTTTCACTCATGGTTTATTTTCGAGACGTTGTGTGATACTTTTTATGAGCGCGTAACGAACGCGCTGGTTGCAAGAATGGTGTATAGGAATTTTCATATATCTCGGTGTGTGTGTGTTTTCTTATAGCAAAGCCACATTGGGCTATCTGCTGAGTCCACCGAGGGGAATCGAACCCCTAATTCATATATTTTGGAAACTAATGTCACAAAAGATATGGAAGCATACTGAAACGATAGGAAGTCCTCAATAGCTGCGATATTTGAAAATATTTTAAGCAAAATTAAAATAAATAAATTTATCATACCTTTCCTCCTTTTCTATTAGTTATATTTTTGTGCGGCAGCAATATGAAGAGTGGAGCGTGCGTAAACCCGATTCGATTTTATTAATTATCATTGTGTTTTTCTTACAGCAAAGCCACATCGGGCTATCTGCTCAGCCCACCGAGGGGGAATCGAACCCCTGATTTTAGCGTTGTAAATCCGGAGACATACCGCTGTACCAGCGGGGGGCTTATTAATTATCAAGTACTTTACGAGCCTACCCTCAGATTGAAATTAGTTTAGGCAAGACTAGAGGTCTTGAGCATGGTCAAATACACCAATCGAAAGGTTTTGACCTGAATGAAAAGATATAGTTAGATCTCAAATTGGTCAAAATATGATGGAATTATGAGTTAACAGTTGGTACCTTATATAAAAACGCATGGTCATTCTACGAGCCATTATACCGTGGCTAAGATTAGTGGAAAATAATTTGGTCGGTTGTTGTTAAGCGCAAAGCTACGCAATGGAGGGCTATATGTACACCATTCACCATGAATATCGAAACCTAATTTTAACACTGTAAGCTTGCAAACTATCAAAGTTTTAATTTTTCTTAATATTTTATATCGGTCCGGCAGGGCCAGGTGGTTGGGGCGCTTGACTCCTTGTCCCACCCAACATACTATTCTTTCAATCGTGGGGGCGTTATAAAGTGACTTACGATCATTCCCACTATTCGTTGATAAAAAAGTAGTCCACAAACTGGTTGCGACTGATGATGACTAGTTGCCTTCTCTCTAGTCTGCTAAATTATGGACAGATAGCGCAGATATACCCTCGGGTAGCTTTGCGCGAATTTAAAAAAAAAAAATCATATAGTTAATTTAAAACTGATGAATAATTCTTACATTTAAATTGAGGTGGTAAAGCGTATAAAGATGTGATAATTTCAAATTTAAATCATAAAGCATTTGTGAATCAATAATGATAATAAAAAAATTACATTAATCTTAGCATACCCATTACGATTTTTTTTTCATAAACATACCAATAGTAGCATTCTCCATCCTTTATCTTGCATCGTTACAAACAAGGCTTATCAATATTATTCCATGATACGTATCGTTGATCGTGACTTATTTGCGAATTCAGTCACAATACATGTTTAAACAACAATATACAATTGAGGCGATGTTGGATATACAACACTATTTAGCTTGATGGTTACTATTAAATTTACTTAATAATTATTTAGTTTTCATAACTAGAGTGATAAAAGTTAATTATTTTGAAAGCAATAGTTAAGACAAATTTCGTTACTTAACTCGGTGAGAGTCGTGAGTTCTGCGTGTAGTTAAACTGTTATGGTTTTGAAGACTCCATCCTTCTCGAAATTTCTAATTTTTTCTCACTATGTGAGTATTGTTACATTATAGCGTCTCCTAGTTATAGAAAGTATAAGGCATCAGTTAGAAGATATATAAATATAGGCGACCATGTGAATGCAAGTCAAGAAAAGGTTAGTTAAAGAAACGTAAAATTATTCTTAACAGGTGATTTCTACAGTGTGGGCCCAGCATGGTCAGGTGGTTAAGACGCTCGACTCGTAATCTGAGGATCGCGAGTTCGAATCCCCGTCACACCAAACATGCTCATCTTTTCAGCCGTGGGTGTGTTATAACGTGACCTTCAATCCCACTATTCCTTGGTAAAAGGGTAGCCCAAGAGTTGGCAGTGGGTGGTTATGACTAGCTGCCTTCCCTCTAGTCTTATTGTTAAATTAGGAACGGCTAGCGCAGATATCCCTCGTGTAGCATTACGCGAAATTCAAACACAAACAAATAAATAAATAATTTACAGTGTGCTTCACAGCTGTATTTTAACAACAAAATGGGAAAAATAATATATCTTGTCAACTGGGTTTTAAAGTAACTGAACCAGTCTGTGTGGACTATTGACAAAAAATAAATATATTTTAAAATGAAAATAAACGATTTGGAGACTTGTTTACCGTCACATCTTTTTGTATAATGGGTCGATATTTAGTTTGATAATGATACCAGAGTAATTCCTAAGACTATTAACAAATTATAACGTGAACCACAAGTCTCGTTGTCTTCAGATGGACATTTAATGGAAGAATATCGTGTTTGGACATTTTCTGGACACTGGCTCTACAAGCAAAGGTTAAATCACGTCGACACAGACTAAACAATTTAGTCTTAACTACATACATAATGGAGATTTTGCGTGACCTAAAACTAGACAACAAATTGGGAGAAACCTCCTCCAAGTGTGCATTTTATATTTGTTAGAAGAGCTATCCATTGAGGCACGCAAGATAAAATATACCGAGAGGACTGTGAGAAATGAATGACGAGGAAAGTGGTTGTTTGTTTGTTTTTTATCAGATTCTGATCAATAAATATAACAGGTCTGCTTCTTTGTCAACTCAAAAACACAATAAGAGACTGAGATTTGGCATTGTCAGAGTCAAGAAATGTTATATAATTTTCTAATATCTGGTTTCTTTCTGGTGGAGTTATGTGCTATTTTTATTAAGTTTATCTAACGGTCTCTCTGTGTTTTTTTCTGCAGTTTTATTATATTTTATCCTTTAATAATTCGTTGTTTTTGCTTGCGTTTTTGTTGTGTTTTTTTTCTACCTTTGTTTGTTCGTGTTTTTTGAATTTCATGCAAAGTGACGCGAGGACTATCTGAAATAGCCGTCCCTAATTTAGCATGTTTGGCGTAGGCCCGGCATGGCCAGGTGGTTAAGGCACTCGACTCGTAATCCGAGGGTCAAGCGTTCGAATTCACGTCACACCAAACATGCTCGCCCTTTCAGCCGTGGTATGGTCAATCCCACTATTCTTTGGTAAAAGAGTAGCCTAAGAGTTGGCGGTGGGTGATGATGACTTGCTGCCTTCCCTCTCGTCCTACACTGCTAAATTAAGGACGGCTAGCGCAGATTACCCTCGTGTAGCATTGCGCGACATTCGAAAACAAACAAATATTTGGTGTGTGTGTGACGTAGATTTAAACCCGTGACCCTTATATTACGAGTCGAGCTCCCTAATCACCTGGCCCGTTCTTATCCATCTGTTTTCTTTAATATTCTCCTTCTTCCTTCTTCTTCTAATGTTTGTGTAGTTGTTGTTGTTTTTTCAACTCTAATTTTTTTCTACTTTGTATCAAAAAGCTGACAATCGGAACCAGAAACACACTCCATTCTGAGGACTTTGAAATATTCCTTTTCCCATATACGCCACTCCTAGAAATACCGGACTGTTTTTATACCGTTCACTGCCGATGGGGTCCAGATATTGCATTGTATTGATTAGTTTTGCGTATTTACCTGAAAACATCCAGTGTAAAAAATTGGCAAAAATATACTAATTTTATACCCGATATACACAAGGGACTTCAGTATGAATTGATGAGATTAATTAATAACCGAGAATTCACGGTTCACGTCCCACTGCCGCAAGACCACGCTCTGCAATTTAGGGTGGTAGATGAGTTATAATAGTGACAGTCAAGTCACTCTATTCTATTACAATAGTCCACGAGTTGGCAGTTGGTGCTATTAACCTGTTTTGGCGTTTACTCTATTGGCTCAAAATTTGGGACGGCTAGTACCGATAATTCAGTTATAGCTTTACGTGAATATCCAAAAATAAAAAAATAGGAAAAATTTGTTGGAATCTTAATGACTCATATCTTATTTCAAGCCACATATCCAATAACGTTGTCAACTCAGAATGATGCATAAGTAATTGATAAAAAAACTCTGAAAAGCTGATAAGGTCTTTCTTGGATTCTTTAGTCGAATACCGTATGTGATATAGCATAGTTAGATAGACTAGAATCTTATAAGGTTAGTTTTAACTTATAACCAACATGAACTTTAGCTACATACAGTCATGTGAAAAAGTTATGACACCCTATGAAAGCCTGTGTATTTTTATGACATTTTTGGATATATAGATATTTAATCTCAATTTTACTGAGAGATTATAGGGATATAACTAAACAATTAAAACTGGAGAAATAACTTTTCAAGATCTTCTGTACATGCAATTCTACAAAAATCCATATTCTAACTGAGGAAAAAGTTAGGACACCCCCATATTTATTCCCACTTAAAATGGTTCAACTCACACACAATGGTATCACACCAGTTGTACATGATTAGAAGATCGTTACTCAGCATTTTGAATGAGGGAGTCTTGTTCTATTTAAACCTCAGACATTTAGTTTGGTGTTCTCCTGACTGTTGAAGTGAGAGTGAGAGTGAGAGCAAAAGAGCTGTCTGAGGCCTTCAGAAAGAAAATTGTAGCAGCTTATGAGTCTGGTAAGGGATTTAAAAAGATTTTGAAATCAGCCATTCCACTGTCCGGAAAACAGTCAACAAGTGGAGGGCTTTCAAAACAATTGCCAACATGCCCATGTCTGGTCGTCCAAGCAAGTTCACCCCGAGAGCAGAACCGCAAGATGTTAAACGCGGTCTCCAAACATCCTAACATGTCATCACGAGACCTACAGCAGGCTCTGGCAACTGTTGATGTGAAAGTGCATGCCTCTACAATCAGAAAGAGACTGCACAAGTTTAACTTGCATGGGAGGTGTGCAAGAAGGAAACCTTTGCTCTCTAAGAGAAACATCAAGGCCAGGCTGAAGTTTGCCAGAGAGAATGTAGACAAAGACCAGGACTTCCGGAATAATGTTCTTTAGACAGATGAGTCCAAAATTGAATTATTTGGACACCAGAACAGAGGACATGTTTGGCGTAAACCAAATAAAGCATTCCAGGAAAAGAACCTCATACCAACTGTGAAGCATGGAGGTGGAACTGTCATGGTTCGGGGCTGCTTTGCTGCAGCAGGACCCGGAAAGCTCACAATAACAGAATCCACCATGAATTCTACTGTGTATCAGAGGGTGCTTGAGGATCATGTGAGACCATCTGCAAGAAAATTAAAGCTGAAGCGGAACTGGACCCTGCAACACGACAATGACCCGAAACATACCAGTAAATCCACCAAGAACTGACTGAAAACTAAGAGATTGAGAGTCCTGGAATGGCCGAGTCAAAGCTCAGATCTTAATCCCATTGTGATGCTGTGGGGTGACTTGAAACGGGCTGTACATGCAAGAAACCCCTCAAATATCTCACAGCTGAAAGAATTCTGCATTGAGGAGTGGGGCAAACGTTTTCAGACCGATGTTAGAGACGGGTAGATGGCTACAAGAAGCGTCTCACTGCAGTTATTTCAGCCAAAGGGGGTAACACAAGCTATTAGGGGGTAAGGTGTCCTTACTTTTCCTCAGTTAGAATATGCATTTTTTAGAATTACATTTACAGAAGATCTTGATAAGTCTTTTCTTCAGTTTTAATTGTTTAGTTATATTCCTATAATCTCTCAGTATTGTTGAAATTGAGATTAAATATCTATATATCCAAAAATGTTACAAAAATACACAGACTTTCATAGAGTGTCCTAACTTTTTCACATGATTGTATATTACGATTACCTCAAATGGCGTTGGCGAACCAGCTTGTAAGCAAATTCTAAGTGGCATACATCGATGTATTTTTTTCTCGAGGGGAAGCTCTTCGTAAATCCAAAGAAAGATGGGAAGAATAGATATATATTCATCTGATTCGTATTTATATTATTGTATTATGATCAGAGGGGTGGTAGCCAGTCAGCAGCACCCACTGAAAACTTGACTGTCACTCCTATAGTTCGACCACAGCTTAAAGTTTGGAGAATATTTGGTGGTAACGCAGGTATTCAAACCCATGTCGCCAGTGACAAAATCTCGCACCCCATACCAATATAGAAGTGAAATCCTAAAATCTCCATAACGTATGAGAGATAAAATATTTTCGCTTGTTAACTCACGATTATCCTAACTCACTTACTGATATTCGATATGTGTGAAAAAACAACAACACAATAATGTTACATTTCATTGTCGGAAGTTGGAGTTAGCAATTTTAAGAAATAAAATTTTAAACGGGTCTTACGAAAGTTTCAATCCGAGAAACCTGGTCTCTGTTTCTTTAACAATGTTTCTCTTTAGTTCCCTTGCTGAGGGCTAGATGTCACTTCTACTCTTTAATCAGTTATTCTCATCTTTAGATTCCATATCGAATCTAATTCAAATAATTTGCCCTCCCTTCAAAATTCGTTAGTAATTCTAAATTAAATCAGCTGTCTTTGTCTCAAGATTATGTAGGCATTCTAAGCCTAATCAGTTCTTCGCTTCAAGGTCGTACATATCTGCTCTAAACCAAATTAATTACTTTTTCTCGTCATAAGTTAGGCAAATCAGTAGTCATCGTTTCAAGATTCCGTAAGCCTAATCAGTAGTCCTCGTTTCAAGATTTCACGACCATTTTGAGCTGGAATGTTTCTTACTTCATCCAAGCAGGTCTTCAACAAGTGAAAAATAAACGTTACTCTAAAAATAAACTGTGCTACTCTAGAGAATACAGATGTGACATGAAAATAAAGTATTCTGAGTATGAGAAAAACTCTGTTGTCTGTTTTGTGTTTTAGTCACACACAAACACACTACAATCATTTTTATTTCTTATTTTGGTAAGTGTTAGCAAGTATGCCGAATTTTTCGTGATAAAACTATTTTGATAAAACGAGTGCAGTTCGAAAAACACTTATTTCTCTTACATAGAAGTGCTATTAATAACTTATATTTATATTATGGGTATAAGAATTAATATTTGATCTCACGAGATTTTCTATAGCAGATAATCAACGCGGAGATCTCTTTACGTCGAAAGCCTTATGTTATATAGTTAATAATTATTAAACAACTTGAAGATACCATTCTATTTGATATGTCATGTGAGTTGTACTCATGAGCTTTTGAAATGAAATAGAAAAACTCGAAGAGCCATCGTAACTGGAGAAGTGTTAATTACACACAGGAAGTCGTATTAGCATCTTAGCAATCAAATTGTTGATTAGTTTTAAAGCCACGAAGTCCAATCTGATTACCATTTTAAACTATCGATTAAATCTTTTTATTCCATCTCAATTTAATTCTGTATTTCACAGAATAAATAATATACGATATTTACTCAGAAAAATTCCATAGGGCCTAATTTAAGTCAGTATTTATCTTAAATATATATATACAAAGTTTATTCGTGTAAATTTGCTTATTTACTGTTTAGCACAAAGTTGAATAATGGGATATCTGTGCTGTGCCCACCACGATTATCGAAAACCGGTTTTTAGCGTTATATGCCCTCAGACTTACGGCTGGGCCATTGGGGAAGATCCTGACTTAAGACTAGTATGCATCTTAAATATAAAACTTACACAAAATTTAATCATGAGCATATGATAGGACCAAGCATATAATTTACATATATTTATATATATATAAATCTCATTGAACACAAGAATAATCAATATCGTATCGAGCCTTAAACGTATTGATTGTTGTGTTTTGAATTGCGCAAAGCTACATGAAGGCTATCTGCGCTATTCGTACCAAGTTTAACAGTGATTTACTAGAGGCAAGGCATTTAGTCAACAATAACTACCACCTCTATTCTTTTACTAACGAATAATAAGATTATTAGTGGCAAGTATGTTCACGACGGGGTTTGAACGCGTGACCCTCAGATTGTGAGTCTAGCACCCTAACCATAAGACCACATACATACCTTTGCTACAGAAGAGCATTCACCATTCATGTCTGACACTGAATTTTAACTTCAAGTCGTCTTTAGAAATGTATTAAAGAAAGTGCATGTAACATAAAGTGAAAACCCGACATGGCCAAGTGGTTAAGGCACTCGACTCGTAATCTGAGGGTCAAGGGTTCGAATTCCCATCACACCAAACATGCTCACCTTTTCAGCCATGGGAGCTTTATAATGTGACTGTTAATCCTACTATTCTTTGGTAAAAAAGTAGCCCAAGAGTTGGCGGTGGGTTGTGATGACTTGTCTTACACTGCAATATTAGGGATGGCTAGCGCAGGTAGTCCTTGAGTAGCGAAATTAAAAAAAAAAAAAACCAATAAACCATAAAGTGAACTTAAAGTGACAACATTTTAAGTTAAGTTTTGAATAATTAGTGAGTTTATTGCATCATTATAATTTTCCCCTTTCAGCTCTTCCAATTTCACAATTAAAGCCGATAAGCAAGAACTTCATTAAATACTCCAAGATATATCTGGTAGGTCAAAGGATAAGTTGCCTTTATGTTAATAATTTTCATATTGTTGGAATAGAAACACTTAGCGATTAGTTTAATTTTTGGTGTCAAGTTTGAACAGTAATTACATGATTTTTTGTTTGGAAATTTCGCACAAAGCTACTCGAGGGCTATCTGTGCTAGCCGTCCCTAATTTAGCAGTGTAAGACTAGAGGGAAGGCAGCTAGTCATCACCACCCACCGCCAACTCTTGGGCTACTCTTTACCAACGAATAGTGGGATTGACCGTCACATTATACACCCCCACGGCTGGGAGGGCGAGCATGTTTAGCGCGACGCGGGCGCGAACTCGCGACCCTCGGATTACGAGTCGCACGCCTTACGCGCTAGGCCATGCCGGGCCCAGTAATTACAATATAATGTTATGAAAATAACTTATTAAAAGTTTAAATTGAATGCAGTTTATTATCTACTGCACGTAACATAACTGATGACAAATTTCAAATTAAAATATAAAAAACAAAACAAAGATAGGAAGCTTTTCAAGAAAAATTATCCCCGAATGTCATAACTTATTTTATAAAGAAGTAAAAACAACTGGAAATGCTATTGAAAAAGGAATTAAGTATTGAACGGGCAGAACGTCTGACGTGTTTAAAAGATAAGCAAACCCAATTAAAAAGACTCAAAACACGAACGTTTGAGATGAAAGTTTCTCGGATCTACACTGAAAAGTGACAATGAATATAAAGTTTGGATAAATTGTTTAAAACACGCCACCTTTCGAAAAGCGTCTGTGACTTGAACTGACCTTGAAATTTGCAATTTTCCCTGAGGCGTACGAGTGAAACGTCTTTTTTGTGAAGATTCGTGTGTTTAACTGACAAGTTGTGGTACTAATGAGTCGAAAGTTTAATTTTATCGTATATTGCAGTTGTTGTACACATCACGTTCTTCGGAAAGAAAAAGGAAATTGCACACGCACACGCAAAAGGGGAAGCGTAGAAGCTACAATTTTAATCACAGCTCTAAGCCTAACCATTTCGATCTATTTGGTATTCATCATGGTAGATTTTTGTAAACTTCTGTTCGAAACTCAGATTAAGATATGTCGTTAATATTAATGTTGTATTGTTTACACCAAATGTTTTAAGACTTATATAACCTTACCATACATTTTCCTCTTGTCAAAATAACGAGGTAAGGTCATTAATTGATTTATGAAAACATATTCATTAGAATAAGCTCGCCTCATCTTGGGCCTGAACTACGACTCGTACTAGTGGCAGAATTGTTAACAGACACTTTACATGAGGATTAGCAGTTGATATAAAAACATTAGGAATACGTGGAACGGTTGTTTGTTTAAGAGCAGAGCCACATTGGGCTAACTGTCGTGTCCATTTCGGGGAATTGAACCCCGGATTTTAGCGTTGTAAATCTGTAAGTATACCGTTATCCCACTGGGAGATATGAAGAGTGTTAACCCTTTGTCCAGGGTTAGCTCGCAAGATATCTTGTAGGAGATGGAAAGTTGAAGTTGCCGCCCTATAAGAAACAACTTCTTATTAGATAATGGAGTTTTAAATAGAAACTCAAAACGAAAACATTTTAAAACTTTTAATAAGCATGTACTCGCTTGTTCTCTAATTAGGGATCACGTGGCTACTTAAACGTTATTTATTTACTGTGTCATATAAATGTATAATAATGTTTAGCGTCTGTGTGTGAGCGTGTCACATAATTTCTAAACCGATGGTCGCACCAATTTCTAAATGGAACCTAACAACTCGTTTTTGTTTTGCTTGTTAAGCGCAAAGCTACACAATGATCAACCAATGCTGTTCTCACCTTAGTTATCGAAACCCGGCTTTAAGCGTTTTAAGCCTACAGACATATCGTCGAACCAGTTTTTTTTGGAGGGAAAGCAATTAATTATTTTGAGACGTTGACTCTCCAGAAATCCCTCTCTGTCTACGGTTTTGATAACAGATAAAAATTTAAGTTTATGCATTGTGAATTATTTTCTAATAACATGTTGTTTTACTTATATTCTTTGACAAGGCCTTTTTATATTTTTACTGTTGTGTTATGTGTTTTTGTTTGTTCTTTAGAGTAAAGTTACACGTCAGAATCCGATTTTTCTCTTTATAAATGATGGCACATGGATTTTGTCAGAAAATTTCTTAGTGTATAGAATATATCAAAGAGTAAAATAATATTTCTGAATAATTTTAAACATAGCTACAAGGCATAAGACATTAGTATTAGGCCTATAATATTTTTGAATAAAACCTTTTTTACGTAAGTCCCTAAAATGTTGACGAATTAGAAGATTCGATAATAGTAGTATTTTAAATTATTACTATTATTATACAGTATTCTAATACCTGAAAATTACTGAGGGGCTGGCCTAGCATGGCCAAGCGCGTAAGGCGTGCGACTCGTAATCCGAGGGTCGCGGGTTCGCGCCCGCGTCGCGCTAAACATGCTAGCCCTCCCAGCCGTGGGCGTGTATAATGTGACGGTCAATCCCACTATTCGTTGGTAAAAGAGTAGCCCAAGAGTCGGCGGTGGGTGGTGATGACTAGCTGCCTTCCCTCTAGTCTTACACTGCTAAATTAGGGACGGCTAGCACAGATAGCCCTCGAGTAGCTTTGTGCGAAATTCTAAAACAAGCTACTGAGGGGCTAGATCAGGGTTTATCAAACTATGGTACGTGTTTCGTCAGTGCTACGCCGGTTGTCAACTGTTACACCAAGCGAGTCATCTGTACGACACTAGCTGTTAAGTTGAAAACTATTTAGTGGTACAATAATTATAATTCGATCAATATTTTAAAAGTGGCACGCAGAAACAAGTTTGAGAATCTCCGGACTACATAAAGAATATAGTGTTAAAAAACATCCTAGGCCTAATATTAATGTCTTATAATAACTGTAATTAATTATAACTATACTTCATGGGTTTGAAGAAAGGCGTTTAAAAATAAAAGTTTAACGATTTTTTAAGAGATAAATATTTTTCAGATAAATAACCTTTTATAAATTCTTATAAGTTGTGAATCTTCGAAACGATCTTCTGTGGAACGTAAGTTATTTCTATGAATCAGAAAGTGTTTTAGTAATATTTCTACAGCAATGTTCGACTTCGACATTTACACACAACCATCTGTTGTGGTGTAGTCATTTGTTTTGGCGCAGATAGCCCAGTTGCTTTGCGCCATAAATCACCAAACCAACCAACTGTTGTGGTGTGAATTCAAATACACTAAGTCTAACAACGTATTTATAAGATCATTTTTGTGCCATTAAGGACAAGAAAACCTTCACGATAATATTAATATGATACATGATTGAAATACGTTAATCTTAACACTGTGTTTTGAATAAAATTTTGCCATGAGACATACAACCTAACGATAAACATTACGATCTTTTACAGGTTTTATATTTTCTCCGTACAAGAATAACAAATATACACACCCGCACACAAGAGAAAGAAACTGCTATATGAAAAATGTATATTTACTTAGTGTCGTTTGTGGTTATTCTACCTATTTTACTTAGTGTTACGAGATTATTCTACTGACTTACTCAAGGTGTCGTGGTTATTCTACTGATTTACTTAATATATCATATGGTTATTCTACTGATTTATTTAATGTGTCATGTGGTTATTCTACTGACTACTGCTGTGTTATACGTGATTATTCTTAGACTAACTTTGTGTGTCATTATACATGGTTGCCTTATTTTCTTTCTCAGTACCATTCCACTGACATATTTATTGTGTTATTACACGTTATTTGATCTATATCTTTTTAACAGTAGATTGGATTAGCAGTTGATATAAAAACATCACAAAATCAACGCATGATAAAGCATTTGATGGCGCACGTTTTTATGAAAAAAAAAGTGTTCTGTACGTAATTGGTGGCTTATAATATAGAAGAGTAAAGTTCAATATCTCTCACTGTTTAAAACAAACAAACAAAAATCATTGAGGTTCATGTCCCATTCTATTTAATATTTCTAAGCCTATATTATATTAGGATGAAATTTTTAGCTCGTGAAAGTTTAATTTAGAAAACTTCAAATTGACCAAAACCTATAAAACGTGATACAATAATTGTAATAAGGATAAAAACTAAGGTTAAAAACTTACTAAACATATCAATATTAAGGTAGGAACTTGGCTATCTTGACCTATTACTTGTTTCCAAATGTACCACGGCTGCAACTCACGAGCAATGTCAGACATCAAATGAGATAAGGTTTGTTGACGTGAATCCATATATGTAGTTAACTGTTGAAGCACGCATTCGTGTCTTAAGTTTTCTTTACATTTAGGAAACAGTGATAAGTTGCTTGTTCGAAAAACAAACTTTCGGAGAAGTTAAAAAAACAAAAACAACAACAGAAAAACCCTTACAAAGAATCACACTGTTAGAGCTAACTGTATAACGTTTGTTCACGTTAATCCATATACATCGTTAACTGCTCAAGCACGCGCTCATGTCGTGAATTTTTTATAAATACAAAGAAAAGTGACAAATTGCTTGTTTGGTAAACGAAATTTCGAGAATTAAAAATTCTTTACAAAGAATCACATTGTTAGGCCTAGCTGGAAAAAAAAACAACACAAAACGTTTGGGACATTTTTTTGTCTTTACATAATGTATAAATATTTAAATATTTAAGTTGTGTATTGTCTGCCACCATAATCTTCATGAGCGTTTACTGTGTATGACCTCAACAATTCTTACTTGGGGGCTTGCCTTATAATTATATATAAGGGCTTTACGGGCTACTAACCTCGTAGTAACCAATGTACACATACAGAGAATATTAACCATTAAAGTCCTTCATCTGTACATCTTAGATGCCGCTGCCTACTAGAGTTTCTTGGGTTGAGTTAATTGGGTCCATATCTCTGCTCGGATCTCCGTGTTCTTTCAAATGTCTTCTCATGTCGTACGGAACCCTGAGCTTAATCCATCACGCCGAAAAGCTACTTTGTTTACTCAAACACCGTTGGGTTTGACGTGACGACATTTTAGGCCCACGGTCGTTAAAAACGTCGCGTTTCCGGTAACTTAAATATAAAAGCCGACTTGCAATCCACGCCAAATTACATTCGAGGTATGGAAACCTCATACCGTCTAGCTTTTCCACTCTGTCTCGTGAATTTAATTTTTCTTTTTGGGAGCCAGTTCACCTCTGGCGCAGTATCTCACAGTCAACTATGGTCGCCATTTAAATGGCACGTTTCAGGTTGGAAGAATGATTAAAGACAAGGAAATGAAAACTCTACCGCTTCAAACATGACATGATTAGCTCGCTTTCTCACTTTGCAGCAGATTGGAGGACGTACGTAGGCGGTGAAACACACGGCTCTGATAAGAGAGATTACGTCGATGGTCTGGTGACACCGACACCTTAGGTTACGTAAGGAATTTAGGCCGCGTTTGTACATCATGTTAAGTGCTCTATTAAAGACCTTCATATGAAACATGTTAAAGAATATTTACTTCGTTTAGAGAAAAACGGTCAACTATTAATCTGGCAGATCATTGCAGGAAGGGGCAAAAGGGGGGATTTACCCCTCTCACATGTCACACACACACACACACAATTGTACGTACTACGATGTAAACGTAACATCGTAGTTAAGTTAAATATTTTTGAAATTTGTATTTGCACCGTAAAAGCTGATCATATACATATGTTTTCTCCTCCCCGTGTCTGGAACTACTCGGTGAAAACTCTCATGTTATATTGAGTTCAGTGTCAGACTTACGGGGGGTCCTCAATTTTCAAACACCTTAGGAAAAGGGGGAGGGGCATTAAATATGACCCTGAATGGACTATTGAGAAACTAAGGACAACTAAAAGACGGTTGCTAGTCGGAAGTCAAACCAACACAAAACAGTTGAATAGGGTTATCAACTATCCTGTAGAACTCGAGTCAGCTTCTACACGGTGCTTTACGAAACACTGTTTATATACACGTGTTCCAAAGTACCTTTAGATTGTATTGTTTCTTTGTTTGTTTTTTGAATTTTGTACAAAGCAACACGAGGGCTATCTGAGTTAGCAGTCCCTAATTTATCAGTGTAATACTAGAGGGAAGGCAGATAGTTATCACCACACGCCACCAACTCTTGGGCTACTTTATTTCCAAAGAATATTTGGAATGAACGTAACATTATAACGGCCCCACGGCTGGAAGGGCAAGCATGTTTGGTATGACAGGGATTCGAATCCGCAACCATCAAATTACTAGTCGATCACCCAAACCACCTGGCCATGCCAGGCCATTAACAAATAAAGACCCTTTCACGTTTTATGTTTTTACATGTCTCAGACTCTGGAATCGATTGACAACTGGTGAAATGTAAGGAAAATAGTGTCCAGTTATCTAAAATTTCTGCCTTCTGTTAGTAATTTGTCAAGTGTCAGTTTGATTATAGTTAGTTAGTATGTGGAGATAGTATTCAAACGTGGGCATTATTTGATTCTTAGTGAGCCTGCTAGTTTAATACAGTGAAAGATAAATAAAAAAAAAATCTATTTCGATCTCCACGGTGTCGCTAGAAACATTATTATGACAAAAACTTTTCGTCCGTCTAGTTGTTATTAGCTGTAGCAGATAAACCAGAGTATTGTTTTAGTGTAGCACGTGGTTGCTAATATTTAGGGAAGTGTTTTACAGTTGATTAGGGCAGTTCTTATTATTAATAGAAGACTGCATCCTTAAAAGTTCGTAGCACCTAACCAGCTGCATTAGGGATAGAGTATATAGGTCAGATAACAACGGTCAAGCGTTAGTTTTGAAATATACAGAATACAAGCAGTTGGATAAAGAAATAGCCGATGAGGAGGGGGTACTCGCAGTGAGGAGGGTGAACTACCAAGCTGAAGCCACCTAGCGAGAGGAAACAGCTGCTCCCGAGTTAGATATGAAACATTGCCTATAACCGCTGAGTATGCTATTTCGCCCTTGCTTATGAAGATAAAAGAGAATACAAACCTGACAGTGTTGAAGCAGGTGGGTTGAAAAGATCAAAGTTAGTCGTCTGGGACTTGAAAATATCGCTGATAAACAGTTGAAGCATCATCGAACGTTCCTCCGTTAAACCGTGACATAATAAAAACAAAACAAACACATGCGCGTGACACATCTGCACCCGACATACAGAAGTTGGATTTTTAATCAGAAATTTACTCGAACTTTATAGAATCTAGTAAAAGCAAATTATTGTTCACGATTGAAGCGTACTTTGGGATGATAAAACCTACAGTGTTTCGTATCATTTAAAAAACACAGGCAAAAGAAGTAATTGGGAATCAGTGTTATCTGGCTCTTAAAATTACCTCCGACCACTCCCTTAATTACGAAATTCTACCACCATTATTTTTGCTATTTTATACATATAAGTTGTGATCCCATGTAGTTTACGGTAGTGCTACCTAGTGGTGGTGAAGACCAAACAGCAAATAAACCATATATAATAAATGTGTAGGTGCTGCTTTTCTAGTCTATTAGTTCAAAATTAATACCATAGGGTAGGCAGCCAGCCGGTAGAAATCGCCGCCACAATAACTTCTTTGAACTACGTCTGAATTTTGTTATACATTCTGTTTTTGTTTTGTAGACAAAGACTCTAAGGTGTTATCTGACACTAAATATTCCGATGTCTATGAAGAAGCTGATTCACAGGATTTCCTTTTTTTAAGTTTCGGTTCCATACTTAAGATTAAAATATTGAAAGCTGTCTCATAATCATTTGTCAGGACTATTACTCATGAATGATGTTATTGCATATCTTGTGTGTCCTCCCGCTACACATGATTTACATACATATCTCCTATATCCTCCCACTACACATGATGTTACTTACATAGCTCCTGTGTCCTCCTACTACATACGATGTTACTTATATAGCTCCTGTGTCCTCCCACTACATACGATGTTACTTACATAGCTCCTGTGTCCTCCCACTACACATGATGTTACTTGCATAGCTCCTGTGTCCTCCCACTACACATGATGTTACTTACATAGCTCCTGTGTCCTCCCACTACACATGATGTTACTTACATAGCTCCTGTGTCCTCCCATTACACATGATGTTGCTTACGTAGCTCCTGTGCCCAATTTAACATCTTATTATGAGGTGTATGAACGTATGTTGAACAACAGTGTGTCTGCGTGTATTTTGCTTTTATGTAAAGCTACGTAATAGGCAATCTGCACTGTGTCCGCCACGGCGAACCGAACTCATAATTTTAGCTTGTTATTGTTTATATCTTCTTCTGCCAGCTAGTGTTTCGTCCTTGGTAAACGTGGCATCATACATTGTTATTAATATTATAATATTCAGCGTCTGTGTGTGTGTGTCATATAACTCCTCCTAAACAGCTGGCCGCACCGACGTCTTAGTGGTACCTAGCAAATCTTCCTGGTTCCAAGATTTGTACAAAGCTTAAACATTGTCACCCCGACCCTTGGAGAACTCGGGGACTTCCCGACAACCTTTTCTCCTAAACTGCTAGACTAACCAACTTCTAAATGGTCTCATCCCCCGAGGTTTGAACAAGTGCAAAAGTCTTCACTCAATCCATTAGGGTTTGGTTTGAATTTCGCGCAAAGATAGACCACGACAATTTGCGCTAGCCGTTCCTAATTTAGCAGTTTAAGACAAGAGGAAAGGCAGCTAGTCATCACCACGCACCACCAACTCTTGGGCTACTCTTTTACCAACGAAAAGTGGGATTGATAGTAACGTTATAACGCCCCCACGGCTGAAAGGGCGAGCATGTTTGGTGACAGGGATTCGAACCCACGATCCATGGATGACGAGTTGAGCGCCTTAACCACCTGGCCATGCCGAACCTTCTCAGAATGTGGTAGTTCTAAAGAGAAACTTTACTTTTAATTATATATGCAAAAACGGCTCGTTTGGGTTGAGAAAATATTTTACATAGAAGAACGAACAACGTTTCGACCTTCTTCGGTCATCGTCAGGTTCACAAAGAAAGAGGTAAGTGACCGGAAGCTGACCACATGTTTGGAAGGGGTTGTGAACCTGACGATGACCGAAGAAGGTCGAAACGTTGTTCGTTCTTCTATGTAAAATATTTTCTCAACCCAAACGAGCCGTTTTTGCATATATATTTCTCTACAAGTGGGTTTTCTCGACATCACTGATTTAATTTTAATTGTTTATTTGATTATAAACAGATTAAAAACGTGTTTTCCCAAATAAATGCCGTGGTGGGCAGAGCACAAATAGGCCTTTCTATTACTTTGCGCTTGATAACAAACAACAGCAAGAAATGTTCAGAAGAAATGATGTAGAATTACGTTATAGTAATAACAGTAGACGTGTCTTGACATGTTCACTTCTAACAAATAAGCATACATAAAACTAATAGTAGACGTGTCTTGAAATGTTCACTTCTAATAAAAATACATACATAAAACTAATAGTAGACGTGTCTTGAAATGTTCACTTCTAATAACAATACATACATAAAACTAATAGTAGACGTGTCTTGACATGTTCACTTCTAACAAATAAGCATACATAAAACTAATAGTAGACGTGTCTTGAAATGTTCACTTCTAATAAAAATACATACATAAAACTAATAGTAGACGTGTCTTGAAATGTTCACTTCTAATAACAATACATACATAAAACTAATAGTAGACGTGTCTTGACATGTTCACTTGTAACAACAATACATACATAAAACTGTTATTACTCCCCTTTATTCAATACTTTATCATCATATTAAGCTGGTGTGGTATACTGAAACTCTGCTTGCATATGGTGTTTAGTCGTATTGGTAGCCATTTGTTACCTGACATTTTGTCCTGATATAAAGGTCAGATCAAGGTCACTTCTGAAACTATCAGTCTGCGGTAGAATGTGTCAGTAGAAACGTCGTAGTACACAAACGATATGATCACAGAAACGTTTTCTTCAGATGTTTCGCATAAAATAAATTTTCACAACTTTTTAAATCGAAAATATTTCCTTTGATACAAAGGGAGTTCTTTATAAAAATGGTGTAAATTTGTGAATATGGGTGGTCCTACTTTGATCTTTATTACATGATTTAAACAGATACATTTGAACTGTTTAGTAAACCGAGCCACAACAAATAAGTAAAATTAATAACAATAATGATAGTTTACTTTTCAACGTAAACAAAAATAATCGTACTTTATAAATCCCAGAGGGGGAAGGAAAGATATACAATCGGGGCATCATATAATTCAACGAGTGTTTTCCCTGATGTGTCAGTAAAAGGTTCACGGACGAAGGTAACCGATTATGTAACTTTGTGTTATAAACAGTAACAACACAACACATTAGTGGCTATGGCAAACCATAATGTAGGAAAATGCGATTATCATATCGTATTAAAGTGTTATTGAGAGTGATATGCCACCTGGTAATCGGTTCTTAAAAATATATATGACAAAACACATTTCTGAAAGACGTTTCAAATTACAGTTGCCTGAAATTTTTGATGGGTTTTCCATTTTAAATTGAGTGACCGTAACTTGGACTTTAGTTCGTTATTAATCATTCTGGTAGTTGTTTAAACGATCACACTATGTTCGGATCTGTGACAGATGAAAAGGCACAAACCCAAGACCTTCATTTGATGTATAATCCTTTCGTAAGTTTTGGCACGAAGAAATTCGTTAGTTTTGTTTTGGAGTTAAACACAAAGCAACACTGTGGGTTATCTGTGCTCTGCTCACCAGGGGTATCGAAATCCGATTTCTAGCGTTGTAAATCCACAGACATAACGCTGTGCAACGTGAGGACTAATTTGACACTAAGCATGCCACTACTTGCTTTTAAGCCTCTATAGGATTTGCTGATATTCTAAGTAATATAGTCGTTAACCATTTCAATACAAAATGAGATACTTTTTACTGTATAAAAGTAGTGTCAAAATAATTTGAATTATTATTATTTTATTATCCTAGATAAGTCTTCAGGTATTTTTTACATTCTATTGTTGATTAGCAAACTCACGTGACCGAGGAAACAGCGGTAATACGCTGTGCTAAACAAATATATGTTGTTTCAATACTTGCACACGAACACAATGGAACGCAATCGTAGGTACTTCTAGTTACTTATTTTTCATTTTAAAATAATTTGCAAATCACCAAGGGTACAACAACAGAAAACAATCCTAAAACTTTTATTTTTGTCTGTAAACACTTTACACACTACAAGAGGGAAAGAAAAGGGAACACAATGCTAAATAATTTTCATCTCTTACTTGAAAATACTTTGGCTACCTACATTACAAGCACTTTTGATCGACTGATTGTTTGAAGTTTAGCACAAAGCAACACAATGGGCTATCTGTGCTCTGACCAGGTATCGAAACCCGGATTCTAGCGTTGTAAGTCCGCAGACACGCCGCTGTGCCACTGGCTGGAATTTTGATCACATACCTTTAATAAATTCACATCTGCATTTGACCACTATCCAAGAGACACCTATCAAATATTACCAGAAAATGTAATGAGAGTAGATTGTCGAAATTAGGTATTTAATACTGAATAGGCAGACCGAGTTTCAACTTCAACCAGCTGGAGAAACTGGTAGGAACAAAACAACAACAAACAAACTCCACAACACTAAGTAAATATTTCAAAGACATGTGTAGGTTTGGTTTGAAATTCGCGCACAGCTTCTCGAGGGCTATCTGCGCTAGCCGTCTCTAATTTAGCAGTGTAAGACTAGAGGGAAGGCAGCTGGTCATCACCACCCACCGCCAACTCTTGGGCTACTCTTTTACCAACGAATAGTGGGATTGACCGTCACATTATAACGACCCCACAGCTGAAAGGGTGAGCATGTTGGTGCAACCGGGATTCGAACCCGCGACCCTCAGATTACGAGTCGAGTGCCTTAAACACCTGGCCATGCCGGGCCGCTTTAGTAGGAAGTTTCTACTTGGATTGATTTATGACATTTAGTTGATTATATAATATCGGCTTCCTTAACCCTCTGTGCAAGAGTGGAGGTCAGAGTTCACACGCCATAGTATTATGTATCTAATATCAGAGTTATCAACTATTCATTTTACACTACACTAATCATTTAGTGACAGTTTGTGGTAGAGATGACTAGATATTTCCTAGGTCCTAGAACGTCGGTAATTCATAGACATATCTTAAGTACAAATACGTTTGTAACACTTTTTTTGTTTGTGTATGTATACAACCGATACGTACACTTGCTACATTTCGTGAAGGTACACGTAGAAAATTAAATGTAGAATCAACTTCTCCAATAAGCGGCTGATCCCGCGTAGATTCAGTTAATTTTTTAAAAATAGTTGATACGTTTCAATTTCGTCAGTTTATGTTTGAAGAAGAATTATTAATAATTACTGATCAGTTGGGTCTTTGTGTGGTAAGCTTCCGTTGTACCCAGAAATACCATTTAACGACCAGAATATTATTAAAAGTAAACATTGCGAGAAAAAAAAAAAGTCACGTAAAGAACGATGTTTATAGGCACAGTATTAAACCTGATTATCTAATATAATTCACAGCCAACTGGTTTCAATAAATATATTACCATTATCAAGGCAAACCTTCACAGTGGAATTTTGCCCTCATGATGGTAACATATCTACCGAAACTTATTGGCTGTAAGTTACATTAAGCAATTTCTGTCACACTTGCTACTCTTAATTTGCTAATTAAAAAAAAAAAAAAATTATCAGGGTGTTATTTAAACTGATTTTAGGAGATCCTGTGTTTGACCTCATTTCTACATTAGCTTTCAAGAAGGTATATTTCTTTTCTCCTGAGAAATTCGTACCAGTTATGTGTTTTTGGTAATAGACGTCGAGAGAGAAGAAAACGAAAAGGTGTATTTGTATTAACACTTTTTAATGATGCTACATGTATTCTACAAACACACAGACACAAAAGCTATAAATACAACCTGTACATAGGGAAAATCTACTTATCAACGCCGTATTCAGGAACGAACACAAGAATTACGTTTCATTTAGTAATTGGGGAAACACGTACATGAGTACGAAGTCCACAAGTGTTTAACATTATAAGTTCCTTAAAACATTAGTTTGTTTTAACTCAACACCTTTCCGAGTTGTTATTTTTGGTCTGTTTTGTGCTAGTTTCGTTTATTCGTCTTTCGTTTATTTTCAATAAAAATAACAATGATAGTAGCGTACAGTCAACACGTAACGTTATATTTCACGTACACTTCCGTTATTTAACTGTAATTATAAAAGTTTGAAGAGACTTATCTTCAGTTTTTACAGACCATAATAATACACCTAAAATTCACTGGCGATGAAGAAAGTGCTAAACCTTTTGATCGAACTTCTTAAGAGAGCAACAACAAAAACACTTTATACATACACTCTGTATGAATTAAAGTCGACGGTATGTGGGGTTGAATTCAAACGTAAGTCAGGTAAAGAGGGAGTTAAAAGTCAAACGGATGTAAGCGTCGCAGCAAAACCCGTAAATTCATTAACCATTTGACAAATGAAGCTAATCTGTGGGGAGCAGAAGCAACTAAGTTAAATGTTAAAAAAAAAAGCGAAACGTTGCTGCATGAGGAAGCGAACTTGTATAAAACAGCTACAAGTTTTACCTGAGATATCTGAATAAGTAAAACGTGACTTCAGAACAATACACTACAAAACAATATATGAGAGTACTTGAGTTTAAATCAACGTGTATGAAGTTGGTAATATATTTATTCGTTGCTATGTAACCACTTCAATTGCAAGAGATTAAAATGTGAAAAAATAAATAAACATCGACTCCAACAGGTATGGAATCCTGGTCTTATTATGAATATACAGCTTATATCCCATTAGGTTGGCGTATTGGTTTCTAATGTACAGCGTGGCCCAAAATTTAGATCATTATATAAAGATGAGATTTCAAAGCCAGCCACGTGAAACGTATAATTTCCCCATGGGTCAAGAAACTCGAAATAACCCTAATTCCTCACACCCCTAAAGAAAATATTATATCCGTGGTTTAGTGAAATTCTGTTTAAGATAAAGACAAAAAATAACCTAAATATACATACAGTCATAGAACATCAAATCTAGAATCGTTATAAATGAAAAAGCGTTTTGATGCCTCGACGGAAATAAGACCGAAATTATGAAAAATTATTTGAATCATTTAGAGAAACACGTGCATTGGTTGTCCCTTACACTTGCATAACTTGCACTTGTATCCAACTGAGTTTACGAATAATGCATATTCTTTTGTCTCGTATAAACATCGAACAAAGCGTTTTGTTTTGTTTTAAATTTGATACGAATGAAAAATAGAAAGCTAGATCTTGACTGGATTAAGAGCTGCATTTACGAGTAAATAATTTCAGTTGTTTTTAAACACGTTCATATGTAGTCTTGTCACTCCCAATTGCACAATGCTTGTGGCGCCATCTCGTTGTGGACCTAAGAAAATTTCACGGCCTTCCTTAATTTTTAGTTTTTCAGACAAAAGGTTGAGGTACGATTATAAAATTTATCCTGCAACGTAAACGTTGTAGGTGTTACAATTTCCCAAGCTAAGAGGAACTAAACCGTTTTGCTTACAGAGAACAGTATGTAACATAAGCTTCGTGAACATGGAGACACACATACTTTCGTGCTGCGACAGATGGAGTGTTTGCATACTGTAACACTGTTGTGAGTTTACACTTCATCTTTTCACTCTGGACAGATGATGTGGGAGCTCATAGGATTGGACATTATATTTGGCACACAAGATTTAAAATATACACCTTTACTAGCAATACGACTTACTACGAGCTCTTTGATGATTGTTAGAAGAACCTTTCTTCGATATATATATATATATATGAAAAAATTTGTAAGCCTTATGAGAGGTTGTATATGAATGTATTAAAAAAAATCCTTCATTTGCATTTTAATTATAATTTCTGTTACTACTCCATCGAGCTTAATGGCAATGTAAAGCTCCCAATTTAACAAATTGACTTGACGAAAGGTACACCTTCATGCTATCATACGCCCTTATTTCCCACAGAGACTCCAACATATAAAAACACCTAGTTTCTAATCAAGATCACTGGTGTACAATTACCCACATATTTCTCTTCGGCTTTATAAATAAGTAACCTTTGGCTTTCCTGCCATTAATTTGACTCTTTCCACGAATTATCACATTCGTCTATCACGAACGAAACATCGATTTTGTAGCACTTTCCCCAGCACAGGTTTGATAACTAGAGACGGGGTTATCATCAGCCAACTCTGATGAGCACACTTTTCATACACATAAAGTTGTTTGTGTGTGGTACCAGAGACGGGGTTATCATCAGCCAACTCTGATGAGCACACTTTTCATACACATAAAGTTGTTTGTGTGTGGTCTGGCCATATACTCATACGGTTTTGCTTAGTAACACAGGCTTGATGGACTTGATAACATTCGTTTAGTAGATTTGAACTCGTGACACAAAATAAACGGATCTGATCTAGTAACACAAGGTAAGTAGATTTGACCTCGTAACACAAAATAAACGGATTTGATCTAGTAAAACAAGTTAAGTAAATCTGATTCGGCAGCATAAGCTAAGTGGATTTCACCTGGTAACACAAACTAAGTGTATTTAATCCGGTAACATAACTAAGTGGATTTGACCTGGAAACACAAGTTAAGTAGATTTGACCTACCAACACGTAATAATTTGAACAGGATTTCAGATGACAGCATTACCTTGTGACACAATATAAATAGATTTACCATATGAAATCATGCTGAGTAAAAGATGTCAGAAGAATCTAAACATTATCCAGATAATATACAAACAGATTTAGGAATGAAACTGTGGACGTAAGATTCAGGACACTAGTCAACCGGACAGTCGAAATGATCACACAATCTAAATAAGTATGAGATGATGACATAAACTAAGTGGATTTAAGATTAAATGAACTTTGGGTTTGTCACGAAGTTGAAACAAGTTTTGAGCTTATCTCCAAGGAAACGAGAGACAATAGTGTAGGGAAAAAAATAACTTAAAAACAAAACTACCGATGCAGTTCGTAAAATAAAATATGCATTTATGTTAATTACGTGAAATAACTGGTTTGATGATGCGCTTACAATTAGAACCAGTGCTTCATCAACGCACTTGATAATTTGGAGAATCCAAAACTGAGCTTACAAGTTACTTCAGTGACTGGTTCATCGTTATGTTGGTTTACTGGTATGTAGATCGTCTTTGCGGCTGATTTCTCCCATTTTATTTTCCATTCGTTAATCGATTCTTCTGTTAAACTCTGCATCAGGTGTTAACAGAGTTTCGCACCCTTAATGGGAAATACCGAATCACCTTCCTCGCCTTGTCCAACCACTTGGAGACACCCTTTGATAAACTTCTATCAGTTTTCGATCCAATGAGAAGAACCATAATAATTAAGCAAAAATTCAAGAGTTAGATGGCGTGAAAGCTACAGTTTTCATAACCATGTCCAACTTCAAGTCGGGACTGAATATTCTCCAACTATTCATTCCATTATGGCACGTGAAGCACGTCAAACAAAAAAAGGGGGGGAGGGCTAAAGAAATCCCCATTGGCTGAAAGCAATACACAAATTTGGTAAAACATTCAATGTAATGCACTGCATTAAGATTGAAACAGGAACTACAGTTCTATATTACAGGGATTACTGTTCTATATTACAGTGTCTTTGGTTGTTTTGTTTTGTCATACATAATGTTGCGGAGTTTATCTAGGTGTTTAAGACGGTCAGTAGTATTTAATGTGATTTTAGATTAGATGATTTATCCTAAGTGGAGCCATGAGATGAGACCCGAAGCTAATGAGTATTTTATTTTTTACTCTCTAAAGTTCAGTTTCAGTATTTTGAGAAATATATTGCTGACCTGGGGTCAGAAAAGACCGTTTTCATTTTGGGAATTAACTTGACATTTTTTTGTTTGTTATTATTTGTTATGTAGTCGAGTGAGAGACTCTACATGCAACTGTTCTTGTCTTCTCTGAAGCCCGTTCACCATGTTTTCAATGTTTTTTAGATCACTAGAGGTATTGGCTCCTCCCTCGGGACTACCAGCCTCAGAAATTGGTGACGTTGGTTGGCCCGATGAAGAAGACGCGATGTGAGAGATAGCCTCACCTAAAGATGTGGTAGCTAACGAAGGTACAGAATATGGGGCGAAGCGATGCTGTCGTAATCGATTGCCCAAGTCCAGTAGACCAGAATAGCCGTGCGTTAAAAGAGGATAAAGGTGAGACGATGACCCGGAGGTTAAGGAAGAAGTAGAGGGTAGTAAGAGCTGTGGGTACAAGGCTGGAGGGTACAGGAAGGGCAACAGGTGAGGGTGGGGTAGGCCTGCACCAATCGGAAAATTCTGCCTAACAGTATGAGATAATCTATCAGTGGAAACTGGGGGCGACTCCGAAGTCAAGCTAACAATGCTAAGGTTCGGACATTTTGGTGAAGAACTTGGCCGACTGGGAGACCCTCCACTTTCGTGCCTTACGACTTTCTCGAACGTGGGTTTAGAACTAGGACTAGTAGAAACTTGGTCAGGACTCTGGCTATAATAACCATTGAGAAAACTACGCTCTTCGGTATCTTCCGCTGTTTCTTTTTTGGAGCACTCGTCTGGAGTAGATGAAAGGAAAATAACCATTCAGTACACATCGTGAAGAAGACAAATATTTACATTCGTTTCTCTATACAACAACAACAATAATACTGGAATACTAAATTATTAATTATTTACAAGTAGTTAGATAATCTCGTGTATAAATTATTTACATGTAGTGAGATAGTCTCATATATTAATTATTTACAAAGAGTGAAATAACCTCATGCATTAATTATTTACAAGTTTTGAGATAATATCATGTATAAATTGTTTACAAGTTGTGAAATAATCACATCTATAAATTATTTACAAGTTGTGAGGTAATCTCATGTATTAATTATTTACATGTAGTGAGATAAACTCTTGTGCCTGACATTGTTTTTTTTTCTTACGTGTAACTTCTATTGACTGTGATGTATTATGATGTGCATATATATATATATATATACACACACACAAATATTGTTTGTTTAGGTGTGAAGATGCACAATGCGTTGTCTGCATTATGACAATCTAGGATTCAAACTTCGGATTTTAGCGTTATATGATCTCAAACTTACAGCTTCAGGGGTGACCATACTAATGTTACTTTATATAATTCTATGAGGTATATAAACAGTGTAAAACAACTGTACAACTCCTTTAGTAATTAAAGATAAAATCAAAGTGTATTAACAGATATTAATTTTCGATCGAAACATTTTTTTCGCTTGTAAGTAAAAAGAAAACTATAATTTATGGATGCTGAAGTCAGTTTGCGACATACATAAAATAAGGAGAGTTAATATATCGGCAGTATAAGTAAAAATGTATCATAAGATTATTTTTGTCTTAAAAATGACAATAAAAATCTTCCTTGGACATAAAAACTGTCTTGCCTTCTTTCGTTTGACTTTCCGAAACTGTTATCACTGGCTTTAAGTCTGCAGCGCCACCTACATCAAGTCGTTCATCTTCATCACTGGAGTCATCTATTGGTTCAGTGTCTAGATTGTGATCTGGACTATCCCTGTTCTGGTTGGTAGCGCCCCCTTGTGTGGCCTCCAAAGCATGCATCTGGGAAGACTGGGAACCTAATAACATGGTGTGGCGTCTAGGATTTGGAGAGACACAAATAAATGTCTTCAAATCTATTGGTTCACACACACTAATGTGAAATGTTTCACTTCGTATGAATGATATTACACAAGATGCTACTTACAAAACCAAAGGGAACAAAAACAATTCAATCATAAAACTTAAAATAAACACGTGGATGACTACGTCATTACATGATTTATCAAGCTCATTACATCAACAACGTACGACAGTCACAGAGGGCGTTGATTGAAATAATGCAAAATATTAAAATAATAAAATTTCTGAATAAATAAAACCAATCTGGCCAGATCGTTAAGTCTGATAAAAACTGAATGTTAAAGTGTACCAGACTGATCAGGTCACCAAGGTTACGGGGAAACAGAAACGACAAGTACGTTGTCTATCTCTCCCCCCCCCACATAAGCAAAATACATATAAAGCTGACTAGACTTGGCAGCCTTGACATGCTTCATGAAAGAAATATCTAGAGAAGAAATCCACAATCACTATAACCTAAACACGTGATAATATCTTTTTAAAATTATGTATTCTGAAATGTTCGTTCTTGTCACAAACAGGGATGATGATCACGTCTGTATTGAAGGTACTCAATGTCATTATGAAGCAAAACGTTTCTTTTAAGAATGGTATGCTTATCATCATTACATTAACACTTTTAAAGACGTGCCTTAAAAAAAAAAAAGTGGTTTTCGGTAATAGTTTATATACAGAGGGAGTACTGTTACTCCAATGCACTTATTACTCACACGCATGTGACCGACACGAAAGCACAGAAAATCAAAAGTAAAATAGGAATTTCAACAAAAGTGTTGTTAGGTGTTTTATGTAAAATAGACAGAACAAACACATTTCACAATATCCATTATGTAAGGTCAGGTCTCCTTCCGTACTACAATACAACCTTGACCTTACTGTTTTCCTTTCACGTTATAACAAGGAAAAGGGGGGAAGTCTCGTGATCCACTAAACTTTACTAGCAGATCGATACAGATCAATTAATACGTGAGTTTACTAGCTTTACTGTCAAAAGATATAACGAAGCAGCAACATCTTCAACTTAACTACAGAAAACTAAAATAAGAAGCGAAAAACAAACATTCGCAAAGGTCTGTATAAACGTTTGTTTAAGGAACGGTAAAATACATAAAAACTAAAGAACGGTAAAATAATAAAAACTATCTGGTTTGGACACATGTATACTTACTTCTTCTCTCTCTTTCCGGCCCCTGCATCACGAAATCCTTTTGCAAACGGATTATTATCGATTTTGAGCTGGGTGATCTATTACCGGTTTAAAAAACAACAACAACTTTAATCGTTTAGAATAATAAAGCAGCATAGATAATCTAAACGTTTATATAAAAAACAACCGTTTATTCATGAGATAAAGATAAACACTTTTAAATACAAATCACGTACTGAGTAAATAATAGGTAATAATAACCACTGTTAACACTGGATAAATACTATATAATACCAAGAATTACCAACTTTGAATGAATAATATATAATGTCAAGTATTATCAACACTGAATAAATAACACATACAGGCCTAGACAAATATTTTTCAGATCTAGGAGCTAGATCCGATATAGAAATATAATGGAATATAATATATGTAGCTGTGATATGAGGCATATGGTTTAACACTAAAAAAACAAAGGGTTTATTATTAAACTTTATTATATAACACAAATCGAAGTTAAACTTCACTATGTGCAATTATTAAAATAGTAGACTAGATAACTATATCTCAGGTGAATGAATGAAAGTACAATAAACATAGCCACTGGGATATCGATAGGCTTAGCAAGTTGTTTCTCTTTTCTTTTTTTTTTTAATTTCGCTACTCGAGAGCTATCTGCGCTAGCCGTCCCTAATTTTGCAGTGTAAGACTATAGGGAAGGCAGCTAGTCATCACCACCCACCGTCAACACTTGGGCTACTCTTTTACCAACGAATAGTGGGATTGAGAGTCACATTATAACGCCCCCACGGCTGAAAGGGCGAGCATGTTTGGTGTGACGGGGATCCGAACCCGCGACCCTCAGATTACGAGTCGAACGTCTTAACCCACCTGGCCATGCCAAGCCACAGCAGGTTGTTTCAGAATAGGTTTATTATATTCATCACTGCAACATTGTACAACGATAAGCATGGACCTTTTGGTGTGCAAACTTAAATTCACTACTGTTTATGCCGGGAAGTGGGGACTATATTTTTTTACTCTCACAACAATGAGTACATGCCAACAATCACATAATATCAATAACCACTTGATAGCATTGCCTGAACTAACTGCCTTTAGTCCCGTATGAGTCTGAACACGTTGGTTCGTTGAATTGAAAGAAAGAAGAAAACCAAAATGGTGCAAAATTAGTAACGTATTGTGCAACCGCAACGCTTCATTCTCGACAAAACGAAAAACAACGCGAAAATAGTTCCGGACTTCCAAGAGTCCAGAACTATTCTAGACTCAAGTGCTATTTAACAAATACCCACGCACGAATAAAATAGAAGTGAATATTAAGCGCCAGGTTGAAACTTTTAATCGCCATGGAGACGAGGATTTGTCGGGGCCTGATACATATTACAAAGTAATATGAACACTGAACCTCACTTTCAATTTTATTCGCTCTTGTTTATTTTTAGTATTGAAATAAATGGAACAAAAATATACAGTGTTTAGGATATTCGATTCGCATTCAGCGGGCCACGGGTTCGAATCCCGTCACTAAATATATTCGAACTTTCGGCTGTGGGGGAGCTCTAATGTGACGCCCACTATTCAATGGTAAAGAGCAGTCCAAAAGCTGGCGGTGGGCGATGTTATCCAGCTGCCTTACCTGTACGTAGTCTATAAAATCTTCAGAATTGTGACCTCGAAAGCTAGTAACTTAATGACCTCACGACGCTTTCTTAAACAGTCATAACATTACGTCTTCAACACCGGGTAGTACTAGTTCGAAGTGTCACAACACGAACATCGTTACGTTTCATGTTGTTTTATACCCTGATTTTTACACTCAGTACTTTTAAATAGAAGCACTTCGAGTGTGAAACGGTAAATGCCAACTGTTAGGACTGCAAACTCGGTGTTATAACAAGTTATTCTGTTTAGCTATTCCACTGAAGTTAATAAGGGGAGAAACGTAAAAGTACAAGTAACACTGATGCCATCTCGAGTTTTTGATTAGCAGTTTATTTCGCGTGTTTCGTGAAGGGAAATAAGATGTGACATTTGTTGTTAAACAATAAGTTATATAATGAACTATCTGCGCTCTAACTACAGCGAGTTTCGAAACCCGAATTTAAAGGTTATAAGCCTTCAGACTTTCTACTGAGCCACTGGGGGCTATTTACATCCTTTGGCTTTTTCTTTTCTTTCCTGTCTTTATTACTGTTACAATGGGCCTGTACCTTTTCTTCAAGAATACCCGTATGATAACTTGTACCGTTTTACGAAAAAGAGGGACGTAGATTGTCAGGTTAACTTTACACAACTGTAGATTCTAGTTAGTTGTCTCGAGCTATTTAAGTTTTACGTGTTTAATGATGGTGGTTTGTTTTAGGAGAAAAAAATGCTGGTTTGTAATTCCGTTTTAAGAACAAAAACATGCTAGTTTATTTAAGGTCGTTTAAGAAACAAAACATATTTTTGGTGTTTTTTTAAGGTCGTTTTAAGAACAAAAACATGCTGGTTTGTTTAAAGTCGTTCCTTAAACGACCTCAAACGTGTTGCTGGACCAAAGCAAGATTTTCCCATCTGTCCAACTCTGAGATCACTGTGTTCAATTACTTCAAGCGAATTGCTTTCTTCTAACGCTTTTGTTTCAGAGCAAAGCCACATATGTTGCTGTCTTTTGTGTCAACCGCGGACAATCAAACCCGAGTTCAGCTGGTCACTTCTAATAACAGACACAAAACATGTTAATTTCTCATTCTTAAGATGCTGTCTCAATGTATTAGAAATTGAGTTGATTACGAATTTTTTTATTACAGAATTACTTGCTTAACGTCTCATTTCCCATCTTAAAAACTGTCATTTTGTGTTCTGTCGATCTCATAAAAGGTTAACATTATGAGTTCGGTTCCTGTTTCTGAGAGAAAAAAACACTTCAATACTGACTTACAGTTTAGTCTTTCTTACCCGGCGTCGCCTCGGAAAGCTTGAGGGCTTAAAACGCAAAACATCGTGTTTCGATACCTGCGATAAATCCAACGCTGCAAACTCATTGAGTAGTTTTGTTTAATAACAACAGAAAGAAACACAACAAACTCTTAACGTCTTTCCTAGTGTAAAACATTAACAGAAACCAATGCACGTGAAGTCATTTTTATAAAACATTTATAAATGACAGCAGTTTACTAAGCCACCATCTTGTTTCGTCATATCTAAGCGTGTATGGTAAGTGCATGGATTCGCTTCAAGGTGGTGCCATTCTGAACTTCAGGAGACCCTCACAAGATGGCGTTTATAAGTAAGACCACTTCTGAATATTTATGGTTAAAAAAATTTAAAACAAAAATGGGTGATTATTTATTAGCATGCTCTTCTACAGGGGTAAACATTTGGCTGTTGACCTAAAAATAAACTAACATAAATTTACACGGGATGTTGTCCACAAGGATTAAAATCCAACAGACAAAAACAGATCACGTTTTTTCGGTTGGAAGAACATAATGTTCGTCATAGAAGGTGCAGAGAAGCGTGCAAATTCTTATCAGAGGGATGATGCGAAAAGTGAAGAGGGGAATATGTGTGTGTGTCTACACTGCTAGCAAGTACTAACTAACCCAGCTAGTTTGTAATCACCCTGGTAACGTTATGTGTACTGCTCGACGTGGGGACACGAAGCTGGGGAGCTGAATTTGCACATGCACCACACGTTCTGATATGTAAACCTTCGCGGAATATTTGAAGGGCACCCAAGTGTGAGAGATGGTTGCGTCCGGGTGCCATCGTGAGTAAAATGCTTGGAAAATTAGTTGTGTCATAATTAACAACGCCTATTTAAAAAAAAATAAAAAAAAAGAAGGATAAACTGGTTTATTTAATATATTTTTAAAGCCCGTACCGCGACACAATATTAACAAGCCTTTCCTCTTACCACCACAAAAGTATCTGGTACTTTAAAATTATCTGCTGCTTTCTTCCTTATTTTAAAGTGACTCAACTCAACAGACGTTCGCTAATAATAACTAAAGCAGTTTCAACTTAGATGCGACATCTTGTGGCGTTTTAACTGTAAACCTAAGAGACGTTATTGAAAATAAATTTAGGATATTTCTATGCACGTGAATGAGCCACGACTTTAATGATTAGCTTTATACACCCATATTTCCGATTATTCTATTTAATCTACCAAAGAACTATCACTTGGATACAATGGTATATCGATAAGTTGTTAGACTCACTGGGCAAGAGACATACGTGATCAATGATTAATTACCTCAGAGGTTTTGATTCAGTCATGCAGTATATCTGGTGTGTACTGGAAGACCTACGAGTATATTTTATAGTCTCCGTTTTAATCATACAGTATATCTGGTGTGTACTGGAAGACCTACGAGTATATTTTATATTCTCTGTTTCAATCACACGATACATTTGGTGCGTACTGGAAGACTTACAATTATATTTTGTAGTTTATATCTCAATGATACAGTATATTTGCTGTGTACTGGCAGACCTTCACGTATATTTCCTAGTCTCTGTTTCAATCATACAATATGTTTGGTGCGTACTGGAAGACCTACGCGTATATTTTATAATCTCTGTTTCAATCATATAGTATATTTGGTGTGTATTGGAAGACCTAACAGGATATTTTATAGACTGTGTTTCAATCATACAGTATATTTATTGTCTACTGGAAGACCTAATGTATATTTTATAGTCTCTGTTTCAATCATACAGTGTATTTGGTGCGTACTGAAAACCTAATGCATATTTTAGAGACTATGTTTCAATCATACAATATATTTGGTGAGTACTGGAAGACCTACTTGTAAATTTTTTAGCATCTGTCTCAAGCATACAGAATATTTTGTAAACTCTGTTTCAATCAAACAGTATAAGTGGTGCGTACTGGAAGACCTAATGTGTATTTTGTAGTCTCTGTTTCAATCATACAGTATAATATACAGTGTGTACTGGAAGACCTATGTGTATACTATACAGTCTCTATTTCAACGATACAGTATATTTGGTGTGTACTGGAAGACCTACTTGTAATTTTTTTAGCATCTGTCTCAAGCATCCAGAATATTTCAAAGACTTTGTTTCTATCATACATTATATCTGGTGTGTCCTGGAAGACCTACATACACATTTTATTGTCTCTTTTTCAATCATACCATATATATGGAGTGTACTGGAAGACCTAAGTGTATATTTTATAGTCTCTGTTTCAATCATACACACAATTTGGTATGTACGGGAACACCTACGCATATGATCTCTGTTTCAATTTAGGCCCGACATGACCAAGTGTGTTACGAAGTCCGACTCGTAATCCGAGGGTCGCGGGTTCGAATCCAGGTCGCACCAAACACGTTTGCCCTTTCAGCCATGGGGGCGTTATAAAGTGACGGTCAATCCCACTATTCGTTGGTCTAAACAGTATTCCAAGAGTTGGCGGTGGGCGGTGGTGACTAGCTGCCTTCCTTCTAGTCTTACATTGCTAAAGTAGGGACGGGAAAACCTACAATTGTATTTTATATTCTCTGTTTGAATCATACAGTGTATTCGGTGTGTACTAGAAGACCTGCATGTATATTTTATAGTTTATATTTCAATCATACAATACACTTGGTGTGTACTGGATCACCTACGCGTATATTTTATAGTCTCCATTTCAATCACCCCCCGCTAGTACAGCGGTATGTCTACGGATTTACAACGCTAAAATCAGGGGTTTGCTTCCCCTCGGCGGGCTCAGCAGATAGCCAGATGTGGCTTTGCTATAAGAAAACACACACCATTTCAATCATGTAGTATATTTGGCATGTACTGCAAAATCTATGGGTATATTTTACAGTCTCTCCTTTAAGTACACAGTGTATATGGTGTGTACTGGAAGACCTACTTGTATAATTTATAGTCTATGTTCCAATGATAAAATATATTTGGTGTGTAGGGAAAGACCTACATGCATATTTTATAATCTCCGTTTTAATCATACAGCATATTTGATGTGTACCGGATAAACTGGAAGCATATTTTACAGCCTATGTTTCAATCATACGATACATTTCCTGTGTACTGGAAAACCTACGCGAATATTTCCTAGTCTCTGTTTCAATCATACAGTATGTTTGGTGCGTATTGGAAGACCTACTTGTATATTTTATAACATCTGTTTCAATCATACAGTCCCCCGCTGGTACAACGGTAAGTCTATGGACTTACAACGCTAAAAGTAGGAGTTCGATTCCCCTCGGAGGACTCAGCAGATAGCCCAAAGTGGCTTTGCTATATGAAAACACACACTCTCAATCATACAGTATGAGCCCCCCCCCCCAGTGGCACGGTGGTATGTCTGTGGATTTACACACTAAAAACCGGGTTTTGATACCGGTGGGCAGAGCACATTGTGTAGCTTTGTGCTTAATTCTAAACAAACAAACTAACATACAGTATATGTGGTGTGTACTGGAAGACCTATGGGTATATTTTATAGTATCTGCTTGAATCATACAGTATATTTTGATATGTACTGGAAGACCTACGTGTATATTTTATAGTCTCTGATTCAATCCTACATTACACTTGGTGTGTACTGGAAGACTTACGCGTCTGTTTTGTGGTCTCTGTTTCAATGATACAGTATAGTTGTTGTGTACTAGAAAATCTATGGGCATATTCTGTAGTCTCTGTTTGTATGATACAGAATATTTGTTGCGTACTGGAAGACCTACCTGCATATTTTAGTCTTTATTTCAATCGTACAATATATTTAGTGAAAACTGGAAGACGTACATGTCTATTTTGTAGTCTGTGTTTCAATCATACAATCTATTTAGTGTGTACTGGAAGACCTACGCGTATATTTTATAGTCTCTGTTTGAATCACACAGTGTATTTAGTGTGTACTGGAAGACCTACATGTATACTTCATAGTCTGTGTTTGAATAATACTGTCTATATTTGTGTGTAACGGACACGGTTAAATGAGTCCGAAAGGGTTTGTTTTGAATTTCGCACAAAGCTACTCGAGGGCTATCTGTGCTAGCCGTCCCTAATTTAGCAGTGTAAGACTAGAGGGAAGGCAGCTAGTCATCACCACCTACCGCCAACTCTTGGGCTTCTCTTTTACAAACGAATAGTGGGATTGACCGTCACATTATAACGCCCCCACGGCTAAAGGGGCGAGCATGTTTGGCGCGACGGGGATGCGAACCAGCGACCCTCAGATTACGAGTCGCACGCCTTAACACGCTTGGCCATGCCGGGCCATGAGAACGAAAGGTATCGTAAGAAATACGTTTAAAGGAAGACAAACCACAGAACAGTCTATGTACGTCAGAACACTACATCACTCAGCGCTGGGGTACTTTTTGGACCACTAAGTAAAGCCGAGTCTCTAAGACTGGATAAAAAAAGTTGAGATGTTACTAGGCAACAAAACACGTACCATTCAGGAGGCTCGTAGACATATTAATATGCAGTGCAACATGCAATATTCGAAAGGCCTAGAGAGATGTTGCTACACAACACAAGTGCTTACTATTCAGGAGTTCTGAGAACATGTTGCTCGCCGGAAAACACTCGAATATTACAGCAATTGAGTTACTGGGTCAGGATAAGGGAACTGACAAACACGGAAATGTTTATGAGGGAATAGGACTTACTCAGTTATTCCAAGAAAACTGTTTTTGACTTATGGAGGTAACTTATGAGCTCCTGAAGATAACGAACTGTATATTTGAGAATAATGAATTATTAAAATTGAGAAAACTTAAATATAAATAATGTACGAATTCTACGGGTTATAGGAACTGTTGTTGATTCCAGAATATGGTGAAGTGTTGTTTACTGCAGACAGTATGAGAAAGTCCAGTTTTTGGAAGATTATGCCATCAAGTTTCAGACCTACTGAAGATGGACAAGTTTCCCTTATTTAATGCTGAGTAATGCCCCCTGAAATCTTTCAACTTGAACTATAATTAATAACCTGTCTTTCTACAAATTGGACTTTTCCCTAAACATCTTGTGAGGGCCTACATTTTCTACTATTCAGAATAGTTTATGCCACGTAAATGAGCCGTTTGTAACCCACGAAACGTGTTATGAAATACGTTTCTATCGACTGTATTTTTAACGTCAAACTTGAGGAACTTCCTAGTTTCCGTTTTACTCACTAAAATAGATGATCGTGATGTAGTTGTGGTTACATGTCCTAATAGTCAAAGTTCATGAATTGGGTATTTTTAACAGGCACTTTGGAATGTACAAAACGTTTCTTGGGGATCAATAGGGCCTTTAATGAATAAACACTGTCTAGCAATCAATAAAGACGTTAAAAATATTCAACGATATTACACAATAACAAGTGAGGTACTGTTTGTTATGTATTACAAAATCTTAAGTCATATAAATAATAAGAAAATGTCTGACACACAAAGATACTAACATAATATATATAATTCATCAATGAACTTTAGTTTCCATTTATTTCAACTGGCCAAAATTATCTGACTGAGTATAAAAAGACTAAATAAACATAAAACAATGAAAAAACTGCTGTCAATATATTATAGGGAGAGTCAGAGATTCATACTAGAAGCTCGTGTCTGTCGTGTTCCAATGTCTGTGTTTAATCCATTTTCTCTCGTGTTTTCCGTATCTGTAAAACTGCTTCCTTCGAGAGCGGTGACCGTCTAGGTGGGCGATCATTTCTTTGGTTAGGCAGCTAAGTCACTGCGCATGTCCAGGTAATATCTCGAACGAGCCGTGCTGATAAGACTGTGTGCTTGTTCCTTATCTTGTTGGCATTTTAAACTGCGCGTGCAATTCGCAGCAGACGTTCATTCTTACCTCCTTCCTGCGTGACTCGCTTAGCCGGGCGGGAATACCGTGTTAATTAAGCCTTCTATCTGAGGATAGATTGGGGACAAATACACCCTGATCTACAAGTACCTTACTGTGATAATGTCGTCTTCGTCTAAGTATCATTACACAAGGGTTGACAGGCCTAGTTACGCCTAATATCTACGGATGGATTGGAAACAAATATACCCTGATCTGCATGTACTCCACTGTGATAATGTCGTTTTCGTCTAAGTATCACTATACAAGGATTGACAGGCTTAGTTAAGCCTAATATCGTATCGTTCCCCTATCTGGTTCAGATGTAATGCTCGAAACTTGTCTTTGAGTGAAAGAATAAGGCTTGGTAAAACAATACTTTAGTACACGTGTTTTAAATATTGTGTAACAACAGAGAGAGATTGGAAAAATCTGAATGTGGAAAAATAATTAATAGATGTTGTTGGAACATGAAAATCCAGACAGGTTTGACATGATAACTATTATGTATAAAGAATACACAGAGGAAATATTCCAACATTAATTCAATATCCAGCTTCTAATTTTTTACAAACATTTTACTAAATTGTTAATGCACCACATTGCTGGTGGGTCCGTGACCCTCGTGATCATCGAACTCCCACAAACATAAATACCACCAATTCTGCTATTAATCACATTAACTGCTTTTTGGAGCCCTCGGATATCTTACACAGAAAATGACGGATTTCACGCCTATTTTTCGGTTGTACTAGGGAAAAGAAAAACCCAAACTTATTCAATATGTGAACCCCACCAGTAGCGAATGATATAAAAGGAGGTCGCTAATTTGAGGGTTAATCGATAAAGAGTCGCGAGATCCTTTAAGTGACTGCTAAATTCAAGTGGAACTACTCAAGGGCTATCACGTGATAAACTAGTGCTGAGCAGTGGTTCTGAAACATTTCGAGCTAAGGTATCAATTTTCGTTAAAACCTTTTTTTTTTTTCTTTTTTAAATATAGACTTGATCTGTTAAACAACAAAACCCTGTAGCAAAATTAACACTTACCCATTAAGGCGAAGGATTTTATTGTTGTTTGCTACAACTGAAGAACAGGTAATGAGATTTTTGTCAATTTCAAGGAAAAAAGAACACTGAGAACGAGCTTATTACGAATGTTATAATCGTTACGTTATTTTTTTTCTCGTACCATCGACATTAGTGCAACGAGTCACCAGCTATTCTAAAAGGTCGAGCATGTTTGGTGACTGAATTCGAACCTGCGACTCTCAGGTTGCGAGTCGAAGACCCTAAGATCCACCAGACCATGCCATCCTTTGTTGTCTGTAGTGTTTCTGAATTACTAATGATGGGTATATTACTATATTATGTTGTCTTTCGTCTTATATACATGTAATTCGTTAAGTGACCGGACATGAATCAGCTGAAAGTCTGAGGTGTTATAATTCGAAGATTCAGGGTTCGATGCCTGATTTAAGCTAAGCGCAGATAGCCCGTTGCGGAACAATTAAATAGAGACGGACATGAGCTTTGACGAACTGCCCTGTTCAAGAAGTCCAGTGGACTCGTATTATTCCAATTATACTACTGTCCTCGTATTTCACATGTTTTGTTCGATACACAACGACGAGACTTGCACGTGACTAAAACCAATGAAAATACTATGTTTATGATTCGAACAACAACTCAACCAATTAAAATAAAGCAACCAGATAAATCTCATCCAGCCACACGACACAATCGTGAGAGAAATGTATTTACACGTAAACTAAGTAAATCCTATCCTGGAAATTACTGTAGCGACAATATTCGACTTCCAGGTTCACTACAATGTTTGCGAAGGCGAAAAATTACAAGAACAGAAACCCATATGGGATAATGGTGATATGAGATCAGTTTTAGTCAGAACAAGATGTGGATTAGTTGGTCCTATGGTGGAGTTCTAGATTTCGAAGCTGGATTTGAATGTAGGTGTTTTCTCATGGTGAAGCCCCATCGGGCTGTCTGCTTTATCCACTTTGAATTTAGCATTGTAAATCCAAAGGCTTGCCGCTATCTCACCGGATAACCTCCCAGAAGTTGGAATCCGTGCGACACCACAAAATATTTCCCGCAATTTAACCCTTAAACGGCATCAATTGATGCAGCTGTCTACAAGATTCCCGCTGTTTAAGGGTTAAGCTGTGGGAACGTCGTAAGAGAAAGTCGATCCGTCAGCGTGGATCTTGGGTGCTACAGAGTGATCGCTCTTCCTCTAGCCGGTAGCTCCAAAATTAAGGAGATAGCTTTCGTGACATTTCCACGAATATAAATGAAATAATAACGCGTAAGAAAGAAAACGGGAACTATGAACTTGAGTGTTTTTACCAACAAAAAGTACTTTGCATTTAAAGTTTGCTTAAGGGGAGATAGGCAAAGTTTAGTTTAGATTTAAAACTAAGCTATGAATATTCTCCTGTAGAAAACTCTTGTTCTAAAGTTCCCGAAAGTTGGCGTTATCTATCCATCTTTACCAAAGATTACACAGACAAGCGGTTTGATAAACAAACACAAAAGTTGTAGAGTGTGTGTGTGTGTGTTTTTCGTATAGCAAAGCCACAAAGGGCTATCTGCTCAGCAAAAGTTGTAAAAAATGTATTATTTCATGGGTTAAGAGAAACAGTAGACTGTGCACCTGTTTGTTTGTTTGAAGTTAAGCATAAAGTAAGAGGGAGAGAGCAAACAGTTGAAATAGATTAAATACTAAATTCGATAACTACTCAGAGTCATACCGAATGAAACAATGGTGATATAGTTCCTAGTCATAATAAATTATACATTGTTAATGTAATTCCAAGCAATGGCAAATTAAAGATTGTTAGAGTAATTCCTAACCATGTTAAATTAAACATTATTAGAGTAATTCCTAACCATGTTAAATTAAACATTCTCAGTGTAATTCCTAACCGCATATAATTAAACATTATTGGTGTAATTCCTTGCCATAACACTACAAGTAACTTATAAGTTAAGCCTACTTTAGTCTGTGAAAAGCAAATTTTTATATATGCAAATGTTTTTCTTCATCATTGGCTTTTTCCAAGACTTTTAAAATAATTTGTGTACAACAGTAACCCATTCAAGAACAGTCATCTTAGTTGGGAATCTCAAACTTACACGTTCTTATCACAGGTTTTCCTTTAGTAGACACGTTCTTACACACAGGTTAACAGTTTTCCTTTAGTAGGTTAAACGAATACACTACATTTAAGGCAGGAATAGAGTCCTTAAATCTAAAGTAATGGAATTCTCGGTTCTATTTGATAGTAAACCTTACAAAGTATATTTCTAAGTTTGTTTTTTACTCATGAAATAATCTGTTTTGTTTGTTTTAAGTTTCGCGCAAAGCTACACGAGGGCTATCTGGGCGAGCCGTACCTAATTAAGCAATGTAAGACTAGAGGGAAGGCAGCTAGTCATCACCACCCAACGCCACATTTAATAAATTTCACCATCCATAAGAAAAATAATTTATTGAAATTATGGTTTAAAAATGAACAATCATCACAGAATATATCTTATTTGTAGACGTAGTTATCAGTAAAAGTGTCTTTCTTGCTTTTCTGTTGCAACAATCACGAGTTTCTTAAGTGTGTTAAATGTTTTATGTTCGAAACTTACCCCTTTTTTGTAATCTTTACTGATTAAATTTGAAACATATTTCTGTGGAAATTTCAACTGTTTTATTTATTTCTCGGCTATAAATATACTGCGTAGTTATAAAAATATTACACAGTTATGATTGGTGCTGTTGTTCCAGAGAAACGTGTTTTGGACGTATACATCGTAAGATCTTCATGTGAAGTTTCGTAATTTTTTGTGATTGGACAAGATTTGAACCAAGTTTTCTTTTAAAAAAACGACATCAACAACACTTGCTATGAAGTTCGCAAAACTGAAGAACAAACACACAGATATTATATAAGACCAAGTCCACAGTTGAAGTGACCATTGTTACTCTAAAACAAGGTGTCCAGAAATCAGAGTTTTGCTGACAACTGGCAGTGTAATTTATACTGTTATGTTTACTATTCAAGTACTCCAAAAAACTGATATACTTGACCAAAGTTCCTAAAATAAAAAGCAAAAGTTTCATCTACATATCTGCGATAGAAAAAGAATTCTGACTATTTCGTGCAGTCTTTCAGAAGTCCGACTATTTCGTGCAGTCTTTCATCCACATAATACAATGGCTCAAAGTGGGTGCTGGCCTGAAAATTATGGCAACAACATCAATATTATTGTAAAGATTACTGTCAAAAATGGTATTACTTTGCAGCAAAGTTGGTGAACTTTAACACAGAGGAATTCGGGAATAGTCAAACTATCGGACCCATTGTTGTTGAAAGTCAGTTTGACACTAGACTGTATAGTCTATCTAGTTCAGACACTCGACTCGTAATCTGAGGGTCGCGGGTTCGAATCTCGGTCACACCAAACATGCTTGCAAGTTCAGCCGTAATGGCATTATAAAGTAACGCTCAATCCCACTATTCGTTAGCAAAAGAGTGGCCCAAGAGATAGCGATGAGTGGTGATGATTAGCTGTCTTCTCTCTAGTCTTACACTGCTAAATTAGGGACGGCTAACGCCGATAGGGCTCGTGTAGCTTTGTGTGAAATTCAAAACAAAACAAAGAAACAATCAAAACTCGTTGACACAACGAACTTTGGTATCCAACTTTATTTGTTAGGTTTCATTTGAAAACTCCAAACTGCCAATGATCATGTATTAATTAGTGGATACCACTAAGAAACAGCTGAAGTGTGGTTAGAAACTCTAATGTTAAGATTTATAAGTCGTAACGGACACTCATGTTTTTGGGTCATTGAGGACCTGGGGGGGTCAAGTATCTTCGACCTCTTTCTCCCGTAACGGACACCCTTCTTTAGTAGATTTGGTTTGTAGTTTGCGCAAAGCTACACGAGGATTGTTTACGCAAGCTGTCCCCAACTTAGCAGTGTAAGACCAGAGGGAAGGAAGCTTGTCAACAACACCCACCGTCAACTTATTGGCTACTATTTTTACCAACGAATACTGAGAGTGATCGTTATATTGTAACACACCTATGTTTGAAAGTGGGAAAAGGTTCGGTGACGGGGATGCGAACCTCCTGATCCCCAGATTGTGAGTCAAACGTCCTAACATATCATTCTGTATGAACTTTAAGAATACCGTAAATATAACTCCTGGATGACTACCTGATGGTCTAATATTCAAGTGTTGTGACTGGTTTGAAAACACCATCCGTCTTCAATTTTAAAAAATTGCTTCTCTTTTGTTAGTCAAGTCACAATTTAGCTAAATCATTTAAATATTTTTTGCATTTCTTACATATTCATATTTGTACAATACTGTTATCTGAGATGTGTTTCAAACCATAAACACTTCAAATTCCCGAGACGTATTTTTAACTATAAACATTTCAGATTCCCGAGACGTATTTTTAAGTATAAACATTTCAGATTCCCAAAACGTATTTTTAACCATAAACATTTCAGATTCCCCAGATGTATTTCTAGAACTAAGTAGGCCTAGTATACACTTTACTTCTGATCTATAAGGTTTTGTTGGTTTGTGTTAAGTTTAATTCCTTGCCAAACAAAGTCAAACACTGTATCTCAGAATGGCTGGTATGGGTATTAACACTTGTATTGATAAGGAGAGAAAAATACACACCAGCCGTTCTGAGATACATTTTTATTTCAAATGGATTTCTCATCATCAAGAAGAAAGTCAAACACTGTGAATGTAATACCTAATCATACTAAATAAAACTGTTAATGTAATACCTAATCATACTAAATAAAGCACTGTTAATGTAATACCTAATCATACTAAATAAAGCACTGTTAATGTAATACCTAACCATACTAAATAAAACACTGTTAATGTAATACATAACCACACTAAATAAAGAACTGTTGTGCAATTCCTAACCATATTAAATAAAACACTGTTGCGTAATTCCTAATAATATTAAATAAAATACTTGTGTAATTCCTAACTATATTAAATAAAACACTGTTGTGCAATTCCTAACCATATTAAATAAAACACTGTTGTGCAATTCCTAACCATATTAAATAAAACACTGTTGTGCAATTTATAGCCATATTAAATGAAACACTGTGTAATTCATAACCATATTAAATAAAACACTGTTGTGCAATTCATAGCCATACTGAATAAAACACTGTTGTGCAATTCCTAGCCATATTAAATAAACCACTGTTGTGTAATTCCTAACCATATTAAATAAAACACTGTTGCATAATTCCCAATAATATTAAATAAAATACTTGTGTAATCCCCAACCATATTAAGTAAAACACTGTTGCATAATAACTAATAATATTAAATAAAACACTGCTGTGTAATTCATAAACATATTAAATAAAACACTGTTGTGAAATTCATAGTCATACTAAATTAAACATTGTTGTGCAATTCATAGTCATATTAAATAAAACACTGTTATGTAATTGCCAACCATAACTTGTAAACAACACACATTTTCTATACAATCATTGTTAGTAAACTTTATCCCTTCCCACTTCGTAGGTTGCAATGGTTTCTAAGGGGCGTTGCGAAAACGTAAAAGTGTGTCAGTAATTTTCCATTTTTTTGTAAAATAATAAAGACTCATGTAACTCTTACATGAAAGTGTAATATTACGAAGATGACCAAAAACTCATTGTATATTTAGAAGGACGACCCAAATGTATCATTTTGAGTTCTGTTGGTCATTAATATTTAATAATATCATTCTAGACCTAGATTATGACCATTATATGGAAAGCAGCAAGTCAATTATTTTCATTTCTAAGTTTCTGCCGAACCCGCAAAAACTAATTTTTCTTTCCGTCATATAATATTCTCCAGCATGAGAGGGTCGGATGGACAGATAGTTAGGGAGCACTCGAGTCGTAAGTTTAGGATTGTGGACTCGAATCCCCGATGTACGAAACGTGTTCGTCCTTTCAGGGCGCTATAACTAAAGACCAATCCCACTATTCGTTGGTAAAAGAGTAGCTCAAGAGTTGGCGGTGGGTGGTGATGACTAGCTGCCTTCTCTCTAGTCTTATACTGCTAAATTAGGGACGGTTAACGCAGATAGCCCTCGTGTAGCTTTGCGCGAAAATTAAAAAAACAAAGAAATAAGCAAATTCTCTAGAGGTCAATAACCATCTACATGTTTGACTATTTACTTATATTTGTTTATTTATCTGTCAATAAGATACGTGACTAAATTTGACTAAAATATTCAGTGCTGGTTGGAGAAAATCTTCAAATTATACAGTTATTTATTAAGACCGTTCTACCCGTTATTTAGAGAAACAAACGAAATTCAAAAACAACAATTATATCTGTAGCACGAGACCTCTTCAGACTATTTTCCTCCATAAATTATTGGGCATGAGTTTGTTTCACTTTCCAAGTAATTTACAGTTAACACCAGTGTTTATACAATGATTCAGGTACTTGACATTCATAGTTAACACCAGTGTTTATACAATGATTCAGGTACTTGACATTCATAGTTAACACCAGTGTTTATACAATGATTCAGGTACTTGACATTCATAGTTAACACCAGTGTTTATACAATGATTCAGGTACTTGACATTCATAGTTAACACCAGTGTTTATACAATGATTCAGGTACTTGACATTCATAGTTAACACCAGTGTTTATACAATGATTCAGGTACTTGACATTCATAGTTAACACCAGTGTTTATACAATGATTCAGGTACTTGACATTCATAGTTAATACCAGTGTTTATACAATGATTCAGGTACTTGACATTCATAGTTAATACCAGTGTTTATACAATGATTCAGGTACTTGACATTCATAGTTAACACCAGTGTTTATACAATGATTCAGGTACTTGACATTCATAGTTAACATCAGTGTTTATACAATGATTCAGGTACTTGACATTCATAGTTAACACCAGTGTTTATACAATGATTCAGGTACTTGACATTCATAGTTAACACCAGTGTTTATACAATGATTCAGGTACTTGACATTCATAGTTAACACCAGTGTTTATACAATGATTCAGGCACTTGACATTCATAGTTAACACCAGTGTTTATACAATGATTCAGGTACTTGACATTCATAGTTAACACCAGTGTTTATACAATGATTCAGGTACTTGACATTCATAGTTAACACCAGTGTTTATACAATGATTCAGGTACTTGACATTCATAGTTAACACCAGTGTTTATACAATGATTCAGGTACTTGACATTCATAGTTAACACCAGTGTTTATACAATGATTCAGGTACTTGACATTCATAGTTAATACCAGTGTTTATACAATGATTCAGGTACTTGACATTCATAGTTAATACCAGTGTTTATACAATGATTCAGGTACTTGACATTCATAGTTAACACCAGTGTTTATACAATGATTCAGGTACTTGACATTCATAGTTAACACCAGTGTTTATACAATGATTCAGGTACTTGACATTCATAGTTAACACCAGTGTTTATACAATGATTCAGGTACTTGACATTCATAGTTAACACCAGTGTTTATACAATGATTCAGGTACTTGACATTCATAGTTAACACCAGTGTTTATACAATGATTCAGGCACTTGACATTCATAGTTAACACCAGTGTTTATACAATGATTCAGGTACTTGACATTCATAGTTAACACCAGTGTTTATACAATGATTCAGGTACTTGACATTCATAGTTAACACCAGTGTTTATACAATGATTCAGGTACTTGATATTCATAGTTAACACCAGTGTTTATACAATGATTCAGGTACTTGACATTCATAGTTAATACCAGTGTTTATACTATGATTCAGGTACTTGATAGCCATAGTAAACAGTGGCGTTTATACTATTCCCTTGTTCACTTACAGTTAAGGTCCTTCTGAACTGAATGGGATTTATTAGCTTATACCTTGCTAAAAACTACATGTAGGAGAAACCTCATCCTAAACATGAAACATGAGACCCACTACCAGTAGAGTGACATCCAACTAGCTACAAATGTTTTATTATTATTTGTACCTCAGTCCTTCGCTTGCTACTCACATTTAAATTATGGCTAAATTTAGGGAAACATACTCTGTTGCCGGCTGATTAGGTATCAAAGTGAAAAAGAACTTAGGTACACAAATATGCTTCCATTACTCACAAACTTGAACGTGATTTCTTGTCCAGTGTTCATTATTTCTCTTTATCACCATGCTTATTACAAACACTTCTGTGTATATCGAGTATTATATCAAACATGTGACTAATTTATACGAATTATGATTGTGGTCAATGGTAAATGAAAATAAGTTAATTCATTACAGCGCATGGTTGATTGAAAATAATTTTCGTGGAGATGTAAATTATCATATCCAAAAATTGATCCAGTTTTTATTTTTTTCACCTACAGAATAACGATTCTGAACCCATCATGTACGGAATCATCATGAAAGGGTTGCCAAGAGTTACACATGGCAACAGAAGGTGGCCTGTTGTAACGGAACGTCATACATTAGTTTGTTTTTGAATTTCGCGTAAAGCTAACTTAGTAGTGTAAGACAAGAAGGAAGGCAGCTAGCCATCACTATCGACCCCTAACTCTTGGACTTCTCTTTTACCAACGAACAGTTGGATTGACCGTCACATTATAACACCCCCCACGGCTGATAGGACGAGCATGTTTGGTGTGACGGGGATTCGAATCCGCGACCCTCGGATTACGAGTCGAGTGCCTTAGCCACCTGGCCAGTTCTATTTACGGGTATAACAGTGTTTTTAAGCACTCACCAAAATCAACGTCATTCTGAACTTGCAGAATATTCGTCGACAAATATTTATTATTTGTACATGGATTAATTACACTATGTAACAAAATTTTTACTTTTTCTTGTTCCTGGGCAGAAAGTGTTATTTCCCAATTGCTTATGCCTAGAGTAAATGGAAAAGGCCTATTTTTCTATTCAAATTTTGCTTTTGTGACCTGGGAGCATATAACGAAAACATGATGGGAGACTATATTTGGGTGCTGATACGTAAAAGTGATTTACATTACAATCGCAAATCTCGAAAAACTACTCACTTCTAAGCATTTTCGTTCATTTTTGTATAACTTTAGTATAAATACATGTAAATCTTGATTCATATGTTGTTTTATTCAGACCTTATGTAAATGAAAATGTGCAAATTTGCCCGTATTTACATAGAAACTAGGTTAATTTCTAAAGTTCATTATCCAGGTCGCAAAAGCAAAGTTTGATGGGAATAATGGCCATTTTCTGTACTTTTACAACACAAGCAATTAAGAAATAATAACACATACTATCCAGGAACAAAATTTGTGTTACATAGTGTTATCTCCGGTACAAAATGTATAATATATTTTTATATATTAAAAACTGGACTTCAGAGGGCTGACCGAAATTAATTCTTTTTTGACCTCTTCAGTACTCAAAATATACAGCACTACTTAAAATATCTGGACGCTCACGTGAAAGATACGAACTAGAAAAATACCGATACTATATGAATAAAAAACTGAGTACCATTCATTAGAAGAATGTTGAACAAACCTTAAACTACACATGTTAGGCCTAAACTAACTACACATTCCTACACTATAGATACTGCACACTTGAGCTAGTTTTGATATATTGTACACTCGAGCTACGTTATGGTGACTACAGAGTTGAGCTAGCTATTGGTTAAACTGAGTCTTCAGAGGTTAGCCAATCGTAGGGCATATAGACTTAAATTAATTAAGCTAGCCATGTTACACTTAAGCTACCTCGTATATGCTAAACTATGCTTAGCAATGCAGATTTAGGCTAGTCATGATATATTGTAGACTTATCTGCATTATGGATAGTGTGTTATGAGCACTGCAGATTTAAGACGGACATGATATACTGTAAACTTAACATATTTTAAAGAAAATAGAGACTTGGTGTAGGCATTGTAGACTTATGCTAGTCATGTTATGAATATTAGAACTGAGTGTTATGTTACCGGCTCTAGAATTAAGCCAGCAAAGTTGTCAACATTGTAGATTTAATATACTCAAGGTGAGGAGTACTGTTGAATGAAACTAGTAATAAGGACTAGATGGACCAAAAATATAAGATATGTTGAGTTGTATTTGATTATTCGCAGCTAAATTCCTGCGTATTTACTTAACTATTTATAGAAAAAATAGTAGAATTTATTTAGATTTTCACGAGGAGGTTTGTTCTTGTTTTAACTTGTTATTTAAAACATCATAAACTGACAAAAAGAAACATTTACTATAAATTTCGTGTACATTAGGTATTTTAATTTTTAAAGAGGGGACAACTTTTATTTCAACAACAAAAAATAACTGGTTAAAATTAACAATCTTCATTCTTTAGGTTCTTTAACGTTTAAATAGGGGACAACTTTTATTTCAACAATAACAACAAAATAACTGGTTAAAATTATCAGTTTGTGTTCAGTAGTCCAATAATTGTTAAGAAAACCAAATGATTTCTACGTTGATGAGAGGTATATACTAAATCACGGTAAACTTAAAAACACTGCCGCTGTAGGATAGCATACTTTTTGTAGACATTAAAGAAACGACCAACAGTGTAAGTTAAATTGTTAAACGACTAAGCATGCTTCACTGTCATTACAATAAGTATCCTGGTAAGAGTCGAAAGATTTTCTTCCAATATTGAAAATGTACGCATAATATAGAATGTATACGGAAATAAACAATCCACTCCTAAACAATACACAGGAAACACATCCTGGCAAGGAGATTAAATCCAGGAAGCTTTTCTCACGCTAGGTTTCGAACTAACAATGGTGAAAAACAAATCTCGAAAGGGGTGGCACCATATAGAACTCTTTCTGATATCCTGCTTGTATTATTTTATACATGTTACTGCCGCCTCATGTTTTCTAGCAATATCGTAATTTAGTTTCACGTTTGTTATAAATGGAAACCTAAGCGCTTCCAGCAGCATTATCATGTAATTTGATGTTCGCAATAATCGTGTAACTTAGCACATTTCCCAGTTATGTTGTTAAATAATTTGACGTTCGTTGTAACAATGAAACTAATCACGTATCCAACAATATCACCACACAGTTTAACGTTCGTTATAATAACGAATCTAAGCACGAAAACTATGTAGCTTTTGCTGTTTCTATTACACACGTTGTGCTTTTTGGTTGAGAAAGACACGAATAATTTTAATTTATTCATTTAAAAAAAATTCCTTAGAGTACCTAATGAACCTACTGTTAAAGGAACAGCAGCTATTTTCAAGGCCGTACTTCAGGAAGAAGTTGCACAGTGTTGCTGGATGTTTATTTCTGTCCTACATGTACACATCAGGTGCTTCAAGAACACATTTATTCTTCCAGTGACGGTGTTCATGAAACCGATGGACACAGCGTTGTGAAAGTCGATGTGTGGATGAATTTGGCCATGCAGTAGAACTTGAACGATTGCATGTTGTGTTCTCATGACGTCATGGTGTCATCATGTGTAGGTCGTGGCACGAAAGCCATCGTCCGAAATTATGTTCTTGCAGTTTCAAACAAGTCAGTGTAACATATACGTTGTTTTCTGCCTGGTTTACACAGTGACCTTCACAAACAGTGTCCATCGGTTTCATGACCTCACTTGTCTGAACTCAAGAAGTGCTCTTTGAAACTCTCGGTGTATAAAGATTACACATCAGTTGCATTAATGTTTAATTCCTAAAGGAAACAGAGTATAAATACAGAATCTTAACATACCTCTGATGATATTTTAATACAATATTCATTGCACAGAGCCAATATAAAAAAACGTCCCTCGTAAAAGGCAGAAAAATAAAACTAGTTTACAAAGTACATTGTGGGAATTATAAAATGTACCTTAGAGAAGTATCAGTAGATATACGATTAGCACAGAAGCAGAGATACAATCTCTCCTCTTTATTGTTTGCGGACTTACTGCCATTTGATGCACATTTTAAGAAAATAATTTCAAAATATTATTATTATTATTATGTTAGACATATTACAGAAATGGAGCGACAGTATATATATATATATATATAAGGAACGGATATGCATTCCATTGAAGTTCGCAGAGATACTGGCAATACGAAATAAAAAATAAAAGTGTGGCCCGAAAATAAAACAAGCTGAGAACCACGGAATTAAAGTGATAAAAATGATTATAAAGTTATTCCAGATTATAAGAAATGTCTGTGTAGAACACAGAAGACAATAAACTTATTAAGATATGCCCACAAAATAAGTGTGACAGTTTCAGGCTAAGTATTAGTATCAAATATTATAAAACATGATCTAAGTTACACCGTTTTCAAGTTCCCCTAAAAAACAAAAATAGTGAAAAACTGACAGACAAATAAAAGGTAGTCAGAGCTTAGTTTGCACACTGTGTAAAAATATTTTGCACATACAGAAGTTAATTTTCAGGCATTATGTTATGTACAGATGTTCAGACACTCTTTAATTATTATTTTATCAGGAGTTCCTCTGATTCTCTAGAACATGTTAAATTATGTACAGATGTTCAGACACTCTTTAATTACTATTTTATCAGGAGTTCCTCTGATTCCCTAGAACATGTTAAATTATGTACAGATAATCAGACACTCTTTAATTATTATTTTAACACTAGTTCCTCCGATTCTCCAGAACAGTGGTTCCCAACTTTTTTATGACCCGCACCCCTAAAAAATTTTAATATGTTCTCGCACCCCTCATAGTAATTATTTATTTAAGAATAAAGGTGAAGGTGGTCAACACAAATTTTTATAATTAGTTTTAATGATATATAAACAGAAACAAAACATTTGGAAAGGAAAAAATATTACAACAAACTAAAAGTTGCATAAACCTTACATGGCCAACAAAAAATAAATTTTCATTCATGCAATGAAATAAAATTCGCACCCCTGGTTGGGAACCCCTGCTCTAGAACATGTTAAGTTATGCACAGACGCTCAGCCACTCTTTAATTATTATTTTATCACGAGTTATTCTGATTCCCTAGATCACGCCATATTTTCATTAACACGCATCATATTAATACTACCTTGTATTATGCCCATTACTTGCTATTTCGCATAAGTAGGACAAACACGTGACCTCGCATCGTGCCATTCCGACATCAACTACGAGAATGTGATTCGCGAAAGTGTAAGTGTGAAAGGCGTGGTCAAATATGCTAATTACTATAAAAAATCATTTTTCAGAAATCATAAAGGTATGAAAATTGTTTCAATAAATATGTCAACATGCAGCTAATTTGATTTTTTTCCGTTTCTCCGTCATTAAAATACTCCGGTTTATTACAGATACCCAATCGTCACTAATGAAAGATATAAAAACGCCATTTTGAAGTCTAATAATATTGTTCACTTTTCTCCATTATCAGAAAACTAAAAAAAGGAATCAGAGAAATCGACTAAACGTATCAGCGTCTTTACGGCTACCTGGACCTTATCAGACTGACTTCTATACCCTATCAGCCGCGTCGAGATAAATAAACTTTCGTTACGAAACTGATTGTCACAAATAGCGTTTCCTCCCATTTAAAATAACATACTGTTTAGGGTCATCAAGGGCGCTCGACTCGTAATATGAGGATCATGGGTTCGAATCTCCGTCACACCAAACATGCTCGCCTTTTCAACCGTGGAGACATTATAATGTGACGGGCAATCCCGCTATTTGTTGGTAAAATAGTAGCTTCCTTCTCTCTAATTTTACAGTGCTAAATTAGGGACGGCTAGCGCAGATAGCCCTCGTTTAGCTTTGTGCGAAAATTCAAAAAAGAAATTCTCTAGAGGTCAACAACCATCTGTACGTTTGACTGCTTACTTATATTTATTTATCTCTCTGTCTATCAATCTATTTTCTTGAGTTATTTATCTTTTCATCTGATTTGATATTTATAAGTTAACCCTAACTCAGATTCACTGACCTTTTCATTTTGATAGGCTGTGACAGCGATAAATTCGGTCTCCTTGAAGACGTACGTACGGAACGTACTGTACGGTAGCTTGAGAATATCGTTAGCCCGGACAAGATGAAACCTCGGCTGGTACTTGTGCATCGAGTTCAGGATAGTCTGAGAAACGAATAAAAGAAAACTTAGATGAAGATCAGTTTATAGAAAACGCTATGACACAATCACTTGGCCCCCCAGTGGTTCAGCGGTATGTCTACGGACTTACAACGGTAAAATCCGGGTTTCGATGCCCGGGGTGGGCAGAGCATAGATAGCCCATGGTGTAGATTTGTGCTTAATTCAAAACGACAACAACACAATCACTTTTGTAATAATATTTGATCAGCGTTGAAGCGTGTTCTACTCGAATAAGTTAAAACCTACTTGGTTAAAACGTTGTCATTAGCTAAACTAGAAGGCAGATGAATGATCCAGTCAAAATGAAATTTCAGACAGAAACGTTTTTGTTTTCAGGAGTATTAGTTAGGTAAACATCGGTTTAAAAGCAACACGTGTGTTTTACGGAAGGTTTATTTAAAACCTTTACATGTCTAGTTCTTTTTAAAACCAAACTTGAATTACGTTGGGTTTCCAGTAACGCTAAAGAACATAATTTTAGAAGATGTCGTGTTACATGTACACGTGCGTCGTAACGCTTGGTTGTGGCTGAAATTGACGCTAAGTGCTAATCGACCTCTAGTGCGGTAACTCTCCTGACTTACGATGGTAATATTCAAGTTTGATATCCGAGGTGGACACAGTAAAAATGGTTCAACGTGTAGCTTTTGAACTTAACGACAAACAAACAAACGCCGGTTATCTACAGCTTTTATTAGATAATCAATAGTTATGAAATATTCGAATTCATTATCTTTTCTATCTGAATTACTGGATTAAATTAAAATATATTAATTCCATAGTATTATAAAATGTAATAATTATTTGTTACCGTAAGGATTGGAAAAAATAGATAGTTTAACAACACAATGCTATTTATTTTTATTTTAACACCAAATATTTATAACACCAGGCAATATATATTACCGATATATTGGAAAAGGATTATATTGTAGTGTTTTGAATTTCGCGCAAAGCTACACGAGGTCTATCTGCGATAGCCGTCCTTAATTTAGCAGTGTAGGACGAGAGGGAAGGCAGCTCGTCATCAGCACCCACCGTCAACTCTCACGGGCAAGCACGTTTGGTGTGACAGGGATTCGAACCAGCGGCCCTCAGATTAGGAGTCGAGTGCCTTATCCATCTGGCCATACCGGGCCCCATAATGGTATGAACAAGCAAGTAACTGTATGAGTTAGGGTACTTGTAAATCTTTCAACTGGCTTGTTGAAACTATTTAAAACTTATAGGATGTAATGCGCAAGCACACACAGACACACAAAGAAGAGAAAATGATATTATTTCCTTACCATCACACTAGATGGCGCTAAACAAGTGAATCACAGCGTTTTAGGTGCTTTATCAGAGGCCCGGCATGGCCAAGCGTGTTAAGGCGTGCGACTCGTAATATGAGGGTCGCGGGTTCGTATCCCCGTCGCGCCAAACATTCTCGCCCTTTCAGCCGTGGGTGCGTCATAATGGTACGGTCAATCCCACTATTCGTTAGTAATAGAGTAGCCCAAGAGTTGGCGGTGGGTGGTGATGACTAGCTGCCTTCCCTTTCGTCTTACACTACTAAAATTAGGGACGGCTAGCACGAAACCTCGTCGTACCAAACATGCTCGTACTTTCAGCCGTCGGGGTGCTACAATGTGACAGTAGCCTAAGAATCTAAATTAGGGACGGCTAGCGCAGATAGCCTTCGAGTAGCTTTGTGCGAAATTAAAAACAAACAAACAAACAAGTTTTATCAGAATTATCCTCCACCTGGTTAATGGTAAGGTGATGGACTTATAAGGCTAAAATAAGGGGTTCGATTACCCGTAGTGGGCAGAATCCATATGTTCTATCGCTCTAAATCAAACAAACAATCTATATCGGAATTCTTATTAATACATACAAACCAACTACAGTTCTATCTGGTAATTCCATACAGACATTCTTAGTTCTCTACCTCCACAGTCTCCTTCTAAAACTAGAAAATGTACCTCGCACGCTAGTACTACATGCGCGTTACCAACAGAGGGTAATCGAGCTCCAAAGTTTAGCATGGCAAATCCGTTAACCTACCGCTGACCGACTATAACAAACGAATAATCAAGTTTGGGGAAACATATTTTTTAAGTAATTTAAAAAAGCAGTTTTAAGCAGTTCATCCAGAAATCATATACGCATATTTGATTGTTTTAACGAAGCTGCAAATGGCAATCGTCTTCAACTTACCATAAGTGTTGTTGTTTTTTAAATTTCGGGCAAAGCTACACGAGGGCTATCTGCGCTAGCCGTCCCTAATTTAGATTCGTAGGCTACTGTTTTATCACATTGTAGCACCCCGACGGCTGAAAGTACGAGCATGTTTGGTACGACGAGGTTTCGAACCCGCGCCCCTCGCATTACGAGTCGAGTGCCTTAACCACCTAGTAATGCCGAGCCTCCCTTAAGTGTTACAATCCCGAAGTATAACATCGTACGCCTGAAAGTTTACCGTTGAGCCACCAAAGGGTGTGTGGGAGTGTCTGAATTATTTATAAAGAAGTAGTTAGTAAGTATATCAATATGTTCAAAAGCATCTCTATCAAATTTATTGAACATCGAAATAGTTTGTCACGTGTATACGATGTTTGAATTTCACGCAAAGCTACACTAGGTCCATCTGTGATAGACTTCTATATTTTAGCAGTGAAAGGCTAAAGAAAGGGCCATCGCCAATTTTGGGGCGACTTATTTTACAAAAAAACACACTAGAATTGACCGACACATTATGACGCCCCAATGGCTGAAAAGGCGAGCATGTTGGGTAGGACGAAGATTCGAACCTGCGAATCTCAAATCGCAAGAGTTTGTTTTTTGTTAGTTAGTTTTGTGAATTTCACGCAAAGCTACTAGAGGTCTATCTGTGCTAGCCGTCCCTAATTTAGTAGTGTAGGACTAGAGGGAAAGCAGCTAGTCATCACCACACACCGCCAACTCTTGGGCTACTCTTTTACCAATGAATAGTGGGATTGACCATCACGTTATAACGCCCCCACGGCTGAAAGGGCGAGCATGTTTGGTGCGACGGGGATGCGAACCCGCGACCCTCAGATTACGAGTCGCGCGCCTTAACACGCTTGGCCATCAAATCGCAAGAGACCTAACCACTTAGATACGCCAGACCACATATTTATGTTTCAGTTTCTAGAATAGACCAAACTTTTTGTATCAGAAAATAACACTAAAAAACGTTATTTTTACGTTGAAGTAAATGCGAAACTGTGATGAAAATGTCCCTACTAGCTTTACGTTATTAACGACATGATATACTAAACGGGGAAATAGCCTTGTTCCATTACTAAAATCTTTATTGAGGATTTCATGAGTCCTCCCCTCAGAACATTTCACATCGGGGCTGAATCCCGTCATATAAATCTATAGATTCTGAGTGCCTTAACACTACTCCCGCCATATTTTCTAGAGTATTAACAAATCGATGGGAAATGTAATGTTTGAATAAATATAAAAACAACTAATTACTTTACCAGATTCATATTTAAAACCAAAAAATAATTGCACGATCTCATGTTAAACATTCAATTTTAGCGATTTATATCTGTGGTGTAAAAAGAGAATACATAACACGTGGTTGTGAAACTAATTTTTCAACGTTTCTTACATCCGCATTATAAATACGTGGGCTAATGGAGTTAAAATTACAGTGCATTTCCTACCGTTCGCATTATAAATACATCGACTCGTGGAGTAAAAATTACAGCATATTTCCTACTATTCGCATTATAAATACACGGGTTAATGCAGAGATGCCAACTATTTCAAATGACTGAGCGTAATGATTGTAGAAAGAGCCCGTTATCATTTGCGGCTACTTGGCCTGACCAATGTCTCTAACCTGTTTATTATTATTATAACTATTATTATTACTGCTATAGATTGCTCATTTATGACTGTGTTTTGTGTATTTAATAAATAAATTTTAAAAAATTCTTTTGAAATTATGTCTTTTATTTAGTTCAGAGTAACAAACATACTGGTAAAACAACATTGAACATGTACAAACAGTAAGCAGAAAAAGCCTTTGTGTAAGGACGAGTTTATATCATGTTTATGACACTTATTGTAATAGCTTTGCAGCTGTTGCAGCCTTTGCTTTCATGAGAATGTCTCTGGCTGGTTGGGAGTTATAACAACATTGTCCATTTCACTGCAAACACATCTTGTGTGTTATAATACTGAGGTGCTCAAGTTTGGTCTGAACTTGCTTTTGTTTTTAGTCACTAAATGAAATATCCTTTCACTGTCAGCATTAGAATGGAAGATTGTAAGAATTCCAAGCATAACACAGAATGTCATACTTCTGGTTGCCATTTCCATCCTTAACTGTAGACAGCTGAACCCAAAACTTGTCAACATTCAACTGAAGGACAGTTTCTGAGAAAGTATCAATTTGATAGTTCAAATATTGCCCTTTCAACTTGTCAATAGTGTTGTGCTCATGTGTATTGACAAGGACAGGATACCTGTCTGTGAAGAAGCGGTGAGAAGAGAAATCTTTGCTGACTTTCAGTTTTGGATCAGCAACCTCTGCGTGAATCAGAAGTACATCATTTAGAGGGGAAATGTTTCATCATGTAATTTGTAGCTGCAATATAGTATTTATTGACACTGGTGCAGAAGCTGATAAGGTCCAGGTCCTTTTCATATTTAACAATGTATTCCTTGGCAGTATTTCCAGTAGAAACTGCCTCATCAGATTTGTGTAAGGATTCATTGTTGTAGTCAAGTTCAGTGATGTTGCATTCAAGATATTCTGGTTTGATGTATCTGACAATTATATTTTTAACTTGTGTAATCAGAGTTCTATACATAATGTGTATGCAAGGTTCTTCTCTTTGCAATATCAAATTGGCTTGCTTAAATAGAAGAATTGCAGACTGAAGAAAAAGACAAAATAACAAGTTCATTTTGTTGTCCAAGAAAACTGTTAACTTATCTAACTCACTCTGTGCATAACTTTTCTTGGTTACTTCCTTGCTAGCTTTCGTTTTCTTCTCTTTTTTCATTGATTGTCTCTTCTTTAGTTCAAGGTCAGACTGCCTAAACATATATTGAGTTATATCAAATGTTTCTTTGTCTGCTTTTGGAGACTGTTGTCTTGTGTCCCTGTGTGGTTGATAGGATATCTTGAGTGTGTCCCTGTGTGGCTGGGAGGGTGTCTTGACTGTGTCCCTGTGTGGCTGAGAGGATATCTTGAGTGTGTTCCTGTGTGGCTGGGAGGGTGTCTTGACTGTTAAAGTCTTGCTGCCTGACTGAGCTGCACGTTTAGATCCTTTTGAATCTAGTTTTTCCTTTTCACAGTGAAAATACTTCTTCAATGGTTTTCACATGTCCAATATTCTTTTGAGGCACACCCCACGTGATAGCCATCTTGTATTAACAAGTTGTAGAATTTTTCTTGTGTCTTTGTCATACAATCCTTGAAACTCTTTGAAATGTTGTTTTCTGCTTGCACTTTTGTCCAGAAAATAATAGACATCTATCAATATATCAGAAATTGGGCAGGGCAGTTCTCTGGAAGCTTTCTGGGCAGCAATATTCATGAGGTGACAGGCACAGCCCATGAAGTAAATGCTAGGCTGTCGTCTTGAGATGTGTCCCATCACACCTTTACCTATACCAGACATAACTGAGGCACTGTCTGAAGAAAAACTAAGACAGTTTTCCCATGGAATTTTCCTCTTTGTCAGTTCGTGGTCCAAAAGCTTGAAAATATTCTCTCCCGTTGAAGCTTCTTTCCATTCCACCATTATCAAAAGAGAACAAACAATTTTTCCAAGCAAAGGGTCAAGATATCGTACAACCACTGGATACAGTTTCGAGTCATCCATGTCTGTGGATCCATCTGTGGCTAAACTGTAAACACTGTTACTAAGTATGCTTGAAATCACTTTGTCATCTTCGCAACCCAACATTTGTACAATGGCTGTAGTTTTGGTTCTAGCACAGCCATATCAGAGTATGGGAACATTTTTCTGAATAGATGTCTTGCATGATCAGCTTCAGCGAGGGGTAAATTATGAGCAATGACGGATTGCGTGAACATCACTTCTGCATTTATGGTTTCATATTCTGAATTCTTACTCATACATTTCAAAGCTACAATGATTTGTTCGCTAAGAATATACTTTAATACTTCGATGATTTCATCGCTAACAATATACTCTAATACTGCGATGATTTCTCAGCTAATATTTGATTTTATGTTTTGAATACCTGAATTCATATATACTACACCATTACACGATTTTATTTTGTGGTTAAAAAAAATATTTAAAGTCTTTTTTTTTTCTTCTTGTTGCTGTTCTAGCCCTACGTTTTGTTTCAATTGTTGTATCGCGGGTACACTAATAACGAAAAAAAAAAGAAATACATAAATAATTTTATATTTCCGCTCAATCTTTTTTATCACCAGAGGGAGGATTTTTATTGAGCTTGTGATATCGTCTGACTGCTATTAAACAAAATTTATAAGAGATTAGCCACTGTAAAAGGCTTAACATATTATAGTACATTTAAACTCTGTCACGCAGAACTGCATTTAGCATTAATACAATTTCAGAATTGCACAATAATGCGCGCCAAATACATAATCCTTAATTTACTGAATTTTTAAAGCAGTATTTAGTGATCCTTCGCGTATTATATATATATATATATATATCAGAAAAAATTAATAAAATATAATAATTTCATCTCATTGACTATGACAATAACTACTCATTCTATTCAACCATTTTCTCTTTCTAACAAATTTTTGGGTTCTTGAGCAAACCCCAGCCCAAACAAAAATAATAAAAAAAGCGTAGAACAAAGGGGCAGTTTGAAGGTAATCTAGCATTCAAGAAGGTAAACATGTATAAATAAAAATGGGTTTGTGTGAAACTCTGTTTGATTGTTTGTTTTGAATTTCGCGCAAAGCGACACGAGGGTTATCCGTGCCTAATTTAGCAGTGTAAAACCAGACGGAAGACAACTAGTCATCACCACCTACCGCCAACTCTTGGGCTACTCTTTCACCATCGTTATGACGTCTCCACGATTGAAAGGGCGAGTGTGTTGGATGTGACGAGAATGTAAACTGCTGTGTTTAGGCTCAACCACGAATATCACCAGGTTAAGAAACGTGGAGTATTTAGTGTTTTGTTTGTCTGTTTGTGTTTAAGACGAAATACACTTTATAACTATCAGATTTCTAAGTATTTCAGAAACTGAACGTAGAGAGAACGTTGGGGTAAAAATACCCAACAGTGCAAAAACAAAGAAAACAAAAAAAATAAATCACTGTAACTAATTAAAACCATACTGGCTAATACAACGGGTATTAATGAGGTAATAACAATAATAACACACATTTGGAATTTAATACAACACTATATTAATGGCTAAAAATGAAAATAATATTGAAAGACAAACTGTACCGACTTTTAGCTGTGAATAATAACATGATGAATAACGATAGTCTTGTGGAAAACGGGTCATACTGAGTATTAGCTGTGAATATTAACATGATGAATAACGATAGTCTTGTGGAAAACGGGTCATACTGAGTATTAGCTGTGAATATTAACATGATGAATAACGATAGTCTTGTGGAAAACGGGTCATACTAAGTATTAGCTGTGAATATTAACATGATGAATACCGATAGTCTTGTGGAAAACGGGTCATACTGAGTATTAGAGGTGAATATTAACATGATGAATAACGATAGTCTTGTGGAAAACAGGTCATACTGAGTATTAGCTGTGAATATTAACATGATGAATAACGATAGTCTTGTGGAAAACAGGTCATACTGAGTATTAGCTGTGAATATTAACACGATGAATAACGATAGTCTTGTGGAAAACGGGTCATACTGAGTATTAGCTGTGAATATTAACATGATGAATAATTGAGGTCACGTTGATAACCAGTTTAATATGTAATTTTATAACTAGCGATGTTGACCACGTGATCAGTTACGCTAAGAATAAAGATAATGATATAACATTACTGACTGAAGGAGAATTACTTAGGTGAAAGATGTATGCACGTGACGACGAATTGTTCAAGCCCAAAGGATTTATGTAGGCCTAACACAAGAACCTTTTCTATATAACATCAAAAACAATATTCCAGTGTTGAAAACAAAGTGCGTACAACAGCAAAAGGAATGACAGAGTACGATACAAATATTAAAATATAACAAAAATATATTTGTTTTTACTTTCTGTGTCGAACAAAACAAAACCAACAACAAGAAAAATAACTCGACGAAAATGTTCTATTGTTCGCTTTATCTCCGCGCGTTTATCGTTTTCCTTTGCGGATATTTTTATCAGTACTTAGCTTCATCGTCTCGGACTTGAGAATCCACACTCTTAACGATTCTTACAAGCTGTTGGTTTGTCCGTTCAGTGGTGCCGGCGGTGGTGCTTCTCGTATTGATTAGATCTGTGACAAAGACTTCTACTCGGAGAGTCCTCCTTCTGCGTTCATGGCACGGGCCGTTTCACTTGTAAATCCCCTCTCCACAGTCATCATCTATACGGTGCGGAAAAAAAAAATTCTTTTCCCCTCGTCTAACCCCCTGAATACCTGTCACCACGACCATCGTTTGTTAGCTGCCTCCATAATCTCTTCCCCCCTCTCCATCCGCCTCCAGACAACCCTAAAACAATGACAGTATGGTTTATAAGCTTTAGTCATTTTTGTCGGAGACAAAGCCCACGTACTTCTTAGTTATCAGTCGCGTTAATCAGTGAGCAACATGGCGGCCTACATCTCTACACCCAATTGATATACTGTATTAGATAGACTGCGGATGTAGGCTACTTGTCCCCGCGAGCTATGGGCCCCCTAGCGGGCTCTGCTTGGTCTGAAAACCGGCGCCAGGACCATCAGTGAACGGATAGTTGTCACCTGCTTCTCTCTGACTTAAGTAGCGTGCGAACCCTAGCTACAGTAACTCGTGTTACTAATTACTAAACAAGTTCAGGCAATACGGGATCATCTTTTCCCACTGAGGCCGCTTTTTATTTATTTTTCCGACACAGTTTAGATTTAAGAATATTTTCTTAATTCAAAATTTACGCATATTAATATTAATTTCTGATCGTACTGAGTAATGTATATGACTCATTAAATATACAGTCTCTATGTTGTCACTTAAACATAGTCGTTTGTCTGTTTGTAATTTAAGCACAAAGCTACGCAAAGGGATATACGTATCATGCCCACCACGGGGATCTAACCCCGGTTTCTAGCATTGTAGGTCTGGAAAGTGTCACTGGAGGGCTTTTATACACATTAAAAAGTACTGTTTCATTCATTAGGCACCCTCATTGTAACGATGTTATTGGCCATAAACCCAATAATATTCCACAAAATTCGGCCAGCTTAGGCGATATGGGTTAGTCCTACATTCATGTACTAAATTAATAATCTAAAACAATCTCTATAATAAAACAACAGTAGCGATAATAAGAACAAAAAAATAAAAATCACACAGTATGTATTATATCTCCCATTTAGAAATAACGAGATAAAATTACTTATATATTTTGCGGGTCAGGGTGGTGATTCCATCTACCTGGTCGTTTTTATTCTATTCTTTTGTAAAATCCAAACTTCAGACACATTTTTTCACGAAGTTTATCGTTATTTTCTATGAACATTGAGCACGAGTATATATTATAGCCAATAGCTCTATTTTAGGTTATAGGTTATGTAAGTGTATATTGTAATTAATAAATAATCAGACGGGACATTACACACGTGCTTCTTCTAACCAATAAACAAGTGGATGAAACATTATACAAGTGTATATTATAACCAACACATTCCAAAAGTAACTTTTTCTCAGGCATAAAAAATGTTCGCAACCAGAAACAGCTCATCCCCCCAAAAAAATACAACAACAAAAACTTACTGGTTGCGAGTTTGAGTCCCTTTACTGAACACGAATACCCTTTCAGCCGTAAGGGCGTTATATTGTGATGGTCAATCCCAATTTTCATTGGTAAAAGAGTAGCTCAAGAGTTGGCAGTGGGTGGTGTCGACTAGCTAGCTACTTTCACTCTAGCCTATCACAACTAAATTTAGGGCGGTTAACGGCTATAGTCCTCGAGTAGCTTTTGCACGTAATTCCAAAACAAACAAAAAATGGTTTTGACACAATAATAACAAATAAGAAACAACAAATAGCTTAGAGAATGTTCTTTACTTCATTATGTTCAACAAACAACAACAAAAAGGAATTAATTGTTTTCGACGTTTCTTAGCGACCAGCAAGGTGGCTTATCCACGAAACATCAGAACTTGTATATTTTCAGCTTGCGTTCAAAGTAACACATTATACCTCAAGTACAATACTTCCCTTACCCCAGCCCCATCTTTGGGGCATTTCTTGGGGTGTGTCTTGAAGTCACAAGGAAAGTTGATGATAACACTGTAGAGTTGAACTTTGACAACACTGGTTTTAACGTTCTGTTTATCGTCCTTCCATACCGACCATTTTAAATATATACAACGATGTTTAATGTTTGTACTGTTTTCAATTGTCCCATTAACCTAAACTTTAGACATTTAAAAATATTAAATAAAAACAAACCGTTCTCTTAAGAAACAAACAAAAAATTAAAATGGTTAAAAACGATTTTTTGTATTTTATTTTCTGGAAAAAAAAATGACAGTGTATCAGGCTTCACCCACATGTGATCATTTCAGAAGTTTACATTAACATGTGATTTGTAACTGTACTTTAGACTAAGTTTTGCTCATCCTTTGACAATATTCTTAATTTACAGTAATAAAAAATGCAACCCATTGATAACACAGACCTGCGATGGTTTTATTGTTTCTAAATGTTTACATGTTCTACAGTAATTCTTGTACGCTGACTACGAAAATTGTATCTATTTTTTCTCCATCACGTGCATGTTGTTCACGAAACGTCGTCATACGTACTTTAACATAATTGAATCGTTTTCACTGAACTACTAAAAATGTTGGCAACCGCTAGCTATGATTTCTCTTGACCAATCGCGACGTGAGTTTTATCTATCGTTCTAGAACCAAAACGTAACAATAAAAAATAATCCTTGTGGTAAACGAAATAATAATTTGATCGAAGTAAAAGATTTTTTCTTCTCGATTTATAAAACGTCCTCATGTGATAGAGAAAATGAATACTGTTTTCGGAACCTGCGTAGCTGAATTATGGAAAATCAGTTACTAAAACCAAAACGACTTTTATGAAGTTTAAATTCGCAGGCCTGCGTAATTCTAGGATCAAAAATAAATATTTATATTTCAACTCAAAGTTTGGTTTGAACTTCGCGCAAAGATATTCCAGAGCTATCTGCGCTAGCTGTTCCTAATTTAGCAGTGACAGATTAGAGTGAAGGTAGCTAGTCAACACCATCCACCGTCAACGTTTGAGCTACTCTTTTTCTAACGAACAATGAGACTGAACTTCACGTTAAAACACCCTTAAGGCTGAAAGGTCAAAAATGTTCAGTGAGGGGGAATCAAACATGTGACCTGAAGATTTCGAGTGGAGAACCCTAACCCCCAGGCTATGCTAAGCCGTCGTCAACTCAAATCACATAAGCCTGTGGCTCAAGGATTACTATTAGATGTTTAATCCCTGCAATGGGCATAGCGCATGTAGCCCATTAGGCGGATTTATGTCTAAACAAACAAAGTTTCACGAACACAAAAGTTTTGTATAGAACATTCTAACTGTTGTTTAAAATGCTGTGGGTTGCGTATCATTTGCATAGCATGCCCACCCACCATTCAACCTCGCTAGGGAGTATCACACACACATAATAGACGCACAAACAAAAATACACAAAACACAGTTTGGTTTACGAAAGACAGTCTCACAGATTAGTCATGATTACAGAGGTTTCTTCTTGCACTGAGAAAAAGTCAGAAACTCTGAAAGCCACAGATATGACAGCGAGGAATATTTGTTTTGGAAAAACCAATTCTGACAACCGATTCATCAGGTCGACAGACGGAACCGGCGCCACCAACCTGCTGAGCATGCGCATCATGTGGTTCCCAAACGGGGCCGATCGAGTGGGCTTTAGTCTAACGTCGGACTCGACACACGAAGAAATTAATAGAAGTCACGGCGTGTTTACTGAGAATGAATTGTTTATTTTGTGGTTAAGCACAAAGCTACACAGTAAGTTTTACCACGGGTATCGAAACACTGATGCTAGTGTTGTAAGTCCGCAAACATTCCGCTGTGCTACTGGAGGGAGGAGGGTGGCTGGGAATTCAATATCCTATGAAACGTGTGATGTCTAGAGGAAAATCACAATATTTTCAATTTCAAGCGTCACATTGTCACTGACCACACGTATTGAGGTTCTTCTAGAAATTTCTCTCAGAACTGAATCTAAAACCGTTGCATCTCTTAAACTAACCGGGTGTAATCAATGAAAATTCAATCTGTTGTGAAAGTGGTCAACGGGGTCATTTGGGTTTAGTTTCGCCTAATGTGTACAACAGTAGGACGAAGTCATTCGTATTATAACTGACACCTGGATTACTTCATACAGCGACGTGTAACACTTAAAAACAATGCATAATTTCTACTGAATGGTTCTTTCTACCTTCTGAAATCTTTGTCAGTTACAATTAGGCTTACGTTGCCCAAAACGTCTATTTTGTAAGCAATTACGTAGTACTTTCAAGGTGACGGATTCATAGCTGAATAAAAATGTTCCAGAATCGAATGGCCTATTCAACAAGAAAAGCAGAATAGATTTTAATATTATAATTATCAGGTGAAACTAGTGAAATTATCCAATCAGAGTTATCGGGCAAGTACACATAACAACACCCCCCTTCCTATCGGTAGAAGGATTTGCGGTATTAAAATTAGTCACTACTCACGTATCATTTAACATATCTGCTAAGTTGGATCTATCTAATTCTGAACTTACATATCCATGTGTGTCAGAGATGTTGTTGGTCAGCTTCAGTTTGTGGAAGGACACCACCTTCTGCATCCACTGTTCTCCAGTACTGGGAGAGTCTGGGTGGATGTACATCCTTTTGGGCATCTCGGGGTCAGCTTTTCCGGCCACCATCCACCGACTGTTGTGAAATTTATATCTACAATCGTCGGCTGCTACTATATCCATAAGAAAAATGTACTTGGCCTTTTTGTCCAGTCCTGACACACGGACCTTGTATCCGGGAAACATTCGCCTGAGAAGAAGAAGAAAAGATTTTAGTCAACAACTATGGTTAAAGAAGTAGGAGTAAATGAAGTGGTATAGAAACTACAATCAAACAAGTGGTATAGAAACTACAATCAAACAAGTGGTACAGAAACTACATCCAAACAAGTGTTATAGAAACTACAATCAAACAAGTGTTATAGAAACTACAATCAAACAAGTGGTATAGAAACTACAATCAAACAAGTGTTATAGAAACTACAATCAAACAAGTGTTATAGAAACTACAATCAAACAAGTGGTATAGAAAGAAACTACAATCAAACAAGTGGTATAGAAACTACAATCAAACAAGTGTTATAGAAACTACAATCAAACAAGTGGTATAGAAACTACAATCAAACAAGTGGTATAGAAACTACAATCAAACAAGTGGTATAGAAACTACAATCAAACAAGTGGTATAGAAACTACATCCAAACAAGTGTTATAGAAACTACAATCAAACAAGTGTTATAGAAACTACAATCAAACAAGTGTTATAGAAACTACAATCAAACAAATGTTATAGAAACTACAATCAAATAAGTGTTATAGAAACTACAATCAAACAAGTGGTATAGAAACTACAATCAAACAAGTGGTATAGAAACTACAATCAAACAAGTGGTATAGAAACTACAATCAAACAAGTGGTATAGAAACTACAATCAAACAAGTGTTATAGAAACTACAATCAAACAAGTGTTATAGAAACTACAATCAAACAAGTGGTATAGAAACTACAATCAAACAAGTGGTATAGAAACTACAATCAAACAAGTGTTATAGAAACTACATCCAAACAAGTATTATAGAAACTACAATCAAACAAGTGGTATAGAAACTACAATCAAACAAGTGGTATAGAAACTACAATCAAACAAGTGGTATAGAAACTACATCCAAACACCTTATTAGAAACTACATCCAAACACCTTACTAGAAACTACATCCAAACACCTTATTAGAAACTACATCCAAACACCTTACTAGAAACTACATCCAAACAAGTGTTATAGAAACTACATCCAAACACCTTACTAGAAACTACATCCAAACAAGTGTTATAGAAACTACATCCAAACACCTTACTAGAAACTACATCCAAACAAGTGTTATAGAAACTACGTCCAAACACCTTACTAGAAACTACATCCAAACAAGTGTTATAGAAACTACATCCAAACACCTTACTAGAAACTACATCCAAACATCTTACTAGAAACTACATCCAAACACCTTACTAGAAACTACATCCAAACATCTTACTAGAAACTACATCCAAACACCTTACTAGAAACTACATGCAAACACCTTACTAGAAACTACATCCAAACACCTTACTAGAAACTACATGCAAACACCTTACTAGAAACTACATCCAAACAAGTGTTATAGAAACTACATCCAAACAAGTATCATAGAAACTACATCAAAACAAGTATTATAAAAACTACAATCAAACACTTTAACAGAAACTACATTCAGACAAGTATTATAGCAACTACAATCAAACAACTTAATAGAAACTACATCCAAAAACCTGGTATAGAAACTACATTCACTTAATTTCGTTTCCTGTTGACAAAAAAACATTGTACGAACAATAAACAAACACACGTTTTTATATGATATGTATCTAAACATTGTACGAACAATAAACAAACACATGTTTTTATATGATATGTATCTATAAGGAAAAGTATCCTACAATTTATAGGACGACAAAAGAGTTACCACACGGGGAATCGTACGCCGGATTTTAGCGTTGTACGTACGTAGCCTTACCGCTGCCACACTGGAGAATCGCAGATTAACATCAGTTAGTTTAGTGTCTCCAATGGTTAAGCGTATTTTTCCCAAAGCGTTACACATATGTATACTATACAAAAGCTATTAGACTAACTTATCTTCTCTGATCAGAATAACTACATGCTTAATACGCGATTACTCTTTTCTTTTCTTTTGAGGTTTTTTTTTTTCTCATCTGATTATGCACAAGGCTTTACAAAGAAATAATATAAAATAAACACGAGTTCTCTATTAATGCTAAACACGTAAGACTCAATGCTAGAAACTCCGGAAAGATTTAGAAACGTCTGAATATATTAACTGTTTGAGGGTAGCATCCGTGGTATTTAATAGAAGAAATCCGGTGTGTGTGAAATAATTAAGGTTTTATTTGACAGATATCCCTCTACTGTCCTAGACAGGCTTTCAACTGATCTGCACTCAGTATGTGATTCAAACAAACGTCTTAATGTCCCGCCCCTTTCACTCCTTAAATACAACCTCCTGGTTGGGCAACGTCAAAATCCGGGGTTTGACACCCCGCAGTGGACAGAGGCGATTGAATTTTTTTTAGATGCAAAACTTTTGCCTTCTACTTGTTTTTCAAGGAGTCATCCCAAATCTCCTACAACTCGAAGTTTACTCCCCCTTTTTATAATTCATATCAGTTCAAAAATTAGTAATATATAAAAAGTAGCAACAGAGAAATAATATATATACACACGCAATACTATACAATAATAAATCACCTGTTCGTATACCTACTTATAAACATCACTTTTCATCTAAGTCACTCAAAAACTGTTTCTCTTTTAAAGAGTATATAACAATTTATCCCACCCACACAGTTTTACATTTTTTTAATTTAGATGACATATCGATATATATGTGTGTTTTGTGTGTACTGCTACAAGAGAATAGCTTTGCATAACACACTGGCAAATGCTTGTATTTTGAATACATGGATGTATGACATTATATTTCAATCAGCGTTAAACAGATACAGTGTGAGACATTGCCATGGTACTAATGAAGTAACAATCTTGTATTTTGAATACATGGATGTATGACATTATATTTCAATCAACGTTAAACAGATACAGTGTGAGACATTGCCATGATACTAATGAAGTAACAATCTTGTATTTTGAATACATGGATGTATGACATTATATTTCAATCAACGTTAAACAGATACAGTGTGAGACATTGCCATGATACTAATGAAGTAACAATCTTGTATTTTGAATACATGGATGTATGACATTATATTTCAATCAACGTTAAACAGATACAGTGTGAGACATTGCCATGATACTAATGAAGTAACAATCTTGTATTTTGAATACATGGATGTATGACATTATATTTCAATCAACGTTAAACAGATACAGTGTGAGACATTGCCATGATACTAATGAAGTAACAATCTTGTATTTTGAATACATGGATGTATGACATTATATTTCAATCAACGTTAAACAGATACAGTGTGAGACATTGCCATGATACTAATGAAGTAACAATCTTTAATGTAAAAACAGTGTCTTTATCTTATAGTACTTATAGTACAGAAATGACACAAAACTCAATTTAACACTAAGTTTTCATCTTGTGACTTGTAGTACAGTACAGAAATAACATGAAACTAACAATTTAACACCAAGTTTTCATCTTGTGACTTGTAGTACAGTACAGAAATAACATAAAACTGATGATTTAACAACAACTTTTCATCTTGTGACTTATAGTACAGAAATGACACAAAACTCAATTTAACACCAAGTCTTCATCTTGTGACTTGTAGTACAGTACATAAATAACATGAAACTAACAATTTAACACCAAGTTTTCATCTTGTGACTTGTAGTACAGGACAGAAATAACATAAAACTGATGATTTAACAACAACTTTTCATCTTGTGACTTATAGTAGAGAAATGACACAAAACTCAATTTAACACCAAGTCTTCATCTTGTGACTTGTAGTACAGTACATAAATAACATGAAACTAACAATTTAACACCAAGTCTTCATCTTGTGACTTGTAGTACAGTACATAAATAACATGAAACTAACAATTTAACAACAACTTTTCATCTTGTGACTTATAGTACAGAACAGAACCAACATAAAACTAATAATTTAACACCAAGTCTTCATCTTGTGACTTATAGTACAAAATAGAAATAATATAAAACTAATAATTTAATACCAAGTTTTCATCTTGTGACTTACAGTACAGAACAGAACCAACATAAAACTATTAATTTAACACCAAGTCTTCATCTTATGACTTATAGTACAGTATAACATGAAACTAACAATTTAACACCAAGTTTTCATCTTGTGACTTGTAGTACAGTACAGAAACAACATACAATTAAGGACTTAACATTACACCTTTGCTTTATTAACAATAGCGTCATACCAACTAGAAAGTGAGGGCGTAATAGTGTGTATATTATGAGTGGTTATTAGAATAGTTACAACTACAAGGAACTAATGTTTAATGTTAATTATTTTTATTTTTTCCGACAGTTCACTGTGATACACGAACGGTTTTTAAATATATTAACATATACTGAAGATCATTTCACAAGAACTATATCTAATACGAGTAATTAATCTCACATTTTGATTAAAGTAGACTACTTAATTAAGAGCAAAATCTAAAAACCCTCTTACCCTTTCTACGGGTCAATGACCCGATATTTGAGTGCAAATAGCAATTTGTGGAAAAGTTTCAAATTGATGTTTAGGTATACATGATCTAATTGTCCTTTGAAGGCGATCAAAACTTTATAGATATAATGATGAGAATTCCTAGTGTTACATAGGAACCATCTTACCTGTGGATGAATCTTGTAAACAGAGGAATGTGTAAAACCAACACGTAGCAATTGGAAGTAGGCCTAGTGGGCTAGGCGAAAAAATTAACTAAAATCAGAAACAGAGCAGGAAAAGAAGACAAAGAGGATAGAAACGATTGAAGTCAGATGTATGGTAATACAACATTTTGTACGACCCCCAATTTAAAATCGATATCCCCCCCAATATGTTGCATGATCCCAGATTAAATCCCTTACTTTTCTTAATGTCTTTAACGATCCAGGATCAAAACCGGTGTTTCCCACGATGTCTTTGAGAACCCAGAATCAAGCCCTGGTATTTTTCACAATAGGTCCACGACCCAGAAATTAACCCGCTACTTTTCATAACGTTTTTCAAGACCCACAGTCAAGTACAGTATTTTTTATAACGTTTTTTGTGACCCACAATCAAAACTAGTGTTTTTAACAATGTCTTCAACAACCCAGAGTCAAACTCGGCGTTTCTAAAAAACGCCTTTTACGACCTAGAATCAAACCCATAATTTTTCACAATTTTTTTCACCAGGTATTATTCACAATGTCTTGCATTAAGGCCTCATTCATATAGTTTCATGTGCACAAGTCACCATTGGATGTCATTCGCAGGACATAACGCGAATTCTTGTATACGAAGTCTTAACTTTGACTTCACACACTAAACAAGCTTTCATATGATCCAAGTAATAATAAGCTACATTCCCAAAAGAACCTACGTTTTTTGAAAAGTATGAAAACCTCCACATTAAGCTTTTAACAGAATCGTTTGTCGTCGTATCTTTGTCCAAGTTGTTCTTACTAAAAACGCTTCAAAATTATAAAATGTTTTACTTTTCTTGTCTCAAGAGGTAGTATATATAAAACTATCTGTTCGTTATCCTTATGTGTTTGTCACTTTGTTGTCGATCTAAACGGTAGTGTCTATAAAACTGATTCTTTTCTTCATCCCTGTGTGTCTGTCACTTTATCTATTTACTTGTAGCTATAGATCATTATTGTATCTGGAATGTCAAAAGTTTTGTTCTGAAACTTCGTGTCTTTAAAATCTTTAAGTGCATGTTTGTCATCCCGCGACATAGCTTCATCATGCCAAAGTTCAAATTCCATAACAATAGAATTATATCATGTTTATATGTAATTTATTATTAAAAATTATATATATATATAGTGTGTGTGCGTGTATGTGAGAAAGTTCACTTTCTCTCTGCATATATTACTGATAAACAGTTAATATTTATATGTAATTCCTTGTCAAAGACATATATGTCAATGTGAGAATCTTCATCTTGACTGTCTGTTTATATTAATGATGAACAGTTATTAATATTTAATGTTTATATGTAATTCTTTGTCAAAGATATATATGTGTGTATGTGAGAATATTCACCTTGACTGTCTCTGTATATATTACTGGTAAACACTTACAACTCGCTCCTACTTACAATTATACATGCAAATATGCCAATTTTGTTTATTTGCGTTAGAGCAAACCGACCCAAAGGCTCTCTGCTTTGTCCACCGCGGGAACTCGAACTTCACATTTTAGCGTTATAAGTCCACAGCTTTACAGCTGTCATAAATTCGAACAGGAGATGACAATGGCCTTTCACGCACACACGTATAGATGTATATACAGCCTTGTTGATGGAAGTGCCAGACACTTTACGTACGTACATTCTAAATAGACGTGTGTGTATATATGCGTGTTTTCTTTTAGCAAAGCAACATCAGGCTATCTGCTGAGTCCACCAAGGGGAATCGAACCCCTGATTTTAGCGTTGTAAATCCGTAGATTTACCGCTGCACTAACGGGGTACTTCTGAACAGATATCTTATTGATACTGTTGGCTTTGGATATCACCTGTGAGTGAGCAATGTGGACACTTTCAAGAACATTTCCACGCACCAGAATATCTTACGACACCTACACAATAGGAGGAAACGTACCGAAGCAAATACCTCTCACCACAGTATTTACTATCGACTTTTTCTCCATCACAATGATAATAATATATATATAAAAAGACGCCACGACAGGGAAAACTACCGGTTTGTTGTCCACCTTTTTCGTAAGCCGAGAAAAAAAACCCAGCAGCAACACCCTGGAGCAGGCATCAAGTCCTTCCGCTTGTCGACACAGCTAAATGATACACTTAACACAAGACGAGAATCGACGTGAATTGTCACTTTGGAAAAATAAAAAGGAAGCCAGACAGTTAGATACGTTGTCGAACCATATCATTAGAGTAATGACGATTTACTTGGTGGAGTAAGAAAAGAATCACTGATGAAACGTCTTATTGGTTCCTCTCTCGTTGATTGGTAAGCTGACACAAACAGAACTTAAACAGGCTATTTATCTGTATGGATGGAGAGTAAGTAGTCTTTGACTTTATTCTCGTGATCAGTAACTTTGGCAATGTTTAAGAAGAGCTGATGTTTTAGGCCTACGACAACAGTTGCCCTTGTATGAATGTAAAGGCATATTTGGGCTAGTTTGTGTTTTGTTTGTTCTTTTTTAAAAGTAGTAGTTTAACGTAAAAAGTCCTATACAAATCGAATATTAAATATACGAGTTTTTACGTTAAACTACTATTTTTTAAAATTCTTTTACCTATATTTTAATATATTCTCACGCAAATTGTATATATATACATACACACACACATACAAGATTTTGAAATACATTTTAACGCCTGTTTCAACGCATGAGTTTGCTTGTGTGTGTAGTTTGTGATCTGTTTATCTTTGTTTGTGTGTGTCGAAGCTATCCGCTCTCTGCCCACCATGGATGTTGAAACCCGGTTTGTGGACGGACAATGCTAAAATCTGGGGTTCGGTTCCACGCGGTAAACAGAGCAAAAGTAGTCCATTACCTAGCCTTATGTTAAAATAAGCAAACAAATGTATGCTCATATTGTCTGCCCAGACTTGTACGTGTTAAGATCATGTTTATTGATTGTAATTAAACATTGACTGCACATAAACATATGTACATTATCGTGGAAAAAGGTTTAGTTCAATAATCTAGTGTCTCACACCGATACCTAAGACGTAACAGCGTTTAATACGAAACGTAACTAGCTATAAACATTTACTTGTAATATTCTATAAATGTTAAAAATACAATAAACATGTTATAAGAAAGTTTTATAATTTAAAGTTTTAAAACTATGCTACAATAGTTGAACTTTACCTGACTCTGGTTGTTTGTTTGTTTGTTTTGAATTTCGCGTCAAGCTACACGAGGGTTACCTGCGCTAGCCGTCCCTAACTTATCAGTGTAAGACTAGAGGGAAGGCAGTTCGTCGCCACCACCCACCGCCAACTCTTGGGCTACTATTTTACCAACGAATAGTGAGATTAACCGAAGCATTATAGTGCATCCACTGCTTAGCGGGCGAGCATGTTTGGTGTGACGGGGATTCGTACCCGCGGCCATCAGAATACAGGTCGAGTGCCTTAATCACCTGGCCGTACCGGGCCGACTCTGGTTGAAAAGTAATTCTTTCATTGAATATCATACTTTGCCTTCTTGTTGTAATGAAAAATGTGTTCACCAGGTGGGAAGCTCTATTGAATCCCGGATTTTAGCGTTTTAAGTCCGTAAATTTAACGCTGTCCCTCTCACCAGGTGTCCAGCATACGAAGTTTTACTAAGTATGACTATTAGAATACGTTATTCCAACAAAATTTCAACGCTAGAAACCAGGTTTCGAAACCCACGGTTGGCAGAACACAGATAGTCCATTGTATTGCTTTGTGACTTTAAACAAACGTAAGAAAACAAAATGAGCATTTGTTGATTTTGCACCAAAACCTAGAAGATGTACTATATGAAAGGCTGCTAATGTCCATAACCTATTTAAAAGTCGATTATGTTTCATTGAAAGTCGAGTTACTTGGTTATATACACATAACAGATGTGATGGTATTATGTGCAGCTGCCTTTCTACTAGGCCCGGCATGGCCAGGTGGGTTAAGGCGTTCGACTCGTAATATGAAGGTCGCGGGTTCGAATCCCCGTCGCACCAAATATGCTCGCCCTTTCAGCCGTGGGAGCGTTATAATGTGACGGGCAGTCCTACTATTCGTTGGTAAAAGAGTAGCCTAAGAGTTGGCGGTGGGTGGTGGTGACTAACTTTCTTCTCTCTAGTCTTACACTGCTAAATTAGGGACGGCTAGCACAGACAGCCCTCGAGTAGCTTTGCGTGAAATTCAAAAACAAACAAATAAGCTTTTGTACTTGACACATGTTAAATGTGGATTTAGATCAAACCTCAGTCAGAAAGGCACCTGGCTAAGAAAATTACTACTTTCAAAGACACAAAGCTTTATTCTCAGCATTGTTGTAGACGTTCGTAAAGTAAAAGTGTAGTTTATTATTGTTGTTGTAAAGCACCACAAGTGTAGTTTATGATTACTGGTGTAAAGCACCACAAGTGTATTTTATGATTACTGGTGTAAAGCACCACAAGTGTATTTTATGATTACTGGTGTAAAACACCACAAGTGTATTTTATTATTACTGGTGTAAAGCACCACAAGTGTATTTTATGATTACTGGTGTAAAGCACGACAAGTGTATTTTATGATTACTGGTGTAAAACACCACAAGTGTATTTTATGATTACTGGTGTAAAGCACCACAAGTGTATTTTATGATTACTGGTGTAAAGTACGACAAGTGTATTTTATGATTACTGGTGTAAAACACCACAAGTGTATTTTATGAATACTGGTGTAAAGCACCACAAGTGTATTTTATGATTACTGGTGTAAAGCACCACAAGTGTATTTTATGATTACTGGTGTAAAGTACGACAAGTGTATTTTATGATTACTGGTGTAAAGCACCACAAGTGTATTTTATGATTACTGGTGTAAAACACCACAAGTGTAGTTTATGATTACTGGTGTAAAGTACGACATGTGTATTTTATGATTACTGGTGTAAAGTACGACAAGTGTAGTTTATGATTACTGGTGTAAAGTACGACAAGTGTATTTTATGATTACTGGTGTAAAGCACCACAAGTGTATTTTATGATTACTGGTGTAAAGCACCACAAGTGTATTTTATGATTACTGGTGTAAAGTACGACAAGTGTATTTTATGATTACTGGTGTAAAGTACGACAAGTGTATTTTATGATTACTGGTGTAAAGCACCACAAGTGTAGTTTATGATTACTGGTGTAAAGTACAAGTGTAATTTATTATTCTTGGTGTAAAATACAAGTGTAGTGTATGATTATTAATGTAAACCACAATGAAACCAGTTTATTCCACAACTTAGTTCGATTAAGAAAAAACCTTTTAATTCATGTTAAAGCTGAGGGCATCTGCGTGAAAAAACGTGATAGTGGTACAAAAATTTCTGTTGGAAACTCGGAGTAAATGGTTAATCGTGACCGGAAGGAGAAGTGTAGTTTTTCTTAGTTCAAAGCTAATCAATAGACTATCTATTCACCGCGAGGAATCGAGCTCCGGATTTAGCATTGTAAGGCCATAAATATACCGCTGATCTACCGGCGGAAACAGGTGTAAAATCCAGAGCTTACTGATAACGTGGAAAGTATATCTGTACATGGGTATAAATATTTAGTTTATATACAAATACACAAACACACACATGTATATACAGTCTAATTAAAGTGTGTGTATATATATATATATATGACTATTCACAAAGTTATTACGGATATTTTTATTGTTAAAGTTATTGTTTTTCTTGTGTAAAACTTGAAAACAGGTTTGGTTGTTCACAATAATAAACCGTGGATCTTGCTATCCATTCACCTTATTATCCATCTACACGGCCGCTTTATCCCTTACACGTGACATTCAGTGAAATGATTTTACTTTCACTGATATTTGCTAGCTACTGCAGTTACAGATATTGTCATCCAAACACGTGTACAAACTGTGGCTGGTACGCTGTTATAAACCGTCTTCCATCAAGTTCATAATCCATTAAAGTTATATGATGTGTATATATAAGCTTTTATATACAAACGTAACACCAGTGGAGCGTCTGGTTTCGTACCAGTTCTATTCATTTTATTTTGGCGTGTTAACAAGTATAGTACGTTTACGAGTGAACCAATTATTACCTATTTTAAGTCAAGAATGATTTTTTTTTTTTTTTGCAAATGACAAAACTTACCTTTTAACCCCCAAATCTACACGGTTTCTAAACACTCCCAAGATAACATACCTACCTGTGAAGTCCGATTAAAATCTGTTGTTTAGCACTTTAGTTATGTTGCGGTAAGTTGAAGTCTGCAGGCGTATGGATGGACAACGTCATCACCATGTGCTTTCTCCACCCCTCCAATTTTTCCGTTGGAATTGTTTTTGTTTTAATTTCGTGCAAAGCTACACGAGGGCCATCTGCGCTAGCCATCCCTAATTTAGCAGTGTAAGACTAGAGGGAAGGCAACTCTTGGGCTACTCTTTTACCAACGAATAGTGGAATTGACTGTCACATTATAACGCCCTCACGGCTGAAAGGGCGAGCATGTTTGGTGTGACAGGGATTCGAAACCGCGACCCTCAGACTACGAGTCCAACGCCTTAACCCACCTGGCCATGCTGGGCCCTTTCCGTTGGAAGGAAAATAATAGTGTAAATAACCCTTACTGCTAATATTGTGTTATCCTTGTAATTGGTTGTCATATGGTATTTGGCTCCAGAATTGCTGACGAGTCCATGTTCCTAAACGGTTTATGCACCGTATCGTTGATGGTTACATGATTCTAAACGGCTTGTGCCCCGATTGTTAATAAGTCCATGTTCCTAAACGGTTTATGCTTGTTTGTTTTGAATTTCGCGCAAAGCTACACAAGGGCTATCTGCGCTAGCCGTCCCTAATTTAACAGTGTAAGACTAGAGGGAAGGCAGCGAGTCATCACCACCTACCGCCACCTCTTGGGTTACTCTTTTACCAACGAATAGTGGGATTGATCGATACATTATAACGCCCCCACGGCTGAAATAGCGAACATGTTTGACGGTTTATGCATTGTACTGTTAACAGGTCCAAGTTTCTAAACTGTTTATTCATCATATAGCTACCTTTATTGGTTTGGTCCTTAACTGTATATAAAACATACAAACCAGTTTGAATTTAAAATGTCGTTAGTATTAAAGGTAATCTTACTAAGTACTGTATAGAAAAAAATAGTTATTTGTAGTTACCGTTATGACAGAAAAAAACAACAGCAAATCACTCAAGGTCATGCAATATGAAAATTCTGTATGTAGTGAACTGATACACAAAAGTAAACAATGCGTACACTTGAAGGTTAGATTAAAAAGTCAAAATAGAAACTATTTTCGACGAAGACAGTTTTTTGTTTAAATGTTGTTAATTCGTTATCACTGATATAATTAGGTGCATAGTGGAACAACTTATAAATGCTATATCTTTCCGAAAATGGACAAACATCCTGTGTACGACTATGCTAGAAAATACTTCTTGTAATGGTACCGACGTTTCTGGATACGAGCGAATTGTGGACGCATGCGAGAACACTGAACCGCGAAAAACGATAGACAAGAAATAGACATTCATTTACAGTGTGCCTCCCCGAAACACTGTTTAAGAGTCGGTGTCAGATAAGAAACCCGTTTGAGTTCTGCTACGGGGTGAAAGATAGTTCGAAACTTCGGTGTAAACAACCACTGCCTACAGTTTGAAACAAGTTTGACACGTGTTTATAGATAGGGAATATTTGGAGATTGGTGGGAATCGAACACAGAACGAATGTAAAGATGTAGACCCGAAAAAATATACATACACATGACGTCTGCATCAAGTGTTACAGACCTATATCGAAGACCCTTTCAAACCCTTTACTTTAAAATGTGTTTGCCGGAAATACGACTGTACAGATAAAACAGACTACATCTAAACACGTCTCGTTTAATTTTATGGGCAGTATGTATCTATTTATTTAGCCACAACGTCAAATACAAACAAGATTTGTCTAGACACATACGAGGGAGGTGCTTAGCATTCAACCACAAATGATTCGATCCAAACACACACTTGAACGTACACGGCTCACGTGGTCATGTGAAGATATGATAATTACTTTATGACGAACCTATCCCATTGCTTATTAAAGCAAACTACAGAAACTTACATTTATAACAACGGTTATCGAAACCCGGTTTTTAGCGTTGAAAGTCCTCAAACATACCGTTGTGCTACTGGTGTGTGTGAGGGGGTGATATATCTCATTATATATTAAAACAATAGCTTGGTGAAACATTCCAGGATTCTATTGTAAATTCAAACTCTAACCTAATGCATATGCAGCCCAGTGCTTACTGAAATTATAACCCGATGAACGTAAGCCATTGTTAAAACCACACACATATACACGAGCGCTAACAGTATTGTATAATAACAACACTTGTAAGATGATGGATACTTGTAATGGAGTATTATCAAATTTCCCGTCAGTTAAATGGAAGACACTTGTTCATTAACAATACAATGGTAATTAACAATAATATTCTATAAACTCCTGGTGTGAAGGTTTAGTGTTCGTATTCATCATTTGATCCTTCAATGTTGTGACTCAGAAGCACGAATACAGGTAAAGTAACAGTTTAACACAGTTGTACCGTTAGAGCTATAATATGTTTACAAACATGTAATACCCGAAACGTTACTCTAGGACAGTGCGTGTCTTTGTGGTTCGGCTCTTCAAACGTATTCAATGTATTTTAATAATATCTTAAATTTTATTTTACATGCATCACTCTGTGTAAAGAAACTACTACATTTTATGTTTAACACACCACTATATGTACAGAAACTACTATATTTTATGTTTCATACACCACTATATGTACAGAAACTACTATATTTTATGTTTAACACACCACTATATGTACAAAAACTACTATATTTTATGTTTAACACACCACTATATGTACAGAAACTACTATATTTTATGTTTAACACACCACTATATCTACAAAAACTACTATATTTTATGTTTAACGCACCACTATATGTACAGAAACTACTACATTTTATGTTTAACACACCACTATATGTACAGAAACTACTATATTTTATGTTTAACACACCACTATATGTACAGAAACTACTATATTTTATGTTTCATACACCACTATATGTACAGAAACTACTATATTTTATGTTTAACGCACCACTATATGTACAAAACTAGTATATTTTATGTTTAACACACCACTATATGTACAGAAACTACTATATTTTATGTTTAACACACCACTATATGTACAGAAACTACTATATTTTATGTTTAACACACCACTATATGTACAAAAACTACTATATTTTATGTTTAACGCACCACTATTTGTACAAAAACTACTATATTTTATGTTTAGTACACCACTGTATGTACAGAAACTACTATATTTTATGTTTAACACACCACTATATGTACAGAAACTACTATATTTTATGTTTAACACACCACTATATGTACAGAAACTACTATATTTTATGTTTAACACACCACTATATGTACAGAAACTACTATATTTTATGTTTAACACACCACTATATGTACAGAAACTACTATATTTTATGTTTAACACACCACTATATCTGTACAGAAACTACTATATTTTATGTTTAACACACCACTATATGTACAAAAACTACTATATTTTATGTTTAACACACCACTATATGTACAGAAACTACTATATTTTATGTTTGATACACCACTATATGTACAAAAACTACTATATTTTATGTTTAACACACCACTATATGTACAAAAACTACTATATTTTATGTTTGATACATCACTATATGTACAAAAACTACTATATTTTATGTTTGATACACCACTATATGTACAAAAACTACTATATTTATGTTTAACACACCACTATATGTACAAAAACTACTATATTTTATGTTTAACACACCACTATATGTACAGACACTGTTACAAATTATGTTTAATGAACCACTATATGTACAGAAACTACTACATTTTATGTTTAATACACCAATATATGTAGAGAAACTATAATATTTTATGTTTAATACACCACTGTATGAACAGAAACTACTACATTTTATGTTTAGTGCTCCACTATATGTACAGAAACTACTATATTTTATGTTTAATGCACCACTATATGTACAGAAACTACTATATTTTATGTTTAATGCACCACTATATGTACAGAAACTACTCCATTTTATGTTTAGTACACCACTGTATGTATAGAAACTATTATATTTTATGTTTAATACACCACTATATGTACAGAAACTACTATATTTTATGTTTAATGCACCACTATATGTACAAAAACTACTATATTTTATGTTTAACACACCACTATATGTACAGAAACTACTATATTTTATGTTTAACACACCACTATATGTACAGAAACTACTATATTTTATGTTTCATACACCACTATATGTACAGAAACTACTATATTTTATGTTTAACACACCACTATATGTACAAAAACTAGTATATTTTATGTTTAACACACCACTATATGTACAGAAACTACTATATTTTATGTTTAACACACCACTATATGTACAGAAACTACTATATTTTATATTTAACACACCACTATATGTACAAAAACTACTATATTTTATGTTTAACACACCACTATTTGTACAAAAACTACTATATTTTATGTTTAGTACACCACTGTATGTACAGAAACTACTATATTTTATGTTTAACACACCACTATATGTACAGAAACTACTATATTTTATGTTTAACACACCACTATATGTACAGAAACTACTATATTTTATGTTTAACACACCACTATATGTACAGAAACTACTATATTTTATGTTTAACGCACCACTATATCTACAAAAACTACTATATTTTATGTTTAACGCACCACTATATCTACAAAAACTACTATATTTTATGTTTAATGCACCACTATATCTACAAAAACTACTATATTTTATGTTTAACGCACCACTATATGTACAGAAACTACTATATTTTATGTTTGATACACCATTATATGTACAAAACTACTATATTTTATGTTTAACACACCACTATATGTACAAAAAACTATATTTTTTATGTTTGATACATCACTATATGTACAAAAACTACTATATTTTATGTTTGATACACCACTATATGTACAAAAACTACTATATTTATGTTTAACACACCACTATATGTACAAAAACTACTATATTTTATGTTTAACACACCACTATATGTACAGACACTGTTACAAATTATGTTTAATGAACCACTATATGTACAGAAACTACTACATTTTATGTTTAATACACCAATATATGTAGAGAAACTATAATATTTTATGTTTAATACACCACTGTATGAACAGAAACTACTACATTTTATGTTTAGTGCTCCACTATATGTACAGAAACTACTATATTTTATGTTTAATGCACCACTATATGTACAGAAACTACTATATTTTATGTTTAATGCACCACTATATGTACAGAAACTACTCCATTTTATGTTTAGTACACCACTGTATGTATAGAAACTATTATATTTTATGTTTAATACACCACTATATGTACAGAAACTACTATATTTTATGTTTAATGCACCACTATATGTACAAAAACTACTATATTTTATGTTTAACACACCACTATATGTACAGAAACTACTATATTTTATGTTTAACACACCACTATATGTACAGACACTGTTACAAATTATGTTTAATGCACCACTATATGTACAGAAACTACTACATTTTATGTTTAATACACCAATACATGTAGAGAAACTATAATATTTTATGTTTAATACACCACTGTATGTACAGAAACTACTACATTTTATGTTCAGTGCTCCACTATATGTACAGAAACTACTATATTTTATGTTTAATGCACCACTATATGTACAGAAACTACTACATTTTATGTTTAGTACACCACTGTATGTATAGAAACTACTATATTTTATGTTTAATACACCACTATATGTACAGAAACTACTATATTTTATGTTTAATGCACCACTGTATGTACAGAGACTACTACATTTTATGTTTAGTACACCACTGTATGTATAGAAACTACTATATTTTATGTTTAATACACCACTATATGTACAGAAACTACTATATTTTATGTTTCATACACCACTATATGTAGATAAACTACAATATTTTATGTTTAATACACCACTGTATGTACAGAAACTACTATATTTTATGTTTAATGCACCACTATATATACAGAAACTACAATAGTTTATGTTTAACACACCACTATATGTACAGAAACTACTACATTTTATGTTTAGTACACCACTGTATGTATAGAAACAACTATATTTTATGTTTAATGCACCACTGTATGTACAGAAACTACTATATTTTAAGTTTAATACACCAATATATGTAGATAAACTACTACATTTTATGTTTAGTGCACCACTGTATGTACAGAAACTACTACATTTTATGTTTAATACACCAATATATGTAGATAAACTACAATATTTTATGTTTAATACACCACTGTATGTACAGAAACTACTATATTTTATGTTTAATGCACCACTATATATACAGAAACTACAATAGTTTATGTTTAACACACCACTATATGTACAAAAACTACTATATTTTATGTTTAACACACCACTATATGTACAAAAACTACTATATTTTATGTTTAACACACCACTATATGTACAGAAACTACTATATTTTATGTTTAATGCACCACTGTATGTACAGAAACTACTATATTTTATGTTTAATACACCAATATATGTAGATAAACTACTATATTTTATGTTTAATGCACCACTGTATGTACAGAAACTACTACATTTTATGTTTAGTACACCACTGTATGTATAGAAACTACTATATTTTATGTTTAATGCACCACTGTATGTGCAGAAACTACTATATTTTATGTTTAATACACCAATATATGTAGATAAACTACTATATTTTATGTTTAATGCACCACTGTATGTGCAGAAACTACTATATTTTATGTTTAATACACCACTATATGTAGATAAACTACAATATTTTATGTTTAATACACCAATATATGTAGATAAACTACTATATTTTATGTTTAATGCACCACTGTATGTGCAGAAACTACTATATTTTATGTTTAATACACCAATATATGTAGATAAACTACAATATTTTATGTTTAATACACCAATATATGTAGATAAACTACAATATTTTATGTTTAATACACCAATATATGTAGATAAACTACTATATTTTATGTTTAATGCACCACTGTATGTGCAGAAACTACTATATTTTATGTTTAATACACCAATATATGTAGATAAACTACAATATTTTATGTTTAATACACCACTGTATGTACAGAAACTACTACATTTTATGTTTAGTGCACCACTGTACGCACAGAAACTTATATTTTATGTTTAATATACCATTATATATACAGAAACTACAATTGTTTATGTTTAATAAACTACTATATGTACAGAAATTCTTATATTTTATACTGAACTTGGGGAAGTAATAGAATAGCTAACAAACAGTGATATCCACAAACGTATCGTTAAAATTCAGTAGGACAATATTAAAATTACTCAGTACGTGAATATTAAAACCAGAGTCCTTGGTGTCAGGCTACATGTTCACTTAGACAGGGAGAGAACAATGAGACATACAACAAGAACAAATCTAAAAAGAGATTAATGGACGGCATCAGGTAGGGGGAGCATTTACATTTTAGGAGAGCAGACTTCCTCCACTAATGTTGTGAACGTATGAAGGGACCAAGATCAGTCTACACTGATATTAATCATTATTTCTTTACACACACAAGGTTGTCATGAAACGTTCTGTTTTTAACTTTGTCACAGTATTTATTAGTGTCGTCAGACAGAGTTTTTATATCTTTATATAAGTACAAGGATGTCATGAAACGTTCTGTTTTTTAACTCTGTCACAGTATTTACTAGTGTCGTAAGGGCAATGCCTTGTAGCTGTGACAGAGTTTGTATATCTTTGAAACGTTCTGTTTTTAACTTTGTCACAGTATTTACTAGTGTCGTCAGACAGAGTTTTTATATCTTTATATAAGTACAAGGATGTCATGAAACGTTCTGTTTTTTAACTTTGTCACAGTATTTACTAGTGTCGTCAGGGCAATGCCTTGTAGCTGTGACAGAGTTTTTATATCTTTATATAAGTACAAGGATGTCATGAAACGTTCTGTTTTTAACTTTGTCACAGTATTTACTAGTGTCGTCAGGACAATGCCTTGTAGCTGTGACAGAGTTTTTATATCTTTATATAAGTACAAGGATGTCATGAAACGTTCTGTTTTTAACTTTGTCACAGTATTTACTAGTGTCGTCAGGGCAATGCCTTGTAGCTGTGACAGAGTTTTTATATCTTTGAAACGTTCTGTTTTTAACTTTGTCACAGTATTTACTAGTGTCGTCAGACAGAGTTTTTATATCTTTATATAAGTACAAGGATGTCATGAAACGTTCTGTTTTTAACTCTGTCACAGTATTTACTAGTGTCGTAAGGGCAATGCCTTGTAGCTGTGACAGAGTTTGTATATCTTTGAAACGTTCTGTTTTTAACTTTGTCACAGTATTTACTAGTGTCGTCAGACAGAGTTTTTATATCTTTATATAAGTACAAGGATGTCATGAAACGTTCTGTTTTTAACTTTGTCACAGTATTTACTAGTGTCGTCAGGACAATGCCTTGTAGCTGTGACAGAGTTTTTATATCTTTATATAAGTACAAGGATGTCATGAAACGTTCTGTTTTTAACTTTGTCACAGTATTTACTAGTGTCGTCAGGGCAATGCCTTGTAGCTGTGACAGAGTTTTTATATCTTTGAAACGTTCTGTTTTTAACTTTGTCACAGTATTTACTAGTGTCGTCAGACAGAGTTTTTATATCTTTATATAAGTACAAGGATGTCATGAAACGTTCTGTTTTTTAACTTTGTCACAGTATTTACTAGTGTCGTCAGGGCAATGCCTTGTAGCTGTGACAGAGTTTTTATATCTTTATATAAGTACAAGGATGTCATGAAACGTTCTGTTTTTAACTTTGTCACAGTATTTACTAGTGTCGTCAGGACAATGCCTTGTAGCTGTGACAGAGTTTTTATATCTTTGAAACGTTCTGTTTTTAACTTTGTCACAGTATTTACTAGTGTCGTCAGGGCAATGCCTTGTAGCTGTGACAGAGTTTTTATATCTTTGAAACGTTCTGTTTTTAACTTTGTCACAGTATTTACTAGTGTCGTCAGGGCAATGCCTTGTAGCTGTAACAGAGGTTTTATATCTTGATATAAGTACAAGGATGTCATGAAACGTTCTGTTTTTAACTTTGTCACAGTATTTACTAGTGTCGTCAGGGCAATGCCTTGTAGATGTGACTGAGTTTTTATATCTTGATATAAGTACACGGATGTCATGAAACGTTGTTTTTAACTTTGTCACAGTATTTATTAGTGTCTTCAGGGTAATGTCTTGTAGTTGTGACTGAGTTTGTATATATCTTGATGTCAGTACAGGGACGTCATAAAACGTTCCGTTTTGTTGCTTTTAAAATAATTTTGTAACAATGTTCACTAGATATTGATAAGACAATGTTTTATCTTTCTCTTTCCTCCAGATTTAGTAAAGAAGATAAACAAACTTATTGCATTATACTTTATACAGAAAGAGAAAACAAAAGGTGTGGTATTTACATAACTAACCCTAACCCATAGAGCCCATGATTTTAAAACTATCGTTTTCTTCAGTCGAACACGATGTGGGGTGTTAATCTGACTGAGTTGCGTGTTAAGTACAGAGTTAAACAGAATGTTGGAGACGTGGAGAAGGTTGGTAACATCTGTTGACTGTTTTGATAAAAGGGCGTTAAAATTCGCGAGTTCAATTTTTAGATTATTCAATTTCTTGCATAAACACAGTTTACACATTCGACACGCCGTGACATCAGAAACACTTCCCTACCTCAGTGAGACATTTATTTCCGTTTAGGTTTTGTTGACGTGTATGCGAGCCACCAGGTAAGCCACAGTTACAGGTAGCCACTGCAAGAAGATTGGGCTAATCACTGGTCTTAGCTAGCTTTCTTCAGAGGACAGGTGGATGGTACACAAGATAATTACACATAAACTCGAGTTATTCACCTGTAAACAAACCACGAACAATACTTTATTTGCGCAGTTGATCATTAATACAGCATTAAAGGGTTGAATTTCAAATTGGGCATGTGCGGTACGAGGCCTATCTGTGCATAAAAGTATCACATTGTGAACCAATAAACTACATAGAAGGCATTTAGTCAACAACACCCACCGCTTCAAGAGCGGGATTTTCCCCTCACTATTATAGCGCACCGACGACTCCAAAGTATGAAACGAATTTGTGCAACAATGAAACATGGAATTCATAATCTGGGAACGCTAGCCACATGGCTACACACAACCCTTAACCGACAAGGACACACGTAATGATTTTTATACTGAAGTTACGATCAAACGTAACGTGCAAAATGGTAGACGAAACCATTTGTCCTGGTCTACCTGTGGTTATAATTACGAGTTACAACATTCACAGTTACAAACTGCTAGAAGAATGAAACATTTCAAAGTACATGCACTGAAAACGGAAATCTTTCTTTTAAAATAACTTTTTATTCTGTTTCTGAGTCACTGGATCCAGAGTAAGTGAGAAAATAAATGTCAATGGACAAAGATGGAGTTAATTTGTTTTAGATGCCGAACTGGGACTGTTTCTCTCTTTCTTTAGATTTTGTATGTGCGACCTTAAAAATTACCTGAAAAAGACAAACATTTGAAACTTGTCTTACAGAAGGGATTTTTGTATGGAGTGAATTGTTGTAGAGAACGGATTGTTATATGGAACGAATTTGTGCCCAGAACGGATTTTTGTACGAAATAAGAACAACAACTGATAAATCAGTGTAAATCATTCTAAGAAAGAACAGAACATTATATTACAATTTTACTTGTTACATGGCATTAGCACTAGGCCTGTTACATCTCTAAACAGAACATTCTGTAACTTGTCCATAAGAGATTTTTAAAAACTATATTAACATATAATAACAGTATTCCAACCACTCTGTATTTATAATATAAATATTAGCCTCGCGTATACGTTTCTTTAGATACATGTATTTATAATATCCATTGCTGACGATGCGTTTTGCACCATTAAGATCTTTTCAGGAATATCAAACTAGTTTCATTCTTTACTGGGTTCATTTTTCAGTTCTGATCTATGTGCGAATCTAATGGTCTTTGTACGTTTTAGAACAAAAACTTGTTAAAAGAATTACGTAAGGAGAAATAAAAAGTGCTGTGAAAGAGGCATCTTTCCTTTCCCTGAAAAAAATATAAGCCTCGTGTATACATTTCTTTAGATACATGTATTATTGTCAGAGTGAAAACTGCTTACACAACATGAATATTTACCGTCGGATAGCACCAGTGTTGCACCCTACCTGCCACTTTTTGTGATGACCATCTCGGTTCCCAAGGCATGGAACTCTTCCCAAAGGTCCTTGGATTCCAGGTTAACTTTAGGGTCATCTTGTATCCCGTCTTCTTCGGGCTCCAAAGTCCTTAGCGGTCGAAGATGACGGCCCTGGCTAAGCACGTCGTCAGCTGTCATGTATGGCGGGGCTCCTGGCAGAGGAGCCGGCAGTTTGGGGAACGGAGCCGTCGGATATGGATGTGGAAGAGGTAGCGGAAAATAGTGAGGCTGAGCCAACACTGTGTTGACGCTGAAGTCCGGTGGATGGCGGCTCGGGGTCAGGAGGAACGGGTGATAAGCCATCCCCTGGGCCAGCTCAGAAGGTTCGAAGCGCATGGAGAAGTGGCTGGCGACAGGGGAGCAAGACGCGCAGGTGGAGTGCCAGGGATGAGCCAGAGACGCACGCGGCAAGAAGGCGCGAGGCCCAGGGCCGCGCTGCCAGCACGGACACTCGTGGCGTGATATCGCACACACTAACCTAAAAATTCGATTTCAGCCGAGTTGTTCGGTTTCAGAAGCGTGAAATCCGGGCAGCCTGCTATAGACTCGAAATTCTTCCAAACTACGATCACTAATGATTGGTTATTTCAAAGATATCGACCAATCAGAAGGCCTCTTCTAGAACTTGGCGCTCTTTCCCTGCACTTGATAAAGCTTAGCTGGAGCATTGATCTGGAGTAATGAGTTTGAGTTATACAGAATAATCACATTCGCTGAGTTTACCAAAAAACAACAAAACTTTATCCAGAATGTCTAGCCAGAAGCACAGCTTAACTGTGATCTGTGAAACCAAATCTTGAAAGGACCGCGTAAAATCATTAGTACCCCTATTTCATTGACCTGTTATTATAGAATATCATGTTATCTGGGTGCTTTCTTTATACATTAAACCCTGTCTTCCGTTCACAGTACTGTTTCAAACCCACAGTCGTGGATGCCGCTCCTTACCCAAAACCCAGCGTGAAAATGACGGGAGAACCATCTAAAGTGATTAGCTATTCTCGCGTTGCTCCTGGTGTGCAGGCACGAGGTATTTTGGCGCCAGAAGCGTGACGTCGCTTCTTAGCATGGTGTTGAGTAGCGACAGTCAGTCAGTGAATCGTCCGCTCACCCTGGAAACTGAATAATAATATGCAGGTAGATCTACCAATCGTCACCTTGGGCGTTGAATCGCGGATTTACCGTCACCTCAAGCTCTGAACGTAAATTCAGGGGTGAAAATATTTTGAATTTTCAGTCTTAGAGAAGCAAATAGAGTTCTGTTTTATTCGAAAGGAAACACTAAATATATTTATGTAGTGTTTTTTCTTCTTATTTCTAAAATATCAGTTTTTAAAATGTACGAAAGCCAACACCAAAGTTGCAAGTGCTCTCGCCAGATGGGCGGGACTAACAGAACCCGCCTTACTGAGAAGCGAAAAGCAGCAGTTCCGGCAACGAGATTTGCACCGAACCGGAAGTCGTCTGCCTTTCTGTCTGAATAAGTGACGTCGGGAAAAGAGCGCGGATACAGCGCCGCCTTGCTTTCCAGTTGCGAGACCGAATACCGTTGACCAGCGTGTATAGCCTTTCTCTTCTATATACTTAGAGTTGATAAGAAAATAGGCTTGCTGAATTTAAACCCATCATTAGGAGCGGAACTGCCTGATTTGAGGTCTGTTAATTCCCGTAATTTACTCTTCGAAAGGCAAACGTCACAAAAGTCATGGAGAGACCTTGAGCTTGTTCATGGTAAAATGTAAAGCCAAATGCAAACCAGCAGACATCACCGATAATTAATAAGCACGAGCAGAACTTTGTTGGGGACAACCTCTAGATGTCGCTGCCAGGTTGAACACAACAATAAGTGAGTAAAATAGTATTGATTTTGTGTATACTTTGTTCGAGAAAGAGGAAAACTTATCTTTTTTGGTAAAGATGCCCTATAATCTTCGAATATGTTTTTATTTGTTGGTTATCATTAAAAGCTGATGTATAGGATTTCGGTTTAAATTGTCTTATTCTCGAAGTATTGTTTAGGCTTACCAATTTTTTTGAAAGAAGTGGAAAACATGCAGAACAATTAGGTTTGACGGTGCTGCCATCTGTCATACTCATTTTACAATTATATTGACATAGTACGTTGTATTTATGATGAACAAATACGGCGGCATGGTTCGAAGAAACTAGAACACGTACTTGTGTTAGTAGCAAATTAAAACTATATATTGGATAGACTATAAAATATTGCTGAATTAGTAGGCGTATGATACTTGTCGTGTAATTTGGACAACTAAATTACTTTCTGAGACTTCGAATCATTCGACCAAACATGGGATTTTTTTCTGTCAAAAGTACAATGAGTAATTTTGTATATTTTTATCTTAAAATGCTTATTTTGTTAAATTATCTATGAATAACATTTAAGCATTCAAAAATATATTTATTGTTATTTTTCCCCTAAAATATATATACAGTGAATTGTTTTCTTTACTTTGTTTTCGGATATTCGTGGAAAGTTAGTTGGCATTAATTTTCAACTGAGGGAAGCATCAAGTCAACAGCACTAACCGCCAACTTTAAGGTTCTCCTTGCCTGACTTTTATAACGCACCCTGGCTCCAAAGAAAGGAACAAGATTTATGTATATGTTTTGTGGTGATAAAGGGCCGCCATTAGTGGACTCAAAGATCCATAGTTTGGCACAATAACTACAAGGCCACGCCCAACTCTGCAGTTAATTGTAACTCAACAAAAAAGGGGGGTAGAACGCTGTCAGACAAAATAAGAGCGAAAAAAACAGAAGCAAAAAAATTGGGCAACGAGTGATTTTAAACCTTCCTTTTTCGAGTGTTAATTCTATACACTTATTACAGTTATGAGCAACACTTTTAGAAGTAACATTAGAAGAATATTTTTCACTTCACTCATCATAGTGGAATTCCGTTAACGGACATGTTCGTCCTTTTATCCGTGAGGTCGTTATAATATTACAATCAATCCCACTATTTGTTGATTAAGGGGTAAACTAAGAGTGTTTGGTGGGTGGTGATGACTAGTTTACGCTGCCAACTGAGATATGACTAGCATATATATATATACACACACACACACGTCAATTTTAAAACATGTTAATAAATAGTGAAAACATGGTGGCATTATACATGTTTTCAACTGTTATGCTTTATTTCGATATATTAATTATTATATCTACATCTGTAACCATATAGATATCTATATCTGTAAAACTTGATCAATATTACTAAATGCATCATTACGCATTCTGTGAGGTAGTTTTTACGTTTATTTGAATATCTTGTAAATAACAGGGACTAAATAACTTTTGACATGCAATTGTTTTGATGTAGTCTGTGGTTTATATTGAGTCTCATAATCTACAATATGAATACGTGTATGCAGGCCGTAGAGGTAATTTAACGTTTACACAGCAGGCACGACACATGTACCACAGCGACTTATTGTTTAAACTGTATTGATGTTGCATATCATTTGTTTACATACAGGGTTTTTGCCCTTTCGGGCACGACGTTGCTGACAGGATCACCTTTTTGTCTTAACACTGCATAACTGTCATGTTGTGAAAACGTTTAACACTTTAAGTAAACATCTCGGCTGTCTCCCGCAACAGAAAATTTTAAGCCACAGTTTAAAAGATGGAACCAAGCTCAGTTTCGAGCATCGGATCGGCAATCACGTTGATGGCAAGTATCGAATTATAGCCAACAATCAGTTATTGCGCATTTTATTGTTTCTGCTGACTCTTAAGGGGCCAGGCATGGCCAAGCGTGTTAAGGCGTGCGACTCGTAATCTGAGGGTCGCGGGTTCGCATCCCCGTCGCGCCAAACATGCTCGCCCTTTCAGCCGTGGGGGCGTTATAATTTTCGGTCAATCCCACTATTCGTTGCTAAAAGAGTAGCCCAAGAGTTGGCGGTGGGTGGTGATGACTAGCTGCCTTCCCTCTAGTCTTACACTGCTAAATTAGGGACGGCTAGCACAGATAGCCCTCGAGTAGCTTTGTGCGAAATTCAAAAACAAACAAAACAAACAGACTCTTAAGAATGGCAAAAATCGTGTAAGCACGAGGTAGCGAAAATGATGACGTTTCTAGGCGAAAGTGAGGCAGAAACCTTGTGGCTATAAATTTCATTTATAAAATATTTAGTTTCAGATAGTGTATGCAGTAGCAACGGCCCACCAGAGTTTAAGGTCGTCACAGTGGAACGACCCAAAGTCGATGAGAAATGGAAGGGAGAAGGGCATATTAATAATTGTTAATCACGCGTTTTCAACGTAGTACAGTGTGTGGAATGTCGTGCTAAGATGAAATCTAGCGGCTGTAACAAAACCATGCGCAGAGGAAAGGGGAAGCATAAGAAGTCCAGGAAATATTAAAAATACTTATTTGTATGCTTACGCTATTACATTATGATTCTCTTATATCTGTACTGAATATATACGAATATATCTAAACAACTTTAAAAATTCATATGGCTATCTATATATACGGCTTTACAACTTAAAAAACAACAACAAACTATAAAGCCTACATGTGTGTACATATATATAAATACTATTCAACACGCATGCATAAAATGTACGCGGTTACAAAATCCAGGCATGACATTGCCAGGAGGTTAGGATGCTTCAAATCCCCGTGACACCAAACATGCTCGCCCTTACCGCCGTGCGTTACAATGTGACGGTCAATCCCACTATTCGTTGGTAAAAGAGTAGCCCAAGGGTTGGCGGTGGGTGGTGATGACTAGCTGCCTTCCCTCCAGTCTTACACTGCTAAATTAGGGACGGGTAGTGCAGATAGCCCTCGTGTAGCTTTGCGCGAAATTCAAACAAATACGAAATCCAGTCCATGCACCATTCTTGTATAGTTCATTAGTCCTACCAATTCAATGTTTACAGACTCCCCATATATCTACAGGGTATAAATATAGTACCTATACATTTTACAACCATAGACAAGACATCTTGTATGTTGTATCATAATGATCATACGTACAGTACCACTATCAATGATATCAGGACCAATAGCCATCCAACCAGCACGAAGCTAATCCAAAGTTTGTCATTGCTTCTCGACAGAGGGTCATACATCAACTATTTATTAAATTAACCTATTTCAAATAGGATAGTACTGCTATTATATATATTCATGTCCATGACGGACAAAAAAATAGAACAACAAGATTATTATAAATTATTAACGAAGAACCATGATACGAAAAGGCCGGACTATATTACATATGCGTTGATGTTTTTCACTTATAAGACGCTGTAGTATCATTACACAAATATCATATATTCGTAAATTTAAATTATATTGCTCTTTGACGAAAAAAAAAATTGTATCATCCATCAACGATTTAACTCGGCGTTACCCCGTAGGAACTGTGCTAGCTGTTCCATTGCTATATAACACTACCAGAAGACGTTTGCCATCACAATCTAATCAGGTTATAAATTTATTTGTCATTGTTACATAAACCGGTTCAATGCGGGTTCTCATAATTGCACAAACAATCTCTCTCTGCTAACTGGTTTTCTCTTTGTTACCCAATCTGTGCCGGTAAATTGTTTATATTATTTAAGATCCAAGATAGTTCCTCGCAATAAAATAATCCTTATTCGAACACTTTCATACTTCTGTAAAAGCCATAAAAAATATTCATTTCCCTTTTCAAAGGTTCATTATGAATAATATTTTATTTATTCAACGATGACGGCGCTAAGCCTACTGATACACTGAAACCAATAGTATTTGACAATTTATTATTAATAGAGCCAAGAGATAGTAATTTCCTTCTTTACAACTCTGAATATTGTTATATCCGTGCATCCACGTTATTTCAATTTCAGGCGCATTGTCGGTGAATGAAGAAAATGAGACTTTATTGATTATTGAAAAACAATGAACACGTTGTTTAACGAACTGACGGTTATCAGCACGTTGTAAATCGATCTCACTGTTATAATAAGCCCGCAATAGCTTTCTTTGGTTCTACAAGTAATTTTCGCGCGGTAAATATAAGCCGTTTTCCATCGAACAGCACTGACTAATGACAAGTCATCTAAATTTACAAACTATAAGGCTCAGTGCCGCTGACAAAATCATTTTCTGGGTCTGGATAGAACTTCTGATGTGTCATTGATGCACACTGTATATCGCTCGATTCTGCTAATTTGCGAGCCTATGGTTTCAGGTAGTCTAGCGATATGATTTTTGCTTGAACAGGCGACCTAATTTGAAATAAAAATCAGTCAGTTCACGGGCAATTGTCTCAGCTGTTTTGATACTATTTGTTACATTTCATTTTTTATATGATTCATGTTTCACTCGCTGCATGATGCATAATAAGATCCCACTTTCAGATTTATTGACGCCCTTCATATAAAAATATTTTCTACTATTATCCAAAACTTACAACGTTCTTCATATTTATATATTTTCTACTATTATCCAAAACTTACGACGTTCTTCATATTTATATCTTTTCTATTATTATCCAAAACGTACGACGTCCTTCATATTTGTATCTTTTCTATTATTATTCAAAACGTACAACGTCCTTCATATCTGTATATTTTCTACTATTATCCAAGATGTACGACGTCCATCATGTTTTTATTTCTTTTAGACTGTGACTCAAGACGTAGTTAACTAAAGGAAACATATACCGCTCGTTGTTATAAAACATCCTTGTAGACACGACTATAGAAATTAAAAGCTATACCTGTAAAAATTAAATTAGCTAGAAAAACAAAACTAACTAATAACTTAATGAAATCAACCCCATTTAACAAACTGACAACAGGTAGACAAACAAGGATTTACAAACATAAGGAAGAATTTTATTGATAGTGGAACATACAAAATGCTTCCAAAGAACGTTGGTCTGTCTTCTTCGGGCCAATGTTTTGTTTACTTAATCAACCGTCCTCCGACAGAGCAATGGTGAGTTTAAAAACTCAGAACACTAAAACCTGGGGTTAATTTCCACTCGATGGACGCAGAAGATAGTCCAACATAACTTTACACTAAAACAAACCTAGATCAACAGCCAAGGAAATTGATAAAGTATAGGATTTCACTGAATTATGAATTAAATAATTTCGATATTTTCGGGTCATCGTTAGCCCATCAGAGAGCGCTATTGTGCATATTCTGTGTTCTAGCTAAGCTTGTTATTTTCTTTTGTGAGTTTGTCTACACTCAACGTTTTAAGAGGAAAGAATTAAAAAACAAAAAAAATCATTCAACACAAAACAATACGTAGAACCCACATAGCTAGGATAAAGGGGAACATCACCCTGCATCCTTGACTGCTAGGCTGCTACACACTACATTTCCGCGTTTCGCTATGGATAGTTCAGAAATTGATCCGTTTTAAATGCATAGATGCAACATTTTCTAGTTTTCATTGTCATAATCCTCATTTTCATAAAATAACCATGTCTTGAGGGTTAAATTTCGCCTCTATATCTGTATTCGAACGTTTAGTTATGTTAACTGGTTTACATCCGTTGCTGTCACATTTTTCCATCTAAGGCAGTTGAATATCTTCACTGAGCATGAGTCTATCTATACCTTTCCGAGCAAGGTCACAAATATCAGGCCTTGGGTGCGTTATAAGAGTGAACGGCAACACCCACTATTCGGTCAAACAAGCAGTTCACACTATGGCGGTGGGCGCTTTTGCTGGCTAGCTACTTATTCGTATCCGATGTAATATTACACGTTGGTTCTAGCACGAATAAATACTGTCAAGTGGGCTTGAACCCAATCTTTCTCTATCATACTTAAACACTCTATTCGTCACCGCAGTGCATTGCTTCATCTGGAACTACACTTTCAAACACCTGACCACAATGGATATCTCTTCAATAATTATTGGTTAAACTCAAGTTCTTAACGTAATGTCAAGAATCAAAAACACACAAACTTACACAATTTTTGGCCACAATGAAAAGTAAAATCTGTATTAGTTACCATAATTAGTGTCACCGAAAATAGTCTCCTGTTACCAATAATGAATATTTTTACTTTTCATTGTGCCAACAGCTGTCGGATTTTGTGTTGTTGTTCTACTCTGCAAAATTTCAGCACAATATGACAGAAACGAAACTGTTTTTAACGTAACTTCTCACGTGATATAACTAGGATGTTTTTTAAGTAATCTTCAGTGCATTCGCATATCCATCACGAATCACCTTCTTGAAATATTTAGTAATTCGTTTAATCCAGTCATGGTTATGTCACATCTTCAGTCACAGTTAAATTTTCCTTATGTACTAGTGTTATATTTTTAGTTATTTTTCTACTTCTGTCATGGTTATGTCCCATCTTGAGTCACAGTTAAATTTTCCTCATGTACTGGTGTTATATTTTTAGTTATTTTTCTACTTCTGTCATGGTTATGTCCCATCTTGAGTCACAGTTAAATTTTCCTCATGTACTGGTGTTATATTTTAGTTATTTTTCTACTTCTGTCATGGTTATGTCCCATCTTGAGTCACAGTTAAATTTTCCTCATGTACTGGTGTTATATTTTTAGTTATTTTTCTACTTCTGTCATGGTTATGTCCCATCTTGAGTCACAGTTAAATTTTCCTCATGTACTGGTGTTATATTTTTAGTTATTTTTCTACTTCTGTCATGGTTATGTCACATCTTGAGTCACAGTTAAATTTTCCTTATGTACTGGTGTTTTGTTTTATGTTATTACTCTACTTCAGTCACGGTTATATCACATCTTCAGTCACAGTTAAATTATCCTTATGTACTGGTGTTATATTTTTAGTTATTCTTCTACTACAATCAGTTATTTCAGTCATGGTTATGTTTATTCTTCCTAAGATTATTTTAGTTTTTACTTCTCTGGGTTATTCCTATATAATATTGATTACTAACGATATTTTAGTTGAAATTCAAAGTTTTGTTGTGTTATGTTTATCATACAGATATATATTTATGTTTTAACTGTCATAGTACACACACATTTATAATACTCGTGCTCTAGCAGCCACAATATATATATGTACACTCACGTTGTATTTGTGACAGTATATGTATACTGATGTTTCACCCGCCACAGTACAAATATATATATATATATATAATTTATATGGACACACACACAGACATTCATATTTACCTGTCACAGAACACATATATATTTACTGATAATTATATGAACCGTTATCCAAAGAGAAAGACAGGTGGATAGACAGAAAACAGAGATAGGTTAAATGTTTAATCAACATATAGCGGAAATTTTAGGAGGTATGAAGTCTACTATAATTTCCTGCTAGATAACTGACTACTTGGCGCGTGCAACCTACACGGACCACTACCTCTACTCTTGTTCCACTGTGAATACCCTGAATAATGTTACGAGTGCATAACCATCCAACACACATTCAGTTATTTTGCATGAAACTCGCAAGAGAATTCAGCAAACCAGTACTTGGGGAAAGGGTGCTTACAAAATGCAGAATAAATATATTAATAATTGTATGAATATGGATGTATATATCAGTATTGAACCTGCCGCACCGAGTCGTGATAAGTTATGTTCATTGGACGTGTGTTATGGTTCTGCAAGCTGCTTTCGTGCACGTGCTAAAGCGTTCTCAGCAGTGCTGCATGATTAAAATGATATCACTGAGACCTAACTGACGAGGCACGTAAAAAAGAAAAACTCTGTATGTATACATATGTATTGATGGCGTGACGATTTGATTAGAAACTGTACATTCGAAACACTACTACCGTCCTAGCAACTGAAATATAGCGTAGAACAGTGGAATACTTTCATTATTTCCTTGTGGTCATGTCATGCCAATGTTGAGATAGTTTAGCATCTTGGGTCCCAAGATCCTCAGTAGTTCCCGTAGTGGAACAGCGATAAGTTAATGGATTTACAACGCTAAAACTCGGAATTCGATTTTCTGCTGTGGACAAAGCAGATATGCTCCCAAAATGGCTTTGTTCTGCAACAAACAAACAGACAAAAACTTCTGAGTGATCTCAGTTCTCTAGACTTTACACATGATAGAAGGCAGAAATTAAACCTAAATTATCTATACTTTACATGTTTTCGTCTTTGGTTGTCCATTTGTCTAACAGTCTGCCTGTCTGACCCTTCGTCAAAATATTCTCTTGTTTACAAACGTTGAAAATCAAAAAATATATTAAAGTGACAACATGCTGTTTGAAACATACACGTCAAAGATCAAAAATATATTAAAATGACAACGTGTGTTATTTAAAGCATACACATCAAAGATAAAAAATATATTAAAGTGACAACATGCTGTTTAAAACATTCACATCAAAAAATATATTAAAGTAACAACGTGTGCTATTTAAAACATATACAAAGATAACAAATATATTAAAGTGACAACGTGTGTTATTTGAAACATCGAAAATATATTAAAGTGACAACGTGCCGTTTAAAACATACACATTAAAAATATATTAAAGTGACGTGTGCCGTTTAAAACATACACATTAAAAATATATTAAAGTGACAACGTGCCGTTTAAAATATACACATTAAAAATATATTGAAGTGACAACATGCTGTTTAAAATATACACATAAAATATATTGAAGTGACAACATGCTGTTTAAAATATACACATTAAAAATATATTGAAGTGACAACATGCTGTTTAAAATATACACATAAAATATATTGAAGTGACAACATGCTGTTTAAAATATACACATAAAAATATATTGAAGTGACAACATGCTGTTTAAAATATACACATAAAATATATTGAAGTGACAACATGCTGTTTAAAATATACACATAAAAATATATTGAAGTGACAACATGCTGTTTAAAATATACACATAAAATATATTGAAGTGACAACATGCTGTTTAAAATATACACATAAAATATATTGAAGTGACAACATGCTGTTTAAAATATACACATAAAATATATTGAAGTGACAACATGCTGTTTAAAATATACACATAAAAATATATTGAAGTGACAACATGCTGTTTAAAATACACACATAAAAATATATTAAAATGGTAGCATAAATGAGATGTTTTAAGCTACTCATTAGATTATCTGTGACGTACCCACAATAGGAATTGAATCTGCGATTTCTGGCGTGATAAGTCCCGACACTTACAGACGAGCTGTGGGAGAGGGGGATGCATGTGGCTTGGTATAAATAAGCTTCCGTTATTGTGATTAAAATATATATAAGTCAGTGAACGTATAACCCTTGATTTGGGGTTTCGATACCCGCAATGTGTAGAGCACTGTTTAGCTTTATGCTTTCGCAGCAAAGAGGCAATTGTATTTTCCTTCTACGTATTTATGAATAATATATATATATAAAAATTGATAAATACATATATCGATAAATTTCACAGTTTGCATGCAAGACACTCATGAAATATTTCTGTAAAAATTGCTATCTCCACCAAAAACCGTTCTGGAAGAGGCGAAAAGTTATGTCTCGCATTATAAGAAAATCAATACAATTAAACATGAGGCGTTGCTTCGCGTTATTAATTTAACTAGTTGTCGTGAGAAGGTTAGGGCAAGAAACCACCAGTCAGTCGGTAGCCTTAATAACTCCGGATTATTTTCGACGAATTTTATATATGCTATTCTAAAAACTGATTCGTGGTATTTCGCACACAGCCGCAGCTGAAAGTTTTCCACTTACTGTTATCTTTACAGCCAAGTAAGACATAACGAAGCACTTAAATTAATTATAGGAAACGGCTACAAAGAATGGTTGATGAAAAATGAAAGAAGAACATAAAATACTTTAATGGAGCTGATTTTGTTTGAGAACATACCGTTTAGGAGAAACGTTCGAGCTCAACATCAAAATTATAGTTTTTGTTGGAAGTTATTACCTCCCCCCCTGAAATTATTTACATATTTGATAATATCATACGTGTGTATGTACGATTAGGCTACGGGTGAAGCATAAAACTACAGAAACGTCTCGGGAACTGACACAATTTTACTTCAACGTTTCGGTTACCAACACCTTTATTTCGACATTTCAGTAACCTAAACAGTTTTATTTTGATATTTTGACGACCAAAACACCTTTATTCCGACGTCTCGGTGACCAAGACACCTTTATTTCGATGACGAACACTTTTATTTTCACGTCAGGGAAGTGACACTTTTACTTCAACGTTTCGGTTACCAACACCCCTTTATTTCGACGTTTCGGTGACAAACTTTTATTTTGACATTTGGCGACGAACACACCTTTATTTCGACGTCTTGATGACAACACACTTTTATTTTAACATCTCGGGAACTAACACACTTTTACTTCAACGTTTCTGTTACCAACACACCTTTATATCGAAGTTTCGGTGACCAAGACACTTTTATTATGAAGTTTCGACCATCAATACACCCTTATTCCAACGTCTAAGTGATCAACACACTTTTATTTCAATACTTTGGGAACTGATACGCTTTTACTTCAATGTTTTGGTGACCAAAACACTTTTATTTTGACGTTTCCATGACAAACAGACCCTTATTTCGACGTCTCGGTACCGACAAACTTTTATTTTAACGTCTCAGGAACTGACACTCTTTTACTTCAACGTTTCGATGACCAACACTGCCATTTTCTTTGGTGGACGAAAAAGAGAGAAATATATTCATATCATTAAAGGGTACGTTTTCTTACCCCTCTCTACTGTTTGGTGTCGGATACGAGTATTTTTAAACTAATTTTTTTTTCAGATATGGGTATTTTTTAAAAATAATATTTCAAGTGCATGGACCAAAACCAATAAAAATTTTCTCTCTCTCTGTATTGGTTTATATAGCAAAGCCAAAAAAGATGGATTTTGAACATCACAAAACAGCATAACTTTTGTGAATCTATATTCTACAGGTTTTCACATGAAAGATCTAGGATTAAAGAATAATTAATGTTCAGCACATGGATTACAGGTGTTCAAGTGAGCAGTGATAGGGTTTTATTTTATAAAAAAAATATCAGAAAAATAACCTCCACCTTTTGTGACAACTGAACTAACCATCTAGTTTATAGACTCTGAGGTTCAGGCTTAGCCACCCTTTGTGACAACTGAACTAACCATCTAGTTTACACACTCCTAGGTTCGGGCTGAGTTACCCTTTGTGACAAATGAACTAACAGCCAGTTTAGAGAATCCGAGGTTTAGGCTTAGCTGCCTTCTGTGAGAACTAAACTAACCTGCCAGGTTACAGACTCTTAGGTTCAAGATGAGCTATCTTTTGTGACAACTGAACTAACCAGTCAGTTTAGAGACTCCGAGGTTCAGCCTCAACCACTGTTTATGATAACCGAACTAATCGGCCAGTTTCAGCCGTGGGCGCGTAATAAAAATAACAGAGTCCACCATCAGTTGTAATTGTGATATAGCATTTATGTAGCACGAGTTTCAGTTAATAGTAATAGTCAACAAATATGCTTATTTCTAATAATTCCATGATTCCCGGGGCCCACACTTATTAACAAAATAACTTAACAGTTAAGACTGTTAGCACGTGACTAAATGTGGTACCTAGCATTTTCATTCAGTGTCGTCATATCTTAGATGGACCAATAGGAACTCATCATTTGTCAAAGTCAATATAAGCTGTCGCGTTTAAAAAAAGTAATTGAGGCAGAAGAAAGTTTGCACGAAGACCAAACACGCATATCTATCTATCGTAACTATTGTTTCAGAAATTATAAGCTGCGATATGGATGTAGATACGAGACTGGACTAATCCAGATGGGACTTCTTTACACGTCAGGGTTTTTAACTGTTGTCTAGTTATTTGTTCATTTTCGACGCACTGACTGAAGATTAAGAAGAAATTGACGGCTCAATAACAAAATTTCACCAGGTTTATACATATTTCTTTATTAATGTAACACTCATATTAGTATATAAATACATCTTGCTCCGAACGCAGAATGATGTAGAATGGTTATACTCTCTGAATATTCAGTTTACTTACAGAACATATATCAGCGGTCAATAACTCGAACAATTTAAAACTACATTTAATTACACGTAAAAGTGCACTTGCTCGTAATTGACTAATTCTCGACATTTATCATGATCGGACTGAGTGATTATTTGGAATTACGCCCAAAACTACACAATGGGCTATCTGTTTTCTGCTCACCACGGATATCGAAACCCGGTTTTTAGCAGGGTAAGTCCGCAGGCATGCCGCTGTGCCACTGAGAGGGGAGAGGTTATAATGATCAGAGAGATGTTTAAACCTTAAATTGTAGCAAGCTAATTACTCACTGTTTTGTTTGCTCCTTTGATTTTTCAACAGAACAATTTAATTACATGTAATTAATGTGGGTACAAAAATTACTCACATTATTGTTTGTTTGGTATGTTTTGAATTTCGCACAAAGCTACTCGAGGGCTATCTGCACTAGTTGTCCCTAATTTAGCAGTGTAAGACTAGAGGGAAGGCAGCTAGTCATCACCATCCACCGCCAACTCTTAGGTTATTCTTTTTACTAACGAATAGTGGGATTGACCGTCATACTATAATACCGCCACGGCTCAAAGGGCGACCATGTTTGGTGTGATGGGGATTCGAACCCGCGACTCATACCAAGTCCTAACCAAATTATCCCCTAACAACGTTTTATATAATACCGTACGCTTACCAGCACTGCTGTTCACCGAAAACTCAATAATAAACACGGGGAAGACACCAGAGTTGTCCCCAGGTGGGACAACGGTAAGTTTAGGGATTTACGTCGTTAAAATTCGGGTTTCAATTACCCGTGGTGAAAACAGCAACACTGCAGATGTTACCTAACCTGTCCTTTACAATGTCATCGAAGGTAAAGCTTATCCAAGCGAGGACACTGAATGAATTTCTCATTCTGAGATACGAACACGAAACAATATCTTCAAAGATGAGACCTAAGAACTGAGAATAGAACGTGTTACCTCACTCGAGGTATGTATATTTTCTTAGTCATATATACTCTGTTTAAATGTTATGAAAACTGACACACCAAACAAGAAGAAGAAGAGAACTGGGAAGTCAGAAATACACATAACAAACATACCATAAGAAGAGACGAACAAACGTTGTGTACATAGCAGTCGAAAGAAGTCCACGTCATTATCACATTGTCTTTATATGCATTAACAACGCCCATGCAGGCTCCAAATTGCACTGTTGGCTAGAAATTTAAAACTCCACCTTTTGTGACAACTGAATTAACGGGCCAGTTTAGAGTCTCTCAGGTTCAGGCTGAGCTATCCTTTGTGACAACTGAACTAACCAGCCAGTTTAGAGTCTCTGAGGTTCAGGCTGAGCTATCCTTTGTGACAACTGAACTAACCAGCCAGTTTAGAGACTCCAAGGTTCAGGTTTAGTCACTCTTTGTGATGACTGACAAAGGCAGGGAGGTTTTAAGCACTATCTAAACGGCCGTGTACAGGGTGTAAGCAAAGTCTGGACACACAGCAAAGTATTGGCACCCAGTCAGTTGGATCATGTGTGGCCCCAGGTACATGACGTACTCGTGACTATAATTTATTCAGTGCTCTTTTCTTTTGCTTTTTCACACACCACAACCTGAGTTAAAGACTTTGTGATAAGACTCGGTTAACAGTGTACAACGAGCTTATGTATATGACGTGACTTCATCTATTCTGGGTGATATGGTTAAACTTAATGTCCACGCCTACGATCCAAATACTGTTTCATGTGCGACAAACGAACACCAACAACGTCAAATTATCAGCTGGACAAAACAGGAAGAATCTTCAGCCAGCTTACAGGTATAAGAACGAATCCGTGTAATTGTGTCTAATTGTGTCAACGCTGCCCGCCAACTGATAGAAACTATTTATTTTAGCAGCTCTCTCACTATTGTGTCACCCGACATGGCAAGGATGTTATGGCACTCGACTCGTAATCTGAGGGTCGCAGGTTCGAATCCCCGTCACACCAAACATGATTGCCCTTTCAGCCGTGGGAGCGCTATATTGTGACGGTCAATCCCACTATTAGTTGGTAAAAGAGTAGTCCAAGATTTGACGGTGGGAGGTGATGACTAGCTGCCTTCCTCTAATCTTACACTGCTAAGTTAGGAACGGGTAGCGCAGATAGCCCTTGTTTAGCTTTGCGCGAAATTAAACAAACAACAAACCATCGTGTCAACAGCTACTGTAATTAGTCTTTAGGGGGCTTCTTTATTTTGTGATAATTTAATTACATTTTTCGAATGTTGCTGCTTACAGATATCAGATATTCTATTAGATAAAACAACAAATGATTTAATGAGGTGCGTGTGTAATTCACTAAATATTTCAACATTTGCAAATGATTGGCCGAGCGTGATCTAGAGGTCAACGTGCTAAGTTGTGGATCGAAGGGTCCCAGGTTCGAGATGCGACACAACTGAACGCGGTTTATACTTACAGCGTCATATAAGTAGCAGTCAATCCCGTTATTCGGTTCGAAAAAACAGTTACAATTTTTGTGACGGCGGGTGATGTATGAACTTGCTAGTAATTCACAGACAAAAGTTTTATGGCGAGAAACGATGTATGACGTCGATTCTTCAAACTGGGAATAGCTTTGTTTCAATCCTACTAGTCTCTGATCTAGTCATTTTGTCCGTACTTGATGTTTAAGTTGCAAATTTCGATTTGATACTTACATACTGGTCTACCAACTCTACTGTTTCACACACTTGTGGCTACGTATTGATGTTTTTTCTCTAGTATTTATTTACGTACGCGAGTTTGGCTTGTGGATTCAGTTTTATGCACTATCTAATCGGTCGTGTACAGAGTGTAAGCAGAACCTGAATAAATAAGGATTTAGTAGAATATGTTGCACGTGCTATCCTGGTAATTCGAGACAAGTTTCGATTAACAGCAGGTTTAACACGACCTTCTCGTCCTTTGGCAGCGCAGTAATCAGTCAGGTGTCTGAAATTAAGGAAAGTTACAAGTAACCGATGGTTCTGGACTTTTCTCCGGACAGTTTAGGATGCTTGTTCTCTCAGAGGACTATTTTACACTGACAGTGCATTGTTATGAACTGACAGACTAAAAGAAAGACAATTATGTATTAACATATACCAGAAGAGCCGTTAAAATTGTTTACAGTAACAATTATAATAGTAAACAATAAGGGCTTTGTGACCCCGATGTCATCACTTGGGCATCCTTCAGCTCTTAGGATTCTCTAATCAGAGAGTGGGGTTTGACCTTTAGTCTTATAACCGACCAACGACTTCAAAACGTGCAACGCGATTCTGCGGCAAATGGACGCGAATCGTGGTCTAACGGATTCGCAATTCGGCACGCTAACCACGAGGCCATGATGAAGTTCGGCAATTTTCCTTCTCGGCTTGGCACTCGAAGTTTCAACTTGTCAATAAATCCATACGTTTTTGTTTTAAAAAATCACATTTTCTAACTTAGGTTTGTTTTACTTCTGTTGATGAACAAAAGAATAAAAAAACGATATAATTCTAAGAGCCGGTATAAAAAAAGGAAGAGGATGTGTGGGGACAAAACCCTTCGTGCAGTAAGAGTGCAGGAGGGGAAACACATCTTAAATATATTTAATATCTACATAATTTCCTAAATGGTTTCATGCTTGAAGAAACCGGTAATAAATTTGTATCTGCTAATGGTGTGATAAATCATTACCGGGTAATTTGTATCTGCTAATGGTGTGATAAATCATTACCGGGTAATTTGTATCTGCTAATGGTGTGATAAATCATTACCGGGTAATTTGTATCTGCTAATGGTGTGATAAATCATTACCGGGTAATTTGTATCTGCTAATGGTGTGATAAATCATTACCGGGTAATTTGTATCTGCTAATGGTGTGATAAATCATTACCGGGTAATTTGTATCTGCTAATGGTGTGATAAATCATTACCGGGTAATTTGTATCTGCTAATGGTGTGATAAATCATTACCGGGTAATTTTTTTTTCTAAGAACTTATTATTTATGTTTATTAATTACGGAAAAACACGTTAATATGTTCTTCAAGGGTTATTGTGAAATCTGTCAGTTAGAACGAGTGTTGTTCTAGAACATAATGTTGTCATTAGTTATGCTAATATCTGTAGTCGACGGTGCCCAATAGTATAGTTATATTATGTAAACAAACAGGTGTACATCTGATTTACAAACAGAAAACAAACGCGATTGTAATATATTTCTTTGTATTAAAAAATCGTTATTTGTTCCGGTGTCGGATGTATTGTGTGGTAGGTTGGTTTTACTTTTATAAAAAGTCGTGATTTGTTTTGTTGTAGGTTGGTTTTACTTCTATTAAAAATCGTAATTTATTTTGTTCTAGTTTGATTTTCACTTCAGTTAAAATCATAATGTATTTTGTCATAGGTTGGTCGGTGATGACGAGAAAACCCACTTGTAGAGAAAAATATATATGTAAAAATTTTGTTATAGGTTGGTTTTCACCTCTTTTAAAAATCATGAGATATTTTGTTTTAGGTTGGTTTTGAACCTTTGTTAAAAATCATGACATATTTTGTTTTAGGTTGGTTTTGCACCTCTGTTAAAAATCATGATGTATTTTGTTGTAGGTGGATTTTTGCTTCTATTAAACATCATGATGTATTTTGTTGTAGATTGATTTTACTTCTATTAAAATCGTGGTTTATTTTGTTGTAAATTGGTTTTCATCTCTGTTAAAAATCACAGCGTATTTTCTTGTAGGTTGATTTTACTTTATGAAAAATCGTGATTTGTTTTCTTGTAGGTTGGTTTTGCTTCTACTAAAAATCGTGGTTTATTTTGTTGTAGGTTGGTTTTCACCTTCGTTAAAATCATGACATATTTTGTTTTAGGTTGGTTTTGCACCTCTGTTAAAAATCATGACATATTTTGTTGAAGACTGGTTTCACTTCTATTAAAATCGTGGTTTATTTTGTTCTAAATTGGTTTTCATCTCTGTTAAAAATCACAGCGTATTTTGTTGTAGGTTGGTTTTACTTCTATAAAAAATCGTGACTTGTTTTGTTGTAGGTTGACTTTATTAAATTCTTGATTTATTTTATTGTAGGTTGACTTTCACCTTTGTTAAAAATCGTGATTTATTTTGTTGTAGATTGGTTTTATTTCTATTGAAAATCATGATGTATTTTGTTGTAGGTTGGTTTCACCTCTGTTAAAAATCATGGTGTATTTTGTTGTAGGTTGGTGTTTCACCTCGTCTCAAAATCATGTATTTTGTTGTAGGTTGGTTTTGTCTATCTTAATTAAGAAACAGTACAATGAGAAAAATAGTGAACTTGCTGTAAATATAAGAATAACATGGTATTTTGTGTGATATTATGTTACGTTGACACAGGGATATTATAAGAATAACATGGTATTTTGTGTGATATTATGTTACGTTGACACAGGGATATTATAAGAATAACATGGTATTTTGTGTGATATTATGTTACGTTGACACAGGGATATTATAAGAATAACATGGTATTTTGTGTGATATTATGTTACGTTGACACAGGGATATTATAAGAATAACATGGTATTTTGTGTGATATTATGTTACGTTGATACAGGGATATTATAAGAATAACATGGTATTTTGTGTGATATTATGTTACGTTGACACAGGGATATTATAAGAATAACATGGTATTTTGTGTGATATTATGTTACGTTGACACAGGGATATTATAAGAATAACATGGTATTTTGTGTGATATTATGTTACGTTGACACAGGGATATTATAAGAATAACATGGTATTTTGTGTGATATTATGTTACGTTGACACAGGGATATTATAAGAATAACATGGTATTTTGTGTGATATTATGTTACGTTGACACAGGGATATTATAAGAATAACATGGTATTTTGTGTGTGATATTATGTTACGTTGACACAGGGATATTATAAGAATAACATGGTATTTTGTGTGATATTATGTTACGTTGACACAGGGATATTATAAGAATAACATGGTATTTTGTGTGATATTATGTTACGTTGACACAGGGATATTATAAGAATAACATGGTATTTTGTGTGATATTATGTTACGTTGACACAGGGATATTATAAGAATAACATGGTATTTTGTGTGATATTATGTTACGTTGACACAGGGATATTATAAGAATAACATGGTATTTTGTGTGATATTATGTTACGTTGACACAGGGATATTATAAGAATAACATGGTATTTTGTGTGATATTATGTTACGTTGACACAGGGATATTATAAGAATAACATGGTATTTTGTGTGATATTATGTCACGTTGACACAGGGATATTATAAGAATAACATGGTATTTTGTGTGATATTATGTTACGTTGACACAGGGATATTATAAGAATAACATGGTATTTTTGTGTGATATTATGTTACGTTGACACAGGGATATTATAAGAATAACATGGTATTTTGTGTGATATTATGTCACGTTGACACAGGGATATTATAAGAATAACATGGTATTTTGTGTGATATTATGTCACGTTGACACAGGGATATTATAAGAATAACATGGTATTTTGTGTGATATTATGTTACGTTGACACAGGGATATTATAAGAATAACATGGTATTTTGTGTGATATTATGTCACGTTGACACAGGGATATTATAAGAATAACATGGTATTTTGTGTGATATTATGTTACGTTGACACAGGGATATTATAAGAATAACATGGTATTTTGTGTGATATTATGTTACGCCGACACAGGGATATTATAAGAATAACATGGTATTTTGTGTGATATTATGTTACGTTGACACAGGGATATTATAAGAATAACATGGTATTTTGTGTGATATTATGTTACGTTGACACAGGGATATTATAAGAATAACATGGTATTTTGTGTGATATTATGTTACGTTGACACAGGGATATTATAAGAATAACATGGTATTTTGTGTGATATTATGTTACGTTGACACAGGGATATTATAAGAATAACATGGTATTTTGTGTGATATTATGTTACGTTGACACAGGGATATTATAAGAATAACATGGTATTTTGTGTGATATTATGTTACGTTGACACAGGGATATTATAAGAATAACATGGTATTTTGTGTGATATTATGTTACGTTGACACAGGGATATTATAAGAATAACATGGTATTTTGTGTGATATTATGTTACGTTGACACAGGGATATTATAAGAATAACATGGTATTTTGTGTGATATTATGTTACGTTGACACAGGGATATTATAAGAATAACATGGTATTTTGTGTGATATTATGTTACGTTGACACAGGGATATTATAAGAATAACATGGTATTTTGTGTGATATTATGTTACGTTGACACAGGGATATTATAAGAATAACATGGTATTTTGTGTGATATTATGTTACGTTGACACAGGGATATTATAAGAATAACATGGTATTTTGTGTGATATTATGTTACGTTGACACAGGGATATTATAAGAATAACATGGTATTTTGTGTGATATTATGTTACGTTGACACATTATTATACCGTTACACATCTTCCAAATCCAGTCCTTCCAGAATTTCTCATAACGAATGAAATCACAGCAGTGATATCGATACTTAACTTGAAAGAATGGTAAAATTAACGAAACACTGATTCAGTTTCAACGATAGATGACGTCTCGTAAGTACAACAACACAACCCTGAATAGTCACGGCACTTGGAATTGTTTTATACAGAGTTAGAGGGAATTAATCTAAGAGACATTGTTTCTCCCTTTTTATTAGTTCTATTTTTGTGTGCCGGCAATACCAAAAGGAGGTAATACCAAGTGGAGGTAATACCAACAGGAGGTAATATCAAAAGGAGGTAATACCAAGAGTAGGTAATACCAAGAGGAGGTAATACCAAACGGAAGTAATACCAAGAGTAGGTAATACCAAGAGGAGGTAATACCAAGCGGGGGCAATACCAAGAGGAGGTAATACCAAGCGGAGGCAATACCAAGCGGAAGTAATACCAAGAGTAGGTAATACCAAGAGGAGGTAATACCAAGCGGGGGCAATACCAAGAGGAGGTAATACCAAGCGGAAGTAATACCAAGAGGAGGTAATACAAAGCGGAGGTAATACCAAGCGGGGGCAATACCAAGAGGAGGTAATACCAAGCGGAAGTAATACCAAGAGGAGATAATACCAAGCGGAGGGCACGCGTATTTCCAATTCTTTTTATTAGTCATCCAAATTTAAAAAAAAACTCCACCAGCATATCCTCAAATTGAAATTATTTTAGACAGTATTAGAGTAAATTACTGTATGAAACCTTGGTAGAATACATCAACCAAAGGGTTTGACCTTCTGAAACCAAAACTACAATTAGACCTCAAATCGGTTAAGAGGTAATGGAGCTATGAGCTAAATTTTGTACTTGAAAACCTTCGACCCATTCTACGAACCGATATGCTGAAAAATAACTCTGTGTGAGTATACACTGAATCATTTTATTGATGCTATAAGTTAAATGTACATTGAAATTTATAGCACGTGAGTCGAATGATGTAATGTGACTGTTGCCAAGCTGCTATATTTGTTATCGCCTACTATTTAAGTTAAAGCATAATTTCGGTTTGTTTTATTTCGCTGAAGTATTTTGAAGCTAGATTTCACGTATTTTGTGCTACATCATCAAAGACACTTACAATACAATCTTTACTGTTTAGCTAGGCCTTTATGGTAACACACATTCCCATTATCTATTTAATAATGTGTGAGAAATACAGGTTTGGTTTGTTTTGAATTTCGAGCAAAGCTACACGGGGGCTACCTGCGTTAGTCGTCCCTAATTTAACAGTGTAAGACTAGAAGAGGAAAGGCAGCTAGTCATCACCACTCACCGCCAACTCTTGGGCTACTCTTTTATCAATGAATAGTGGAAATGACCGTCCCTAATTTAACAGTGTAAGACTAGAGGAAAGGCTGGCGGTGAGTGGTGATGACTAGCAGCCTTTCCTCTAGTCTTACACTGTTAAATTCAGTGTATACTCACACAGAGTTATTTTTCAGCATATCGGTTCGTAGAATGGGTCGAAGGTTTTCAAGTACAAAATTTAGCTCATAGCTCCATTACCTCTTAACCGATTTGAGGTCTAATTGTAGTTTTGGTTTCAGAAGGTCAAACCCTTTGGTTGATGTATTCTACCAAGGTTTCATACAGTAATTTACTCTAATACTGTCTAAAATAATTTCAATTTGAGGATATGCTGGTGGAGTTGTTTTTTAAATTTGGATGACTAATAAAAAAGAATTGGAAATACGCGTGCCCTCCGCTTGGTATTATCTCCTCTTGGTATTACTTCCGCTTGGTATTACCTCCTCTTGGTATTGCCCCCGCTTGGTATTACCTCCGCTTTGTATTACCTCCTCTTGGTATTACTTCCGCTTGGTATTACCTCCTATAATACATGTTTTTAATTGTTAGGACATTCGGTGTAAGAACTAACACAAAAGAGCCGGAAACCCTTATTACATCAGATGACGCACCTATTCCAAGCTGAGCTTATGCAAAATTAACTCTTTGAACAAGAGTGGTCCGATAAAGAAGAGGAGTATATTTTTACTAATCAATGTTTTTGTTTTCTTCTCATTCACCACTGACGTGGCATACTTTCAAAAATGAATATTTAATCACAACTAAAAAGAAGCAAGTAAATACCTCAGCTAAGTACACGCAGACTGAATTCATTGTTTCATGCCGCTAACGCTAGGATTAATATACATTATAAAATGTGCTAGAGATGAATTACGGGCATTCGAAGGCCATAGCCGCTGTCGCTAGGTGCTCACGTTGCAAGCGCTCAGTCCGGCATTCGTTTCTGCATTTGGTGTTCAACATTTTTTTTTTTTGAATTGCGTTTTTCTTTAATAGTGGGTAATAATGGTCTATGGATTATTTTAAAAGCCACTTTAAGCCACATTTTACATTTTAGCAATTAAACTTTGCAAAAGTGTGAACACTAAAATTTTCTCTTCACATTTATGCCACAAGAAGTAAGAATACTTGCACAAATTGCTAGTTATAGCTCGACAAAGACTGTGGTTCCGAAATTTTTAACATTTCTGGAAAAACTTCATGTAATTCTAGAATCAAAGTAGACAAAAACACGTGAACGAAATTCTGAAGACTTGTCGTAGAGGTGCGGTTTAGGATAAACCAAAATGTTTGCTAATTTGAATTTTGAAGAATAGTTAATAAACATGCATACAGTGTGCATAATGAGAAAACTATGTAAACAGAAAAGACTATACTAGTTCACTTTCTTCTTATATTCTGGCTACACAACCACGTCCTGTTTGCTATTTACACCTACACTGTTTTAAGGCACTGGCTATAAGCTCGTGTATTTACCTCAAAATAACAATGATGATACCTCCGTGAGGTAAAACAATATCACTGTAACACAGTATAACACGTCATACATATGTGCCCGATACAAGTGAACACAAATATTAACGTTGAGCCACTGAGTGTTGGGTCTAACATCGTATGTGTGTATATATTTTCTTTTTATTATTATTCACCTTTTCATGTTTATCTTTTTTCTGATTTTAACTTGGGAGAGCAGACACCTTCCTACAACTGTCTGCAGACAGTGAAGGGTAAAATAGATGTGAGACATTGTGGGCTTGAGCACCCACATCTCGCTCTCCTAATTTCTAATTTTCTTGCATGAGACCAGCGAATTGGAGGTTAAGACTGATAGACGGTGTATCCCCACCGCAATGTGGGCCCTACTTCCGGAGTCACCTACAAAATCTAGGATACATTTTATAATCCCACGTTTAGTATGTATATGTATGTATGTGAATATATATATATATAATCACGTGCTACGAACAAAGAACTGCGAAAGTAATATTTTAAAATAGCATAAAAATCTTAGCAATGTTTGATAGCAATGAAAGAAAGTATAGTCTGGCGATATTTCTTCTGTAATTTCTTTACTAACTATTTTCTTTCGTACTTAGCTTATGATCATTTGTGCGGATTTTCCCTTATTTTATCTTAAAATACAACTGACATTCGTTTTGCATTATGATCTCCAGAGAACGATCAATCCGCGAGGTTAAGACTGATAGACGATGTATCCCCACCGCAATGTGGGTCCTACTTCTTCAGTCACCTCCAAAATCTAGGATACATTTTATAATTCCACGTTGTAGTTTGTACCCTAGGATCCTTCTCAAAAATATGCAGCGTATTTTGTTTCATGTTAATGTGTTTCGTTTATGGCTTAAAATTTATGATTATAATATATATATACAGATATTTAAATGTGCATTGTTCTATCATGTCTACTTTCGTATACACTCATGTATTAATCTTAATGTCAGGAATGATACTATCAGTATGAAGCTCTTGAGTGGCCGAAAAAACTTTTTTTTTGCAACTACGGATGTATTCGCAATAAACATTCAAAATTTGTCCAGTCACTATACGGTGAGAGATAAGAATTTACACCATTTTATTCTTTATCGAACATTGACGTGTTCATCAGTGTACGTCACACCAGCTGGTAACTGTCGCGTGGTTAATGTTTATATGGTAGCCAAGTGCATTTCTTTTATATTTAAACTGAAGAACAGACAGACAGACACACAAAGGCCTTTTGAAACAAATCAGTTGCACTGGGGTGACGTGACCACGGTTGATGGGATATTTCGTGAAAGTTATGTTCTAACATTTGAAGCTTCTGTTCGTATTGTTGTGTTTAAAGTCACAATCACACACACATATATATACCGTCTTCAGATAGAAAACTACTCACTGACGCATCTTTATATACTATAATGTTTAGTTCATAAAACACAGATATAGGTATAAGTGACAAACTTACACCATAGTTTACATTAGAAACAGCTTCTTCACACATGTTTATCTATTGTTTAGTTCACCAACAATAGACACAAGTAGAAACAACAATCAACCTTACACCATACTTTACATTAGAAACATCTTTAAGTGTTCGTTTGTATGATCGAATTCTTAAATTTAAGGTAGAAGAATCTTCACAGAAAAAGAAAGCGAATTATGTAGCAGGTGCTGAGGAGACACACCCACACTCACTAAGAAGAAATGAGATTCACAAATTGTTAAGAGTTTCTTTTCTCATTTCATTCTGAAACGTACGCGTGGCTGTGTGGCTGTAAGTGATTGTTTTGATACAGTTTCGTACACTTTCAAACAGTCTTGATATATTTATATGTTAAGTATCGACAGAAACAGTTTAAAAAACTTGAAAACATCTTGTCTTGTTTGGTTAATGGAAATGCCCTCCAATGGCAGAACGGTATGTCTGCGGATTTACAACCCTGGAAACCGGGATTCAACACCCGTGGTTACAGAGTACAGAGAGACCATTGTGTAGCTTTTTGCTTAACTTCAAACAACGTTAATGGTAATACATTGTTGTTAATCATGTCCTATAATATCCCGTCATACTGAGGTCGCATGTAGTGTTGGTAAATTGAAAACCAAAAACAAAATTGAAACTTAGTAATTACACCATCCAAGTCTCAGACATTTTAAAATAAATAGGCATATATCAGATTCCTTCAAGATGTCTATTCTTTCCGTCCTATTTATTGATCTGTTCTCTATGTATCCGTGTATTCTTCAGTGAAGTGATGTTAGTGTTATATAAACTTCGTGTATGTAAATAAATCTGTCCACGCACGTGTCTTCAATACTTCTTACGAACACATAAAATCATAAAATACAACGTATAATTCTCATCGTTAAGCTATACCACCGAATCTACAGTAGTCCGTCAAGTAAGATGTTGTTTGAGACAGTCACAGTCGAACTTTCGTTCGGGGTCTAAAACAACACATCAGATTTATTTATTGTTGTAAAGTCATTTGTGTTTTAGTGTTCATGAACCTACAGTTTCGTGTCACTGACTTTTTATTAATCTGTTCCTTACGTTTCTGTATTAATTACGGATATAATAAAATACAACAATATATCAGTATTATTAGAAATAAACAAACAATATAACAGTATTATTAAAGATATACAAATTACTTATCAAGAAATCAAGGATGTTTGCAGTAACATTGATTCTACACTACAGTTAAAGATACCCGTGAATCACAGGTATATATTTGTAAAAGAACTTTATCGTACTTTTCCGTTCCGTGATAGTGTTAATATCGGAATATTGGTCGTGAAAACGATTAGAAAGTATCAATTTTTGATCCATTCGTCTGTCATTCTGTTTCTATCCCCCCCCCGTGTAGTTTAAACAGCCCAAAATTCTGGTGTATAAAATATAACATGTTTTGACTTAATCTTCGTGATTTAAAAGCGCCACCTAAGACAGTCTAAATGAAATAGTTCAAGGTGTACACTAATAATCCGAATTCATACAGTTTTTCTCGTTTGATTTACGTTTTGTTTTCATTCTAAAATTTTACATATAATGTGACGTTAGGTTTAAAGGGAGCCTATCTGTTACTTATCACGCTAAGTATTCAGTTCTAGATTTCTGTATAGAAATTATTAATGAATTTTTGTTCTGTAGATGTGAACATCTTCGATGTAAGACTTCATTTTTGTAAAACACTATTCATAACTAATAGTAACACTAGGTAACAGAATTCACCAGTAATACAGAATAAACATCACAAAAGTTCCTTCCCTCTACTGTGATAATAATATTTCTTCATTTCTTTCTTGTAATTTTACTTCCGAAGGAAATACGTCGTATTCATAAGGTTTCAAGATTAACCGGTTTTAAGTCGCTGCATAACGGCTCTGAGTTTATTTTTCCAAGTACAAACTTTTAGCTCAAAGCTCCGTGACCGATTTGAGGCGTAATTACAGTTTTGGACTCAGTAGGCCAATCACTTTTGATTGATGTATTTGACTACGCCCAAGGTAATTCACTTTAACCCTACTTAAAACAATTTCGCGTACCGCGGATACTGAGGATTCCCTCTTGTTTTGGATAATATAACAAAGTATGTTCGTAGTGTTTTTTATTTTTAACTTTCTAGAAAGTTTGTTTTGGATTTCGCGCAAAGCTACACGAAGGCTATCTGCGCTAGTCGTCCCTAATTTAGCAATATAAGACTAGAGGGAAGGCAATTAGTCATCACCACCCACCACCAACTCTTGGGCTACTCTTTTACTAACGAATAATGGAATTGACCATCACATTATAACGTCCCCCACGGCTGAAAGGGCGAGCATGTTTGGTGCAACAAGGATTCGAAACCAAGTTCTTCAATTCAGTACTTGGTGATGGCACCTACGGCTCTGAATAATGAATTGAACCAGATATTTAATTTTACTTAGAATAACAAACGTTATAAATGTGCGTTAAGTTGCTCACTGATTTCTAACTCATTTTGTGATTCCAGTATTGACTGTGAAAAAACAACTAAGGAGTATTCTACTTGAATATTCTGAAAGTTTAAATTTTTATTACTTTTATTTCCCCCTCTAGAACAGCGATGAGACATTGGAGTAACAACACTAAAATCAGGGGTTCGATTCACCTAAACAAACTCAACAGATAGCCGGATGTAGCTTTGCTATAAGAAAACACACACACATACTATGAATAAAGTGTTACCTTATACACTGTACAGGATATCAAGTAAGTTATTCATAAGGTAAGATTTGATATTGTTACATTAGAATCTGCCAATGGAAATTCATCTTTTTTTATATTCGCCTGACATAATAATTCGTTTGGGTAAGAAAATATACTCATATGGTTTACATTATTCATAGTACGGAATATACTGGTATCGGATAATTAGGATTTGTCTTCAGGAGATATTATATATTAATCGTGTCTCTTTTATCAGAGAGCCCGGCATGGCTAGATGGTTAAAGCCCTCGATTCGTAATCTGAGGGTCGCGAGTGATGACTAGTTGCCTTCCCTCTAGTCTTAGACTGTTAAATTAGGGACGGTTAACGCACAGACCCCGCGTAAAGTTTTACGCGAAATGTAAAACAAACCAAATCTAAAGTGAAGAATTCAATTACTGAATAAATGCGAAAACAAACCTTAGGAATCCCATGTTATGACAGAGAAACTTAACATATACTAATTTATTGTATTTTTAGATAAAAATACGTTTTGTGTATATACTACGTTCACAGCGATTATTATTCTATTCCAGGTTTCTTCTATAAGGAGAAAAAACATCTTTATTATCCAAATAATTATGCAAAACGCATAACCATCCTTGGTGGCGCCATCTGTGAACGGTAAGGATCATTAAATACTAATATATATATATATTATTTTTTAAATTTTGGACTAATAAAAATTTTAAACAACATATATTATTATACTCTATACCTATATGTTAATTTTATTTAAGTTTGATCTTCTTCTATAATTTATGAGCATATAACCTGAGTTGAGTTTTAATTGTAATTTCCATGATGGATGCAAAAGATAGGTATTCCAGTCTAGTGTTTTTTTAGTGTTAAGCGCGTAAATTCTATTTACATAAGCCCCGTATGTGTAGAACACGCACGGAGGAAACAGTTCTGGACGGTATGAAAAATGTACTAAAAAGATTTTTATTCGTAATCATGGGTCACGGGTTCGAATCCCTATCACACAAATATGTTTGTCTTTTTAGCTATGGGTGCGAAAAGAGGAAAGGCAACCAATCGAAAGCAATCCTTGCCAACTCTTATCCAAACGAACAAAGGGACATGACTGTCACGCCTACAGGCATCGATAGCTTTAAAGTTTGGGCAGAGACTTTGCATCAACGGGCAACGAATCACGAATTCTCAGATTAACGCACACTAGTCACTTAGTAATATCCAGACCTCACCATGCTCTAAAGAAGCTTTCAGTGGGTAGAGTATTCGTGACAAATACCTCAGATGGAAATCAAGCTGTTGTACAAAAATATCCATTCATAGTTCATGTTCATAAAAGAGTGCGTGAGACATTTGCAATGTCCGTAAATTTTCAGAAATGACAAAAAAAAAGATTATCTCTTGAAATATCTGTTACAATGAAGGTCCAACATGACATGGACTAAGAATTAGAAAGCTTACATGACCTTGAGTACTAGGCCGAAAGAGGTCGTAAGTTAGAATTAACCGTAATATATAGTAAAGACAACAGTCAAACATGAGAAGAGACAACTGGGGTTAACATTGGAAACTGAAACGATACGTGATGTTCTTCTATCAAGAATACCCGCGACCTGAAGGAAATTAGACTTACACTGTCAAAGGGCGGATAGTCTTCTGGAATGACATAGTTTTCGATCCATGTTTTAAAGAACTTAATATAAAACATAATTATTTTCCCACTCAGGCTGTAGAGTTGTTACCTGAATTGTGAGCAGGGTGTGGGTTCGAAACCACTTCAATCGGAAATTTTCAAAGTTGAAAAACAGAAACTCACCAAAAAATAGATTCGCATTTAACCTTGAGATTATATTTGCATATGATAACATGTAAAAATATCTTTATGTGTTTATATATTAGTATGTTCATTCACTTTTGCATACATAAACATGCGTGATTTTTAAATATACATAATCGTCGAGTGAAAATATCTCTGTGGTAATATGCGAACGGTCCCTAGTATTTTTTTTCGCCTCCTGACGAGAGATTCCGTTCATGTGTCTGCACCTCCTTTTTTCGATGCAGGTTCACTCCACAAGCCAACGTTGTGCACGAAATCGAAAGATGGCTATCTAAATCATAGAGCGTCAGAAGCTCAGGAAACGTTGGCATTGAACGGTCTATTTGTACATGTTATCAATCACATTATGGGAGCTAGTTCACCTGGAGCCATGGGGAAAGACAACGAGGAAAGAGACCGGTTGACGGGAGAATTTATATAGAGTACGTGGGCATCCGAAGTACAATAAAAAAACTCTTGTTTAAAATTATTTTTATGTGTTTTTCCAAATGTTAGGTACACTAAGTTTACTGAGATGAAAAAGTCTGCACTTTTCACGGTTAATAAACGGAACATCTGAATATTTCATAGACTTGATAAATATGTGAATACTGTGTGAGCAGCAAAGTGATTACTAGATTTTGTGCACGCCAATATTGTGGGCATCAAAGTGAAAACTGTTTCACGCACGCGAATATCCTGGGCAATAAATTAAAAATTGTTTCAAATGCACGAGCATTCTGGGCGTCAAAGTGAGAACTATTATATTTCTATGTACGTGAACGTTCTGGGCAGTGGAGTGATACTTACGATATGCGCAGATAGCCTAGTTGCTTTGCGCCATAAACCACCACACTTATGATCTATGTATGTCATTGCTCTAAACAACAGATAAACAATTAGATTTCAGTCGATGAAAACATTATTCGTAGACTCGAAAATTCAGGATCTATGAGCTGGGATATGACGTTTCATTCTTCGCTGTTTAACTTAAATACGAAACGACATAATTGAAATTAACTCATCAATTGTAGCAATATCCACATAACCTTCTCAATACTAGCAGTATCTAAATAACCTCAACAATGGCAGTATCCCAATAATAATCTTCTCAATAGTAGCAGTATTTAAACAACCTTCTCAATAGTAGCAGTATTTAAACAACCTTCTCAATAGTAGCAGTATTTAAACAACCTTCTCAATAGTAGCAGTATCTGAACAACCTTCTCAATAGTAGCAGTATTTAAACAACCTTATCAATAGTGACAGTGTCCAATAACCATCCCAATAGTGGCAGTATTCCGATAACCTTCTCAATAGTAGCAGTATTTAAACAACCTTCTCAATAGTAGCAGTATTTAAACAACCTTCTCAATAGTAGCAGTATTTAAACAACCTTCTCAATAGTAGCAGTATTTAAACAACCTTCTCAATAGTAGCAGTATCTGAACAACCTTCTCAATAGTAGCAGTATTTAAACAACCTTCTCAATAGTAGCAGTATTTAAACAACCTTCTCAATAGTAGCAGTATCTGAACAACCTTCTCAATAGTAGCAGTATTTAAACAACCTTATCAATAGTGACAGTGTCCAATAACCATCCCAATAGTGGCAGTATTCCGATAACCTTCTCAATAGTAGCAGTATTTAAACAACCTTCTCAATAGTAGCAGTATCTGAACAACCTTCTCAATAGTAGCAGTATTTAAACAACCTTATCAATAGTGACAGTGTCCAATAACCATCCCAATAGTGGCAGTATTCCGATAACCTTCTCAATAATAGCAGTATTCCAATAACATTCTCAATAATAGGAGTATTCCAATAACATTCTCAATAATAGGAGTATCCATATAACCTTCTCAATAGTAACAGTATTACAATAACTATCTCAATAGTAGCAGTACTCCAATAATCTTCTTAATAGTAGCAGTATTTCAATAACCATCCCAACAGTAGCAGTATTCCAATAACCTTCTTCGTTCTAGAGGTAACGAATTCAAAGATCTGAACTTATCCTCACATTATAACCTTTCCATCGAACTTGCCACCCGAGTAGACTTCTCTGAACTCTTTCCAATAGTTCAATGTCTTCCATAAGGAAGGAGTCCAAGGTTGAGCACGATCCTTCAAATGTGGTCTAACTAGTAACCTATACAATGATATTTTAGGTTTTTTATACCTATATTCAGTATTTTTATACATACAATCTAAAATACTATTTCCATTCCTGTCAATAATATGAAATTATTGGATGACTTAAGAGGCTGATCAACCATTACACCCAGATCATTTTCTTTCACGACACTGTTACGGCCATTCTCATCAAAATTCTACTTAAAATTTAAATTATGATAACCAAAATTGTTTAATAATTAAAACTCATCTGTTATTTATTCGCCCAACTCACTAAATACATCAAATCCTTTAGTACAACAATAACACCATCTTCACAGCCAGCAACAAAAAAAACTTTAATGTCATCAACAAATTAAAAAACAACAACATTGATCATTCCTTCATTGATGTAAATCAAAAAGAGCTGTGGTCCTAACACTGAATCCTGAGGTACCTCACTCCTGACATTAATCTAGTTTGGCTAACCTATCGCCCACATCCACAGAGGTAACATTTCAACAAGTCTTTTATATAGCATCTTGTCAAACCCTCTCTTACAATTCAGATGCATGAAATGCACACTCGTACCCTCATCTACAAGTATATAATCGAGTTCTTGCGGTTATAATCAAATTAACTTTTTTTCGCATGGTTTGAAATAAATTGAAATTCTAGGTCATCTTAATAAAGACATATCAAAGTGAAAAAAACAAAAATAAAAATGTGTAACGTGCCTCAAAACTACATTACAAAAAGTGTTTATCAATAAATCATTAACATGCATTCTACATTGCCACATAGTGGCTCTGTATTAGTGTTTGTGTGTTTGTTTTGAATTTCGCGTAAAGCTAAACAAGAGCTATCTGCGCTAGCCGTCTCTAATTTTGCAGTGTAAGACTAGAGGGAAGGCAATTAGTCATCACCACCCACCGCCAACTATTGGCTACTCTTTTACCAACGAATAATGGGATTGACTGTCACATTATAACGCTCCCACGACTGAAAGGGCGAGCATGTTTGGTGTGACGGGGATTCGAACTCACGACCCTCGGATTACGAGTTGAGTGCCTTAACCATCTGGCCATGCCGGGCCCTGTTCTAGGGAATTTTCATTTTCTGCTACAGAAACAAAAATCTTTTCGATTAATTTCTAGTGATATAATATAAAAAATTATTATTATTTTATACATAAACACGTCGAAATAATCAGTGTTGTTCATAAACTTTACTTATAATAGCTGTTATACTTCTGAAGGAATAAAATACAGGAAAATGTAGACAGTGAGAAAAACTAAACTGGAACAGTAATACATTTTAATATGAGCGTGAGATGTAAACTTTACAATTATGCTTTATATTACGTTTACACTAAATCAAACTATGAGGACTGTAACTGATAACACAAATCATGTTAACCATAGAACATAACACCAACATAAAATGATCGTCGAATAAGAATTCTTTTCTAAAACCGATCGAGTAATGTTTTCTGGACCGAAGCAATCATGTGTGATGAAACATTCGTTGCCTATATTTAAGTTGTTGTTTTTAATTTTTGGGGGTTAATTGAGTATTTACGTGAAGTTGATTTATAATTTCTTTGTGTGGAACTTTGACATATTCGTGGACAGTAGAAAACTGCTTCTGGTGTCCGTTTTAGCAAGCTTACAAGGATGAATGTAAATAACGAAGATGACTTTCAACCAGACACCTAGCGGCTATTTTCTGCAGATGACACAACAATATAACGTATTAAGTAAATACAACTGTGGGACGCGGCACTTTTAAGACGCTCCATTTGAACTACTGTTCTAAACTACGCAGATGACTAGTTAAGCCTAATTGTGCCGATAGGATCGCCACTCACCGCATTAAATCCCAGGCAAATAATGAGGGTCGGTGGTTCAAAGACTTGAGAAAAAGTGACAATCCCGTGAGAGATACCAAAGACAAAATCCACAGCACGTCCAAGATACATGCCTTCACGTGACCTAGCCACGAAGAGAAATATAGTTGTTTATAACTAGACTTAACTGTTATTGTCAAGATAGAAGACAGTAAAATGGTAAACCCGTCATTTAATCACAATGATTATGATTTGCGCTAAGACACTTACTGTTTTCATGGAACGTATAAAATGGAACATTTCGACAAGTTCCCCACAAATAGAGAAAAATAAAAGTGACCCTTTCTCACGCAGTATCTAAACTCACCCACCTTTTAGCTGTTGCAAATGTTTCGCATTACTGCAACGAAAAGAAATGTCTTCGGTGAAAATAACGAGATGCAGGCCTTTGAGAAAATTCTATCCAGTACAGTTTATTTTGACTTAGAGAAAGAAAATCGAGTCAGGAGTAATAAAGATTAAGATGATAAAATAATATATTTTTAATAATTATAACCTGTTTGCATCTGGCAAAAGATAAGCTTTAACAATGAAAGAGACATCAAATGAAATGTCACTTTTGACATTGAAGTTTCCATACATGTCAAAGTTATAGATGATTTTATATATGTAAAAATGGCTGGTTTGGGTTGAGAAAATGTTTTTATGTAAAGGAGCAAACAACGTTTCGACCTTCTTCGGTCATTGTCAGGTTCACACACACACAAAAAAATTCTCAACCCAAACCAGCCGTTTTTACACACGTATTTTTCTCTACAAGTGGGTTTTCTCGTCATCACTGATTATAGATGATTTTAATTGAACATTCCAGAAGCGTAGGTTGCTCTCTAGGGACGATGTAAGGATCGAACCTGAATACTGGTACAATATGGTTTCTCTGGTCATATATAAAATACGGGAAAACAATTCCACTGGCCATATTAAAAATACGGCAGCCTAAATGCTGGGAGAATATGGTTCCACTAACCGTACTTAAAAACGCAAAAGCATAAATATCACGAAAATATTGTTTGATTGGTTATATTTAGAAATACTGGAACATAAGTGCAAGGAGAATACAGTTCTACTGGCCATATTTACAAATACGGGAGCATAAATACAGGGAAAATATAATTCCACTGGCCGTACTTAAAAATACAAAAGTATAAATATCCGGGAGAATATAGTTCTACTGGGCAGAATTAAAAATACGATACTGAAATGGCTGTTAAAGGAATTATTGATAAACCTAATTTCCACGAAGAATGACTTCTGGACATGGTAAGAAGTTAGGGACAGGTTTAAGTTCCATGTAGGGCAGCTACTGGAAACAATAAGGAACTTCGGACAAATTTAAGTTCTGTCTATGGGAGCTACTGAAAATAGGAAGAATTAGAGACAGGGATGGCTGCTGCACATAGTAAGAACTTAGGGAAAAATTTAAATTTTGTACAGTACAGCTGATGGACTTAGTAAGAGGTTTGGGATAAACTCAAGCCTTGCCAAAGGTGACTGCTGGACATAGTAAGAAGTTAGGGGCTGAATTAACTTCTATCTAACTTGTATTATTGGATATAGTAAAAAGTTAGGGGCCGAATTAACTTCTATCTAAGATGTATTATTGGATATGGTAAGAAGTTAGGGTCAATTAGATATATGATATTCTCTGGACTTTATAACAAATTAAGGATAACCACAAGTTACACCAAGAATGATTGATGGACTTAATAAAGGGTTTAAAAATAACTGAAAATGTTGTTTTGAATTAAGCACAAAGATACACAATAGGCTATCGAAACCCGGTTTTTAGCGTTGTAAGTCTGAACTGAAAATGAACTTAGGAGTTGAGGCTTAAATGCTTCCATCTTATTTCACTTCAAGGTTACAGCCGGTAAGGAAGGCAGCTAGTAATAATAGTAAGGAAGGCAGCTATTAATAATAGTAAGGAAGGCAGCTAGTAATGATACCCAACTCCAACTCTTGAGTCACTCTTCACAAACGAATAGTGAGACTGACTACCGCATTATATCGCAGACATTACTAAAAGGGCGAGCACGTTTGGCGACCTGCAGATTGCAAGTCAAGCGTCCTATCCACCAGGCTATAACTAGCAGGAAGCTGTTGATCTTTAAGTTGGTATATTATTAGAATGACTTAGATTATTCGGTGGAAAATGAAAGAATTTATGCAACACCTTAAAGGACCTCTGGTTCAAAACAGTAGTAATGGGTGTAAGGGCAGGAAAAGGATATTAGGTAAGTTACAAGACGGTCCAATAGCAAGTTTACTTTAGCTCAGCATAAACTACTTAAAACAAATACAAGCCTTAAACTTCACTTTGCTAATGGGTCTGCAAAGGAACTGACTGTCGATATTGTTTGTTTTTTAATTTCATGCAAAGCTACACGGGGGCTATCTGCGCTAGCCGTCCCTAATTTAGCAGTGTAAGATTAAATGAAAGGAAACTAGTCATTACCACCCACCGTCAACTGTTGAGGTACTCTTTTACCAACGAATAGTGAGATGAACCGTAATAGTATAACGCCCTCCACGGCTGAAAGGGCGAGCATGTTTGGTGTTTGTCGATATGAACAATACTATGGTTGACTTTCTGGCTAACTATGTCAACCACACTATGTCTGCTATGTCGAATGCTGTTGAGGCCTTTCGTACAATGCCAGTATTTGTCAAGTAGTTTATGATACGACAGGCAGTAGTAGTGTTTCCGACGCTATTTATATCATTAGTTGCTTGAACGAGAACCGTTTCAGTATGAACCAAGAGGGTGTTCCGTAGGGTTCTCTTATAATGGATTCAGGCAAATAGCTTAGAAACAGAAATATTCAATACAACTTCCAGAGGGATTGTCAGTAAATACAAATAAAAATATTCAATACAACTTCTAGTTGGATAGCCAGTAAATACAAATAGAAATATTCAATACAACTTCTGGTGGGATAGCCAGTAAATACAAATATAAATATTCAGTACAACTTCTGGTGGGATAGCCAGTAAATACAAATAGAAATATTCAATACAACTTCTGGTGGGATAGCCAGTAAATACAAATACAAATATTCAACATAATTTCTAGTGGGATAGCCAGTAAATACAAATAGAAATATTCAATACAACGTCTGGTGGGATAGTCAGTAAATACAAATAGAAATATTCAATACAACGTCTGGTGGGATAGCCAGTAAATACAAATAGAAATATTCAATACAACTTCTGGTGGGATAGCCAGTAAATACAAATAGAAATATTCAATACAACTTCTGGTGGGATAGCCAGTAAATACAAATAGAAATATTCAATACAACTTCTGGTGGGATAGCCAGTAAATACAAATAGAAATATTCAATACAACGTCTGGTGGGATAGTCAGTAAATACAAATAGAAATATTCAATACAACTTCTGGTGGGATAGCCAGTAAATACAAATAGAAATATTCAACATAATTTCTAGTGGGATAGCCAGTAAATACAAATAGAAATATTCAATACAACGTCTGGTGGGATAGTCAGTAAATACAAATAGAAATATTCAATATAACTTCTAGTGGGATAGCCAGTAAATACAAATAGAAATATTCAATACAACGTCTGGTGGGATAGTCAGTAAATACAAATAGAAATATTCAATATAACTTCTAGTGGGATAGCCAGTAAATACAAATAGAAATATTCAATACAACGTCTGGTGGGATAGCCAGTAAATACAAATAGAAATATTCAACATAATTTCTAGTGGGATAGCCAGTAAATACAAATAGAAATATTCAATACAACGTCTGGTGGGATAGTCAGTAAATACAAATAGAAATATTCAATATAACTTCTAGTGGGATAGTCAGTAAATACAAATAGAAATATTCAATACAACGTCTGGTGGGATAGTCAGTAAATACAAATAGAAATATTCAATATAACGTCTGGTGGGATAGTCAGTAAATACAAATAGAAATATTCAATACAACGTCTGGTGGGATAGTCAGTAAATACAAATAGAAATATTCAATACAACGTCTGGTGGGATAGTCAGTAAATACAAATAGAAATATTCAATATAACGTCTAGTGGGATAGCCAGTAAATACAAATAGAAATATTTATTACAACTTGTAGAAGGATAATTAGTAAATAAATAAAAAAAAAGAAATATTCAATATAACTTATATTAATAGAATGGTAACCAGTAAAGACAAATAAAGATACTGAATGAAGCTCCTTAGAAATACCCAGTAATGACAGATCGAAATGTCAGGTATAACTCTTGGAGGGATAACCAATGGAGGGAAATCGAAATGTGAAATATAACTCTTAGAGAGATAACAATAAATAAATTTATTATTCCGAACTACAACAATTTTCCGGAGGGCCGGTTCAATGTAAACTGTGATCAACATGTGTTATTGGGTTATCTTAGTTCAACTAGATAAAACCACTTCTCATCAGTAACCCTGAATACAAGTTAATCAAAGAGAAAATCTGGATCTATACTATAGTGAAAAATATCAAACTGACAGTTGGTGTGAACATGCTTTGTAGTCACTGTGAGAGAAAAAAACAAACCACAAAACTATACACTAGACAGATGAACTAAGAGAAAAGTGTCACTGGCTACTATTTATTCAGTTATTCACGTAAAATAACCACACAATAGGAAATAACCAGTAAAGAATATATCGAAATATTATATATAATGCCTAGAGGAAGGGAGAAATATTCATAAAATTAACTTTCTATGTTCGTTCAAGTATTATTCAGTGACGTAGGCCTAACGTGGAATGTATAATCTTTATACACCACCACACCTGCCGTGGCTGTGTTACCACGTAAGTAGAAATTAAAGGGATCAGAGAATTCAGGACACTACGTCAGATTCTAATATTCAGAAAGTTTCTGATGTGGCTTAATTTGAATTGTTATTGGAACCATCTCTATTATTATTTTTAACTGTCAATATATCCAAGTTGAAAGACAAACAAACACCTTATAATAATATTTAATAATTGAATGTTTCATACATACATTGTAGAAATGGCAGTGAGAACATTCTGTTTTTAGCTATTGTAACACTGTGTTTTTGTTGTCTCTCCAATGCACAATAAAATTAGTAATATATGACAGCTCGGTTTTCGTTTTTTGTAATTAAGCACAAAGCTACACAAAGGGCTACTACCTACACTGTGCCCACCACACGTATCGAAATCCGGTTTGTAGGATATTCCGCTGGTGGTGTGGGTGTAAATACATAATTAATATTTTCTTTCTTCCAGCTCTGGCGTAGATGTATTTATTTTTTAATTACTTTTAAGGGAAATTCATGTAATTACACTGAATGTAACATCACTGAGTGAATATAAATTAACCACAGGAGATTCATACGAAGAACATCGGATTTTCTTCTCTAACGATTTTTTTCTCTGCCAGTAATGGGTGTTGTTCATTCAAAAGGTAAGGGTATATAACGACAGAATTCGAGGGGCGATCTTCGCAGCCCATACAATACATTAAATTTGTCTCGGATATTCACGCATGTATCAATATATACGCTAGAAAGGATGTTAGTTGAGTTTGCATAACAATATGTACCATAGACTGGCAAATTAGAAAGTTGCTCTGTTTAAAATTATAAATTTCGACGCTCAGAAAGTACAAAACGATTTGTTTCAAGTATATGGTTTACATTTCGGTTTAAAGGTTTGCTTTGTTTGTTTGTTTCGAATATTCGCTCAGTAGTACTTGCAATATCCGTCCCTGATTTTGAACTCACAGATTAAACGAACGATAGCTAGTGAGCAGTAACCGCCGCCAACTCTTTGGGACTGATATAATCGACAAGAGGGTTTTGATTTCACTTTTATTACTCACCCTTGATCCCAAAGTGATAGACGTTATTTTGCGGCAGCGGGACGTAAACCTAGGACTCTTTTATCCACACTCCGGTACGCTAACCTCTAAAACACCCCTCAAAAACCGATTTCTACTTTCTTTTTGCAGGGACATATAATAAATATATTTCACACCAACCACTTTCTACCTTTTGAACCGGTTTGACAATATAAATATCTCAAACAAAGCACTCCAAATTCTGAGGGGGATTTACAGTACACGTATTTCAAACGAACTACGGTCTATATACTGACATCTATTAGGCTGTCCAGAAATAAATGTCGTTTTTGAACTGCGAAGTTTGTAAAAGTATAAGCCAGTGTTGTAAAACATGCTTTAACCAAAGTAAGCGCCATTTGCTTCAACACAATTTTGCCAATGTGTAACAATGCCGTTTATGCATCTCCTGTAGAAATCAGTTTTTATGGTCAATTAACTGCGTGAAAGTTTCTTCCACAGCTGCCTAGTTTTAGGAGCGTTTATTGTTCAAAAAGTTGTCAAAGTGCTTCAAAAAATGAAAATCTATAGGGGAAAGGTTGGGGAAATAAGGTGGATGAGGCAGAACTTCGATTACCAATTCGTTCAGTTTTTGGAGCGTCATCCTTGACAGGTCTCATAACGCCGATATTGTTGATCTTCAGTCAGCTCATACAGAACCCATTTATCCAATTTCTTCGTCTTTCCAATCACACTCAGGTGGTTGGCAATGTTGATTTGCTTATGCCTAGTTTTTCTGCAATCTCATGTACTGTTGTACGACGGTCTGTCTTAACTGCTTCCCTTAATGTGTTTTCATCTAAGGATGGCTTCCTTCCACAATCTTCGTGGTCTCCAAGACTTTCATCTCCATGTCAAAACCTTTGGAACCAACGCTGAACTGTACCTTCAGTAACAAATCCATGGCCGAATGCCTGGTTGATGTTCCGTGTAGTTTAGGTAGCTTTTCGTCCAAGTTTGAAGTAGCAGAAGAAAATCAGACGAAATTCCTTCTTGTCCATGCTGGGGGTTGCGAAACTTACTCTGAGGAGAGTTGAAACAGCAGACAATTGAGACACCTTGTAAGCGACAAACGTTGGATTAAACCAATCAACCAACGATAAGTTACTCAATATTCAACTTCTAAATGTCATCTTGAGAATCCCGACATTTATTTCTGGACAACCTAATACGTACTAACAGAAGATACAAGCTATCTACCTATCGAGCAGTATGTGTATTTAACATTTCCAAGAAAACAATCATCTCGCTGAAAGGAATTTATGGTTCACGCTCGAATTGCTGGAGATAAGTAAAGAATAATCGGAATATGGCTATGACATGTATTAGCTCTAATATTAATAATAATTAGTCAACTGAGGCATGGTTGACTGATATCATTTGATAATAATGATTGCGCTTTGTTTTACATATACTATTATAAATTTCTATAATTGTTTTTCAGCATTGTATTCTATACATTATCCGCTTCTACATACGGAGCAAACTATATGTTTAAAAAAAAACTTTCTTTATGCTGAATGTATATATATTGTATATTTAAACTAAATACTTCTGAGCATGAGTGGAATTAAAATATAAAAATCTTTTAAAGGGAAATAACAAGAACTTTAACAGATAGAGACATAAGTAATTTGTACAAACATTAACATAAACCAACAATAAAGGTTGTAACTGACAGATAAAGACACTAGTGGTTTGTACAAACAGTAAAATCAAACAACAAAAGTTGTAACTGTGTGTGTTTTTCTTATAGCAAAGCCACATCGGGCTATCTGCTGAGCCCACCGAAGGGAATCGAACCCCTGATTTTAGCGATGTAAATCCGTAGACTTACCGCTGTACTAGCGGGGTACAAGTTGTAACTGATAGATAAGGACGTTAGTGGTTTGTACAAACAGTAAAATCAAACAACAAAGGTTGTAACTGATAGATAAGGACATTAGTATTTTGTACAAACAGTAATATAAAATGGAAAATCTCTAATTGAAAATTTTGTTTTGATTTATGTTTAATTATCTAAGTTTGGAAAATTCAGACCACAAACTATTCTATGATAAAAACAATAAAAGGCCAGGATATTTTTCGACTATTACAAATATTTGGTTAAGTTAAATAGCTAAATGAAATATTCGGCCAGACGTAGCGAAAGCTCTTTGTGTACATCAATGTGATATGTAATTTCGATAATAAAATACCTGAACTCGCTCATAACGTATTTCGAACGTGGCCTGTTTCATGTAGTTTATTTTTAAAGCACGTTCCTTTAACGAAAGTAGGGCTATAATTCGATCTCTCATTTTACTGTTTCTGTCAAATTTAACCTATAATATGAATCTTTGAAGCTCAAAACCACATCAGATGATTGGTTACGAGTTCTTAGGCTTTATGACAGAGCTGGTCTGTCTCGTAGAGGAGTCGAACGCAAGGGTCACAAAGCGGCACGTGACCGACGCCACAACAATGCAACGAAAACGGGGTACTGCGTGATCTGTATATGAAAAGCAATAAATAACCAACCTCCAGACGCCTCTTATCTTTCTGTGTCTATTTCTAAATCCGTGCGTACGTATTATGAATATATACAATTATATATTGGTATGTATGAAACTGACAAACATCCGGAAGCGAAAGTTATGTCCGTTATTTTTATCGTGACTTCGCCTCTGCTTCACTAATAACTTCAACTATTCGTCGTTGCTTGTTGGAGATCTCTACTGATCTTGCTATATTTATAGAGTGACTGACTCCATCTACGTGATAGGAATTAGCATGTGATCTCGTACGTGGGAGGGTGTTCAGAGAATGAAAACAAAGTTAGTGTTGGGTGCATTTCATGCTAAACGTGGATGAACAGTAACTAATCTTATTCGTTTGGCCATTTAAGGTATCAACTTCTTTCTTTAATAAAAGTAACCCTACTGGTACGTAAACCCAGTGAGATGTTACACACACAAAAAAAGCGCACGTGCTCTCACATCACTAGTCTCGTGTCGCCTTATTTTGATAATGATTTGGAACAAAAGTTGAAATGTAAATTGAAAAGAGTTGTGTCAAAACTAGTGGGACATTTTACACAGTTATTGTATGTTAATTCTAGTAATGAGTGTTTAATGTATGGTTCGAATGTGATAAAAATCGGTTTTATCTTCTTCTTTCATTCATATTTAACATTATGTGTTATTTAAATCTATTCCCACCAAGTGGATATTTGAACACATATTTTAATTAAAATATAAATTCAAACGTAATTCTAACAAAGTGATTTTTTTTCAAATAAACGTAAAATAGCCTAACTAGCCGATAAATTACAAACAGAGAGAACTGCCTTCAGAATCGTGTGTTACTTCGTATTAGATTATACAATACTACGTTGTAAGACCAGATAATACAATGTTATCACGTAGTTACGTGATCCTTTTTGTATTAGTAAAATAAAACAGTGGATATTATGTTCTAAAAGTTTCTTCTTTATTTACTAATATTTATTTTAAGCCGGTTTTATTTGTATTTAAAGGTGAACTCATGTATTATAGTTTGTATAAATGAACAACACATGCAGATATGGCACATCTATCGCATTACTAACAAAACATAACTAGACGTAACACACTGTTTGTTACATGTAAATACAACCCAAGCAGATATTATACAACTATCACATACATGAATACAGAACACGTATATATAAAGCAATATCTGACACATATAAACACAAAATAAAACACATTAATCAAAATAAGTAAAATTACACATAACTATCACATGTAAGAATGACTATGTATAACACTACAACTGACACACGTAAGAACAACTATGTATAACTCTGCAACTAACACATGTAAGAACTATGTATAAAATTAAAACTAACACATGTAAGAACAACTATGTATAAAATTAAAACTAACACATGAAAGAACAACTAGTTATAAATCAAGAATTATCACATGTAAAAACTACAAATAACACGACAACAATCACCTGCAATAACAACTGCAAATAACACATACACACAAAACAAAACCTATCACATGAAGAATATCCTCATGTAACACACTGTTAAAAGATTCCAAGTAGCTTTTCCAACGATGGTATCCAAGGGCCTAAAGGACAAGAGCATGTCTTATGGAAAGTGACCTCTAGTAGTGTGGTTTGGTTCGTTTTGAATTTCGTGCAAAGCTACTGAAGGGCTATTTGCGCTGGTCGTTCCTAATTTAGCAGTGTAAGATTAGAGGGAAGGCTGCTAGTCATCACCACCCACCGCCAACTCTTGGGCTACTCTTTTACGAACGAATAGCGGGATTGACCGTCCATTATAACGCCCCCACGGCTGAGAGGGCGAGCATGTTTGGTGTGACAGTGACTTCTAGGAGTGATGAAACGATTTATTCAGTTCAACAACTTCAACCCCTCTCGACACGAGTTACTGCATTCACTCCCCTGTGTGTGTACCTTTCAGTACAAACGTTAAGTGTCACTCAACTACCACAGAGCTAAATCTTAGAGGTGAATGTCAATAACTTTCGTTATGTTTGAACTAAACTGGGATTTTAAAGAACGTTTAAAACTCAAGAACAAATTAGATGGAAAGTACCCATATCGATATTCTTGAGGGTGAGAAATTTTGTTGGTTGCATTTTAAATTAATTACTGAAGAAAAAACATTTTGGAATGAGGGTTATACTCTCTGAGTGACTTTACTGTTTTTGTTGTAATCATATAATAAAACAAGGAGAAAAACAGATAAAAAATGTTAAATCTAAAGATCGAAGAAGGTTTCAAAGAAACAGCTATATGACCCCCACAGTCCCTTTGTGCTTTCAAGACCTTGCAGAAAGATTCAATGTTGCAACTAGAATACCTCCACAGATTCTTGGTTCCTCCAAGATGTTGTACAAGGATGCAATGTTGTGGCTAGAAGATCCCTAGAGATCCTTGTTTCTTCCAACACTTTGAAGAAAGATTCAATGTTGCGGTAGAAGACCCCACAGAACCTTGGTTCGTCCAAGACCTTGGAGAAGGATTCAGTGTTGTAGCTAGCAGACACCCACATACCTTTGGTTCTTCGAAGATCACAGACTAACGATACCTTAAACACTTCCACGTATTAACTTAGCATAATATCGTCAAAACATCTGAATACATTAGTCAGTGGAAATAAGTTTTAGTTTGATTTTTTTGAATTTCGCGTAAAGCTACAGGAGTGCTGTATGCGCTAGCTGTACCTAATTTAGCAGTGTAAGACTAGAGGGAAGGCAGCTAGTCATCATCACTCACCATCAATTATGTTGGGCTACTCTTTCACAGTACTGGATCAAGACGATCGTAGGATCTCGACACCTTCTGTTCTTAGACTCTACCAAGCGTTTTAGGTAAGCCAAAGAATAACTTTTAAGGAAAATGTTCATGGATTCGTAGTTTCGTAGACCCTGGGCACACTGCCTATTGTGCCTAATAAATAATCCGGTCCTGCTATTTTACCAACGAAAGTGATTCACTGTAAAATTATTATGGCCCCCAGTGCTAGGATGAGCATGTTTGATAAGAAAGATTCGAACCTGCGAGTCAGATGTTACCCACTGTTTCCTTAGACAAAATGTTTAAAACTATTTATAAACTAAACAGTAATTTGTATAAGAGAGCGATCACGTTTACCAGTTTTCCAACAATGTTTTCATTCAAGTTTACTAGTTTTTCAAGAGTATCTTCAATAAAGTTTACTAGTTTTCCAACAATATTTTCATTCAAGTTTAGTAGTTTTCCAAAAAATATTTTCATTCAAGTTTACTAGTTTTCAAGAGTATCTTCAATAAAGTTTACTAGTTTTCCAACAATATTTTCATTCAAGTTTAGTAGTTTTCCAAAAAATATTTTCATTCAAGTTTATTAGTTTTCCAACAATACTCTGAATCAAGTTTACTAGTTTTCCAACAATACTCTGAATCAAGTTCACTAGTTTTTCAACAATATTCTTTATATAAGAACGATCAAGAACTTGACAATTCATTTAGCGGTCTCTAATATATATAGAACACACACGATCAAATTTAGACAAACTTACTACTAATAATAATGTATTCAACCTTATATATCACTTGTAGACCTTCCTGGGAATTTTACATAGAAAATAAGTTACTTCTCCTCTTTGTCTTTCTTTTATTGTTTCTGTTAGCTCTTTACAATATTTGCTGTAGTACGCAAAAAATAAAATTATTGTATAACGTGACTCTTGCGGTAGCGAACGGAACTAAAACAAATAGGTATTTTAGTTATTAAATCACGGTATTCCAACTAGGTGATATGGAAAAGTGATTTGTTTTGTTCTAACAAATCGTATTAGCTTGGTTAGTACGAGTTGTTAAATAGGAACTCTGACAATATCTCTTCGCTTTAAGCAATAACCTACTGTTGATACAATGAACTGTACTTTTATTCTAACTAAGTCTCATTGTGGATCAATTAACGTATCAGTACACTGATTTGTATCTTTATTTTATTCAGTCTCATTGTGGATCAATTAATGTACCAGCACACTGATCTGTATCTTTATTTTATTCAGTCTCATTGTGGATCAATTAATGTACCAGCACACTGATCTGTATCTTTATTTTATTCAGTCTCATTGTGGATCAATTAATGTATCAGTACACTGATTTGTATCTTTATTTTATTCAGTCTCATTGTGGATCAATTAATGTACCAGCACACTGATCTGTATCTTTATTTTATTCAGTCTCATTGTGGATCAATTAATGTATCAGTACACTGATCTGTATCTTTATTTTATTCAGTCTCATTGTGGATCAATTAATGTATCAGTACACTGATCTGTATCTTTATTTTATTCAGTCTCATTGTGGATCAATTAATGTATCAGTACACTGATCTGTATCTTTATTTTATTCAGTCTCATTATGAATCAGTTAATGTATCAGTACACTGATCTGTATCTTTATTTTAATCAGTCTGATTGTGGATCAGTTAATGTATCAGTACACTGATCTGTATCTTTATTTTAATCAGTCTGATTGTAGATCAGTTAATGTATCAGTACAGTGAACTGTACTTTTATTCTAACTAAGTCTCACGGTGGATCAGTTAATGTTCAGTACACTGATCTGTATCTTTATTTTAATCAGTCTGATTGTGGATCAGTTAATGTATCAGTACACTGATCTGTATCTTTATTTTAATCAGTCTGATTGTAGATCAGTTAATGTATCAGTACAGTGAACTGTACTTTTATTCTAACTAAGTCTCACGGTGGATCAGTTAATGTTCAGTACACTTAACTGTACCTTTATTTTAATCAGTCTTATGGTGAATCAGTTAATGTATCAGTACACTGAACTGTATCTTTATTTCAACTTAATCTTACGGTGGATCAGTTAATGTATCAGTACACTGATCTGTATCTTTATTTCAACTTAATCTTACGGTGGATCAGTTAATGTATCAGTACACTGATCTGTATCTTTATTTCAACTTAATCTTACGGTGGATCAGTTAATGTATCAGTACGCTGAACTGTATGTTTATTTTAACTAAAACTCATCGTTTTCGTAGTTAATGTATCAGTACGCTGAACTGTATCTTTATTTTAGCTAAGCCTCATGGTCGATCAGTTAATGTATTAGTACACACTGAACTGTACCTGTTTTTGTATCAAGTCTCATGGTGGATCAGTTCATAATGAGTGGACTATTTAAAAGTTAACCAACGTGAGAATAAAATAACAAAATTCAAACCCCACAACAACTAGTATCCAAGAAAAATAACAGTGTGGAGAGAGAAGCATGAAAAATGGCGTTTCTCCCATAACAGTGGGTGGAGTCAAACAAACAACGTTAATATCGATCACGAATTGGATGCATAAAACAAGAACGTGCGTGCACCTTCACCTCATCTCGTGAAATATTTGAAGACATTTAATGTTCTTTTCTGCTGAATGATAATAACCGTATTGCTCTCAGAAACGACGGACTAGCCTGAGAGATTTTCTTACCATTCCATTTGTATCAATACTTGAATATAATCGATCGTAGGAACAACAACAACAAAAAAAAAAAACTCTTACAGTATTCCAATCAAATGAGAGATTTAAATTACTAGGAAACTCGGAGTCAAGGTCAAAGATCAGAGTTTGAACGACTTTGGTCTCCTGACCCGTACTATTTTTCATTAGTTAATCGAATAACATATCTAATTTAAATACTAGGAATTCACTGAAACAGTAACTCCTGAAGAATAAACATGATCACCGTTAGTATAATGTAAAATAAACTATGTTATTTGAAGGAGGCTAATATTGAAACCAGAACCATTACTAAACAAAAAGTGTTTACACACCGAGAACAGCAGTGGAGAACCATTACTAAACAAAAAGTGTTTACACACCGAGAATAGCAGTGGAGAACCATTACTAAACAAAAAGTGTTTACACACCGAGAATAGCAGTGGAGAACCATTACTAAACAAAGCTAAACAATTTTATTTGATAGAAAGGATTTATACACCAAGCATAGCAGACGAGAACCATAATTAAAAAAGCTAAACAACAGTATTCGATAGAAAGGATTTATACACCAAGAACAGTAGTGTAGAAACAATACTAAACAAAGCTAAATAATATTATTTGAAAGTGATTATACACCAAGAATAGCAGTGAAGAACCATTACTAAACAAATGTGAACAATAGTATTTAAAAGAAATGATTTATACACCAAGAATAGCAGTAGAGAACCATTACTAACCAAAGCTAAACAATATTATTTGAAAGTGATTGATTATACACCAAGAGTAGTAGTAAAGAACCATTACAACACAAAGCTAAACAAGAGTATTTGAAAGTGATTATACACCAAGAACAGTAATAGAGAAACAATACTAAATAAAGTTAAACAATATTATTTGAAAGTGATTATACACTAAGACCAGTAATTGGGTTTTATACGATCAGAGGGCGCACTAATATCATATCTGAATTAGGTTTTAAATGATTGTACGATTTTATTTTTCTATTATTTCACTTTACTTTAGTACATTATATTGAAAAAAACAACATCAAAAAACAATTCGTTCAGTCGCCCATTTTCACTGCGAGCATTGCGGAGCACGTATTGCGATGCCAGGCGGCACAACTACCGTTGCCAATTGTCGCCTGAGCTGCTTTGCTAAGCGTATGAGAGGTTAAAATGTATTCTCAAGACGGCTTGTATGGGTATTAACACTTTAATTAAAATAAAGTACAGTACAACTTTTCGACCTCCTTGGGTCATCTTCAGGTTAACAAAGGAGATCCAATCGTTGTTCTGTACTTTATATTAATAAAAGTTTTAATACCCATACCAGTCATCCTGAGAATATATTTTTTACATCAAGTGGGTTTCTCTTCATCGTCGTGTGATAGGTTAGTTCTTCTTACACAGGAAAGATTTTGAGGGATACAGGAAGATAACGATGTTAACCAGCAATCAACTATCTGGGTCTCTTCCAACTTAACCTCTTTCCTACTCTTCTGTTGAACTCAGTAAGTCAATGGAAGATGGCTATGAAATGCCCGAGTTAAGAAGAATGAAGCGGCTAAGCCGACGTACGGTAGTGCTTGCTAAACTCGTTGCTTTTGGTAAGGTTAGGAAAAAAGGTAACATTTCTTGAGCACGTAACAGTTTTTCAGGCAAGTTGATGTTCATACGTTTTCTGCAGAATTTTCTGCTAATCGACTAATATGTGCAGCAAGAAATGTTATCTGGTAATCAGCGGACGTAGACAGAAAAAAAAAAAAAAGTTGTCTCGTCTTAACTTAATATTTTGACCACTAGGGGTCAGTATAAGATGCGAATATGTAGTTCGAAATCAAAGTTGCTAACCACAACATTAATTCGGTAACAAAAGGATGAAACAAATAATTAAAGAGCTCCGAGTTTCCAATTAAACTGTAACGTACAAAACCTAAAATCGGTGTTTTGAAAGAAAGTTTTCACACATTTTTTATTCATTGGGATTAGGCCCAACTAAGTCTCCCCGATTTTGTAACTGGTAGTGAGAAAGCAGCTCAATCAACGAAACTTATAATGCAAGGGGAGTGATAGCAAACACTGCACGTTAAGGAATTTGACGTAAGCCTAATATATACAAGTCCTGATGTACAAAACTCCAACAATTCGACGAGCTAGGATAAGCTGCAGAATACCCTCCGCACCTATAAGTGTAGCAATCAATCCGCTATTCTTTTAAGAGTACTCGCATTAGCAGCGAGTGATTCCGACAACCGTCCTCACTCTGGTCGGTGGGTCTAAATTGTGTGTGGCTGTGGCTGAATCTTGGGGTCTTTGAACTGGAATCTAAAAACACGAGTTGTATAAGGTTTAGGCTGATAATGTACAATAAAATATTTTAATTTAAATGATCTAGCTGTTTATTATATTTTAAACTACTTGAAATGTGACACCTTAAGGTAATGAAAATTATTCAATAAGCTACAATATTATTATGTCTCAGTTACTGAGCTCAAAAATATAACACACGAATGGTAAAAATATTCATAATGCGGTTTATTTAAGAAAATATAAAACCATAATAAATTATTTAGATATCGCTGCACAATCCTTGTTCAAACTATTGTTTCAAAGTTATCTCTATAATCCTTGTTCCAAATCTTTTTATTTTAATTCTCATTCGAGAAATATTTGCATTGTTTGCATTTTATGACAGTAAAGTAGGATTAAAGTCCTGGTGTTTATGAAGGTCAATATTTTTCATTGTGGTTTGAAGTGAAAGACACGCGGATTGTTTTTTGTTGTTCGTTTGTTTTTTTTAATTGTGTGTGACGCCACTCGAGGGCTACGTACACTAGCTATCCCTAATTTAACAGCTAGTCATCACCACGTATAGTGCATTACTGGTCTTAGCTCTTGAGCTACGAAATGATGTGGGATAAGTCTCTGTGAATAAGAATCTTCGAATATAATTTTGGTCATATGATTGTACCACCTTATGCATGAGTAAAGAACATGAGGTGTTAGTAAGATAAATATCTGGGTGTAAGCAGTACAGCGGAGGAATGGACCATGTTACCTGCACCACGTTTCGGTTAAGTTATACTTTAGCACAGTGCTTTTTTGTTTATATTTATTTCTATAATGCCAGTCTCGGCCGAAACATCAATAAGAGAAGTTTTAGTCCAGTTCCTACCAAGTGCTTCCCGAAGCTGCTGTGAGACAGCAAAGCACGAGACGGTAGTAGCGCGCGCTAGAAACTCGCATGTTGTTCTGTCGTCAAATTAAAGTCACTTTGTCAATGTTTAAGAACCACTCGTCGTTAAGGTGCTGAGCATCCGATGTGATTAACCCGCATTCGGTGCCGTTTTCTTTCAGATGTAATGGCGACCAAACAGCCCCTTCTATCCTCCCCCCTCGAAAGCAGTAGAATATTGCTCTCTGGGTGACATTTGAATTTCATGGGTCTGATGCCGGTGCTGTAGCGACTCCCGAGTGTCACTAATGGGAAGAAAAGCAAAATGTACCAGCTGGTGCAGTAAGAGAAACATCGTATTACGGAAGCGGCCTTCGTATAAGCAGTTCTTGTACAAGTCTCATGTTGTACAAGATATACCCTGGATGCTACAAATGCATTCAATTTTAGTGCCAGTGTTCATCTGGGCATGAATAAGGACGTCTTCACTGTCAACACCATATGAATAGAAAGACGAACGCAGTCAGTATAATGAACCTTAAGTCCACTAAAGTGTTTTGCTTTATTTGTTAGCTGCCGGTCTCACTTTATCACGTTTTAAGTTACAAATTTCTCGTGAATTTTAACGGAAATGATACGTTCGAGCTTCCGTTCTGCAGAGCTCCGCACTTCGACACGCGTTCATTTGCCATTATATCACCACAGCGATATACATTTGTGCATATTTAAAGCCAGTACAAAGTGACGGTATATAATGTCGCATACTAATTGATTGTTCTCAAGTCTCGTGATGTACGTTATAGCATGAGAATAAGTTACAACTACAAACGATTAGAAGTTTGTTTAAAATGTCTTCTAAGTAACATTTACACGTGTCTTTTCACACTTTTGAGTTTCATATAACGGGATTTAATATTTATACACTTTATCTATTCGAAGAGAAAGGGTAAAAAATTGCAAGTTTTCTTATTTTTAATTTCTTAATGACATATAATCTTTAAGTTCCCGATTCCCAGTACTTAACGCTCATCTTTATAACGGACATTAACACTCCAAAAATGTTTAAAATTCCAATAGATAATTTCTAAATATATATCATAATGTCTCAAATAAACAACACATTTCTCTGCCTTATTCCTGTGTGCTTTAAGGCTTAAAAAGTTAAATAATATCTTCCAGCGTAATGTTAAGAACGGAGTTTCGATACTCATGGTGAGCATACCACTAACAGCGTAAAGGGTAGATTTGCGCTAAAGAACAAACGAGCTATCAGTGAAGCTGAACCAACAGACAGGGTTTGTTAGCACTACCAATGCACAACCTATTAGATTGCAGACTAAAGCACATAATGAATTACATATAAGGTAAATGAGCTTCACCGATTTACAAGATGAATAACATTTCACTGAAACTTGTACCTCTTTTAAACATTTTAACACGTCCAAGCCAAAGAACTGTTATTTGTTTTTAGAAACCCCGAAATAAACCGAATAACGATAAGAAATTTCAATAACAATATTTAGTTACAAAATAAGAAATATTTTCGGCTTTGATGACGTAAGGAAAGAAACCCATAGTTAGCATATATTTATCGTATATACATATATAAGGATAAGCTGAGAATTTCACTTTGACGGTTTTAGTTATGTACTTGGTAGGAATACATATAGCTAAACGAAATACAACTTTTAAGACTTTCAAAACCTGGGAAGGTTAACCATAAAGTACACTACGTGAAACACGTTTTTAGTTCATCTTTTCTTTGTTGTAAACCATATTAATATTGACTTTGCTTATTCTTTAACATAAGATTAAGGGCTAACAGATGCGAGACGAAAGTCTTGTAAGGATGAGACATTTTTTATTGTTCAATAATTTGGTGGCATTATTAATAATATATTGTAATTTTCTACATTTCTCCATAACAAATGTATAAATATTGTGAAAATACTCATAATTGAGGCTATTTGTTTACCTTATGATTTTGTTTCTTTGCCCAAACATTAATTTCAGTAAAGAAAAGACGAAATACAGGCCTAAACTCTATTTGATTCGCTACTACCGCTGCAACACCCTAGTTTCGCCGAATTCACGGCTTATCAGTGCCACTTGTAAGAGTAAAGCAAATAAACTAGGCCTCATATAGTGGATTTGCTCAGTGGAGTTTGATCTCAACCACAAATAAAATTTTATTACGAGATACTTTATTGTGTGCTTATGTAATTTGCATAACCTAATGTCTGGTTTGTACAATATCACATACATCTTTATGTATCCAAGAAAGTGGTAGATTAGCTGCTTTGGCAACGGTTAGAGAAAAATGATCTACTTATTAAGTAATAGAGTCAAGGTTCAAATAAATTACAATGTTTAATTTATTCAACAGTTAAATGAATGTAGATAAGGAGCCTTTCCTAGACCTAACCTTTTGTCACTTGTCAGGTCGAAATTGCGGATGGAGTGGAAATTCTCTTTACAAATCAATCTCAAACATTTGTTGTTGTTTTTTCCTAGTGGAAAATGATTCGAATGGACCAGAAGCCCAGAAAATTAAACAGGATAATATAAGATGTACAGTGAAGGGTAACAAATAATCCCTCACATGCACATGCGCACGGACTCGAGCGAGCGAATTACCCAGCCTTTAGGAGTTACATTTGTATTGGCATAACCTGTTCTGACCTGATTAATATATAAATTTAGTCTTACTGGAACGTTTTCCTCAGGTTCAGGTTTAATAATCAGTTGCCACATAAAGCCTAGTTTGAGGTAGATACTTGAGGGAGTCTATACTGTGTATTTAAATCATGATATCAACAAATAATGTACTGTTTAAAATGCGTAGAATCACAAAATTAGATTATTCATTTTGAATTTCGTGCAGAGCTACTCGAAGATTATCTGTGCTAGCCGTCCCTAACTTAGCAGTGATAAACTAGCTAACCAATATCATCCACCACCTACTCTTAGGTTCTTTATACCAACGCCTCCGCGTTAAGGGGGACTCGAATCCGCGACCCGCAAATGTGAATCAAGCGCCCTGTAAGTAAGTCTCGCAAAATTAAAAGCCCTGAACTAACATTTCCAATTCACCCTCCGAAGATGTAAGTTCTACCTTCGGAAAGAGCTCCAGTTATTTGGATCTCTGTTGTATTATGTTTAGTGAAACGGTAATAGTTTGTTGTTAAGCACAAAGCTATACAATAAGCTATCCGTGATGTATACACCACGACTGTCTAAACCCCGTTTTTAGCGTTATAATTCTCAAGGTTTACTGCTGTAGGGGTTAGTGGAATGAGACTCACGTATCGACTCACGGACAGAATTATAGTTGCTAAATAATTCTTTTAAAGATGGGTAAGGAGTAGCGTGGTTAACAAAGAACGTTTGAGAAGAAAGATCATAAAATATTGGCTCAACCAATCAAATTTTGGAAATAAGAGAGTTTCCTGGAGGCAGAAAGGGCGATTCGTAAACCACTCATCATCATATGTTCCTAATCGTACCTTTATTGTGATTGAAGAAGAAGAAAATTTATTTTTAATGATAATTCATTTTGTAAGAGTACATTCAGTTTTATGGTTCAAGAGAAAGTGATTTGTTTTGTTTGTTTTAAACTTCGCGCAAAGCTACCTGAGGGCTATCTGCGCTAGGAGTCCCTAATTTAGCAATATAAGACTAGAGGGAAGGTAGCTAATCGCCACCACCCACCGCCAACTTTGGGATATTCTTTTAACAAGTGGGATTGACCTCCATATTATAATGCCCCACACGGCTAAAAGGAAAAGCATTTTGTTAAAACGGGGACTATTAGAGTGCGAATCAAATATCCTAACTACCTGGGCATGTCGGTCTCGAACGTTCGGACCTAGGATGTATTACAAGAATGATGGTCAAAGACTACTTCATTAGAGCACTTCAAGAGTTGAGGTGCGTATTTTTAACCAGTTTCCTTCTCTGTGGTCAGTCGATTTGGAATTAAGACCGAAAGGCAAGCCCAGTATCCCCTTGAGTAGCATTGAACGATTATGTTAAACAAAATAAACCATGAAACTACTTTTATATAAAACCACCTGCTAATACATTATTTTGCCTTCTTACATTGTTTTTTGTTTAGTGGTTATACTCTTTGTTTTTTGTTTTTTTAAATTCGCGCAAAGCTACACGAGGGCTATCTGCGCTAACCGTCCCTAATTTAACAGTGTAAGACCAGAGGGAAGGCAGCTAGTCATCACCACCCACAGCCAACTATTAGACTACTCTTTTATCAATGGATACTGGGATTGACTGTCACATTATAACGCCTCCACGGCTGAAACAGCTAGCATGTTTGGTGCGACGGGGATTCGAACCCGCGACTCTCAGATTATGAGTCGAACGCCTTAACCCACCTGGTAATACCGGGCCATACACTTTGTTAATCGATATTGTAATAATATTACTGTGTGCCGGTTTAGAATACCTTTTGCTACATACACCGTAACCGAATAATATAATTATTAATGTTTAAAGTGTTACATAATTACATAGTTGGTTTAACTAGTATCCTGATAATATTTTTGAGTTTCTTTGGAACGTTGTATTATTACATGGTTGTTTTAACTGGTATTTTGGTAATATTCTTGTCTTTGTTTAGAATGTTGCATTGTTACATGGTTGTTTTAACGAGCATCCTTATAATATTCTTATCTTTGTTTAGAATGTTGCATTGTTACATGGTTGTTTTAACTAGTATCCTTATAATATTCTTATCTTTGTTTAGAATGTTGCATTGTTACATGGTTGTTTTAACTAGTATCCTGATAATATTCTTTATTTGTTTAAAATGGGGTTTATGGTTGTAGTCTAAACTATTATTTGTTACCGCTGCATTACATAAGGTATTAAAAATTTGTTCTTAACCAAACACACCAATAACTTTACTCACCAAACTGTTTCATTTAAGATGTTTCAAAAATACACAATAACTAAAATTGAAACTTGTTTTAGAAATTTTACCGAATAGTTTCTTTGGTAAACTATACACACACACTTGTGAGCACGTGTTTTTATATAAAAGTCTACTTGATTTACGCTCGACAAACGCGTTATTTTTTACGTTCAAGTGCTGCATATCTAACTTTTTATTACAATACATTTCTATACGAATTGTAAGAAATTCAAAACATTGCCTTTTATATCTTTTCCTTTTATCTTGGAAAGCAATTTCCTACATTGGTTTCAAACTGACATTGGCGTTTTGATCGGTTGGTTCTTTCCGCGGGTTTAGACACACTCAAAACTTTGTCTTAAATTCATGTACAAAGTGACATGAACATTCAGAGCCACGTGACAAGACGTTCCATTTGTTTAAACTGCAGAATTGGGGTGCAGTTCTGTGGAATGTGTGATTGGGAAACATATTTCATCAAGCTGTATAGTGCCACGCTAGTCCATACGTCTTGGGTTACAAATCTATAGCGATGGGAGGGGAAGTGGGGCTTATCTGAAGAAATTGTTTATTTTATACGTTAATATGGTTAGGCTTTCCTACAGAGATTTGGCTTAGAGAATGAATGCGAAATCTCTAACAGTGTAATTTTCTTCGTGAGTGAGCTCGGGAATTCCATTCAGCAGACACGCACGTTTAATAAACTGCTGCCTACGTAGAAACACAGCTCACACATTTGAGGCTTCGGCCACGAGACCGCGCGGAATAATTGTTCTTATTGGGCATCAATCTTGGCCAAACCATAAAGATAGGAAGCGAGAAAAAAATGATTTTGAAGCGGACAGAAGAAAATGACATTTCGCTTATAGAGATGGAGCGCGAATCGTCAGAGAAATACCGTAAGTAAGATACAGACGACCGACTGGGACTTGCTTTGTATCGCTTCAAATCAGGAACAAGAATATTCGACCGCAATTTGAAGTTCAAATTTGACCAGATATAAGTGTAGCATTAGTAGGGAAAGATGGGGGAGCGACGAACTGTCCGGCAGTAGCCACGTCGACAGTTACGGATATTTACTGGTAAGATAACAAAGGGAATCTGTGGGGCCATATTAAATATGGATGGACGCCAGTTTGTACTTGGTGGTTGATATAACACAGAAGTCCTCCCCACCACATATAGCATGTGTTGTCTGTGTATATAATCGGATAACATCCTCACCCATCATCTCCCACTCTGAGCACTAGGCACTAATAAAGCTCCCCTTCATAAATTGGCGGATAAGACAAGTGACACAAGTTTTTCATAGATATTATTTCATACATAATCGATGAATTGGAACTTCACGTCCTTCGGTCGTAGTATACATTGTAGCTTCTATTTGTAACATTTGTTTTCGAAACAATAAGAGACTACGTTTTCTAGAGCACAGGTTCTTAATATACCAGGCTTTTTACATACAGTAAATAAAACACTGGGAGCTTCAACAGCTAGGCCTATGATCCTTTCTTCAGAAGTAAAAGTAGAATAAGCTAACAGTGGACCTAAATTAGAAAAGGACAAAAGGAAAAAGAAAGAAAAAACGTCTGAGAAACAGGAATAAACTTTAAATGGCCGCCACATGTGCTTGTGTGATATGTTCAACTGTTACATATACGGCGTCTTTTGGAAATATCTTCTAGCCTATACAATGTATCAGTTTGTTTGTTTTGAATTTTCGCATGAAGCTACATCAAGACTATCTGCGTTAGCCGTCCCTAATTTAGTAGTGTAAGACTAATGGGAAGGTAACTAGTCGCCACCACCCACCGCCAGCTCTTGGGCTACTATTTTCACCAACGAATAGTGAGATTGACCATCACGTTATAACGCGCCCACGGCTGAGAAGGCATATTTGGTGGGACGTGAATTTGAATCTGCCATCTTCAGGTTGTGGGTGAAACGCCTCCTAACCATCTGGCCAAGCCACTATGGAGGAAGGAGTTTTAAGTATAGAAACAAACAAAGTAAAATGCCTCAATAAATCATCTCTTGTTGTATGTTTGAAACGAATGAAGTTTTTTATTTCCCAACATCTAATCTCTCAACACATATAACAAATCTTCTTAACTTATCGTGTAACCACCGATTAAAATTTCAAAGTAATTATCGAATCAGCTGGCATCTGTGAAGTGTCTCTACAATTACATCTGCTAAAAGTAGAAATGCGCTTCATACACCTCATATGTTTAAAAACTTTACGGTTTCTAATTTAATGATGTACTGCGTACGGTTCTGTCACAATACAGTTCAGTTGTATCAAGATTGGCCCAAACCGTCCTTCGCGAGTTACTTGAAAGCCACTGTAGCATGAATTGGTGCTATAGATGAGAACTGGATCTCCAAGCTGGAAATCCGGGTTGAATCCGTGCGGTGAAACAAAATATTTCCCCGCACATACAGGTATATGTGCGTTAATAGAGTGACAGTCAGTCGTCTACCACAGATGGTGGGAAGATGATGGTGTTGATCGGTTTCCTTCCCTCTGGTCCGTGGCACATAAGTTTAGTGGCTTTGCCATAAATACAGTTGAAATATATGACTGTAACTTTAATAAACTTAACAGCAGTTTGGAACGAGAATAACGTACTGTCTGCAGTAATAAATAAAAGTATTTTCTGCCGATTGTGGTTAAAATACTGCATGTATTTAAAACTGTGATTGTTGTACTGTCTATAAACAAAATTTTAGCCAAATCCAGAGTGAATAAACTATTTAGCCTCTTCTTATGCTATTTGTTGTTAAGGTATCTTCTAGTGATTAAAATATTAAATATAGTATCAGATTAAGAGAATGCGACGTTTCTTTAGACTTCTATGCTAGCATTATAAATCCTTCGTTTGTGCAGTTTATTCGAATACACTCACACCTACGTTTGTTGTCAAGATGTTATAATTTATTCGTATTTAACTCATATTTACTGAACTTAAATTCAATTTAAATAGATCAAGTATTTTTTTCCAGATAATTATATGTTTTTCTCTCTTCACTAGTATGTGTTCGTATTTTATTACGTCAGCGGGTATATTTAGAATTAGATAACAAAGTAGTCTTAGGTATGAGGGTGCGAATTATGACAACGTTATTTAATCAAATCTCAGAGGCATTTCATCAACTTTTTCAGCAAAGTCTGCAAGCCAGCGATACTGGAATAAATTATCCTCTAGAAGAAAGCTTTTCAGTCAAATAGAAACAACTTGTAGCAGCATAAAACAGTAAGATGGCAGTTTACTTAATGTGTGAATACCACCAAGCAGTTATATTAAACTTGAATGTTAATATTGCAACAGAAATATTTCGAGGTTGTTATGAATAGCTTACAAAAAAAACAACATACGCCAGGTCCTACTTAGTATTCGTAACGAGGCTTAATAAGGGTTATGATTATTGTACATTTACACATTACAAAATATGTGTAACTTTGTGTTATACAACTATTTAATACCCTTTCTTTTATCTCTAATGAATTACTACATATTCAAAACTTATTAATTCTGAAAAGAAGTATATAAGATAACTCCCGCTAGACGATGACACTGTCGTCCATGTTCTAAAATAGTTAGATTGTTTGTTTCCTAAGTTAGAATATGCATTTTTGTAGAATTACATTTACAGAAGATCTTGAAAATTCTTTCCTTTAGTTTTAATTATTTAGTTATATTCCTAAAATCTCTCAGTATTGTTAAAATTAAGATTAAATATCTATATATCCAAAAATGTCACAAAAATACACAGGCTTTCATAGGGTGTCCTAACTTTTTCACATGACTGTAGATAACTGATACTGTAGTAAATATCTTGAAAACTTACAATGTATTTAATATCTATATGACTGATATAGTATTTAATATCTAGATGACTGATATAGTATTTAATATCTAGAACAGTGATAAAGCTCTTCAAACGCAGCATGTATAAAACTAGTGGGTTCTCGACTTAATAAAACATATACATCTATAACACATTATTCTATCTTGAGAAACATTTTGTTCACTCTGAACACTTAACAAAAACAAAAATTAAAGCATTTATTATTTCTGTGATTCCTGAATTATGGATAGATGTGCATACGCCTAATGGCTATCGAGTTCACATTTATGTTGTAGCTACAGTTAAGAACCAAGAATACCACTGATTTTAATATTGCAGCTTTAGTTAATATACAAGTATACTAACGACCACTGATTTCAATGTTGAAGCTTTAGTTAAGATGCTAGTATACTAACGATCACTGATTTCAATGTTGGAGCTTTAGTTAAGATATTAGTATTCTAACGACCACTGATTTCAATATTGCAGCTTTAGTTAAGATATTAGTATTCTAACGACCACTGATTTCAATATTGCAGCTTTAGTTAAGATATTAGTATTCTAACGACCACTGATTTCAATATTGCAGCTTTAGTTAAGATAATAGAATACTAAGGACCATTGATTTCAATGTTGCAGCTTTAGTTAGATAATAGTGTATTAACGACCACTGACTTCATTGTTGCAGCTTTCGTTAAGATACAAGTATACTAACGACCAATGATTTCAATGTTACAGCTTTAGATAAGATAATACTGTATTAACGACTAATGATTTCAATTTTGCAGCTTTAATTAAGATACAATTATACCAACGACTGTTAGTTGTATACTAACGACCGCTGATTTCAATGTTGCAGCTTCAGTTAATATACAATTATACTAACGACCACTGATTTCAATGTTGCAGTTTCAGTTAATATACAATTATACTAACGACCACTGATTTCAATGTTGCAGCTTTAGGATAATAGTGTATTAACGAACACTGATTTCAATATTGCAGGTTTAATTAAGATACTCGTATACTAACGACCACTAATTTCAATGTTGCATCTTCAGTAAAGATACAAATGTACTAACGACCACTGATTTCAATTATGCAACTATAGTTAAGATACTAGTGTACTATGGACCACTGATTGTAATGTTGCAGCTTTAATTAAGATAGTAGTATACTAACGATCACTAATTTCAATATTCGAGCTTTAGTTAAGATACAAGTGTACTAACGACCACTGATTTCAATATTGTAGCTTTAGTTAATGATACAAGTATACTTACGACCACTGATTTTAATGTTGCATCTTAAGTAAAGATACAAGTATACTAATGACCACTGATTTCAATATTGAAGCTTTGGTTCAGATTCAAGATTTCTAACGACCACTGATTTCAATACTGCAGTTTTAGTTAATACACAAGTATACTAACGACCAATGATTTCAATATTGCAGGTTTAGTTAAGATACTTTTATACTAACGACCACTGACTTCAATGTTGCCGCTTTAGTTAAGATACTAGTATACTAACGACCACTGATTTCAATATTGTAGCTTTAGTTAATGATACAAGTATACTTACGACCACTGATTTCAATGTTGCATCTTAAGTAAAGATACAAGTATACTAATGACCACTGATTTCAATATTGAAGCTTTGGTTAAGATTCAAGATTTCTAACGACCACTGATTTCAATGTTGCAGATTTAGTTAATATACAATTATACTAACGACCAATGATTTCAATATTGTAGGTTTAGTTAAGATACTTGTATACTAACGACCACTGACTTCAATGTTGCAGCTTTACTTATGATACTATTATACTAACGATCACTGATTTCAATGTTGCAGCTGTAGTTGAGATAACAGTGTACGAAGGACCACTGATTTTTAAGATTGCAGCTTTAATGAAGATAATAGTGTATTAACGACCACTGATTTCAATGTTGCAGATTTAGTTAATATGCAAGTATACTAACGACCACTGATTTCGATGTTGCAGCTTTAATTAAGATACTAATATACAAACGAAAACTGATTTCAATGTTGCAGCTTTAGTCAAGATTCCAGTTTTCTAACGACCACTGATTTCAATATTGCAACTTTTGTTAAGAAACAAGTGTACTGACGAATAGTGATTTCAATGTTGCAGCTTTAGTTAAGATAATAGTGTACTAAGGACCACTGATTTCAATGTTGCAGCTTTAGTTATGATAGTAGTACACTAACGAACACTGATTTCAATGTTACAGCTTTAGATAAGATAATACTGTACTAACGACCACTGATTTCAATATTGCAGGTTTAATTAAGATACTCGTATGCTAACAACCACTGATTTCAATGTTGAATCTTTAGTAAAGATACAAATATACTAACAACCCCTGATTTCAATATTGCAGCTTTAGTTATGATACTATTATACTAACGACCACTGATTTCAATGTTGCAGCTTTAATTAAGATACTAGTGTACTAACGATCACGGATTTCAATATTCGAGCTTCAGTTAAGATACTAGTGTAGTAACGACCAATGATTTCAGTATTGCAGCTTTAATTAAGATACAAATACACTAACGACTACTTATTTCAATATTGCAGCTTTAGTTGAGATACAAGTATACTAACGATCACTGTTTTCAATGTTGCAGCTTTAGTTAAGATACAAGTGTACTAACAGATATAGATTTTAATGTTGCAGCTTTATTTAAGATAATTCTGTACTAAGGACAACTGATTTGAAAACTGCAGCTTTAATGAAGATAATAGTCTACTAACGACCACTGATTTCAATGTTGCAGCTTTAATTAAGATACAAGTATATTAACGACGGCTGATTTCAATGTTGCAGCTATAGTTAATATACAATTATACTAACGACCGCTGATTTCATTATTGCAGCTTAAGATACAAGTATACTAACGACCAATGATTTCAATATTGCAGGTTCAGTTAAGATACTTGTATACTAACGACCACTGACTTCAATGTTGCAGCTTTAGATAAGATAATACTGTACTAACGACCAATCATTTCAATATTGCAGGTTTAATTAAGATACTAGTATAATAACGACAAATGATTTCAATGTTGCATCTTTAGTAAAGAAACAAGTATACTAACGACCACTGATTTCAATTATGCAACTTTAGTTAAGACACTAGTGTACTATCGACCACTGATTTCAATTTTGCAGCTTTACTTATGATACTATTATACTAACGACCACTGATTTCAATGTTGCAGCTTTACTTATGATACTATTATACTAACGACCACTGATTTCAATGTTGCAGCTTTAGAGAAGATAATACTGTACTAACGACCATAGATCTCAATGTTGGAGCTTCAGTTACGATAGTAGTAAACTAACGACCACTGATTTCAATGTTCCAGCTTTAGTTAAATAATAGTGTACTAACGATCGCTGATTTCAATGTTACAGCTTTAGTTAATATACAATTATACTAACGACCACTGATTTCTTTGTTGCAGCTTTAGTTAATATACAATTATACTAACGACCACTGATTTCAATATTGCAGCTTTAATTAAGGTACTAGTATACTAACGATCACTGATTTCAATATTCGGGCTTTAGTTAAGATACTATTATACAAACAAATAGTGATTTCAATGTTGCAGCTTTAGTTAAGATAATAGTGTACTAACGACCACTGATTTCAATGTTGCAGCTTTAGTTAATATACAAGAGTACTAACGAACACTCATTTCAATACTGCAGGCATAATTAAGATACTCGTATACTAAGGACCACTTATTTCAATGTTGCATCTTTAATAAAGATACAAGTATACTAACGACCAATGATTTCAATGTTGCAGATTTAGTTAGATAATAGTGTATTAACGACCGTTGATTTCAATGTTGCAGCTCCAGTTAATATACAATTATACAAACGACCACTGACTTCATTGTTGCAGCTTTAGTTAAGATAATAGTGTACTAACGACCACTGATTTCAATACTGCAGTTTTAGTTAATATACAAGTATACTAACGACCACTGATTTCAATATTGCAACTTTAGTTAAGATACTATTATACTAACGACCACTGATTTCGAAGTTGCAGCTTTAATTATGATACTAGTATAGAAACGAAAACTGGTTTCAATATTGAAACTTTTATTAAGATACAAGTGTACTAACGAATAGTGATTTCAATGTTGCAGCTTTAGTTATGATAGTAGTAAACTTAACTTTAGTTGAGATACTAGTATACTAACGACCGCTGATTTTAACACTGCAGTTTTTGTTAAGATACAAGTATACTAACGACCATTGATTTTAACACTGCAGTTTTTGTTAAGATACAAATATACTAACGACCACTGATTTCAATACTGCAGTTTCTGTTAAGATACAAGTATACTAACGACCACTGATTTTAACACTGCAGTTTTTGTTAAGATACAAGTATACTAACGATCACTGATTTCAATGTTGCAGCTTCAATTAATACACTAATCTACTCTAACGAACACTGTTCTTCAGTCCGTTTCACCATACAGTAACTTAAATTAATTTATGTATGAAGATAATGTTATGACATTTCGTGGACTTCATTATCCAATACTAGCAGAAATATCTGCCATCTAAGCAGGTGTAACTACTTTTACTTACGAAAGGGTACTGGGGCTGCGGTCGTTTTTGGAGAAAAATGGTTTTGTTGAAAGTTTAGTTTAAAAATGAGATATCATTACATCGTGCTGTAGACTTTTTTGAAATATTTCTGTGTAGTCACAGTTATCAGTGAAAGAACTTTTATATTTCAACATTCATGAGATTTTTACTAGAGAAAAATTAAACAGTTTGTTTTTCATTGTTTTACATTTGAAACTTATTTGAAATTTCAGTTGTTTCATTTATTGCTCAACTATAAAAATACTTCTTAGTTATAAATATGTTACCAAGTCATGTTTGGTGATGATTGGTACTGTAGTTTCCTTGATCTGAGTTAAACATCGCAAGTTCCTTTATAATACTATTATACAGTGGACCAACTATTTAATGATTGTATATATATTTACAGATATCTGAAAATTCTTTTTGTTTTGTTTTTCTAACTTTTGCCAGAGGTGAAACTGAAAAGTGAATTTGTGACGTAGAGAGAGGTTCTAAGCATTCTTTGATTGACCGTACACGCCGCATTTCACAAGAGATTGTACCACCAATCAAATAACACTTTAGGCCCTACATCACAGCTTCTTTCCTTTCGGTTTCACTAAAAGTACCTAACAAACGTCCACGTTATCTCTTACTTATCGACACTTATCTCTATAATTAATTAATTGAAAGTCAACAGTTAGACAAATGTCTTAAAGTTTTCTCCTTAACCACTGAACTAAAGGAACAACGACAACGCATATTTAAATAGCAGATAGTCCACCGTTAGGTGTTACCATATATGTTTTTTAACCACTGGACTGAAAGAAAATTAGTAGCCCACATTTAAATGTTACCATAATTGTCTTTAACCACTGAAGTGAAAGAACAATAGTAGTCTACAATTAAATTAAGTGTTACCATTTTTAATACAGTGATGTATATCACGAATAATTTGAACGAACTAATGTGTACGGTGGCACTCAGGAGACACATTTTAGCAACTATAACAGTGCGGCTCTGCTGAAATGATAGATATTGTCTTGGTAGACTTCGATTTATCACAGAGAATCTGTCATGTGACATTCCACGATTTGCAATTTATTAATGTCGTAACTGTTTTGTTCCGTCTACCATTTATTAATTTCGTAACAATTTTGTTACGTCTACCATTTATTAATGTCGTAACTATTTTGTTACATTTAGTATTTGTTAATGTCGTTACTGTAAATCTTTTATGCAAATCATTCGGGATAAATGTTGGTTATGTTATGTTTTAATTAGCATTTGTTGTAATTTAAAACGCATGGTCGTTTATATTTATTTTTCGTGTATTGTTAAGCTCTATGGATCATACAGATTTGCTTATTTAACGTTAAGCACAAATCTACACAATGGACTATCTGTCTTTCTGCCCATCATGAGTATCGAAACCCGATTTCTAGCTTTGTAAGTCTGCAGACATTCCGCTGTGTCACGAAGGGTCGGATCATATAGGACATCAGTCTGTTTCTTAAGTAATACCATAATCTTTTTTTTCAGTTAGTGTTATTTAAAATAATCTTAAATATCATTGTTATCACTAAGATTACTGTACGAATCTATAATAAACCGTACATTATGAGATATTATTGGAATAACAACGGAAGATACTCGTTTATAGCGAGAGTACCCATATGATTACTGCATTATTATTGTCACAATATACATCGATTTTCTCGTGTATTGACGTATGATACCTTTACTGAAATTTAAAATTAATTTACTTTCTCAATGGTATAAATAACAAACTTCATTCCAGGAACTTATCTTTTACTTTCCACATTTCAGACCTGAAAAGTATTTTCTGTTTACATAACTCCAAGAGCTTTCACTTTGATATTATACGAATGATTATAATTTAGCAAGCTGTATTTTTTTCATGTTTTCCAGTCACTTCAGTTGTTTCCAGTATACGATCTAAACTACGTTCCACTTAAATCCAACAGCTAATTTAACCTGAAAGCTCAGATCGTTGGCGGATACAAAACGTAATTTTCATTGTTATAATTAATTTGTATTTATGTCCTTAAAAACTATTAAGGACCTAAAACAATATTGCTTCAGCGTTCTATTAGACCTAGAAGAGGTTCGTCAACTTCGAATAATAAAAACTTCTTGAAATTGACTCAACTGTAATGAAATACGAAAGAAGAACTGAAACAGAATACGTGACGTATTGAACGTATTAAACGAAGTGGTTTCAGTTTGAATATTTTCCGGAATCTTTTACTTACAGAATCTTGTTCGACTGAATCCATTAGAATCCAATCAAGACGAAGTTAACGCTACATGTTAGTATCCAGAGGATTTTTATTTTTTTACCACGAACTCTTCGACAAACTCTTCATCTCGTTCGTAATTCTTCTGAACTTGTATGCATAACAATTAAACCTGTTAAAGAAACTGATAGATTCACTAAGCATTTCTTTCTATTTCTTTCTTGTTTTCAATCACGTCGTTAGAAGAAACTCTTCAGGAAAGTTTGTTGTAAAGAAAGATTTCAGTTCTTGTAACTGAATGAAGGAGGGTGGGAGGCTTACAGATGGTGTGTGTTTTTTTGTTTTTTTTTACAGAACCTAATATATCCTCACATAACATGGTTTGTGTTAATTACCATCTAAGAGTTGGTAATCGTGTACATTATGGACATCAGGAGGTCCATGCGTGTTTACAGCAGGCTCTTAATTAACCGTGGTCGTAAATACATACATTTCTCTGGAACCAGAGCGGCCGTGTTTGACTACAAGAATTCACACACACTCTTCGTATGTTATAGAAAGGTCTGTGGATTTTAAACTTGTGAATTTTGATTAGAACAATAATAAATTCCTTCATTATGTTATTAATTGGGCTCGATAGCAGAGAAATGCAACCTCACTTAAGCCTTCGTCCATCCTCAAAGTATCTTTTTAGTGACCGGTATCTCACTGATGATCTGGCTGAGCTGGACATCTGAAATGGTTAAGTAAATGATTTTGATTTGGCTTCACTATCGCACTAACCTTTTTTTTTTTTTTCAGAAACTAGGAGTATTTCTATCAGTTATATGAAACTTCCACGTTAATGCTTAGTTTATATAGAATTAACCCTAAAACGTGTTATGCCTGGTTTAAAATGTTCATGTAAAGCTAGCCACAAAAGATTATCTGCTTGTGTACAGCCAGCTAGTCTTAATATTAAACAGAGAGACTAGATGGAAGTCCCAAACTTCTTGGGGGTCCTCACGTGAGTTTGATACACGGAGCCCATGAATTCTAGCTGCGCCATGTAGTCAAACGCAGCCACCGACATTTATCGATTAGTGGGATTTGACTGTCATACTTATAATGCAAACACGACCTCAAAATACGGAACACATTTCTGAGAACAACTGAACAAGAACCATGAAATCTTGGATTAATAATCACTGCACGGTAACTACTGAGCCACGCCCGACCCAAAATGTTTTACGAACTTTCAAAAGTTTCTTATACATTTGATTTCGATTGTTTGGTTTGATTTCAATTTCGCACAAAGCCGTTCCTAATTTAGCAGTGCAAGACTAGAGGGAAGGCAGCTATTAATCACCATCCACCGCCAACTCTTGAGCTACTCTTTTACTAATGAATAGTGGAATTGACCGTAAGATTATAATGCCCCCACGGCTCAAAGGGCAAGCATATTTGGTGTGACGGGGATTCGAAACTGCGACTCTCAGATTACGAGTCGAGTGCCTTAACCACCTGGTCATTCGACGAAAAAAGAAAATGAAAGCTATAAGAAAGTAATATTTCGCAATATGTGGATACAGAGAAATTTAAAAAGGAAAAGAGAGAAAAAGAATTACGGAAAACAGTACTTAAAATGCTACAGGGAATAACGAACTTACCAAATAAAGTCAATTAATGTGAATTTGAAGAGAAATGAGGGTTAAGTAATAATAAGAAAAAAAAAGATTTGGACTACAAATAAAACTAACAGGTTGCTTAAGTCTCCATGCTGCAAGGTGAAGTCAGAAATGAAACCTAAACGAGAAACAATAAATGGATGTGATAATGAAAATGGTAGTTGGTCACCTATAAGGGAGAAACTTACAACTGACCAATGAAAATCCTTGTGACTTTAACACACTCGGCGTGACTGTTAAACAATTGCGGTGGTCTCGGAGAAATAGACAACAGTTACTCTCTGCGAGGACGTGGTGTTTAGAGCTTCAAGTAATAATGTTGTCTACTCTTGAAATAGGTACTGCCCATCATGGTCGACGTGGAAAATCCTCCCATTTCTCGAACTTGACCTAGAGGTTGGGTACGAGTTTTAAAAAAAAACGTCACGTAGAATCCCCCCCCCTTCTCTCCGTGCTTCCCTTTACAAAATTTTTAGGTGTACGAGTTATTTTAATCTCAACCGCATGGGTGGTCAGTACTGACACACCCGCTTCTACGTTTCCTATCTCTTATGCCAACGAATCTGACCATAGAAAAAATTCTTGGGTAGTCTCACACGTTGCTGATATGTTATCATCGTGTAATTGGAAGGGTTAGAAGTAACTTCCTAGAAGCTTGTTTTACAAGTCCTGACTCAACAATCTGTGATGTTTTCAAACGTCTAATCAGATGCATTGTGGAGATTAACTCTCAGTTACAATCGGAACCTTTCGGGAAAGGTAATAATTCACTTTAACAATAAAGTGAAAGATGTATTGAGTGTTATACGCCTTACTACGTGGTGGGGGTAACAAGATGAGGCAATGCAGTGTAACTGACAAGTAGCTTTGGGGTGAGCAAGCATGTTGAAATAGTACGAATAAAGAAAATCTACAACTTTTAAGTATTGGGTGTCTCAAAATGTACAGAAAAACTATCTACAAGTCTGAATGTTTGGGATTTTTAATTTTAATAAGGAATCTTTAAGAAAACAAGTAATTAATTAAAGGCGACCAGAGAAAAATGATTCGTCCGTTCTGAGATTCTGGATGGTGATTTGTAAACAAACAATATACATGACGTCCACAAAATGGCGGCATAGTCAACTTTTAAACTATTTAAACGAGAAATTTGACTTCCATGACACCAGATGGAGTAAATGCGTTACTAAATACCATCACTTCTCAAAGATTCCGGTTCCTACTGATACACTACGTAGTTACTATAACAACCAGAAGTGTGTCCTCATTTAACTTACCGTTTTTGTAGCCATTTAATTTGGTGTTAATCCGCGGTTTCAACAGGTTTATTTGACTAATAGTATGCTAACGATCACAAGGTATCTTAGCAGCGAAGGATAACATATATTGAAGTACAACCGTGCTTAACAAGTCCCGATTAACTGTACGCCAAGATAACTCTTCTTCTATATAGCGCTTGACATTTGAGCCAACCTGTATTATCGAGTATGAAAAACAAAACGACATTGTACCTTAAATCCTCGCAGTGACTTTTTCTAAGCAGATAATGTAATAAAAATATGTTCTGTATCATTAAATTCAATGTTTGTAGAAATGAAACTCCTGTGGTTTATCAGAATGATGAATGTTCTAGGGAGAGCAAATCACATACTAAAAAAGTCTGAAAAATCCTGGTCTATCTCACCTAAAATACTTGAACACAATGTAGAATATGAGATAGAACGAAAAGAATTGCAAAAGCTTTCATACGCTTTAGAGTGCCACAGTAACATCTTTGGTAAAACTTTATTTTTTATTTTATTAATATATATATATATTTTTTTTTTTTCACAGAGCAAATTTTATGTCACCTGACAGCGTTACGCTTAGTTGAAGCTGGAATGTCATGGAGTAAGATTTATCAATACTCCAGCCTGTGTTCCAGTTAATTATTTAATCATAACATTGTATGAAGTTATGAGAAAAGAAATTACATTCAGTAAAGTTAAAGCACCCATAGCAGCAGTCATAATAAATACCAACTTTCGTTTCAGTTTAATGGGAAGGTGGACATGGTAGGCTTTATGAACTTGAAGCGCCATGTAGTGGCAATCATGGAAACTTCAAAAGTTATCAAGTTACAACACCGTTCGATAGCAGTCGCAATAACTTAAGAGTTATCAAGTTTACACCACCATTCGGTACCAACCACAGTAACTTCAAGAGCTATCAAGTTACAAAACCGTTCGGTAGCAACCACAATAGGTTCAAACACAATTTAATGTCAATTAGTTACGGCAGCAAAGTTGGTGACTGGAATGTCTTAACCAAAAACTCATAAGGTATGGTAGCTTCTAAACCTTTTAGTACAGGCAATAAAGATGGAGTCTCGCAATGAGAGTACTAAGATTAAAACGTCATAAAATTAAAAGGACCTCTACATCTGCAGCTTCGCCTGGTATCGCATCGATACATTAGTTCGAAATGAACTAAAGATCAGATTGATATTTCATAATATGAATGGTGTGCCGTACGGTGGCGTTAGAGTAGAATAGCCGATCATTTCCGTTTTTAACATGTCGTCAACTTCCTATTTATTATTCTACTTTTTGATTTTGTTGTCCAGTTTTGTGTGTGTAAAACGTCCACTACTGTAAAACTCTCTCTAGCCTACTGGTGATTTGTGAAAGCCAAAATTTGAACCCACCTCCAGTGACTGAGAGGTAAGTCCTAAAGCTTATAACGCTAAAATCAGGTTTTGATACCCGTAGTGAATACAACATAGATAATTCACTTTGTCTTAATAATTCATAAACAAAGTTCCTATAAAAGTGTGTGGCCTCCTGTAGACAGCATCCTTGTTACGTTTCACATCTTCCAACTTCAGATCACAACACATTACCTATGTAGGAACAAAACTAAAAATCAAGCTGGTAACGGGTGTTAAACACACTTTTATCACGTTTTTTTTTTTACGGACAAATTCTAGATGTACTTCCGCTGGGTCCTAGAAAGTATTCCGTTTCGAGAGTAGAACAAAAACAAAATGAAAAGTGACAAATATTTTTAAAGACTGCTTTTCTAGTTCACATATCATACTATGCTGTAAGCCTACAGAGTGTATAACTCTTCTCATGATTCGTGGTATACGTATATTTTACGACGTCACGAAAGTATAAATTTCACCGTTGAACTTGCTTTACATTACATCATTTTAGTGTCTACTGACTGACTGGCAGACAACACACTACTGTATTGTGGTACAAATGGTTAAAATGCGTTGTTTCATCAGTTTGGTAATCCCCGCTATTAGAGATATATTTTAGCCGTAAATATTAATATAGAAGTGTTTCCATTAAAGCCAAACAAAGCCAGTAAGTTTCACATTCACGTGCATTTGGTAACAATATGTTTTTATGGGTTATCGAATTTCGTGGCATAACATAAAAAGTTTTCCGTGATACTGAGAGAACCTCATCACTTTAATCGTCATTACGACTAGCCCTAAGTATTAAAGATTGTTGTGGTGATTAAGAACCTCAACTCGCAACCTGAGGGTCGCAAGTTCTAGTCTCCATCACATAACATGTTTGCCCTTTAAGTTGTGGGACTTCTATGATATGACAGCCAATTCCACTATTCGTTGGTAAACGAATAGTCCAAGAGTTGACGGTGGCTTGGCTCAGTTAGCTGCCTTCCCTCCAGTTTGCTAAATTAAGGATGGCCAGTGCAGACAGCCCTCGTGTAATAGTTTTGAGCTAAATTCCAAAGAAAACAAATAAAATGTTTGGCGTGGAGAGCTATCGGGAAGTGAGCTGAATTAATATCACATTTACTACCCACCCACTGATTTGTTCTTATCGTGACCAGTACTTCTCATGTTTGAGTCACAATTGCACAAATATTGCTTGTCACAAAGACGGGACCCGTTAACGTAGGTAGAGATAATGCCTACTACCCCAAACGTGTTGTTCGGCGCCACTTAGCTTCTAGTGTGTGTTACAGTTATATATCAAACGGTGTAATTCTGTAACACACCGCATCTAACATCGTTCTTCAACAAACTATTATCAGTAAACAAACAGTGAGTCTGTAACACGTTACTTTCATAATTGTGTTAGATTTTTTAATTTCGCGTAAAGCTATTCGAGGACTATCTGCGCTAGCCGTCCCTAATTTAGCAGTGTAAGATTAGAGGGAAAGCAGCTAGTCATCACCACCCAGTGCCAACTCTCGGGCTACTCTTTTACCAACGAATAGTGGAATTGACCGTAACATTATAACACCCCCACGGCTGAAATGGAGAGCATGTTTAGTTCGACAGGGATTCGAACCAGCGACTCTCAGATTATGAGTCAAGCGCCCTACTCACCCGGCCATGCAGGGCCCCTACTTTTATAAAGCATGTGGCGTGGTTCTGTAATACGTTACTTTTACAAACCACGTGACTTGGTTGTGAAGCATGTTACTTTTATATAACATTTGGCGTGGTTCTGTAGTGTGTTACTTTCATGTTGTATCAATATATTTTACTCTCTTTATTTTATGAGATCTTAATGATTATGTCAGTTTTAGAGCAAGGATTTTTTTCTTTTTTGCCTTTATAAGAGTAGCCTTGTATACAAAGTTTACTGCGTCTTTGGAAATGTATTAATTTATCTGTGACGCTGTTTTCGGAAATCATAAATCTTACCCAATAGGAGCTATTTTACAGCCAGTTGATTGAGAAAGGTTTATATCATTACAGACAGGGTGTCGTCTAGAAATGTAATAACGTTCGTCATCTGGAACTAATGAAGGCTTTACGAAAAACATTAAATAACTTGATTATAAATCCATACATACACACACACACTCACATATATATGTATATAGTAATCCGACATAAATTACTAGTGAAAAAAGTCTGAAACATTCATGACAGTACCTTTTTGTTTTCTATTATCATCCACGAAAACCAACCCACTTTGGCAATCCGAAGAAACGATTAAAATTAGTAGATAAAGACTAAAATGATTACAGACGTTGTTTATGCTTAGAAACCCATTTAATAGCAGATGAATAACGAGATGTCTTTCTTAAATCTTTAGCTAGTTTTTCATTTTACTGTATAGTTATACACATGTATAAAATGAAATGGAACCATTATCTTTACCGGAAGGCGCCATCTACCGTTAAATTTTCTATGGTCATTAAAACTAGTTTTACGATTGCTTTCAGATTTTATACTTTCGTCGCTTCTCTTACAAGATATAAAAAAGTAGGTTGCTAGTTGTGCCGATCTCGACTTGGATCGAATATAAAATAAAAATATCGTTTTATTCTTAATAATTCCAGTGTTTGGTCCATCTTAGAAAAAGAATGTAGTAAATTAGTAAATTGGTGATTTGCAATTATTTTCAATTTACAGACACCTGATTGAGGACGTTGTAGTTCTATTCATGGGATATAAATTTGCAGGGGCAATCTGAAATTTAGATAAATTTAGTATAATGCAACAAAATAAGTACGAAGATGTTAATTAGTCTGAAAGGAAGACATTAAAAGAAGCAAATTAGAATATGTTTTTTCATAAGGTGGAACTTCAGTAAGAAAGTAGGTATCATACCTGTTTAAATGTATTTATTTTTCAAGATTCATGTCTGTCTTAAATGTTCCATTCTCCGGTGGGGCAGCATGTCCGTTAATGGACATACAATGCAAAAATCTGGAATTCGATTCCTTGAAGCTGACACAGTAAACAGCCCAATGTGCTTGTTCAAAACTAATTTTTTGGCCACAAGGTGTTGTTTAAGATCTAAAGCGACAACAGAAAAGTTATAACAGAGAGAAAACAATTCGATGTATTTATTATTATTACACAACAAATAAATTAAATAAGATATATTGGGTTGAGGAATAATTCGTGAGCGTTTTCTCAAGTTAAAAAAATATATTCATAAATGAAACGCTTTCGCAAAATATTTCATGTCATTTGGTAGATAATTTTTTGCTCTAATAGATGGTGTGTTTGATTTTCATATGTCTTTAATTTTTGCTTTCATTTTCAGCTCATTAAATGGAATGTCAAGTGGACAAAATCGAGCATTTTCGACACCATCTGCTTTTCGCATTTAATTTCTTGCAATTTCGTTTAAAACAATGCATACTATATACCTAGGTATTACATGAAATAAAGTATCATAATAAATGTTTTGGGTGTAATGTGTTCATGCATTGAAGTATTGTATAGTCTTGCATGTAATGCTTGAATTAAATTATTTAAAAACGCTCACGAATTATTCCTCAACCTAATAATTCGAAAAGAAAGGTTTTACTCAAACACGACAAAACAAAAATCAAAAGCATACAATATTATCCGATATGAGCGATACACGCCACCTATTTTTCTTCAACGAACTTACTTTTAAGACCTAAAAATTATTTAGATATATATAAGCAGTTACAGGTCATTCAGTTTTAAATTACGGGAAAAATATGATCACTAGACCGCGTGACCTCTTAAAATACACTGACCCAATAAATACGTTGTTCATAGAAAGAAGGAAGTCACTGGGCAATTCTACTGAATAAATATTTTTTTCGTTTACACCAAAAGAGAAATTAAATAAAAAAGGCCTCAGACGAGTGGAATGTTTTCTGTTATCGGACAATTCTACTAAATCAATATATTGTTTATAGAAAAGAAGTTCAATGAAAACAAACTAGATAGGTTTTTATTATTTATTTATTATTTTTCATCTTTTTATGTTTATCTTTTTCTTCTTCTAACTTGGGAGAGCAATTACCTTCCCACAACTGTATGCAGGCAGTGAAGGGTGATATAGATGTGGGGCGTTGTGGGCCTGAGCACCCACATCTCGCTCTTCTAATTTCTAATTTTCTAATATGAGACCAGTGAATTGAAGGTTAAGACTGATAGACGGTGTATCCTCACCGCAATGTGGGTCCTACTTACGGAGTTACCTACAAAATCCAGGATACATTTTATAATCCCACGTTGTAGTATGTATATGTCTATATATATATATATAATCACGTGCTACGAACAAAGAACTGCGAAAGTAATATTTTAGAATAGCATAAAAATCTTAGCAATGTTTGATAGCAATGAAAGAAAGCTCTGGCGATATTTCTTCTGTAATTTCTTTACTAACTATTTTCTTTCGTACTTAGCTTATGATCATTTGTGCGGATTTTCCCTTATTTTATCTTAAAATACAACTGACATTCGTTTCATGATCTCAAGAGAACGATCAACCTGCGTTTACTAGTAAAGTGTCTTCATTATCATGTCACGTGACGTTTTCAAGAGACTGCATTGCTAAACAACCGAATGGAATAATAGAATAAGTGGACAGAAATAAATATCGTTATTTAATTTCTGCAGTGCAAACTGGTAAAGAGCTCAGTAAGTTCCACAAGGCCCAGCATGGCCAGATGGTTAGAGTCCTCGAATCGTAATCTAAGGGTTACAGGTTCGAATCTCCAGCAAGCCAAACATGCTCGCCCTTTCAGCCGTGAGGACGTTATATATATGTGATGGTCAATCCACTGTTCGTTGGTAAAAGAGTAGCCCAAAAGTTTGCGGTGGATGGTGATAACTAGCTGCCTTCCCTCTAGTCTTACACTGCAAAATTAGGGACGGCTAGCGCAGATAGCCCTCGCGTAACTTTGCACGAATTCAAAAAACAGCAAACAAACAATGATGAAAGCTATACCACGTGCTCTCTGCCTGCTAAGTATGTATACCACATACAAAACTGCACTGCCTTATCTATACTGATACAATGAATGGTGACAATTAGAACGTATCTAAGCTCCCTTGTTTTTTCTGGTATAGATAAATACTGGCGACAATGCAGCTTATCACAGAATCTAAAGATTTCGTTACGTTTTTATGGCATAACTGTATATTTCATGCTCAAGTTTTTTCGAACCTAAACCGATTTCACTGAAACCAGCTAGGTGAGAAAGATAAAACATGATGACCATACACAGATCAGTTATGTGTTTTCGCACACAAAAAAGACCTTCCTTATCTCTTTTAACTGATTTGAGTACAGAAATTCAGCAATATAAGTTGAATTTTGTAAAGTCCATTTTGAGCTAGTTTACTTGCTAATCGTACGAATTGATGGTCATAAGATGAGCTTACTAGCTAAACATCAGAAGAGTTTATTTCATAGTTGAATGAATAAAAAGCAACCGAGAAGGGAGCGCACAGATAGTTCAATATAATTAGAAAAATTGTTACTCGTCAAAACTAAATACCATTAAGTTATTTCGGTTCATAACAAAATTTCTGACCATGGCGGCCTTTCGACGTGTATAGAGAGCCTAAAATCGTTATAATATCTAGATAATGAAGTTTTCAGATGGCAATGCTATTAATCATTTGAAAATAAGTTAACGGAGTTTTCGGTTTGCTGTTATTCATTTACGACGAACGACAGTTTCTCCTGTTACTCTCTAATCGGAAGATAGGCTTTCAGTAAATGATTTTACGTTTTGTTTGTTTTTGAATTTCGCAAAAAGCTACGCGAGGGCTATCTATGCTAGCCGTCCCTAATTTAGCAGTGTAAGACTAGAGGGAAGGCAGCTAGACATCACCACCCACCGCCAACTCTTGGGCTACTCTTTTACCAACGAATAGTGGGATTGACCGAAACATTATAACGCCCCCACTGCTGAAAGGGCGAGCATGTTTAGCGCGACGGGGATGCGAACCTGCGACCCTCAAATTACGAGTCGCACGCCTTAACGCGCTTGGCCATGCCATATGATTTTACGTGCTACTTATGAAATGATTTTGCTTGTTTATGTGAAAACCAAAACATTATTTATTTTTGTCTGTCTAATATTTGGAAATAATGATATAGTTTAAAAAAACAGCAATGTAGATTTTATTATTTGAGAAACGAATCACAGATATCGCTCTATGTGCAAGTAAATCATTTACAAGTATTGCTGTATGTGTTGTTATACAAACTACACAACTTGCTCTATGATAGATAAACGAATTACACATTTTGATCTTCCTATAAGTAAACAGAGTAAGTTTTGTTGCATGTGTAGGTAAATAAATTACAATTCTTGTTCTATATGTAGATAAACGAATTACATATTTTGCTCTATAAGTAAACAAAGTAAGTTTTGCTGTATGTGTAGGTTAACGAATTACAAATTTTGTTCTATAAGTAAACAAAGTAAGTTTTGCTGTATGTGTAGGTTAACGAATTACAAATTTTGTTCTATGTGTTCGATGAAAGATGCTAACACCTATGGAACTGGCAAAAAGTGATTTTTTTTCTTCTTTTTCTGTACGGAACGCTTTGTACAAGTTCTCCTGTATCAGTAAGCGGACAGTGAACTCCACAAGCCATACATTTATATAGAAAAAAACATCATTTGTGCATTTCCAACGTTAAAACAGAATGCAATTATGGTGTACAGCATTTAGAAGAACCGGGAACGGTCTAGAGCTAGGGATTAAAATGTCAGAGGGCAAATCAATAATTCATCGTTTCTCCAGTCACAACTCAACCTTATCCATCAGTGACTGACCATGGTCTCGTGGCCACCACTACCGCCGCAGAAAGAGCTTGTGTAAAGACAGTAGGGTCTTGTCATCGCTAACTGCCCGCAGTTAGCCGTTAAGTTGTTATAACAAATGAAGCGTTGTCCGGCTGGAGCTGGCGTCGTTTTTCCTGCATTCCAAAAGCATCACATCCGGGTCTCGTTAGGCCTAAGATAAATTGAACTTTGCCAGGAGAGCCGAGGCGAGTACTGGCACTCGTTAGTCTGTAAATCGTTCTAGCGCCGAGTAGTCGTACCCGCCGGCGATGTACTGCCACCAACTCAGGCGTTGCTTTTACACGGGTTTCTAAGGCCGAGACGCAATTCAAGGCGCTGGACACTTAGTTTTTTTGGTGTTTTTTTTCAGAACCTATTCTTATACAAAAGGTGAATGAGTGGCCCTTGAGCTCACGTGCAGCGATTGTTACATGCCTAGGTTTAGACCACCCGAAATCCACATACATCTTTATATCGGCCACAAATTACCCAGTCATAATCACCAGCCTGCTCAGACCCACCGCTCACTAACTACACAATGATTATGGGGTTGGCAAAGGGGCAGTAACAACATCTTAGAAACTTAGTCTCGTTCGTGCCTTCCTCCTTCTATCCTCTTGACGAAAGAAAGTTACCTATAATCCCCCACTCCCGTCTAGTCTCCCCCCCCCCAAGGAGTGAAGCTCATATGACATCACACAAGAACCTGTTAATGTTACTGACACGTGGGAAGTAACGTTCTGTCATCGTTTCCCCAGAACGGGGACAGTAATACTGGTACACAGCTCATTCCAGAAATTACCATAACGACGAACTGTTATTTCACGTCACGTAGAATAAATATTCTGTTGTCATCGTTACCGCAGAATAATGACAGCTATGCTCGTACACAGCTTAATTTCGATAAATTATGATCACGGCGAACAATTGTTTAAATATGTGTTGTCTTCATCGTTTGAGGTTTTCTCCTATCAGACGAACAAGCGAAGTCCACGACGTGGAAGCGTGGGCAGCGTTTCATCAAGATCCCGCAAACCTTCCGACATGAAATGATAGCGGAAACGTCGCTCATTATTTTTAGAGGGTTGGCCCGGTAAACTTCAGGCCGCGAACAAATGGTTATTTGTTTATGCTACTTTAATAAGTGTGTTATTTTCGTCTCGATATAAGAGACAGTTCTACATTCTCCCTTGTGTTGATACCCGTCGTTATTATATGACATAACAATATATCATTCCATCTTCGGTTGGTTTTATACAACTTAAATAACATTATTCTATCGTATATTATGAACCGGAAGTACCTTTTTGTCTGAGTACATTTTGAACAGGAAGTACCTGTTGGTCTGACTACATTTTGAACCGGAAGTACTTGCTGGATTGATTCGAACATACACAGCTTCCTCACGTAGTACGTTCTTTTTTGTATCCCTACTGGTTGGTATGGCCGCATTGTGAACAAAAAAATTATGAATCGCGTCTTATATACGTCCAAATGCGCTCTGCATTTTGGAGGCTGTAGATGAATGAAGAGAGAGCCGGTCAAATCCCACTATCCGTTCAGACGAGTGTGTTCCGAATGTTAACAATAAGTACTGTTGATTACTTGCCTTTTGTCAAGTCTATCGGTTCAAAATAAGTGACCACTATTATCACAGATAACCTTTGCGCGAAAATTCTAATCAACGACCCGTGAAGAAGCAATTACAAACAATCTTAATAAATAACTACACGAAAACGAGAAAAACATCCAGCAATGGAACGAGTCTTAGTAGGAGGATATGGTTGTTTCTGTAACGTTCCTAAAAGAATGTTCAAACCAAGGTGTTGTAAGAGGGATTTGAGCTCTAAAAAGGCCGATTTATTTTTATACTGTTTACTATTATTGTTTTGACGAATTTTAGGTTTCATTTGTTAAAACATTAGATGTAGAAAACTGACCAAAACAAAACTGGGTGAAATCTTTCTTTTTTATATGTAAAATACATAAGATGATGATGGTATATGATGGCCTATATCTTTACAAGCCTTGTACTCGTGTCACAGAATGGCTGTCACATCCAGTATCGACGTGACTTCGGGAAGAAAATTTCAATATAAAAGGCACTTTAAAGATTATGGGTTTTATTGAAACAACATTGGACATGATACATCTTGATTTACAAAGTATCATAGTACGTATTCATACCGCTTTACTCATAAACAGGTGTTGCTTTTATGTCTCTTTCTTTCATGTCTTGTCTTGATTTGAAGCCCAAATCTATACAATGGGCTATCTGTGCTGTGCTCGCTCACCATGGTTATCGTAACCAGGTTTTTAGTTTATACGTCTTTTGTCTTGCCGCTGAGACAATGAGGTTTATCCTTTTATCAGTACGATACTGATTTGAATAAAACGATTGCCAATATGCAATATAGTGTGAAGACTGAGTAATGTAGTGCACTGACCGATAATGGTGGAGAGTCTGAGTAATGTAGTGCACTGACCGATAATGGTGGAGAGTCTGAGTAATGTAGTGCACTGACCGATAATGGTGGAGAGTCTGAGTAATGTAGTGCACTGACCGATAATGGCGGAGAGTCTGAGTAATGTAGTGCACTGACCGATAATGGTGGAGAGTACATTCAACACTCTCCAAAGCGTCCTTTACCTTGTTCGAACGTTTCTCAGCCAAACTTCATTTTCAATGTGTCTCTAATAGAATTTCGTTCCCCAGATCATATATAGTTTGTAAGACATGACCACTTTAAATATGAGGATTTATTTATAATACCTTGTGGCTGCCGTAATGCAAAGTGTATTACAGTTCATGTCGCTACAAACAAAAATTCATCCCCTTGTACCTGCTGTAACTATTCTGGTTCATATCACCACAAAACAAGAACTAACCCTCTTTAGCTTCTGTTATTATTATGGTTAATAAATACTTCACTTGGCTGGTTCCTAATGTCATAGAAGATACACTGAAAATGGAAATAAAAATACCGTAATTGTTGTCCCTCTTCGTTAATGGCTCAGCGGTAGGCCTGAAGGCTTATAATGCTAATATCCGGGTTTCAGTACCCACTGTGGTCAGAGCACATATACTTCAGTGTGTAGCTTTTTGCTTAAGGAACAACGAGACATCTGAAGGGTTTCGAGTACAATTTACTTCACCATATACTAACCTGAATTACGTTATGAAATCTCTTGAACGTAACATGCCGTAAGCTGGTTGCTCTTCTAGAGTATGTTTCAAGAGTCAATAAAACGAAAATTAAGACTAACAAGTAATCTCATTTCTTGCTTTTCAAGTTAATATGCCATGCTGACGTTACAATGGTACAAACTGCAACATTATACGTCCCTTATGTGACGTCATTTTAGAGTGTACTGAATAACTGACAGAGAACACACTACTATACATTGGTTCGTTTGTTTGTTTTGAATTTCGCGCAAAGCTACTCGAAGTCTATCTGCGCTAGCGGTTCCTAATTTAGCAGTGTGCGACTAGAGGAAAAGGAGCTAATCATCTCCACCCACCGCCAACTTTTAGACTAAACTTTTACCAACGAATAGTGGGATTGACCATCACATTATAACGCCACCACAGCTGAAAGGGCAAGCATGTTTGGTGTGACGGAGATTCGAACCCGCGACTCTCAGGTTACGAGTCGAGCGCTCTAACCACCTGGACACGGCGAGCCTTTTAGTAAAAAAATGATTGAAAAGCCAGATATCTTCAAATGAGATGTTCTGTATTTCAGGAAATGTTATTTATGAGATAAACTCCAGTCGGTTACAAATCTTGCCAACTACCTAGCCGTAAATACATCTGTGAATATTAACTCGAGAACAGTGTGATAATCCATTAGTGCGAACTATAGTTATGGATGTGTAACACCTAGAAAGCTGTTGCTGAGTTTGTTTGTTTGTTTTTTGAATTTCGCACAAAGCTACTTGAGGGCTATCTGTGCTAGCCGTCCCTAATTTAGCAGTGTAAGACTAGAGGGAAGGCAGCTAATCATCACCACCCACCGCCAACTCTTGGGCTACTCTTTTACCAACGAATAGTGGGATTGACCGTCACATTATGACGCCCCCACGGCTGAAAGGGCGAGCATGTTTGGCGCGACGGGGATGCGAACCCGCGACCCTCAGATTACAAGTCGCACGCCTTAACACGCTTGGCCATGCCGGGCCATTGTTGCTGAGAAGACGTAACTAAACCAAAAGGTTGAAATGGGCGTCGGAAATCGGGCAAAGATTACTCTTTACAGGTGAATCCAGCCATAACAATTCAGCAACAATAATCGACAATCTCTTGAAGAAAGAAAGGAGAACTGTACAACAAATAATGTACAAAGCCTATATGGAAGTGCATTAGGAGATCAGTTTAAGTGTGACGCTGCATCTAAGCAAATGGTGTCAGTTACATGCACAAAATTGATGGCACCTTGACCGCTGACACGTACAAGTAGATTCCGACGAGGATGCATCTTCTAGTAAAAGGATGAAAATGTAGTAAAATAATATTTTGACAGTAAAGAGACCGATGAAACACGTGCAACCGTGGAGATTGACCTATATACAAAAGTATGAATGTGCTTGAGACTGTTTTGGATTGTGTAGAAACTGAGAATGTTCCTTTTAAAATAAAATGCTCGTATACAAAATACCAGGACAATGTTTTGCCTAAGTAACTTCACCATCTAGTGGACTTTATTTCGCCTGTGTATTTCCGTAATTATTTCCATTATTTTTTATAAGATTGAAATATCAAGCCCAATGTTACCTAACAATCAATATGAACTGTCATAGTCATAACATTAAGCAATAACACGGGTTTCAATCAGCCATTTTTCGTGTTAAATTGGGAGTCTACTTACATAGTACATAGTAGAGATTGATACTGATATTAAGAATTTTATTTAAAACATAAAACAGGTTACGACCTTTCAACCCCCTTTTTTCATCATCTTAATCTCATGATGAACTAAGGAAGACGAAACGTTATTTTTTTGTTCTAAATTGTGAGTTGCATCATTTACTAATAAGCGTTAGTCCTAGTCAGCCTAGATTTTTTTTTAATTTACACAAAGCTACGCAAGAGCTATCTGCAATAGCCGTTGCCTAATTCAGCAGTTTTAAAACTAGAGGGACGGCAACTAATCATCACCGCCCACCGCCAACTCTTGGGCTACTCTTTCACCAACGAATAGTGGGATTGACCGTCACATTATAACGCCCCCACAGCTGAAAGGGCAAGCATGTTTGGTGTGACGAGGATTCGAACCCGCGACTCTTAAATTACAAGTCGAGTGCCCTAACCACCTGGTCATGCCGATGCCTGGTTTAGAGAAATGGAGATTGAAATATCTCATGGCCTCAATGGTTGGTTATTTGAAATTATTGGCTGGTGGTTTTTATTTATTATCTGTTATCATTGTTTGCACATAATATTATGATTCCAGCCAGAAAAGAAAAAGATAAAAGAAGGAAATGTGATTGCTAAATACAGTTATTCAAATTTACAAAATTGTGTTAAAAAAAAAACATTAGATTGTTTACCATGTCCGCCAAAACACGGTGATTTACATCTTGAAAGATATTTTTGTTCCTTTGTTGAAGCTGACTATTCCTGGTCTGGTTAAAGTTTCAAGTTTATAAAACTTTTATCATCTATGCTTCGAATATTCGTTTCATTTCATATTTCGTTTCGGGGTTAAACTACCTGGTTTGGTTTGAATTTCGCGCTATCTATCCCTAATTTTGCAGTATAAGACTAGAGAAAAGACAGCTAGTCATCACCACCCACCGCAAACTCTTGTGCTACTCTTTTATCAACGAATTGTGGTATTGACCATCACATTAAAATGTCCCCTCGGCTGAAAGGACGATCATGTTTGGTGTGACGAGGATTCGAACCCGGGACCATCAGATTACGAGTCGAGTGCCTTAACCAGCTGGCCATGCCGGGCCCTTAAACTAGTTGACTCGACCGAATTTCTCTCAACCATGAAGTAATGAGAAATCAATACCAGCCATATAAACAGATGGGCAATTCAATATTTTAACTTTGATCTGTTTCGTAGAACGCATACATAATTATAAAACCAATTTATTTTCTGTCCTAGTGATTAGCATTCTGGGCTGCGGAACAAAAGGTTCAAGTTGTGATGCTGCTAAAAACGTTCGGTATTTTCAGTTGCGAAGCAGTTTGTGCTGTTGACTGGATGCACTCCTGTTAGTCAATAAAAGAAAATCAGAGACAGCCATCCTGAGCTCTATAGGGGTCTCTAAGCAAAGGCGTTTATAGCACATGTGTACAAAATGCAGAGAGGAGCCATTCGGGTGGAATATATGAATGACAATGTTCGTCATCATACTTTGACACAACAAACAGGCTTTAATAAGAGTCAATAAGACTATATAGATCCCAATTTGCCTTTAATTATTTCTTTCATAATTTTCGCGTAAAGCTAAACAAGGACTTTCTGCTCATAATGGGTCCAACTTTTGAAAATATAAACTAGAGTTTATTTGTTGTCATGTGTAAAACTACACATTTGGACTATTTGTGCTGTGCCTATCACGGGGGTATCAAACCCGGTTTTTGGTTTGTTGGTAATTTCGCACAAAGCTACATGAGAGCTATCTGCACAAGCCGTTTCTACTCCATCAGTGATAGACTAGATTCTAGAGAGAAGGCAGCTGCTACTAATCACCACCAACCGTCAACTCTTTTACCAACGAAGGATTGACCGTTACATTGTAATTACCCCACGTCTGAAAGGGCGAGCAGGTTGCGAGTTAAGCGTCCTAACCCGGTTTTTATTATTATAAGCTTTCATACGTACCGCTAAGCCACTAGGGGGCTAAGATAGGGGGAAGGCACCTAATTAACATAATCAGTACTCAACTGCCGGCCTACTCTCAATTGATTTACTATTGGATGTTGGCTGTCATTCTTATATCGCATGAACGGGCTGGAAAAAAGGAAGTGGATTGTTGTTTTTTACGGTAACGAGATGCTAACTAGTGATTATCGGATTCACAATCCAAACACATTATCCGCTAGGCCACGTCCGACCATTCCAGGATTTCAATCGCTGAGCTACATCACCAAAACCTAATAAAATAGTTCATAGATTATATGTGCTTTACCTTTTCACAAATATGGTGCAAATTATTCCTATAGACTACACCACATCTTAAAAATGAATTTATTTTTCCAAAATGAATCCAAATGACCACTGGGTGGCGGCATTTGTTTTACACTTAAATTTCTTTCACCTCAGCTCTAGTATTTATAGTACTAAGATATGTAAACATAATTATTTAGCTAGTCTTTCTGCTCATAAGTGAGGTGTTGTAGGCCTATGTTTGTTTGTTTTTTTCATTTCTTTTTAGTCCTAACTTCCAAACTATTTGTAATTCCAAGCAGTATTTAAAGATAAGAATATGAGTAGAAATTCTGTATAAATGATATGTTACAGAGTTATTAACACAATGCCAACTCACCTGCAGAACTTGAACAGTGGAATTATTTTCGGATTATCGTAGAATTCGATTTTTTTTAACAACTGAGAATGAAACCACTGCGTGCTAGAGGAACTAGCTTTTCGTGCTACTCTTTGCACGCATGCCAGTGATTCGTTCAGTTATTCCTAGATATAGGCCTTGTCTTCACCAAAAATTATTTCATAAAGTATTACAAATTATTTCCCAAAAAAATATTTGACTCTCTCCAGTGACACAGCGGTATTTCTACGGACTTGCAACGTTAGAAACTGGGTTTGAATATCCGTGTTGGACACAGCCCAGCCACTGTAGTAGCTGTGTGCTAAGCTTCCAACAGACAAAGAAACAGAAATATGACATAATTCCAAAATATCCCCTCCTCTTTTTCCACAAGATGTAAATTATTATTTACTCTAACCTTATAAACTGACTTATATTAAACATGGCTTGATTGAGCAAGCTAAAGATCTATATTCAACGTCTTCACACACACACACAAAATGTAAAAAATAGTGAGCATGCGTGGTAGGATGCTTGCTGCAACGTGAAAAATATATGTTCAATAATTACCAAAACAGAGATGATAGGGAGGTATTGATAAAGGTTATTATATGTTATGTTTTTACTGGTAGTAGTACCAATTGTCAACTAAGATATGTACTAACCCACGAGGTATTAAAGGTACTTTGTTCATAATTTCTCGAAATAGTATATATCAAACTTTTTTTTTTCTGAAGTACCTGCCCCACTTTGTCCACATCGAACCCTGAATTTTACCGTTGTAAGTACACAAACTTACCACCGACTCGCTGTTTATTTAATCTTTGGATTTGAACAGAAAACTTCTTGTCATTAAGAGCACCACAGTAAATTAAACATCATGAATAGCTCTAACAGGTCTTTGTATATTTTAGCACAAAAAAATTTACACAAAGGGCAACCTGTGCTATATTTATTACGAATAATCGAATCCCGGTTTTTAGTTTCTCAGTTTTAGCGTAATGTGTCCGCTGACCCATCCGAGGGAGATGACACACCTCTAAAAACACTAGAAGGGTACAAAGTAAAACATATTTTGTTATGGTTTGAATTTCGCGCAAAATGACACGAGGGCTATCTGCACTAGCCGTCCCTAATTTTGCAGTGAAAGCCAACTGTTGGGCTACCCTTTTACCAACGAATAGTGTGATTGACCGTCATGTTATAACGCCCCCATGGCTAGAAGGGAATGCGTGTTTGGTGCAAAGGAGATTCGAACACGCGACCCTCAGATTATGAATCGAGTGCCTTATCAACCTGCCTATGCCAGGCAGGCCCCGTTATTGTGACGTGTTTTGAAACATGTAAAGAAGTAAGATGATTCTATCAGAATTTGGCTTTGAATTTATAGCTTTTGAGAAATTGACTTTTTTTTTCATTATTAGATCTACCACATTATACCATTAATATAAAATAAGTTAAATTTACTATTGTTATTCCTCTTTGTTACGACAAATTTTTCTCGTCAAAAAAAAAAGAAAGAAAAAGATAAGTAATGTGTTTATTGGCCCAGCACTCGACTCGTAATCCGAGGGTCACGGGTTCGACTCCCCGTCCTACCAAACATGCTCGCCCTCTCAGCTGTGGGAGCGTTATAATGTGACAGTCAATTCCACTATTCGTTGGTAAGAGTAGTCCAAGAGTTGGCGGTATGTGGTGATGACTAGCTGCCTTCCTTCTAGTCTTACACTGCTAAATGAGGGACGGCTAGCACAAATAGCCCTTGAGTAGCTTTTCGCGAAATTCAAAACAAACAAACAATGTGTTCATTATATAAAGTACCTAATTTCATGCACTTTCTATATTATATATATACACATACACACACACTCTAGATGGAGTACCCGTGTCCTAGACCAAAGTTATGTAAGTTCATGATTAATGATTAGGACATAAAAAGTTGATTTCCTTATACGTAATTGTAAAAAAGCTCTCATCAAAACTGCAAAACACAAAATATGAAACAGGAAATTTGTTAGTATCGACCAAATGAACCTCCACACCTATACATATATATAGGTTTATGTAGTCAACCGTTGATTCTAAAACTGTTTGGAAGTGAATATATATATGAATATAATGGTACTGTCTGTCGTATGTCCATGTAATTACATCTCAAGGTGTGAATGGATCTCCACCAATATTGGTTTGGAGGTTCATAAGATCCATACGGGGGTATATGTAAATTTTCAGTTTTGCATTTTGTGGTTTTTATGGGCGTCTTTAAACCATTACTTCGCCCCCTGCACGTGGTCATTACATCACGTTTTGATGTTCGTCACTACAAAACAAGATATTACGTTTCTAAGTAGCCCATAAAATGATGAAATGTGTGTGTTGGAGACTAACTAACAATATAGAAGTACTTCCTATGACGTCATAGCCCCCTGGTAGACAGTTTATGTCTGTTAGAAACGGTAAGCAAATCTACTACATACAAGTTTGGATGAAAATAACATCTATAATATCAGGTACTACAGATGTGAATAGTTCTTGTCGGTAAAACTAGGTATAAAACTAAAAGGAACTAGCTCTTGACTTAAATATTCTACGCAAATACACAACCATCCCTAGTAGAAAGGTTTATGTATTTTGTTTTTGTTGGACAAGGACTACTGGGTATGTGTGGAAATAAGCATTGCAGTGGCCCATAGTTAAAACAGACGTAATACATTTTAATTCTCAGCTTTATACATCACGTGATAAAAAACTTCTGTTTTAAAGTAGTATGAAACTGAGCGCATTCAAATATCTTGTAACGACAGCTCCTACCAGAAGTTTACATCTCTTAATCCTCTGATACGTTAATTTCAACCTCTTAATTGTATTTTTACGATCTATGTAATTAAATTAAGGCATAGTAATCAATGAAAGTTATCCACTGTTAGTTTTAAACGTAGATCTAACATCACAAAGTTATTGTACTCTTGTCCAAAATACTTGAGTATGTGGAGTAAGATCTCGGTGATTTGACATCATTCGTTGTCATAGTTAGTAGTTAACGTGACCAATTAACAAGTGTCAAAAAATACTAACCCTAATTCTGATGCCTTGTTACGAAAATAAGGTTCATTACAACTACAGTTCACCATTTTAACCCACTTCACATTGTAACATCTGTTGTCAAGCGATTAGTTAATATATCTGTCGCATTTATCCAAACCGATAGGAAGAGGCCTCGTCAACACGGATATGGTTAGCTAACATCTTATTATAGGTTTTTCTCTTCCTTCACGAAAATTTTTGTATTAATATTCACCTACATCTTGTTATCAATTAGTTACTCTTTAATTACTAGCTACTAATTAGTTTCGGCTTCTAAGGTGCTGCCATGTTCAGAAAGGTCCAGAGAAACATGCATATGGTAGAGGTAGGAATTGATTCATAGGTCTTGTTGAAAAAGACTGTTCTTCTAACCACTTAACTGGAGCCTCCCCTTTAGAGCTTGAATCAACCAATACTTTTAAGTCGAGTCTCCATGCTTCGCTGACTTACACTAGAGTTTGACTGTTTGTGTTATCGGTTTGATGGATGTAGAAAAATTATTTTATCTCGTGTGTGATTCTTTCCCATTATGTGACGATTATTCCAATTTATTGGCTGGTCTACTTTTGTAACGACTGGTTAATTAACCCAAACTATGTCTAATTATCGCGATTTTGACACCACGTGTAATGTCACGTGACTGAATGGACATAACTTTCATTAGTTGTATGTTGTATGTTTACCCTTAAAACGAAGTGAAATAAATAATATCTATAAGCTTTTGAGTCCGTCTTATTTCATCACATAGTAACCTAAATTAATCCAGGTGTGTGAATAATATTATTATAACATTTGTTTGTTTGTTTGTTTTTTGAATTTCGCACAAAGCTACTCGAGGGCTACCTGTGCTAGCCGTCCCTAATTTAGCAGTGTAAGACTTGGCAGCTAGTCATCACCACCCACCGCCAACTCTTGGGGTAGTCTTTTACCAACGAATAGTGGAATTGACCGTCATATTATAACGCTCCTAAGACTGAAAGGGCGAGCATGTTTGGTGTGACGGGGATTCGAACCCGCGACCCTCGAATTACGAGTCGAGTGATTTATCCACCTTCCCATGCGGGACCAACACTAGAGGTAAGGCAACTAGCTATCAACACCCACCGCCAACTTTTGGACTACTCTTTTACCAACAAATAGTGGGATTGACTGTCATATTATAACGCCCCCACGACTAAAAGGGCGAAAAATATGTAAAACTATATGTTTTTAGAACGCAGTCGACAAGTCTGTTTCAATATTATATCAAATCTTAATTTTAACACTGGTTTTCGTAAATACCCGAATTTTTCATGATTTTAGTTACATTTTATCACAAAAAGTGTTGTGCACGTGCTGTAGTTTCTTAGATCTTCTTATTCCAACTGAGCTATAAAATTGTCAAACAAGTTTCTCTAAACTTGTAGAGTCGTTAAAATATATCACAGAAATAAGAGAACTGATGTTATAAAATGGCTTGGTCAATTACCTGATATCAACCCGATTGACAATTTATGGGCCGAGTTAAATCAATTAATGAAAGATCGCAAACCAAACACGGAAGATGAACTTTTTGAAGTACTCAATGAAGAATGACAGTCAATCACTCGGGAATATTTGGACAAACTCATTGAAAGCATGCCATCTTGATACAGTACTGAAATCCAAGGGAATGCCGACTAAATATTAACTTGTGAAACTGGTTTGTGCTATATTGAGTTTCATTTTTGCGTTCCATTATTTGATTGTTTAATCATTTTGTAGAATAATTTGAATAAGAAACTACAACACTTTTTATACGAAAATGTAATTACAATCATGAAAAGTTCAGATGTTTACGAAATCCAGTGTTGAAATTAGGATTTCAAATCATATTTGAACAAATCTTGTCGAGTGAGTTCTAAAAAGTGGCTTACACATTTTTCTGTTACATAATAAAAGATATAACAAATTAGCAACGTTTTCAAAGAGGGCCCTGTTTTTCTGTCCCCCCAATGTATGTATTAAAATATTTCTTTTCTTTTTCACCAGAGGTGAAATTGAAAACAATTTGTGACGTAAAGCCTAATACATTCCTTGATTGGCCTTACTCTCTGTTGTGAACTGCATTTCAGTTTATTCAAAGATTATTAGCCTTGGGTCACCAAACACATACAAAAAAATTAACTTTAGGTTTCTTACTATCATTTTTCGGTTTGCTGACCCAAAGTGTGTAGATAAGTCGTAAATAGGTAAGACTGCAGTCCATCGGGTTCGGCCAATCAAACAATGCGTTAGGCCTTACGTCACAGATTCCGTTTCCAAAAATAAATCTAACACACACACACGAAATAAATAATAGCTTTCGCAGGCAAAAATAAATAAATAAAAAAATAATCTCAATTTCGTTTCTGTTTAACTTTATAAATATATTTCAAAATACCCCAAGAAAAAAAGGAAGTGATAAAATGCTAGGGAAGTTTTTATTCTAGGGAGAATTGAGAAGTGTTCTATAAATTATTATGTTTTTCATATTGCATCTTAATTGTTTATTTTATTTAAGTACGTACAAAAGTTTAATATTAAACACTTTCTATTTAAATAACGTGTACTAGATGGCGTTTTATGCATTGTACACAACAGCAGATTAGTAGGTTCTAGCTATCGTGCAGCTTTATACGAGGACTATCTGCGCTAGGTAATCATCATCATCCACCGCCAAATCGAATTTTTGTCCCTCCAAACATGGTCACTCTCTCAGCCGTGGAGGCGTTATTATGTTACAGTCAATTCCACCCTTCGTTGGTGAAAGAGTAGTTGAAGAGTTAGCGGTGGTGATGACCAGCTGCGTTCCCTCTAGTCATTAATTACTACAATTAGGGACAGCTAGCGCAGATACCCCTTGTGTAGCTTTGCGCGAAATTTAAACCAAACAAACCACTTGGAGGACTCTTGCTGTCCCCGTAGCAACGGTTTAATACAAGAAATAAACGACCTTATAACACCAAACTGTTTTCTTTATATAATTAGAAGTTTAGTACTATCAGTTTCAGTTTGTGTGTTAGTGTAACGTTCTGTAACAATTTGGTATTATGTGATCATTTGGCATTTGTTTCTAGTATTAAAATGTTTTCTATACACCAATATGAACAACAGAAATCAAGTAATGAGCAACGGTTTAATAAGTTAGTTTAAAGGCTTCTTTAATTCTTGAAACTGGAAATTATTTTATCTATAGAACACATTACGTATACACATTATACGTAGGTATATGTATGTGTGTGTTTTCGTAGCTTTTAGCTGATTGACATACAAATATTACCTTCGTACTGACATACAGCACGATATGCTATGTAATTTAAATTTTAAGGAATTCTTTGGATTAATTGTGAATTTTAAGTACAGTCAGGAAAATATTTTCCTCGTTATATTCTACTTTCAAAAACCGGTTTAAAGTGTGGTCTTTAGGTATGCAGTTTACAGAGCTAAAGTAAACATCTTTAGTTATTAGTCCTTAAATAAGCAGTTTGCAGAGCTAGAGTAAACATCTTCAGGTATTAGTCCTTAAATAAGCAGTTTGCAGAGCTAGAGTAAACATCTTCAGGTATTAGTCCTTAAATAAGCAGTTTACAGAGCTAGAGTAAACATCTTTAGTTATTCGTCCTTAAATAAGCAGTTTGCAGAGCTAGAGTAAACATCTTCAGGTATAAGTCCTTAAATAAGCAGTTTACAGAGCTAGAGTAAACATCTTTAGTTATTAGTCCTTTACAAAGGTATTAGTCCTTAAGCAGTTTGCAGAGCTAGAGTAAACATCTTCAGGTATTAGTCCTTAAATAAGCAGTTTGCAGAGCTAGAGTAAACATCTTCAGGTATTAGTCCTTAAATAAGCAGTTTACAGAGCTAGAGTAAACATCTTTAGTTATTAGTCCTTAAATAAGCAGTTTGCAGAGCTAGAGTAAACATCTTCAGGTATTAGTCCTTAAATAAGCAGTTTGCAGAGCTAGAGTAAACATCTTCAGGTATTAGTCCTTAAATAAGCAGTTTACAGAGCTAGAATAAACATCTTTAGTTATTAGTCCTTAAATAAGCAGTTTACAGAGCTAGAGTAAACATCTTCAGATATTAGTCCTCAAGTATGTAATTTAGAGATAAAATAATTGAAGAAAACCTGTTTACTCTATGTTCAGTCGCACAAACTGTAGTAGCTTCAGTTTAATAACGACAATTGTACATTGTTTTCTCTCATTCTCGTAATCTACGACTGAAATACATTCATTACCCAAGGACCCCTGCTGTTATTTATCGTAACTACTCCATACACGAATTCCATTGTCGTTTCAGACTTGTAATTCCATAATGTGGGGTGTGATTAATAACCAGCGCACGTAAAGTTTGCTATCCAGTGTCTCGGAAACAAAAGGAACTGAAAATATTTCAATTAATATTGGAGTAGCTCTCAAACATAGTTTAACCGAACTGGCATTGCTAAATAATTAAAACATGCAGTCTGAAAGGCGGAAGATGCGATTATTACTCATTTAAAAAATGACGAAAATTGGGATGGACACGACAGCGGAGGCAGGAAACAATAAAAATATTATTGAAACATTAGCTTATCAGGTCTGAACCAAAAAATTAAAAAAATAGGTAATTTTTTTTCTTTTCATTTTGAGAAGGGTTTAGTTCGTAACCTCCATTACATATAACAAATATGTGTCGTTGTTTGTAATTAAGCACAAAGCTATACAATGGGCTATACGTGCTCTGCCCACCTCGGGTATCGGAAGGGAGCAAATATATATGATTTGTTGCATATAAAAACAGAATGAAATTAGCACTATTAAGGATTATTATGAACTATTTCAATGCTAACTTTTTTTTTTGTTGGCATGCTTTTACATAGTTGAATAAAACCATATTTTTGGGAAAGAGTTTGTAATTTAGTCTTAAAAATAAAAGAAAAAAGTCAACTGAAATATTAGTAGTTACATTAGGCTTAGCCGAGGAAGCAGTTTAAAATTAATCCAGTGATTATTCTAATAAAGTTTATGGTTTGTTTTGAAAGCTACACGAGAACTACCTGCGTTAACCGTACCTAATTTTGCAGTGTGAGACTATAGGGAAGGCAGCTAGTCATCATTACCCACCATCAACTTTTGGACAACTCTTTTACCAACGAATAGTGGGATTGACCGTAACATTATAACGCCCCCACGGATGAAAGGGCAGGCATGTCTGGTGTGAGAGAGATTCGAACCCGCGACCGTCAGATTACGATAATATATGCAGGTTATTTGTTTTAAGGTGTCGCTTTTATTGTGGCTTTCATTCCGTAGATGAGGGTATTTTTCCCAAATATTTCAGGAGGAAGGGTGGTTGGGTTAAAGCCTGTTACTGTCACAAAAGTCTCTCATGAACGAGTTTCTCCGCTTCCATGGGAAACATTTAAGGCTACCTTCTTCAAAATGCTATATCTCTATGATCTATATTGCTTAACATCCTTGCGGTATGAATATTTCACTATGGAAAAGGTTGTAAGGTTATTATTCTATTTACGGTAAGTTATCCTTGACAGCATTGCACCGTTTTAGAAAATACAAATCGTCCTTTTAGAATGAACCCTTGCAATGAACTATGACACGTGGAGACCTGACACGAACATGATTACACTGTCTGATAATGTAAGACAGTCTGTCTAGATACTGCTCCATCTTCTGCACGCGCATGATCAGCCAAGTCAATCTCTTGGTCTATTTGTTTGCTGTTGTTTTCTCTTTATTCGCAAAAAACCACACAATGGCCATCCGTGCCTGTAGTTCCCAATGTTGAACTTACAAAGCAGATATGATTTTCTTTCGCGACAACGGGACTCTAACCACGAACCAACAGACCAGGAAGGAGACGGAAAGTCAAGATAAATATTAACTAGTACGTTTTAAAAAACGAAACCAAGTTACATAAATGACACCAAGTTTTATATAGATAAAAGCAGGATTAGTTAATTAATTCCAGGGCTCAGATATCACAGAGCGTTTCATCCATCTCTTCCAATCTCTGGTTTTAAGTCAGTTTTGTACTTTATTCACCAGTTACTTTTGTTCATTGTGTTGCTGCTCTCGATTAAACAAGATCCGTTTACGTAATTCCCTACATAGACAAGAATTTAATTGTGCTATAAATTTTTATGTTTTCTACTTAACATTATTTAGGTTAAATTTTAATTTTTGTCTCTTTTCTCATCTCCTCTACCATTCAATCTGAGTTAATACACACACACACACAATTATCTTATTTTCATTCTTCCAATTACCAGTTACATTTCTAATTGGTCCCCTCATTACTCACTCTATTTATTTTAATGTCACTTGTATACCAATATATTTTATCTTTCCTCTTGTTTCTTATTAATTAGTTGAACTGCACTAAAACCTAAATTCCACTAAAATAAATCTGCCTTTCTGTCATCCTTTCACTTTATATGTATAACTGAGTATATAGAACTCTGTCCTTCTACCCGTTCTCAGGTATTTTGTATTTTCAACCTGAACAGGACCTCATGTAACATATGGGCTAAATAGCCAAGTTAGAGCCTTCAAAAGTTAAACAATCACGCAACCCTAATCTATAGCACAACACAATTCGTTACTCAATGAACAGCAGACTAGATGTAAGATAACCAGTAAGAATAATTCGTTGCTTATAGAACTACTGGCCAGATGTAAGACAAGCAGTGCGAAGAACTGGCTGCTTATATAACAGGTGACCAGATGGAAGATAACTACTAAACAGAATGGCGAGGTTGCTTATCATTGCTGTGTTATTAATATAGTTCAAAGCAAGGTATCACAGCTCGAACCTTGAACCTTTAGAATCGCATCTCAACAATTGGTTTTGAGTGATCTGTATTCTTTCCAAATTAATCTCTGCTTAAAATGTGTTGCATAGTTCGTTTTCCATACATTTTCCCCTATCTATCTGTCCCTCTGGCTTCATAGTTTAAAATAAATTTGTCTTTATCAATTCTCTCCCAGTGATCTATGATTGCAACACATCTATTTACCTATATTCCAAGCATCTTCTGGTGATGTATCATTAAAGGTGAGTGCATAATACATTATCTTATAGTCATTTTCCAATACTCTATGATTAGACTTATCAAGTATACTTGTATCACTTTGTGTGTGTGTATTATATTATTGGTGAGCCTTTCAACGATAAATATCCACGTGTTCTTTCTAAAGTGTGTTTGTTCTTCACAGTTGGATAGATAATTAATTTATTTGCAATTTAGGGAAGGAAGCCTTGGGAAAAGATCATATTTCTCTTCTTTTGCGTGGCGAACGAGATTAAAGAAATATCACGTGACAGTGACAGGTGATTTCCTAATATCACGTGACAGTGACAGGTGATTTCCTAACAAGCACGATGTCGATGATAAATCGCATTACCCGTTGACAAGTGGTAATTTGGTCAGCGGTAATTGTGGGCGATCTACACTGAGACCTCACACGAAAGACTTTATCCTTAGTATAATCAGGCTGCTTACGATTGGGGAACGTGAAAGACCCAAGATGGGATCCTATATCGAGTTGGGCCTGTCAGCTTCACGACTAAATCCATTCTTTTATACCATGATAGTTACAGTATCAGACTAACAGCTTTTTTGCTTGGACCCTAGTCCTATTTCTATATAGTTTGTGACTGTACACATGAAAGGAGCTTTGGACACTATCTGAGCTTGTGTCCAGTGGGAGACTCGCGAATAATGCTATAGTTACATGGGAAGGGAGAAGAGGGGACAATAATGTTAAATATATAAGTTTCTCATACTCTTTACGAAGTTTAAAAAGCAAAACACAAAACTAAGATCACCCGCAAATTTAAAGCACATTAACTTCCTCTCTTATGATACCCTTATGAGATTTTTCACCAATTAGATTCACAATTACCTTAAATAAAACACAGTACAAGACTTTTTTTTTTTTTGGGGGGGGTTAAGTTGTTGTATAAGTAAGGCTTCTTTAATTTTGCGTTTGTTTATGTTTGTTTCTTTATTTAGTATTTGAGTGTTTTCTATGGTTATGTTGTGTTTATTTGACTTGCAGTGTTCGAAAACGTGTGAAGGTGACTTTTTATGTTCTTTGAATCTGGTTTCCATTTTCCTACTTGTTTCTCCAACATAGAAGTCGTGGCAGTTATCACATTGTATTTTATAAATAATGTTGGTGTGGTGTTTGTCAGTGTAGTTAAAAGTCACCTTCACACGCATGTAAAAAAAAAAAAAAAATTTTTGTTATGAAAATAATACAATTTATTTTACGAATTCTCTTGTATGTTCCGCTGCATGAAGTGATATGCTTATAATATTTGGAAACGAAGTTCGCTGGAGAGAGAGAAAAAGTCATAATAAATAAAAATAATTATTTCTGTTCGCATACCATAGTTATGTAGGCCTTTTAGTACTAGAACAATTGTTGAAGTACATGGAATCAATACTTGGTGTTACTGACTGTACACTACGTACTGTTAATAGCATGGAATCAATACTTGGTGTTACTGACTGTACACTACGTACTGTTAATAGCATGGAATCAATACTTGGTGTTACTGACTGTACACTACGTACTGCTAATAGCATGGAATCAATACTTGGTGTTACTGACTGTACACTACATACTGTTAATAGCATGGAATCAATACTTGATGTTACTGACTGTACACTAAATACTGTTAATAGCATGAAATCAATACTTGGTGTTACTGACTGTACACTACGTACTGTTAATAGCATGAAATCAATACTTGGTGTTACTGACTGTACACTACATACTGTTAATAACATGAAATCAGTACTTGGTGTTACTGACTGTACACTACATACTGTTAATAACATGAAATCAGTACTTGGTGTTACTGACTGTACACTACATACTGTTAATAACATGAAATCAGTACTTGGTGTTATACCGTTAATAGCATGAAATCAATACTTGGTGTTACTGACTGTACACTACATACTGTTAATAACATGAAATCAGTACTTGGTGTTATACCGTTAATAGCATGAAATCAATACTTGGTGTTACTGACTGTACACTACATACTGTTAATAACATGGAATCAGTACTTGGTGTTATACCGTTAATAGCATGAAATCTACTTGGTGTTACTGACTGTGCATTACATATCGTTAATAGCATGGAATCAGTACTTGGTGTTACTGACTGTACACTACATACTGTTAATAACATGAAATCAATACTTGGTGTTACTGACTGTACACTACATACCGTTAATAGCATGGAATCAGTACTTGGTGTTACTGATTGATAGACTAAAAGAACGGCAGTTTTTCAATAGCACCCACCTTCAACTCTTAGGCTGCTCTTATCGAACAATAAGATTTGATCATAATGCTTATAATGTATAACCTCGGCCCAGTGTGTATTGCGATTTTCCGGCAACGGAAAGCACGCGATACTATTCTTTACGATAAAATTAATTTTCCTTGGTAAAAAGAGTAGCTCAAGAATTGGGGTGGTTGGTGATGAGTAGATGCCTTCCCTCTTGTCCGTTACTATTAAATTAGGGACGGCTATCAAAGATAGCCCTCGTGTAGCTTTGCGCTATACGTGGGTGTGTGATTAAGGAGGGGGGGGGGGCAGACAGAATCTTAAAATGTCAAAAATGACACATTATATTGGTAGATTGTAATTGTTTGATGGGTGTTATTAGGTGTTGAGTGGTAACCCGATGCTGCACGTGCTCATGGGTAACAACAGTTGCTTCGAATTTTACTCTGCTACACGAGATAAGACAACATGTCACACCAAATGTTGCATGTGTAACATCTACCGCCTTAGCTGATAATGACTGAAACCTGATGTCACAGATTTGAGCATACTCAAAGCAATTAAACCATCTATTTATTGTGTTTCGAATACAGAAAGAAGCAGAGATTTCTTCACTCAAGTACAAAACCGACCCTCTCACGGTGACTAGCGATATCGTAGACTATATGAGTGAAATAAGGTGTGTTCTACCCTAAGTAAAAACAAAATAAAATAGATGTAATTAAATATCCTAAGAAAATACACATCTTTGTTAGCACCGTCTTCTCCCAGCAGATTACTCTGAATGCCTTGCCTCTTCGAGTTGAGTTGTTTATTGAACTACGATATATTAATAAATAATAGGCTCTGGCATTTCTGCTTAATTCCAAGTCTGGTAATTAAAAATCGGAAAGACGGTCTAAATATAATAAAACGAAAGAAGCTGGTTTCTTTTGCATGTCCTTCTCGTTTTTCTTGAAGGTTTCAAGCCGCCAGTGATCAATCAACCTCAAGTCTATGGAATGTTTTTTGTTGTTTTTTCTCTGTGCACGTGGTGAATAATAAATAACATGTCGTTGTATCTCGTTCAGCTGTCCGCACTGTCGTGACCCTGCACGTGCCCGAAGTTCTGCAGAAGGCCACAAGAATTTTTACTTGGACTTGTCGGTTTTTAAGATGTTGGGAACAACGAATGGGGGTGGTGGAGGGGGAGACAAGGACAAGACATTGTTACGGATACAAGACAAGCCAGTCACTCAGACTATGGACTTCCCTGGCATTAAGACAGGGAGGAAAGGCCTGATCTTAGGTAGGCGAGCCGGTCAGTCTCAGAGGGCGGACTCGGCCAGGCAATCCTACCGAGAAGGGGCCGGGCAAAGACGAATTATCTTCCGCTTTACCCACTCCTAATTCTTTCGTGACGCTGGTCCTCCACGCCTCCTTGTCTTGCCTGAAGTCCTGACTGCAATTCTTTTGGTGCAGTTACCAATTTAGGCCTCGCTGGAGGGGGTTCTGATGTGAAGAACGAACTTGTTATTTATTCTTAATTAGACATTTCCTGTCTTCGACCTCATCAGCGCAGCAGAATGTTTAATGTAAGACAACCGAATTATTATACATATAGCTTTTATAGGCTACAATATCTTGAAATTTCGGATTTTCAGATGAACTTATATGCTTTCACTCTTTCATAAGTTCTTAGAATTACACATGGAAGTAACATTTTTGTCTCCCGTTTATAAGCATTTATATGAACTACACTGAGGAACGAAAATGTTCCTTTAAGCCAAGAGCTACATCGTAAACTACCCGCCTTGTACTCACCGCAGGGATTGAACTCAGTGTCTAGGGCTATAAGTCCTCAAGTTTGGCGCTAAGCCACAGGAGGAGGGTGTGTGTGAAAATATTTAAGAATAGAATACTTTATGACCTATTTTCCATAGAAATAACGTATCCTGCACACATATTTCAATACTTTCTTTATGATCATTTTGGCACCAGGTATTTATGAAAGTATTTATAATATTAGTTACTCTAGCTTAATTTCTCGTGTATGTTCTGGACTTTGTCAAGTCTACTGTGTACTGTTACACGTGTGTTAACACTATTGGATATTCGTGTGTTGCGTGTCTGTGCTGTGTTATATATCATGGTTGGATTCCCGGTAAGTCTACGGATTTACAACGCTAAAATCAGGGGTTCGATTCCCTTCGGTGGGCTCAGCAGATAGCCCGATGTGGCTTTGCTATGAGTAAATATACACAAACACACACATACACATGGTTGGATTTGCTAACATGTCTGTTAACACTTGATATTTGTGTGTTACGTGTCTGTGCTGTGTTATATCTTGTGGTTTGGTTTGCTAATACGCGTGTTAATACTGTTAGTGACCGTTATATCTGTATTAGATAAAGCTACTCAACTAGGTGTCTGTGTGATGTCAAGATGCTAACCCTTTGCGTCTTAGATTTGTTTGTAGCTAAGCATAACGCTATACAACGGGCTATCTGTGCTCTGCCTATTACGGGTACTGAATCCCGGTTTTTACCATTGTAAGTCCACAGACATACCGCCGATCCATTGGGGGCGTTGTATACAAGAATATTACATATATTTTGGGTTTTCACCATACACATATGTAGTAGTAATATGGTGTTTAGTTCTACTCGTTTACTGAATTTGCAAACCAAACTAAAAGATAGCTGAAAACAAAATTTAAAAGTCGGTTCACTTTTCTCAGAGTATGTAATCTTTGAAGATCCAAACGGATTATTTGTTACGGTGTACTTTATACCAATCCAAACGGACTGTTTATTACGGTGTATTTTATGGCAATCCAAACAGACTTGTTTCTTACGGTATATTTTAAGCCAATTCTAAAGGACCCCTTCCAGGGCTTTCTCGAAGCAAATAAGTAAATCTTTTACAGCGATATTTAAGATTTTTTTTTCTCTTGTTCAACACTTTTTGAAAATTAAAGTCAGTTAATTTAATTTTTGTTGGTACTGTTTGAAAGCGTGACCATACATTTTCTAACTCTAGTCAACAAATTTAAAACACCTGTATAGAAGCTCCTAATTAGAGACAAAACAAACAAAAAACAGGTATTCTCAATACGGCTAGTATGGATGTTAGCACTTTAATAATTAAAATAAGGCATATAAAAATATTTTGACCTTCTTGAGACGTCTTGAGAATACATTTTTACTTCAAGTGGGCCTCGGTGGACTCAGCAGATAGCCCAATGTGGCTTTGCTATAAGAAAACACACACACATACTTCAAGTGGGTTTCTCGTCATTACGAAAAATTACAGGTTGATGTAAGGCCTTATAACTCTCATGTTTTACTGGGAGAAGTTTCATAACTTGTAACGAACAGAACCTTTCTAAAGATTCCAAACATCAGTCAATGTTATATTCCTCATTCTGAGAATTTATGAGCAAAGGCAGAAAAAGAACATGTAGTAATACGTCTCTCACATCCCGTGCTGAATCGCTATTTATTTGATCAACTTCATGAACAACGACTGAGACTTACTCTGATTTATAAATAAATGGCCTGAAAACTGATAGTGAATACTCCTCTTCTTCACACCACGATAGTTTGCGTTTCCTTAAAGTTCAGCACAAAGCTACATAACGGGCAATCTGTGTTCTGCCTATCACGGGTATCGAAACCCAGTTTCTAGTGTTGTAATTCCATAGACAAACCGCTATGTCACTGGGGGGATGAAATTAGAATAAGGATTGAAAATACTTTTTTTCAACACTGCTAATTTATTATTATTATTTTACTTGTACTAACTTCAGTACAATTCAGAAATACTGACGAACCAGTAAGATATTCTGTTTTTCATCAGTATAAGGTCCTAGGGTAATACAGCGGTAAGTCTACGGATTTACAACGCTAAAATAAGGAAGTTCGATACCTCCTCGGTGGACACAGTAGATAGCCCGATGTGTCCGCTATAAGAAAACACAAACCATCAGAATGAAACTTGCATAGATTTAGACTAGAAAGGATATTTGTTTGTTTGTTTTTTTAATAACAATGTTAATAATATATAATCCACATGTGAGTTTGTATAACATTCAATTATCGTATTTCGAGAAACTGATAAAGAAAAACGTTTAGAAACATATCTATCAACTAAAGAGTATTAGGGATTTATAGTTTGTTCGACATTTGTGACGACAAAAATACCGCGTAAAGACTGGCATGTTACGTCATATATCTGAATATATTTTAGCTGGTTGTAACTGAGCAAATTCGTACATTTTTATTAGCTAGCCAACGTAACAACTTTAACCCGGGTCACTTAACTCCAGCAAGCTGGTGAATATGTTTTGGCCACTGCTACTAGCCGGACAAGAGTCAGACTAGCAATTTATAAAGAGTTTTATACAGATTTGTGATTGACACACCTTAGAGAAAAGTAAACAGTGCTCGCCAGGGGGAACCCGCCCCCGCTGTCAATCGGCTCCAAGCTGGCGCCTGACCAAGGTAGCAAGCTCTTACGACCACTAGGGTCGAGATAAAGTACGTAAGCAGTCCCACAGCAGGCAGCCAAAGGGCTAACCGTTTACCACTCTGCGGGGGGTTGGCTCCACTCCTTAAGTCTAGCGAGGGCCTACAAGACTGACCGGTGACCAACTGTACAATAACAGATAAGTCTAGGTAGTCTAGTACGATCATGCCATATACTATACCTTTATATATTCACTTTTCAAAGTTAGAATCAGATAGCTTTTTCCTTTAAAAATAAATAAATAAATCAGCCTATTCCTATAAATTGGTTTCAATAAAGTATTGACACATTCATGGCTGTTGTAGAAACAAAAAAATAGAACAATAAAAACTTTCCTTCAACAGCACACATTTCATTCCTATCCATTATCGCCCAAGTCCATTTGTATAATATACGAATTTCAACTCTGGTTTGTCTTATCTTTACATGGCACCACAGTCTTCCCGAAATGCTTTATTTTTCTAGATTCTCGTTCAACGCTGATGGTAAATTTCAAAATATGTATTGTGCCACAACAACCATATATTTGTGGTAGAGGATTGATAGATTTTTAAAGCGTTTTTTTTTTTTTTTTTTGTTACAGAGGTTATGGATTTCTAAATATATTGTATCATACTACTGGTGGATTTCAAAAAATATGGTTTGTCACAGTATTGGTTGATTTCAATATGTGTGTCACACTATTGGTAGTTTCTCATAACTATGATGTTTTACAGTATTGGTTGATTTCAAAATACGTGTCACTTTAGTAGTTTCCCAGAACCATGACGTGTCATTGTATTGATTGATTTCAAGATAAATGCCACATTAGTGATAGTTTCTCAATACTCTGATACAATATTGGTAGTTTTTCGAGAAATACGATGTGTCACAGCAGTGATCACTTTTTTGATGTTTTCATGGTTTATAGGAGGATACTCTTATAATCAGTATTCTTTTTGCACCCGTCGTAATGATTCATTAGAGATATCAGGTCATCCCTTAAGTAATGTCCGATTTTAGGTTCAAAAAAATAGAAAGGATTTCAAACGCTTTTAATGTTACTTAATCAATAATGTATGTTCCATTATTATTAATTACTTCCTGCCAACGATTCACAAGCTTTTATATAGTGCTTAGGGTTTGGAGGAAAAGAACGTAGAGAGGGTAGTTTTGACATCTTCATGTGTTTCAAGTTCTTTTCCATGAAGATAGTTCTGCAAACTTCGGAATAGACGACAATCAGATTGAGCAAGGCCTGGAGAATAAGGAAGATGTGGAAGTTTTTCCCAGTCTAATTCTTCAGTCTTTGCAGATGTGATCCTTGCTGTATGGGGCCGTGCATTATCCTAGTGTAACACAACATCTTTACAATTGATCAAAGCAGGCCTCTTTTCTTTCAGTACAACATTCAGCTCTAACTTTTGACAACAGAAGCCTGATGTAATCGTTACATTGAGTGATAGCAATTCAAAGTGGATCACATCAACAATATCCTACTAAACGCTTAAAAAGACTTTCCTAGGGTAAAGGTCCATTTTGAGCTGTGCTTTAACCAGTTTATCTGCACTGAGCCAATGTCTGCGGAGCTTAACATTTTTCATCTCCAGTCACTAACCTATCCAAAAAAGTGAGTTACGTTCATGAGAGTGCAAATGTCCACTCTTGCTCTTAGATTGGCATCTGTCAAATCATGGGGGACCCATTTTCCAAGTTTTGACACCTTTCCAAGCTGTTGTAGATAACAGTGAACTGTTGAATGGGTTGAACTAAACTTCTGTGCTAGTTCTTCACCTATTACAGCACAATCTTTATCAAGTGTAGTCAGCAACAAGTCATCATTAAACTTAACAGGACGACCTGAACGTGGCGCATCACATAAGTTGTAGTCACCTGGTCTGAACTTCTGAAACCACCTTCGACATTTTATTTCACTGAGAGATCATAAGATCATAAACACCTTGAATATTTGTGTAGTTTCTACTACACTATTGCCTTTCTTAAACTCACAAAGCATTATATACCTAATGTGTTCCTCAGATACATCCATCTTTATAAGGGTTTATTTAATAAATGATCTGAAAAAGTGGGAGTTGGGTTAGTTTCTTTTATTCGTCTGAACATTTTTATATGCGTCCTACTACATATTTGAGTCATTAAAAATCAGAAATCATGATGCACTTTCTGTATTAAATTTTCGGATATTACTGACGGGATGGCCTGATACCACAGTACATACTGATGCGTTAATACACGATAGTAGATTCCTCCAAATTCAAGATGATGGATTAAAATCATCTTAGGATGCATGTTGGTGCTGTTAAGTAGCATTAACTTGTAAAAACCTGACACAAGAGGATGCAACAGCCAAATGATGCTGCTTATATCTACTTGTCAGTATCGTGATACCCCTCCATTGATGCCATTATCATGGACGTTTTTTTAATATCAATATTGATACTGTTATCACGGATGGAATTTTAGTCAATAGCGTGATGTCCCTCCATTGATGCCATTATCATGGACGTTTTTTTAATCAATATCGCGATGTCCCGCTATTGATACTGTTATCACGGATGGAATTTTAGTCAATAGCGTGATGTCCCTCCATTGCTGCTACTATCATGGATGGAAGTTTTGTCAATATTAGGATATTTTTGTTGTTGCCTTGTGCTGTTATAATAAGAGACTGATAGGTGTCAGTCTTATCGGTGCCTTGCCAGACGAAAACGGGATGTTATCTAGTTTTAAAAGGGGTTATGTCAAATGTAGCACCGATCTTAATATCGGCAAAAACGAGAAAAATTACAGTCAGTTAAATAGCAACTGCTCCGGAGCGGCTCAGCAGTAAGTCTGTTGACTTACAACGCTAATAGCAGATTTTAAAAACTGTAATGAGCACACCACAAATAACTTTGTGCATCGTTGTGCCAAACAAAAAATAAGCAAAATATAAATGCAACAAACTTAATTAATGTAGGATTTCTAAAGACTACAATGTAATGCTTTGCCTTTTTTTTTTATGAACAAAGTACCGGTTTATATAATGTTTTGTCAAAATAAAACAAAAAGTTAAAGCTATCTGCGAATTACCGTAAACACAATACCAAACACAAGAAACAAACATATAGAAACCATTAACCACAAATAGACCATAGAAATGTTTCTTTGGGGGGGGGGGGTTGAAACGAGGTCCACTTTAGGAATGTGATAACGAAAACAAGTTTATAAAAATAGACATAAAATAATCATTGCAATGAATTAATGTTCCATTTCACCACTGGGCCGGGCGTGTCTTAAGGATTAGTGTGCTGGATTGTGAATCTGGGAGTCTCTGGTTCGAATCCTGTTTTTCTGCAGTCTGAGAGCGTGGGTGCGTTAAAGCATGATAGTCAGAGAATGACAGTGGGTACGTAATTCGAAAGCGGGCATAAACAAAGAAATTTCAAAAATTAACTATTAACAAATAAGCAAATTACATTTATTTTGGCAAATTTGAACCGTTTAATGTAAGACATAAGCGGTATTACAGTAAGGCAAGGGGAAATAACTGCCCACTTTATTGTGTGTGGAATATAGTTTACAAATGATAATTACAATAATTAAATCAGACTTCCCCACCATTCCGAACACTTTAGTCCTAAACCCCTTCATAAGAAACACATCCGTCATGATATTAAATTTTCTTATGTTGTATCGATTACTTTTCTATTTCATTGAATTATCATAAACGTAACATCGCTCTGACAATGCATTGAGATACTACCAGAACGTAATATAAAAGTACATTTGACTAACCACTAACTTGTCTCCCAAAGACATAACTTTTTGCCCTAGATTAATTCTCGTATAGAACAATACGTACCGTAAAGTCGTTTAAAATAAAACACGATTATCGTACATATACATTCTAAAAACAACTATTGTTCATTGGACATTTGATAAAAAGGAAGTCAGCAATGATATAAGCACGTTTATTTTTCCCAGGAATCTCCTGCAATGCTACATAATAGGAAATCTACGCAGAGCATTTCCTAGTTTTGACTAATACACTAGAGTGAAGGGCAACTAGTCAACAGCCTACTCTTGGGTTACTCTCATCTGATCGAATAGTGGAGTTTAACCGACATTCTTATAATGCACATCCGTGAACTATAAAAGAAAAGGGCAACGTTTTGGCAAAAACGAGATGCGAACCGTATACACTCGGGTTTCATAGTCCGGTCAGCTAACTCGAAACAATTATGAGATTTTTTAATGAATTAAAAACAAAGCTTTATCGCGACACTTTCTTCTAGTACAACCAGAAGCGACAAAATAATAATGTATTTCGTTTTGTAGAAGAGATAAAAGCATTGAACTCCTCTCAACAACGGGATGTCTTGTTCAAAGAAACAAAAATACCTCGAAATCTTCCTAAAAGACCACCCTCGATCCGTCATCAGGCTTTGGAGCTTCTCAAGGGTGGTCCGAAAAGTCACTTTTATTTCTTGTGTTTTTAATATATAGGGTTCAAAAGCAATAACATTTCTCTCATAGCTTGGTTTCTCGAGATTCATCTAGGGATTATTCAACAGAAGTGACACAGAGAAAGTTGTAATGTGTGTAGTTGTCACAGGATAACAAAAGCTTGCACTCGCCTGGACATACATCATTCTTATTGGTGGGTAACTAGTTCTCTAACAGGTACGAGTCATATTGCTGCCAGTATATTATTCTTCCCCTGTGTGCATATTCCAACTTTTGGGTTTTTTTTTCTTACATTATTCAGACAGCATCCTTCTTTGTAGACATCTATTTCCTTGTCGTGTATCTTGATGTTATTCGTACATCACTGTTCTTTGTGAACATTCATTTCCTTGTCGTATATTCGCGTTCTACTCCATCATAAGTTGTTTTTTTTTCCATAACAGAAGACAAACCAAAAAGTACATGAAAGAACTGAACACGTTATAAGCACGTTTGAAATACATAAAGGGCTTGGAGTTTCTGTTAAATGTTCATAGTTTAATTTCATAAAAAAAAACAACTACAAAGCCATACCCCAACAGTGTGTATAACAAGTACCCCATAGAAATTATAATAATTAATGAATTTTCACGAAGCTTTTACATTAGAAGGTTAGTTCGGCCAGAGCGTGAATCTGGGAGCTTGTGACACCTTGGTGCAGAAACGTGTTCCACACCTTTAGACCGTATGTGTCATAAGAGTGACAGACAAGCCCACTACTTGATCAGCTAAAGTACTGCATCAGCTGGTGGTGGGTGCTGTTGAGTAGGTTTCTTCCCTCTAGTTTCTCAGGGACGACTGTTAGTCTTTGCATGGCTACGCGAGAAAATCTGAAACAAGAAAAACGTATATTTGTTTCGGAGTTCTAGGATGTTTTTGGTCTGTACATGTAGAACATCTTACCAATATATGTCTAGAATATGTACATTAAAAATCCTTACTAACCACGACCTCCCTTTAATGAATTGCGTAATTTCCTGTTATGAAGTATATGTTCTACATCGGTCTATACACGCACAAAAATGGAAGCGTACATATACACAGCAGTTAACTCTGTATGTAAAAGTCAACTAGTAAGAATTCCTCAAACTCATTTCCATTTACACACACAAAAGGCTTAGTTTAGTAAAATCAAAGATTTCGAAATTCAAGCATGATTATCCCGAATTTAGAACTTACCAAACACAAGAAGGAAGTAAAACGACAACAACGTCCTGAAATTGAGAAGCGTGTTCAGGTGTACATGGCAAGCTCGAACCCAGGATTTTCCGCTTGACATCAGACCACGCTGATCACTGGGTTGAGCCTGATATAATTTTCAGAAGAAACCGTGTATGAGATTAAAACAAAACCGAAAAGACATGAAGTATCTCTGTGATGTCCGAATATAGATTTAAATGAAATTTAACTGTAGAGCAGAATGATGTCCTTTGTCCTTGAACTGACCCTAACACAAATTTGTTAACAATGAGCTAACTCCCACATTTTGCGAAGTTTAATAAGCGATAACACTTGCCACCAATAATGGTTTAGATGGAATGATCTAAATATTTAAAAATTATTCTAATATTTAGAAGAGGCCCGTTTTCAATCGTTTGCGAAACTTCGTAATTGATTCATACAGCTACAAAGTGTTGAATGATACATTTATTAGTTTTACCCTAATTATTACTGGTATATGTTTTTATTAAACAATTGATTATAGCATTCATAATCTATTTCGTATAAATCTGTCTCCTCCCTCCCCTTCCCTCTCGGTGGACACAGTAGAAAGCCGATGGAAAACCAAGATATTCAAAGATATAACCAAAGACGACAAATATCGTATCAACTAACTTAGCATCAAGTGTATTTAACAACGCTTAGAACAAAAACTGAACCAATACAAGAAAATGTATCATGGTTGACCGCACACCTTAGATAACCTGATGGAAATGTTAGGGTGTCATTACGAGTAGTGGCTTACGTTATTGACCTTTCAATGCTTTTTGTAGCGAAAAGTCTAAATGTGAACGAAATTATCATACCGATCTTTAGAAGTTTGATTTGGTTTGAATTTCACGCAAAACTACACGAGGGCTATCTGCGCTAGTCGTCCCTAATTTAGCAGTGTAAGACTAGAGGAAAAGCAGCTAGTCTCCACCACTCACCGCCAATTCTTGGGCTACTCTTTTACCAACGAATAGTGGGATTGACAATCACATAATAACGTCCCCATGGCTGAAAGAGCGAGCATGTTTGGTGTGGCGGGGATTCGAACCCGCGACCCTTGGATTACGAGGAGAGTGCCTTATCCTCCACCTGGCCATGCCAGTTCCATCTCTAAAAGTAAGAATAGTATAATCTCTGCGTCAGTTGCACGTTTCAATTATTACAAAACTCACAATTGTATATCTATCAACAGCATTTTATGTAGAACGCTATGTTGATGGGACGAATTTGCTCTTTCGAAGCTCTACTCGCATTATACCATTCTTAGAATATTTAAACTCGACACACCCTGACATTCATCTATTGGTAAAAACAAAGGCAAACTGCCTTTTATTGATATCAAAATCAACAAATTAGATAACCATTTCACAACACCTGTTCATCGTAAGCAAACATATACTTTTAATTAAAGAAAATGTATCTATTATAAATGAACTCCCAATTTTAAATAAGACAACTTCAGTAGAACTAAGTCTGCTCTTAATACTTGCATAATATTATTATAATTGTGGTCCTTTCCTGCTCATTCTGGTTTATTTGTTTGTGTTTTAATTTACTTTATCCTTTAACTCAGTATTTTAATAACTTTTTTTGATAAAATATTTGAACTTTAGAAACGTTGTACCTAATACAACTAATAAGCTGTTTAATACAGCTTGCAAGTTCCGAATCGTTCAAGAATTAAATGTTACTGTGAACACCCGAGTCAAATGTTCCTTGTTACTGCCGTCGTATGAACGTTTCGTTATCATTTTAATATTCGAAACCCAAAATTGATTATTGAACTTTCTGAAAATCGCGAATAATTTCCGAGTTGTACGGCCTAAAACTTGGACATCGTGTTCTATGTTGAACTCAAGTATAAATTTATTAGATCAACATTACTCAAGCATCACTTTTATGTCTTTCCGCAGCCTTCCTTCTATACATATCCAACAAGGCTCACGATCACATCAGTGGAATCGAGGAGACGACAAGGGTGGGGTCTGGCTGTCATCTCCGACTCTGAACTTATATTACAGTTGTTGTCATCAACTTAACCCTAACAGAGAAGATACGGCGGGTGTTAACTTTGCACATAGCTCCAGAATTTTGTGGGTCAGGTAAGGGCCCACAATCCAACTTAGTGGTCAAGGATTAGACCCTGGATGTGAAGGATATGGGGGTGGTAGCTCGGGATAGACAAAAACCCTGGGGGTTTTTATAAAATGCGTGAAACCGATGTAAGAACGTCGTATTTCTGTACCGAACTTTATTCATAATCATAATCTGCTTTTTAGTCACATTGCATTTCATAAAGAATTAAACCTATTAGTAAAACTGATTTTTGCATTTCTTGTCAAATCAAAAATTCATCTGACTGGCGTTTGAAATGACTTAATAAATGAAAGTTTATATTGAAAAAGAAAACTGGACATTATTGTATACATTAAACGTTTGTATTACTATACATTACATCAAAAGTGATTAATATGTTATTCTTGAACCATTTAAAGCACTTTTTTTCCAATATATTTATAACCAAACAATACCTTGCTAACAAAGAAAACTTTGGTGAGGTCTAGTATAACCCAATGGTTAGGACGCTCGACTCGCAATTTGCAGGCCGTCGTTTCGAATCTCATCACCAAATACGCTCGCTCTTTCAGCCATGGGGCGTTATAACTAATCTCACTTTTTGTTGGTAAAAGAATAGAAATACTCCAAGAGTTGGAGGTGGGTAGTTTTTAATAGTTTCTTTCTCAAGTCTATTACTTCTGAATTTAGGAATGTTTACTGCAGATAGTCCTCGAGTAGTTTGTGTTGAAAATTCGACAGAAAAACAACTTACGAACAAACGTTTATTGTCAGTATGTGAAACGGTGTCAGATCTGCCCAGAAATTAAGGAACTAATTTAAAATCTTGCATCTTTATGGATCTTTCAAAACGAAGCTGATAAACGTAGCGTGTGTGATCGTACAATTCATTATAATGCATAGTATTTCCCATTACTAATTCTGTACGTGTGAAAAGAGGTTATTTATAAACAGATATACGTTGTATAATATATAAACTGAACTGTATACTTCACCTAATGTTGTTTATTAAGTTTATTCCAGTATCTTTTCTACTTTCAAAGTAGGTTAATGGATGGCTAAATAGTATTTTTTGAAACAATGTTTCGCTTCTCTTGCGTATACTATTGATGCTTTAAACAACGTGCGTTTCTCTTGCATATACTATTAATGCTTTAAACTGTTAATTTTTAAACAATGTTTCTCTTTTTCATGAGAATCTCACTTGGTTTTGGCATGTTTTAGCAGTATAAACTGGCACGGTCGTAATAGAGGGTGTTCGGAAAGTCACTGTGCAGTTTTGTAATCATGTCTATTCGGTCTATTTCAAGCCAGCAACTGATAGGGGTGTTTAGAAACAAAATAAAAGGATCCAAGCCTGTATTGATGCCAACAGGGGTCACTTTCAACATTATTTATAATTGTCATTCATATTTACCTCATGTATTCTATATTGAAACATGTCTGTTAATAAATATATAAATGCATAGTGACTTTCCGAACACCCTGTAGAAGGCTCAAGTTTAGTGTTAAGACTCTTCATAGTTTAGTGATTTTCATCTTCTGGTGAAGGCATCAAGTAGTGGTGCACAGAGAAAAGGTCTGAAAAAAACACAACTGAATAACTGTGTGGTAATACACGTTGTTCTAGAAAATGCGAAACTACATGTGTTTGGTGAACTGGAAAGTCCATGACGTCATTCTGAAAGCACAGCGGATGTATGGAGCCATAATACTAAAACAAGGCTCAAACATACAACCGATTTTTGTCAAATATTAAATGAAATGGTAGGAAAACCACCAGTGTACAGAACGAATTTTGATATTTATTAACTCCACAGAATTACTGATGGGGGTCGTATGGATCCCCTCACCCCATTGACTCATTGAACCATATGTTTCCAAAATACTTATGCGCCAAATTACTTGAGGTGTAAACTGTTAAACTATTTATTTAATGATCCTCAATAACACATATGTAACAGGAAATGTGGTTTGTTTAGTTGCTAATATAGGGATAGGTAGCTCTCCTAAACCAGTGACAGGCTAGAGGGAAAGCACCACCCATCTTCACCTCTTGGACTATTCTTTTACCGACGCATAATGAGATTGATCGATACATTATATCGCCCTCCTTCAGCTGAAAAGGCAAGTATGTTCGTTGTGGCGAGGATTCAAATCCACGACTACCAGACGAGCGCCCTAACCACCAGATCATGTCAGACCCCGGAAAAAAAAATAACAAAAAATACTATTAGCTTTTTTACACCCGCTTGAGGCTAGTATTTTTTGTACTGAGGAGTTGTGACAGATAGTATTTTCCGTTGAGAAAATAAAACAAAACTATTATAAAAATTTTGGGTATTTCTGCACATTTTATACTATCACAAACATTCGCAACGCAGACGCAAGATGGCTCTGTGACTTCTATACTGACTGAAAAAGAAACATTTGTAAATTCAAGAGTTTTTTTGTGATTCTTAGTGGGACAGTAAGTCCTAACTATTGTTAAACCTGGCGACGTTTGAAAACTTTCTTTTTCCTGTTCACAGAGATGCACCCGTAAAGGGCGACACCTGTCGGGAGTAATACTCTTTCAGTGATATCCTCAATGTCGGGAATATATCAAATTTTAAATCTTGAAAGAGTGTTTGTTAAGTAGATAGCCATTGTACACAATGTAGGAAAACGTTGTTGAATTTTAACGTTGACACTTAAAAGCCATATAAACGTGCGGGTGATTATAGTATTGTTTATGAATTGGTAAGAAAAAAAACCAACGCTCTTTCTCTCAGTTCAACATACGTAAAATTAAGCATACATTGTTTTTACATCACTTTCGTAAAACTTATAAAACAGTATTTTTTTTTTTGTTGCATATTTTGGTTAATGTACAGCGTTTTTCTTCTTGAATTTTTAAATATAAATATATATTGCAAGAGTGAACTTATTTTACGCTTTTAAAGTCAATATATGAAATTTTGCGTCTATGACGCGGGTTTTAAACCTATTTCACAATGTAGTTTTTACTTACAGACAGCATTACCCATCTACATATGTATTTTTCTCTTTAGCTAGCAGGGTTAATAAACAGAGACCTTACACTTTCTATGGACATTTAAAACATATCCAAATAAAAACTCCAGACATTTTCTTAGGGCTATTACAACTCCATTGTCTTCAAAAATCAAAGTGTCAAATATGGTACAACAGATGACGGACTTACTAGTATTAACAGGTGACGCTTTTCGTTAAATTTGTCTTGTATAAACATTTGTTACGACTAGTGAAAGGAAGGTTTAGACTTGTTTACAATTTCGAGCAACACGAGGGCTATCAGCGCTAGCTGTCCCTAGTTTAGCACTGCCAACTCTTGGTTTATACTTTTTCCAACGAATAGTGGGATTGATCGTTATATTATAACGCCCCCATGGCCAGTAGGGCGAGCATGTTTGATGTGAAGGGGATTCGGACCCGCCACCCTCAGATTATGAGTTGAGAGCCCTAATCACAGGGCCATGCCAAGCCCTAGTGTAGTATTTGAGACTGTCACAAATAGAAGACTGTTCTTAATAACAAAAAGTACGAAGTGCAGAATTTTGTTTCAAACTAAGTTTGCAAAACATTTGTTTTGTTGTTGTTATGAAACAAGTATCTTTTGGTTAGTAAAAAAAAAATTATTTTCAGTAATGTGTAAAATAAAAAAAATATTTAAATATTAGGGTTACCATGAAAGTTCTTCATATGTGCATATGCATGACAATAATTTAGTTTCGCAGTCGTTTATAATCATATAAACAAAGTAATGGTTATTAAGAAAACGAAATGCGTGTAACAGTTCCACAAAACCAGGTAAATTTTAAAATTCAAGAATCTTTCTCATGATTTAATGTATTGAGTAAATTATTAAAATCATGACTCATTACTGTGTTTTAGACACTGGTCAGGCGCGGTATGTTTCTTACCAAAATGTGGTTCTTGAATTGTGCACTTAACCGTGAGAGAAGAACGAATTTGTGTTACTAAAATGTACGCGGTCGCTACCATTAAACACGTTTCAAATTATTGTTTTGCGTAGACCACAAACTGTATTTAAAAATTATGTAAAATGTGTTTGTTTTAAATTTCGCGCAAAGCTACTCGAGGGCCATCTGCGCTATACAAAATGTGTTTCTCTTGCCAAACCTAAACTTTTCAAACACATTCGACGGAAGTTCAAGGTTCATACAAACTTTCTACGATACATCAAGAGCTCAAGACCTCCTGGTGATAAAAGACTGATTTAATTTGGCTTCTTTTGAATTTCGCACAAGGTTACACGAAGACTATCTGCGCTAGCCTTTCCTAATTTAGCAATATAAGACTAGAGGGAAGGCAGCTAGTCATCACCACCCACTCTTGGACTACTCTTTAACCAAAGAATAGTTTGAATGACCGTCACATTATAACGCCCCCACGGCTGAAAGAGCAAGCATGTTTGGTGGGATGGGGATTTGAACCCGCGACTCTCGGATTACGAGTCGAGTGCCTTAACCACTTGGCCATGCCGGGCCTAAAAGACTGCTAAAGATTGAATACACCAAACTATTGTGCTACTGTTTGTTTGTTTGTAATTCAACACAAAACTACACAATAGGCTAATTCGCGCTGTGCCTACCACGAGTATCGAAACCCGGTTTTCAGATGTAGTAACTGAAACTGAAAATAAGTAGCACGGAATTCATCAGCACTGAATAATTTATAAGCATACTACGACATTTCGGTTGAAAGTGCGTTAGCTTGTGGTATATTGTAATCAAAACGCACGTGAACACACAAAATTACCTATAAATTTGGTGATCACCAAAGGACGTTGTATTTCAATATTACTGTCCTGAAAATTTCTACACGTTTCATATCCAAAAGTTCTTCCTCCCCGTGGCACAGCGGAATGTCCGTGGACTCACACCTCTAAAAACCGTATTTCGATACTCGTGGTAGGCAGAGTAGAGATAGCCCATTGTGTAGCTTTGTGCTTAACTTTTTCATAATATCCCGTCATACTGAAGTCTCATATAATGTTGGGAAACAAACAAAATTAAAACAAAAATCATAATGTTGAATAGAAATACATTAAGAGCTACAATAAAAAAAAGTGGCATGTGTTTGTTTCAAGCGCAAAGCTGCACAATGGGCTATCGTACTCTGTGCGCATCGTAAGGATCGAACTATTGCAATTTTAGCGTTACAAGCAGACAAAAGTTGTAGATTTCAGTATATGAAACGTTCGATTACTTTTTTTATTAGACGGTGAAGCTTCAGTGAATTTTACTGCGTTTTCATTTCAAGATATCTTTGTTAAAACTAAGTTACAAAGTTTCTTCCCCTTTATACCGTTTGACTATGAACAGTCTGTGAAATTTTAGTTTATCGAATCAAACTAGCAAGTCGCTTTGTCTTTTAATGACATCGCTAAAACGCATCTGGAACCGACAAAATAAAAGCATCAATCATATCTAATATATGAATATTCTTATGAAAGCCACATGGTTTAGTCTTAGGAAATAAATATATACTAAACTGGTTTTGGTTTCACTTTTGTCTTTAGAACATTAAATTGACTAACTTAACCCTAAATTGGCGAAAATAATGACTTTCAACAAAGTTTAATTTTAAGTCCGTTGTAATCATACATTTAAATAAAAAGTATTTTTTCTTTAAAAAGTAAGTTTTTTTGTAAGTTTGCATGCAAAAGACTAGGAGTTACTGTAGTTAAACACGTGAAAACAGCGTCATAGAAATATATACATAAGAAATAAAATGCTTATGTATCCGATATTTTGGGCTGCTTGTCATAGTCCTTGTCTATTTCTAGAACGATGGCTATTGGAAGAGAAAAGTCAGGGGATGAAAGATTCCTTGTTCAGACACTCCGTCACACACGGGCGACTTTATCTGCTCGTCCTCCGACGTAAATCCAGAAATCTCAAATACAAACAAATATATAAATATGTTATACGTTAAGGAAATTTGTGGTTGCTCCCTCTTTTGTACTTCCAGTTCCTCTTTAGAGCACCATTCCATTTCCCTTTTTAGAGTAAGGAGTCTGGTAAACCATATTTACGTGGCCACACAGTAAGGAAATGAACTGATGACCACCAAAACTCTCAGCCTCCGTTTCACAATCAACTCGTCAGTCACGTTTGGTCGAGTGGACAGAGAGAGAAAAACAAGGAAATTGCTGGCTGGCGTGATCTTCGCTTGTTTTGTGTACATTTGTCAGTTAAAATGAGTAGGGAGTGAAAGATGGAGCATAGAAAGTGAGACTAGAGAAAAACCAGTTATCGTGAAGACAATATAAACGATTGTTCAAATTTAATGTCTTTCAAATTTTATCGAAGAATGCTGATTTTTCAAGTTGACAAAGTTCTACTGTAAACTTAACCAGTCTGGATTAGTGCTAACGTTCTAGCACATTTCAGACAACCTCCATCAGCACTGGACAAAAAAAACCTATAAAACATTTTATACTAGTACTGATATACGTACCACTGGCCAGTACTTAATAAATTTTCTAATAGTGATATACGTACCACTGGTCAGTACTTGACAAATACCTAACTTTGAAAACTATAACGGTTACTTCATCAGTAATTCGAAAACATATAGACCTACTAATACCATTGTTAATTGTTCGAAAAATATACAACGTCATGAGCTAGTAGTGTTCCAAATTATATTGATCAGTACATCACAAACTCCATATACTCGTATGTCTGAAATACACTAGTCACAGTACGTCACAAATTCTGTGCGGCATTTTAAAAATGAACTTCGACAAATAACTTTAATAAGCACTTGATTAGGAATACAGAGCAATATATTACTTTGCTTCACGTAACTTCCCAAGACAATTTTGTGTGGTTTGATACAGCATAATACTAAATTGTATTGATTACACACGTTACACAGAAGTCTTGTAAATAACACTACGAAACTTCCCGTTTCATCCCTCTCTGACGTTAACAATAATCCACAACATGGTAAAGTTTGAAGTTCTGTTCGTGGCGTGGATGTCGTCTTTGGACAAAGATGTGTCCAAATACATACATATGGCTTCTCGTGTTCTCTAACTGCCTTTCATTTAGCACGTTGTTGAAGTCATTTACAGCGTCACATAAATACGATATTAAAAGAAAGAATTTCTAATTTTCGTCTAATGTAAGCACTTGAAGAAGTAAACTACAGTGTGTGTGTGTGTGTGTTTTTGGAATTTCGCACAAAGCTACTCGAGGGCTATCTGTGCTAGCCGTCCCTAATTTAGCAGTGTAAGACTAGAGGGAAGGCAGCTAGTCATCACCACCCACCCCCAACTCTTGGGCTACTCTTTTACCAACGAATAGTGGGATTGACCGTCACATTATACACCCCCACGGCTGGGAGGGCGAGCATGTTTAGCGCGACGCGGGCGCGAACCCGCGACCCTCGGATTACGAGTCGCACGCCTTACGCGCTTGGCCATGCCAGGCCTCATAAACTACAGACCACGTGATTTTTGACGTCCGTGAAATACTTTAATACTCCTGTTTTAAATACATTACACTATGTTTAGTTAAATGACACCTTTCCACTATGTTCATTACTGTAGCTTAAAAGAAGCTTAGAGAATGGAGATCCAAGTAAGAGTGAAACTTTAAATAATGGTAAACACCATTCGAATTAAGATTCTTCGTATAGGAAACACAGTGACATTAATTGACTTTGTACTTTTAAGGTTAAAATTGTGAGTAAAAAAAAGTAGACCAAGGATAGTGAATCAAGAACTAAAAGACGTATTAGTGAGAGGCTAAAATGACAGTTACTCGTGACTATGTGCGTGCGTGCGTGTGTTTTCTTATAGCGAAACCACATCGGGCTATCTGCTGAACCAGCGAGGGGAATCGATCCCTGATTTTAGCGTTGTAAATTTGTGAGAGAGAAAAACTTTAAAGGCGCTATCTAACGAGCAATGTCTGTATTTGCACATAATTAAACACTGTATACACGTGTCGCTTATACAAAGTCGAAGTATAACATATTACCAATGTTAGCATGGAAGGTATAGGGAATACTTCAAATCGCAAATATACGTGGTGTTTTAAGTTCGCTTTGCTTTACAATACACTAATCTAAATTAAGTATGCGAATAACGCTATGTCATTTAATCTAATCCATTATTCAATATTATACAACGGACCAACTGTTAACCGACTGTACATAAGTAAAAACGAAAAGACATTTTTAACAGATGTAAAAACGATTGTTTGAAACATGAATAAGGAGTGACTTAGTTTACAATCTCTTGTTCATTATTGTCAATTACATGCGAAGGTTTTTGTGTGTTGTTTTTTTACTTAGTTCTGGCCAGTTATTAATAGTGCAAAAGTCAGGGTTTTTGGGGGTTGTCCGTTTCCTGTTTCCCGCCCTGATCCAGGTCTCGAGTGGTACTGTAAGTAGAAGAGGGTGAACAAGCGGAACAGGGCGGAGTTGCTCTGCACGACCGGGCGTTGCCTGGGAGACCGAAGCAGGTAAATCATATAATGCTTTTGTTAGAGAAATCCCTAAGAATAGGTTTGAGCCAGCCACCCACCTTCTGCATCCCGCCTACTTAGTTTGAGTCAATAGTTGGGGAGAGGACATTTGTGTCAGTAATAACCCAGGAGGAGGTAACGTGGAAGACTACAAACTAAGGTCACGAGACCACTAACTCGTCAAAGGACAGTAATTGTGGTTACCATAGAGAACTGTTTTGTTTTTTTTATGTTAAGCACGCAATACTTCGAATAAATGAACAGGAACAGTGAGACTGACAAAGTTTCGAAAAGAACGGAGGACAACGAACAACTTACAGAAAGTATAGAAGGAAAAAAATTAACAAAAACTAAAGAGAGGCTGCTGGGAAACAACCGAAGTAACAGGATGATAAAGGACGAAATAATAAATAATAAAATAAACAAATAAGTTTGAAATGTAAACCACAGACAGCAGAGAGTTAACCTAACCATTGTTTATCTAGATAGCAACAACAGAAGAGAGAGTTAACCTAACCGTTGTTCATCCAGATAGCAACAACAGGAGAGAGAGAGTTAACCTAACCGTTGTTTATCTAGATAGCAACAACAAAAAAGAGAGTTAACCTAACCGTTGTTTATCTAGATAGCAACAACAGAAGAGAGAGTTAACCTAACCGTTGTTCATCCAGATAGCAACAACAGAGAGAGAGTTAACCTAACCGTTGTTTATCTAGATAGCAACAACAGAAGAGAGAGTTAACCTAACCATTGTTTATCTAGATAGCAACAACAGAAGAGAGAGTTAACCTGACCATTGTTTATCTAGATAGCAACAACAAAAATGAGAGTTAACCTAACCGTTGTTTATCTAGATAGCAACAACAGAAGAGAAAGTTAACCTAACCAATGTTTATCTAGATAGCAACAACAAAAGTGAAATAACTATTGTTTATCTAGGTAGCAATAATAACAGAGAGAGTTAATAAAAACATTGTGAATAATGGTAACAACAATGGCGGAGAGAGTTAACAAAACATTTTCTACCTAGATTGCAACAACAGCAGAAGTAGATAATAGGGACATTACATTGTCTCTCTAGGTATCAACAAACAAGTGCCAATGATAAGGTTCTGGAAAAGTAATAACAAGCACTATTAACGCACGAAAGATTTCACTTTTCATTTTTCTGTTTAGCGAACTGTGACTTAGAAATTAAGTTAAATATCTGTTGGCGGATTGTTCAAACCTTTAATTAACCCTCAAACAACGGAAATATTGTAGGTAGCAACATGAATTGATGATGACCGACATTTAATGCTTAAACGAACCCGACCAAGAAGCCTTTGAAATGTTTGTAACTAAATCTTTGATTAGCGTCTCTGCACTACGTTTTCGCTTCATGAATTCCATCGGTGGAACCGCATCAGGTATACAGACATACAACGCTAAACTCTGGAATTAAAGTCCTCGCAGTGGACAAAGCAGATAGCCCAATATAGCTTTATTATAAAACAAATAAATCATTAACTCGAGAATGTAGAGCATTTGACACACGACTAGCTATTCTTTAGCCCTTGCTTAGAGAACACGTTTTAATTGGTGTAGATTTAGTGAACAGAGGAGAGGTCAACTAATATGAGATTTGAAACACAATGTTTGTTTTTGAATTTCGCGCAAAGCTACACGAGGGCTATCTGCTAATTTAGCAGTGTAAGACTAGAGAAGAGGCAACTAGTCACCACCACCCACCGCCAACTCTTGGGCTACTCTTTTACCAACGAATAGTGGGATTGACCGTAACATTATAACGTTCCCACGGCTAAAGAAACACAAGTGACTTCGGTCAACAGCAATACGACTGTGTTCTTTTTCTTTTCTGAAACTAAACTCACGACACAGATTATCTCCATCGTTTTATCAACACTGTAAAAGATTTTACAAAGAAAAGGAAAGTAGTCCCTCGAACGCCGGAATTTCGTCCTAAGTTAACGCAAGAAAAAATATTTAACCAATCAGAAAAATAAAAACGGTGTATTGTTATATCTCTGTAGACAAAACAGTTAAAAAAAAACAAGCAAGTCAGAAATCTTTAGTAACTTAAATTTCGTAGCCTTTATTTTGCACGAAAATGGAGAACAGATTTTATTTTCCAGCTTTAAATCGCATTTTCTTCGAGATTTCTTACTTATTATTTTGTTATTATTTGTTATTTACACAATTTTGTTAGCGATAAACGAATCTTTATCACTTTTTTATTTTACTAAGTAGTTTTAGTACAGTTCACTTGTACACCCCGAATCACGTAAAGAATAACTAGAAATGTTATAAAACTGACAACATCGGGCTATCTGCTGTGTTCACCGAGGGTAATCGAACCCATGACTTTAGCGTTGTAAATCCGCTGTCCCAGTTTTCTTACGCCACCATCCGATTTCTTCAGGGTTAAGATTTTCTTGTTTAGTAGGATAGTAATAAAAATAGTTAACACTGAAAGTTTAGTACAGCTGCTCTTATACGGTTTGGCATGTAATAGAGAAAATATTACGAAAACAATTGAATCCAATGTAGTTTACGTATGTTTCAGAACAAATAGTTAAAAATCAAACTACGTTATACACGAAACAACCCTACAGCCGCTTTCGCTCTACTCTGCATTTATAGCAAAGAAACACCGACCACCGCCAACTGTCTTCACCAACAAAGAGTGGGATTAATCGTAACGGGATTCGAATTCACTATTGCGATTCGAGTGTCCTGACCACTAGGCTATAACTTCTGATACTAGGTTATTCACAATAAACGTAACTTGATTGATAATGATACATTGGGGTTTCTTGTTTAATACCTTGACGACTTTTCTCTACAGTCGCAACTCTCGGTTTGGGAAACGATCTTTCAAATAATCTTTGACGATTTCTTTTTTCTGTAAGTTACAATTTAATAAAAGTTTACTAAACACTTAAACAATGAGACAATTCTAGAAGCTGCTTCTGATTTGTTTACACTGCGGACGTTTGTGTGGTAGAAAATATTTAACATTCTCCCAATTTTAATACATTTCCACAGAAGACATTAAAGTATTCAGGAATCAGAAAAATAGTATGCGAGTGAGTTAGTTACACAAAGATGGAGCTACGAGTCGAACCCTTAAACAGCGGGGATGTTGTAGGTAGCGGCACCAACTGATGATGGCCGCCGTTTAAGGGTTAACAGCTGAGGGCGCGAAATAACGAAATTTGCTCCGCCTTGTGCGAGGTCATTATTTCACTGTTATTTCAAAATTAATTTTCTTAGATTTCACGATATAACAAGCGTATAACAAAAATGTTTCTGAACTGCTTAGTAAGTCCTTTTAATGCCATTACCTTTGCTGGTCGTTAGGTGACAGCCTCTGTATCACACGTCCGTACATGGAAGTTAATCAATTAAGACAGCTCATGTTAGATTGCCACAAGTCAGACAGAAATCAACTTTTATGGGCACATTATATATCCAGATTCAGCAAACAATGGTAGCCAGTTTTCATTGCTATTTCCACTTGCGCAGCAAGATTTCTAGTGACCCTCAATAATGCTTCAGTAAACTGTCTCTGTTCGTTATTAAAATTTACTGAAATTCAAAACCACCAACAGCTACTTGTTTGGGTAACTAAACAACTACACAAGCGGTTTTTTGTTGGTTTTTTTTTACACAACATGAAACAAGAGTCTATTCTTGTGTAAGAAATCTTAGTCGAAGAGTCGATCTCTTAACATTTGTTTTCAATATAAGAAAGAAGACTTAAGTGAACGAAGAGTGGTGTTTTTCAGCTTTCTCATTGCACAACATTACTTCAGTTAGTTTTTAACAGAAGACCGATCGCAGGTGTTTCCCAAATTAAAAGTTAAAACGTAATCTCTATACTACGTATCCAACTGCTCCTAACCCTGTGGTGGGATTTGTCTCTCAGATATAATGCCCAACGGCTAAAAGTGTTTATTAATAAGGTATTTGCGGCACTAGCCTTGGCACTTCCGGTTTGCAGCCAAAGTTAAACATTCGACCACAAACATAAGATGCCAGAGAAACGATTTATATGCACGGTATTTTCAACTGGAAGAGAAGAACGCCTTTATCCATTCGTTATTTTTAATTAATTAAATATTAACGTGTTAAAAATCATAACCCTTACTTCGATATGTTATGATATAAATAAAATTGATAAAAACAATTACAGTCCATCAACTCAATCCATTTCATACGTAATAATTATTGCTAAGGGATTTGCTAATGCAAATACACCACAAACATACACACAATAGTATCTCATTCACTACTACGTCTGTTGCATTTCAACGATTTTGAAAATCATTGGTATCAAACGAAAGAACTCGTCGATTCTAGATACATAAGAGATGTTAGGATTAATTTTTTAGAAAGGGTACCGCCTGAAAGGTCACCTGTTTTAATGGCTTACACCACAGTGTATACTGTCTGTCAGTCAGTCAGTCAGTCAACACTATCATGATGTTACATAAGGGACACTTCTAGTTGCAATTGGTATTGTCATGAGAGAGTAAAACGTGTGGATGTCATGAATCGCGAGAAGAACTGTAGGCTACAACACAACTTAACAAATCAACTTTAAAAAATAAGAAATAAAACCTAAATTAAGAGTAACAAATATTTTTGTTCAAACAGAAGACTCCGAGGGATCCTACGGAGAAAACACCCAACAACATTCAGTATATACTGTTCTTCATCATCACACAAAAGTTAATAATAATAATTAATTACGATTATGCATATCACACTCAGGTGTCCTGAGTTGCAGAGAGTATGTAAAGAGTGACCGAAAGAGGAAGCTATACAGAACTTCATTAGTAATATAGTTTTAACTAAAGGGGCACCCAGTATCTGCCACACAGCGTTCATAATATTCGTCTTTGAAAATATAAGAATACGTGTCCGTTTGTCCGTCATTATCAACGGACATGGACCACTTTCAGTTGGACAATGAAGGATAACGTTTCACATTTGTCCGCCACGTTTCCATCAAAAGAGGTCGTATAAAATAAACTGATGCCAAGGTATCAATGTTTTGAGTTACAAACGAGCTCTTAACATAGTTACTACTTTTGCCCCCAGAGGGTTATGTGCTTCTGCGCGTGTATCTCGAAAACCAATAGACCTACGCAAATGGAAATTTTACACAAGACTGGGATTCTTTACGGAACAGTTCTCTCTAAATATGGTTCGAATTCAACTTTACTTTTAAGTATTCTTTATAATGGAGAGATAGGGTATTTTCGCGGTTTGGGATTAGCCAAGTGTGATCGGATTTACACCAAATTGCATGAGTACATTACGGTTGAGACTCTTCATCACGCTACAAAAATTACTTAGATCACTGTGGATCTGAGAAGAATGTTCCAAGTTTTCCGAGGTAAAATCTGACATTATCCAGGAAAGCTATGATGTGTAATCTCTCTGATTGCTCTTGGTATTGTTTGGTCTGGTTGTTGTTAAGTAGATGTTATACAATGTGCTGTCCATGCTTAGCACAAATAGCCCTCGTGTAGCTTTGCTCGAAGTTCAAAATAAACCAAACCTGTCCATGCTTTGCCCACCACGTCGTTACCACTGTTATTATTATTTTATTTTTTAAGCTGTACGCGTATGTAACTGTATGAGCATACAAATAACTCAGACCTGCATTGGTTTTATTGTCTTGAAATAGTTACATGTGCTACAATAATTCCTGTACGCTGAATACGAGAATGATATTCATTTTTTCTCCACCAAGTATAAAATTTTCACGAAACGCCATAGGTAATTTAACATAAGTAAATTGTTTTCACTGAAATGCTTAAAATGTTGACAACTACCAGCTATAGATTTCTCTTGACCAATCGCGACGTGAGTCTTATTGATCATTGTAGAGCCCAAACATAATAATGAAAAACGTTCATTGTGGTAAACAAAATAATAATTTAATCTAACTAAGAGTTTGTTCCTTCAATTTTTTTTTTAAAGTCCTTACCTGATAAAAACAAAAAAATTTAGAAATCTGCGTAGCTAAATTATGGTAAGTCTGTTATTAAAACGAAAACAACTTTTACGAAGTTTAAATTCGCAGGTTTGTTTAATCTGTAACAACGTTTGGGGACAACGGGTAGGTCAGTAACAATAAAATGAATAGAAAAATATTTCAGTATTCGATAAATGTAGTTAGATGTTCCCGCTTCTAACCTTAAAATAATAATAATAAAACCGACAACTTACTATGTTGATTAGGCTCTCTAAAAGTAATAAGATAATTCACATGAGGTATATACATATATTAGAGGGTAAGATGTGAGAAAAAATGTTTGATTGATTCGGTCTGGCTGAATTGTTTAAAGATAACTTATCTTGAAAATTGATTCCACTGAGCGACAATGGATAATAAACTGGTTTTACAGTGTAGCCTTGTCGTCCCCCGACAATGGATAATAAACTGTTTTATAATGTAGCCCTGTCGTCTCCCCCTTTTTATTTGTTTTTCAATACAAAACGTGTTAGAACTGAGCATGCGTCGATGTCAGTAGAATTGATTCGTTCAACCCATGTAGCTTCCCAACCACATAGCTGTAAAAGGGGAAGGTAAAGGTTTGGTAATTAGTTTTACATGTGACGTGTAATTTACTGTTCTTTCAATCATATTTCTTCCACCAAAAGGTGTTGATCACGTTCCAAAACATACTTGATATAAAGTACGTGTATTTCACATACTGTTCCAATATCATTGAATCATTAACCACCCCTACCCTAGACACACATCCATGGGGACGGGTGGATCCCCTTCATACAAGTTAAAGTTAGCTGATTATAACGTTGAAATAAGAATCGCTGAGTGAGTGACAAATGCACTCATGCTAGTCACGAGATCTCAGAAGGGTATATGAACAAACATGGCTTGTTATTAATAGTGAGTTATTGACATTCAAGGCTTTTCGTGACGAGCTAAGTGACTCACAATAACAGACAGGTTCCGGAAAGTCCAGAAGTCGGAAAAAATTTGTCCATCCTGTTTTAAAGCTCTCTGTTTATACAGGGAGTATTAAAACAAAGTTTAAATATGTCACTCACACAATGGCACAATACAGTGAAGACTTAAACATAACTGTTAAATAGCTGAGGACGACACATTTGCAAGAGTTAAATTATTTACTCAAAAACAATACTAAAAAAAACTAGTTTTGTTGTTAGCGCGTTCACTGTGTGCTCACATTTTATATCACAGTTTTATCGTTTACGCGTTCACTGCATGCTCACAGCTCATATCAGTTTTGTGGTTCGCGCGTTCACTACGTGCTCACAGCTCTTATTACAATTTTGTGGTTCGCGCGTACACTGCGTGCTCACAGCTCATATGACAGTTTTGTCATTTGTGCGTTCACTGCGTGCTCACAGCTCATATGACAGTTTTGTCGCTTGCGCGTTCACTGCGTGCTCACAGCTCATATCACAGTTTTGTGGTTCACGCGTTCACTGCGTGCTTACAGCTCATTATACGTTATTATGCCGTATTTGGTGAACTACTAGTAACAAACGTGTAACTCTGGCTTTGTTGTTTACGTAGTAGCATCTATTCTGAAATGAATGTATCCAGAACAGGAAAAAGTTCCAGAATAACAAAGAAACATTAAATGAAACAGAGAAAAAAACGTTGATGTATGGGACAAAAAATGAAACATTGTTTCGCTCTGAGAGTACTTACAAATTATAAGTATTACGTTACTACAAGTTACAGCTGTTACAGTAAGGAAGAATATATTTAATTTAAAACAAAACAGGTACCAAGTTTCGATTACTCGTGTAACTGAAAATAATCACTCGAGAAATCGAAACGTGGTAACATTGGCTCTAAGCATATTATTCATTACTGTAAAAGCTGTAACTTGTAGTAAAATTTAAAAAAAAACGCAACGAAACGCAAAAAAAGCACCGAGGTAAGGACAAAAAAATAACCAAGAAAAATGTAACGAAACGGGAAAAGAGCACTGAGGTAAAGACAAAAAGATGAACAAAAAATGAAATAGAACAAATAATAAACGATAAAATAAGGATCGAAAGATAGAAATAAAAGGAATACAAATTTAAATACAATAAAAATAGAAATATTAAATAATAAACGCAGATATTTAAGACAAAAGGAGTGAAAAGAAATATTATCATAAAGAAAAACAGTTTATTGAGATAAGAAACTTAAGAAATATAGACTTGCCTGTATAATATTATCCCAATAAGAAACGGAACCTCAAATTTTAATGCTATAAACCCTCAAGCTAATCAAGGGGCATTTCAGTTTTTATAAATAATTTTACGTCACAGTTTATTTCGGCAAGTGGAACGTTTTGTACAGGAATAACTTTGAAAATAACAAACACCAGATGCTAGTTAACTCCGAGCGTATGCCACTCTCCCAGTGACAATGCGGGCTCACAACGAGAGAAACTGAGTTTCGATACCCGTAGGGGGAAGAGCACAGATAGCCAATTGTGTAGCTTTATGCTTAATTACAAATAAACAAATACTAGGTGGGTATACTGTAGTGTACAAACAATAGGGCTGTTACTACGTAGTTAAGCTGTATTTAACAAACAGTAAGCAGAGATGAATTGGGGGATGGGGATTGGGTGTAATTGATCCGCCCTCTCCCTCACATGCGATTTAAAGGATTCTCTGACCAAATAAGAAATATTTAAAAACTATTTAAAAGCTTAACGTGTCATTGAAAAACGTATTTTTGCATCTGTCACTATGACAACAGCGACTTCAAGATTCATATAAACCTTTTCTTTTGATAAATATTTACTTGGCTATTTAGCAACAACAAACAAAACAACTAGAATCTAAGACTTATATTTTCAAACCTAAACAAGAAGATTTCGGGAGATTCACAATATACGACGAGATAAGCATGCAAGTTAGCAGAAGTATGTTAATTTCCCTGAAAGGGGGTCGACGTCCTCCTGGAGGGGTTAACTGTTTTAACTACAATTCAACAGTGTGTCGTCTGTCGGTCAGTCAGTAGACATTAAAATGAAGTGACACAAGGAACGCTAAACATTACGATTTGTACTGTCGTGCGCATGTCATGAATCACGAGAAGAATTATTTACTCTGTAGGCAATAACACGGCATAGCATATGAACTTCTAATGCAAGAAATATAAATATTTGTTTTTCTTAATTTTAGTTCTATTTACTCTTGAAACAGAATGCCTTTAGGGATCTTGCGGTAGTGCATCTGATATATTTATTATGTGCATTTACGTATCTCTGTTAGCCTTCAAACGTTAATATTTCTCTGAATCAGAAACCCGCCGAGGAAAATCATTAACCAAACAGAATTAAATTGATTTAGGAGGGAGTATAACTTTGCTCCTGTCTCAAAAGCTATTGCAAATTCTCAGGCGATCCCGCGATTAACTCATGCAGAAGGCACATGCTGCAAACCAGCTGACCATCGGCCAAAATGACCACTATTCACGGAAAACTCTTGGGAGTTTTATAATAGCTAAGCGCGTGTGCACGGCACGAGGGGCGGAACAAATGGCAACAGGGTCGCGAGGTCCTCAACGTAATGAAAGTTAACTTGGTTACTCCTTTCTGTCCGTGACAGCTCACATAACGAAATCCAAGCGACACAAATCGTGAAACATACTCGGTGAGATAAGATGCCTATAATGGAAGGCTAGGTCGGAGGAAGGTAGGGGACACCAAAAACACGTGTCGCTCGCTGATTTCATATTTACAACAATGTTTGGCATAGACGAAAACGTTTCAAACATTTTTTTGGAGGGGGAAACATGAAACCCTACAGATATGAAATCGCAACATTTATGTTTGTTTTATTACATCGCATAATATTACTCAAAATATGTTTTTGTATTTAACATCTCTAAAGTGAATGGCACCATCACCGCAAGAGGGCTGAACAGGTGGACTACAGACTGAAACTTCCAAATATCTCTCATTTCTTCCTAACTTTGAACTATTGGAAGGACTACTGGAAGGGAACAAGTTACCGGCACCCACCGCCACTTTATCTGGCTTTCTGAACCAACTAGACTGTCACTTTTAAAAAGAAACCTTCATCTGGCACAGTTTCCTTTTATAGTTTTATTAAAAGACTATTAGAGGTTACAGAGTTTTCAAACACAGCCCACAGATGTGGTTTTTCGTTGTACTTAAGGGATCTTCCTATGAACGATGGATGTTGAATCCCATAGTTTCGATTCTCGCAGTTCTTATCGTATGTATAGCTTATTTTAACGTACGTACAACAGTTGTCTTAATGAACCTTTTTACTTCATAAATGTTCGAGAACATTTCTATTCATGGTAATGCTTCTTAAAGATATCTGTCGCTTTCCGTACCTTTGGACCAATAACCAAAGTTAGGTAGGGTTGAACTATGATTTAATGTGTTACTAAACCAGTGTAAATCTGGTTAGATTGAAATATGTCAGTTATCACCCTACTATGCAACCATCCTACTAAGAGACTGGCTGTCATTCTTATGAAACACCCACAGCTTAAAGTGAGAGAAATAGTTTCTCGGTTCGCCACCTTCGAATTATAAACTCTAAAACAGGTCAAATGCGCAAATAAAACCTGGGAAAAAGACACGTTTTGTTTCCGTAATTTTAATTTAGTAGTTAAAAACTAGAAGGGAAACAACTAATCAACTCCACCCACCGTCAACTCGTGTGCTACTCTTTTACCAACGAATAGTGGGACTGACCGTAAAATTATAACGCCCCATGGCTGAAATGGCAATCATGTTCGATGTGACAGGGATTTAAACCCGCGACTATCGGACACCCTACCCACCAGGCCACTCTCGGGTGACCATCTATTTTAGTTTGTTTATGACTTCCACTATCATAGTAAACAAGTTACATTAATAGCCTTGATCTATTACGAGAACTATTTTGATGAACTTATTGATTCTACTATTTATTATTAAAACAATTAATGTCTGATACGTTACGACAACTTCTGATTGACTATCAGTCCTACCATTTCAAATTCCACGAAGATACTTATTCACAATGAATACTAATCGACCTTAAAGAGGCATAAAAATATCAAAAACAACAATCACCCCCAAACGACAATGGTTTTTGACGTGTTTCAATATACTGCTGTACACACTCTTAATGTAATTAGAACTTAGCTAACACTAATCATAGTGTTCTCTGATTATAATAATAATTCCAGTGTTCCATCTACACTAATGTATAGTTTATAATTTGAAAGTATTATTGAAAACGATCTGTGACTTAGGGTAATATTATGTACAGTGACTGATCTATCAACATTGTTACGCATGGTAATATAGCGATAGTATGTACAGTGATCTGTGAACATTGTTACACATGATAACGTAGTGATATTACAATGTTAAGTGATTTCGTGATGCACAGTAAACTGAAGAAGTTGTTTTATAACACTACTTAGTAATGAGAAAAGTTAACATAAATGATTGAACCACGACGTTACACTTGTAATAATGTTAAAATTACCCACCTAACCGCACGTCAATTGTTTGACGAGTTTGCTACAAACGTATACGTATACGTAACTATCACCGTCTTTAGTAGTTCGTGAAACAAATGTTTAAACTGCTTTTTTTCTAAGTCTGTCAGGGTTGTCCTTCATTAGCTTTCTTAATATACATAGTGAGAGACGTTTCAGAGTTTCATAAATACTCTTGCTGTAATATTAACTTCTAACCCTATATTACCTATGAAAATATGATAAAAGTATATTCATGTATTAGTTTACAGGTACTAACTGAGCACAGGCTCAAGGTGTAATTACTTGCAGCAAAACAAAGGAAGAATTTCACACAATTTAGTTTAATGGTGTCTGATGTTAGACGAAAAAATATTAATTAAATTGCATTAGTTTAAGTTTCTCAATACGGGCTTTAGGTAAAAAGGGTAGTGTATCGGGCCAATAAAAAAATGGAATCTAAAATAGTACCAGTTATTTTACTGTAACATAGGCGTTTCAAGCAAAAATGTGCGAGGTGGAGAAAATAAAGTTGAAGTTTCTTTGTTTTTGAATTTCACTCAAAGTTACATGAGGGCTATCTGCACAAGCCGTCCATAATTTAGCAGTGTAAGACCAGAGAAGAGGCAGCTAGTCATCACCACTCACAGCCAACTCTTTTGCTACTAGTTTGCCAACAAATAGTGGGATTGGCTGTCATATTATCATGCTCCCACGGCTGAAAAGGCAAACATATTTGGTGTAACAGGGATTCGAATCCGCAACCCTCAGATTACGATTCGAGCGCCTTAACCACCTGGCCATGCTAGGCCTAGTTGGAGGTGAATCGTGCTTGTCGCTTTGTTTGTTTAGAATTTTCTCTCAAACATGGTTACAAAAGGGCTATCTGTGTATACGCACTCCTAAAATTGAGCTAATATAGTACAGGGAAGGAAGATAGCCATCAACGTGCCCCGCCAAACCTTGGAGTGCTCTTGTCTATCCGAGAAACTAGGAGGAATTCACTGTTACTTTTATAACGCACCATCGGCCCTAAAGTATGAAGCGTGAAGTTGCAGCAACGAGACGCGAACCACTGATTGTTAGAAGTCCTCTTTCTCTCAGACAATAGATGTAACTACTACAATTAGAGTGGAAACTTGGGCCGATTTTACTGCAGCGAGGGATCAAGATATGAAAGAAAAAACACGTGTTAAAGTCGTTTTGAAATAACCAACTTAACGACAAACTTCGAGATTTTTCTCTCCTTTACGGCTATCTCGTTATCGTAGGTTTTTTACTATTTACCTCAAGCTACCTTACCAAATTCATTTTAGATTATGAAATTATACAACTACCAAACTGTATGGGAAATGGGGTTGTTATCTCCCTGTATTACTACCAAATGTTACGCTTTGCCTGCTAATGCATGCTACACCTTCAAGCACGGTTTAACTGCAATAACAGCTGAAAATCCCATGGATCCGCTTTCCGTGGACCACCTGGCGAATAGGTTTGGTACTTACTTTCATAATTGTTATTTATGATGGTAAGTATCTTTATGGAAAGCTACTTAATTCGAGATGTAATACTAAGTACATACAGCTCAACACGTACGTTAAGAATGATTTATATTTGTATAGAAGTTATTTTGTTGACTTAACTAAGAGAGGCTGTGTTCACGGAATAAGCTATCAGCTTTCAGAGAATTCACTGACCGTTTCGCTATGTCTGCATGGGTGAGTTGGAGAACAAAGTCCAGGTTTATTATCTGGACATTATCGGCCACTGACCGTCAGACGGGTCAGACACGTAAATCATATCAAAGTTTACGCCTGGTGGTCAGTAGCGGGGAACGCGAGTAAGTTGTCTGATCCTCCCGTTGTCCAAATGGGTCATTTTCATCGCTTGTAGAGAGAAACCTAACGCTCAACGAGCATGAAAAGGAAATCGAGCCAGTGTCTACTCATGTCCAGTATCGTATGGAACAGGGGTCAGAACTGACCACTTGATTTATGATACCATTGTTCCTGAAGCGGACAATCTTCAACCCGAACCTAATAAAGCTATTACCGAAATGGCCAGTGTTGACAGAGTGACCACTGGCCATTCTTGTGTTCCTGATTACGGCCTACATTCACTCTCTTTCTTCAAAGCAAATCTCTACATGCACCAAATCACAGACATTAACGACGAGAACAACTGACCAGTCCTAGCGAATCTCAAGCGGTAATAAGATTTAAAAGTGAATCCATCCATTGTTACAAGCGCCTGGTTAACATTACTTAAGCTTTTCGCGTAAGCATCTCAATTGGAAAAAGCTTACTTTAAATTACGATTCCTAACTAAAGCGAGTAGACTAACGACAAGATTTCGATAGTCGTAACTGGCCTTGGTATATACAGGGAACCTACGGAACCACATGCGACTTATGGCTGATGAAATAAAACAGCTTTCGATAAAAAAAAAAAAAAAAGTAAAAATAAGTGTAAAAATGAAAAAGTATTTATTTACGGAAAAGTTAAGTCAAGTTGGATTTGAAGTTAAACACAAAGTTCGGTTTTTAGCATTATAACGCCGGAGACATACTGTTGCGCCACTAGGGAGCAAAGACAAGCTAAACGTCACAAAAGGCTTTAGTAAAGGCTAATAGTTAGGTATAACGGATAAGAGTTCAATCGTACTGATAAACGTTACATTTTGCTAGTTGTTCACGAGAAAACTACTTTAATTGCCTACATTTTATCACCAGTATATCTAAATCTACAAGTATAACAATCTTTTTTGTTTTATAGTTTTATAAAGGTAAGTATGGATTGATATATACGTAACCTAGTTAATTACCGTACCATAGAAAGTTTTAATGCTACAAAAAGTATTGAAACAAGAAAGTCAAAATTACAAAATCTGAGTTACGTAATTAAAATAAAATAACTTTTGGTAAATCACTGGAATTATGTTAGTCTGAACCAAAGTAGACACAATTGTTTTTAATTACATACCCAAATTAGAGCATCCTTAGCTCTGTCTGTCCGTCTCTTTCTCTCTGTATGCGTGTGTGTGTGTGTCAGTTTAATAATTGGAATCTAAACGTTGGAGTTCTGTGACAGAAGTAGAGCAATAAGTTTCGTAATGTTTTCTATACGCTTGTCTGGAAACGTCACTTACTATTTAGATAAAATTCGTTGAAATGGTGAAATTTTGATTCACTCCATAAGCATGTATATAGCGATTTCACGGTTTTATAAATATAATAAGCTTTAGCTTTGCTCAGCCAACACTGTGAACTGGTCATTGTTAAATATTCAGACACTTTAAAAGTGATTTTAAACGGGTGATTTTTACGGTGGCCATCTTGTTGCATCACGATCCCTACTGTTTAGCCACCACCGTATTTAACGATAAAAGCAGACAAATGAGAATGTTCCTTCAGATATAATAATATATTATACCTTTGACGGGGCAGACTAAATAGTGCTGTTTTTGAAGACGTGAAACACTGTCAGCTCCTTCAGTTCGTTCTATTTGTGTTGGCAGTATTGTTCCTACGGTTTTTAGTATTATTTGAGCATCGTAAAAAAAAACTTAGTCTGAACTGCCAATGAGTGTCGTCTTATTATTATTAGAGTTAGAAGGGTGGTTGGTATTGTTTTAAAGACGTGGTATGTTGAATCTAGTGTTATGCATTATTGTGGGTATTGTTATTAACAAGATTAGGAGTACTGCGAAACAATGATTAGTTTTCTATTGCTAGTGATTTATTGTTTTTTGGTAGGACTGTAAAACATTCAATACAAAATTAAGCACCTATTCTTTTTAGTTCCATTGTGTTATTGTTATTGGTCAGTTTCGTAAATGTTAGGAGGTTGGGGAAAGTTTGAAATTTATGAGCTCTGTTGGTCAGTATTGTTACTTTTCATTGGATGTAAATAGTTAACAACTGTCAGCTCTGTTGGTCAGTTACGTTACTGTTTGTAAGTCTTTGAGAAGAAATGAAGTTGTATCGTCCTGTTATTGTAATATTTATGTGACAATACTTGCATGTTTGATAGTGGCCTATAACAAACGTAAACTCTGTAATAAATTAAGTGCACCAAAAACTTACTTGAACAGCGCATCAACTCCTAAAATGAAACATAAATATGGGGCTATATAATTCAAAATTAAACCTGAAACTTATCTGTTATCATGCTAATCAGAGATACATTTGAAACAACAACTATTTACTATCCTATCAGAATAAACTTCAAAAATCGGCCACAATTCTGGTCAGACAAACTCGAAACATCGGCTACAATTCTAGTCAAACATAATTCTTGAAACACCGGCTACCACTCTAGTCAGACATAATCTTGAAACACCGGCTACCATTCTAGTGAGACAATCTTGAAACGCCAGCTATCGTACTAGTCAGACAATCTTGAAATACGAGTCACCACTACAGACTGGACTCCTTATGACTTAACTGTTTCTTAAGAGTTGTGTCATCACCAAAGGCATCGTAATAAAATATATAATATATATGTAAAAACGGTTCGTTTGGGTTGAGAAAATTTTTTACGTAGAGGAGTGAACAACGTTTCGACCTTCTTCGGTCATCGTAGGGTTCACAAAGAAAGAGAGAGGTAACTGACCGGAAGCTGATCACATGTTTGAAAGGGGTTGTGTAATGAGTGTTGGAATGTAGAGGGCGGGCTTAGATGTTGAATATACAATTTTATTTTATTTTTTAAATTATTATTTATTATATTATATTTTAATATTGATATAAAGGTGTTCCTTTGTATTGGTTTATTTTGGGCTTAAGTTGTTGTATAAGTAAGGCTTCTTTAATTTTGCGTTTGTTTCTTTATTTAGTATTTTGGTTTTTTTATGGTTATGTTGTGTTTATTTGACTTACAGTAAATATAATACATATTGAAAGAGCAGTACACGTGACACAACCTTCATAAGGTGGAATTATAAACCTGTATAATAAAAAAATGTGTCGATATGCTTATAATAAAGTAATGACACTTATTAACCTGCGCAGCACTTTATGCGACACAAATGCTAAAGATGGATCAGAGATCCAAGCTTTAGTCACAGTCGTTCCTAACTTAGAATCGCCGACACGAAAAGGAAGATTTGGTTTGGTTTGAATTCTGGCCAAAGCTACGAGGGCTATCTGCTCTAGTCGTCCCTAATTTAGCAGTGTAAGACCAGAGGGAAGGCTGCTAGTCATTATCACCCACCGCCAACTCTTGCGCTACTCTTTTACCAACGATTAGTGAGATTGATCGTCACATTATAATGCCCCCACCGCTGAAAGGGTGAGCATATGCGGTTTGACAGGGATTCGAACCCGCAACTTTCAAATTATGAGTCGAGCGCCCTAACCACCCGGCCATGCCGGGCCCGAGGAGGAAGGACCAGTCAAAAACACGTCTCCAACACAGATACTCTTGTCCGAATAATAGGATTAATAAGCTTTTTTTTAATAGTGCAACCCAAGTTATTGTGGGTATTGTTATTAACAAGATTAGGAGTACTGCGAAACAATGATTAGTTTTCTATTGCTAGTGATTTATTGTTTTTGGTAGGACTGTAAACCATTCAATACAAAATTAAGCACCTATTCTTTTTAGTTCCATTGTGTTATTGTTATTGGTCAGTTTCGTAAATGTTAGGAGGTTGGGGAAAGTTTGAAATTTATGAGCTCTGTTGCTCAGTTCTGTTACTTTTCATTGGATGTAAATAGTTAACAACTGTCAGCTCTGTTGGTGCAAAAGTGCAAAGTATGCACGTAGCATACTGCGGACTCGAACGTTGGACCTTTTAATATGCAGCGCTTTCACGCTAATCAATAGGTCACGCCCGGTTCTGTGATTAAATTACGTCGTATCTGCTATGAAACACATTCGGTGAGAAGGTTAAAATAAATCAACCGTTTCATTACTTTCGTTTCGCCTTACAATGGCGCGTGCTGATGTGACTTTTTTCTGTGTTCAGAGGGCGGCACTGATAGTTGAAAAAGGCGATAGTAAAATTATTCAACATATCACGCATGCTCCGTACTTTACAATATCAAGATATTTTACGATGTCTAACTGAAATTTCATAATTCTTGTGTACTGATTTGAATCAAAATTATACAATAGGCTAAGTTTTTTTTTTGTGTATTATCATCTGTACAGCTCGAAACTTAATTCCCTTCAAAAATAATATATAAAAAAATTTTATGTATGTTTAACCTATTTTTTAATTTTTATATTTTTGTCGCCTATGCGGTTAGAAACATATTTCTTCCTATGTAACCGTTTTCAATCAGTTCGTTGATTTTAGCTTAGTATTCTCTTTTCCATAGCGTTGCCTTTATTAGTTTTATTTGTTTGAAAATCCTTAGAAGCGCCCCTAGTGGTACAGCGGAAAGCCTGCGGTCTCGCATCACTAGAAACCGAGTTGCGATACCTGTGGTAGACAGAGCACAAACAGTCCATTGTGTAGCTTTGTGCTTAATTACAAGCAATCACTCGGTCCTTTAAAGCACTCTTTTTCTTACTTACTTATATTCATGATTACTCACTTTAGTGTTTTTAATCAAAGATTTTGATTTCATAGTGTATCTCGTTCTTGTAAATATGTTTGTTTCATAAAAAGTTTTATTGTGTTTCTTCCATTGCGTCAGTTACTTCTTTAATAGTAGCTGTTGTTTTGTTTTTATTTAATATCATTGTAATTGCAGCCTTTCCTATGTATCGGCATGCAATTTGACAGCTTACAAACACTTGAATAACATTTATAATTATGCAAATCTAAATACATCACAGTTTCATAACTTGAATCTGTTCTACGCAGGGCTCTAGCGACAAACTGTTATTAACCGTTATCCCTAGAAAAGTCTATTGGACATTGGTTGTTATAATACATGTATGTTCGTTTTTTTTTACGTCTAAGTAATGTACATATAAAACAATAGGGAATTCTCAATAGCCACAGCACTTGAAATTCGTCTACGCAGAACTAAAGTAAATTAATTTATGAATTTTTCGCCCTTTTATTGGTTATATTTTTTTACGGATGGGGTACGCGTATACTCAATTCGATTTTATTACTCGTTAGGTTTTGTTTGTTTTTTGAATTTCGCACAAAGCTACTCGAGGGCTATCTGTGCTAGCCGTCCCTAACTTAGCAGTGTAAGACTAGAGGGAAGGCAGCTAGTCATCACCACCCACCGCCAACTCTTGGGCTACTACAACGAATAGTGGGATTGACCGTCACATTATAACGCCCCCACGGCTGGGAGGGCGAGCATGTTTGGCGCGACGCGGGCGCGAACCCGCGGATTACGAGTCGCACGCCTTACGCGCTAGGCCATGCCAGGCCCTACTCGTTAGGATCTCTACCAATATATCCTTAAATTGATATTATTTTAGACAGGATTTAATTAATCTATGAGACCTTGCAAATAATCATATACATCAATATAAAGTGTATGACCTCATGAGTTCAAAACAGTCATTAGATCTCAAATCGATCAAGAGATAACGGAGCTATGAACTAAAAGTTTGTACATAAAAAATTCAGAGCCTTTCTACAAGCCGCGAAGCCGCGGCTAAAAAAAAAAAAGCAGAATCATTGCTATGTTCTCTACATAGATACTCTTGCTTTTCGTTAACTCATTTTAAAAATCGGAAGGGATACATGTGGAAATTTGGATTGATAAACACGCAAAAATACTTGTTGAGAAGATAAAGTAATTTTGATTCTTGCTAAATAGCAGATACGAGTCGTTAAAAAGAGCGGCCACAAACACCGAAATATTTACAAAACTGGTAAATTATAAACAAAGCATTTCTTTTGACCCCTCCAACTCCCCTCCTCGATTTCTCAACGTCAAGTATGAAGGCTTGTAATGCTGAAAATCGGGGTTCGATAACAGTAACGATTTGACTTGTTTGAAGTCCAGCATAAAGCTACATAATGATCTATCTATCTGTACTCTGCCTACCACGGGTATCGAAACCCGGTTTCTTGCATTGTAAGTTCACATACATGCCGTTGTGTTACTGGGATCATCAGTAATGGGTACGGGACAGGTTTGGTTTGAGTTTTTGGAATTTCGCGCAAAGCTACACGAGGGCTATCTGCGCTAGCCGCTCCTAATTTAGCAGTATAAGACCAGAGAGAAGAAAGTTAGTCATCACCACCCACCGCCAACTTTTGAGCTACTCTTTTACCAACGAAAAGTGGGATTGACCGACACATTATAACGCCCCCACGGCTGAAAGGGCGAGCATGTTTGGTGTGACGGAAATTCGAATCCGCAACCCCCAGATTACGAGTCGAGTGTTCGTTCGTTCGTTTTTGAATTTCGTGCAAAGCTACACAATGGTTATCTGCGCTACGAATCGAGTGTCTTAACCACCTGGCTATGCCGAGCTTGGCACGGGACAGACAGCCCAGTAGTGTTCAACTTTGTGCCTAACAATAAATAATCTTTCCTTTTTTACTGAATTCGAAGTTTACCTCATAGTTGCAAATTCGATGTAGCATAGAAGTCAAATAAAAGGCCAGATTAAATAAAGCCTCTTTCTAGTGTATGTTTCTCTTTTCTAAGCCCATTAATGTGCATTAGTGACTATAGGGGTGATGTTTCTTAAAAAAAAAAGAAATTGCAGACACAACCCAAACGCGCGCACACACAAAAAAAAAAACCTGCCCGTTGACTACATCAAACGTATTTGTAACCACAAGCTCAAAAATCAGTAACATTTTAAAAGTTCCAACAAAATGTTTTCTGCCAATATTTACTATCCGGTCTTTGAATTATACGTTTTTTGTTGTTGTTGTTTTTTTTGCATAGTAATTCCACTCAACTCCAGATCGTTTCTGTTTCGTGGTACCGTTATAAGGCAATTAGACAAAGTAATCGATACATATAATTTTAACTGATGGATATATTGCCACGTTAAAGGTATTTACAGACTTAAGCCAAGTATATTGAGAGAGATACGATCATTTCTGATCTTTTCATTTTCATAAATCCCCTCTAACAGCTCAGTAGTAAATCTGTGTGCTTACAACACCTAAATTCATGTTTTCGTGGTGGACAAAGCATACATGGCGTAACTCTTTGCTTAACCACACACCAATGCCAATTTTCGTAATAAAACTAGATGTTCCCGAACTCCCGAATGAGTTCTGTTTTAAGAGTAAATAAATAAAATCAAAATTAAGAGCATTAAATAATTTTGTTTCTTGCTTTTCAAGTTTATACGCCATGCAGTGTCGTAACCTACAGTGTGTATAATTTATCTCGTGATCCATGGCATGCGTACGTTGTACTGACTTTACGGCAGTACAACTGCAACGTTACGTGTCTTATGTGTCATCTTTTTAGTGGTTCTATAAGAGAACCTCGTTAATGAAAGTTGTTAATAAACTATTCCATGTTAAATGGGTCATAACCGTGATGGACCAAACATCACATACCCCATTGTGTAGCTTTGCGCTTAATTTCAAACAAACAGTCGCTCTTAATATTACATGGCACCATTGACTCCTCACTGTGTCGCGCCTTTTTTTATTTAGGTAACGGGACGTGAGCCATGAACTTTCAAGTTCACAATTCGAACACGCTAACCATTAAGCAACATCCTCCATTGTGGGGCAGATAACAGACTTACAATGCAGCTAGCGAAATTTTACAACCTGTGGAGAAAAAAATGTTTAAATTAAAACTGAAATTGTCAGATGTTTAAGTTTATCTTTTTACATATTTGATTGTTAGAGACAGCACAATGATTACCACTGCTGTCACATGAGCTGCCTAATAATGTGGATTCTTCATCTCAGAGAGTCAAGCAGCCGTAGTAGTTAAAAGAATAAGTCTTTCTTTGAGATAAACCGTGGAAAGACATTCACGTCTGTTTTGATTTACCCGAAATGTCTCTGTCAGGCCAGGCAAAGTAACTGAACTGATTACCAATTGCTAAAAAGAAAGAAAGAAAAAAAACACGACGAAAAATAAGAGAAAACATCCCTTAGGCCTTGAAACTAATCATTTTTCCCAGGAGAAGACTATACATTTTCTAAATTGATTGCTGATAGAAGACGTGGGTGAATCACTCGCTACAACTACACCTAATTGTTGCAATTATAGTCAGGAACACCCTTACCATGTCCCTTCTGCCTAGGTTTGCATTCGCCTTCAAATGAATTTAAGTTGTTTGCTTTTTTGGGTCATCGATTTGGCTGAGAACTTCGTGTTGCACGAGGCTCGTGCAGACGAGAGATTTGACATGTGGTTCCTCCCTCCTCTTCTTCGGGGTTGAGGTTTCAGAAAGTTAAAAAAAAAAAAACATGCAGAGAAAGAGAAGGGGAGAGGCAAAGCGGTGCACACGGCAATGCCTTGTCAACGTCCCAAAGAAGAAAACAAGCTGCATTGATCTAATGAATTAAAAGAATGCTTGCTGAACCCGAAAACACAGTAGCTTTTTTGCTGGCAAATACAGTCCTACGTGGAGCTTTACAAAGTTGCTGAATAAACTTAGTCCACCTCCTAGCATCGCTTCATTAACATCAAAATTAATCGCTCGGTTTCCCGTCTTATCTTGTAACAGGATCCCAAGACCCCGCAGATAGATAATTTTCCACAGAAATCAATCTCATCTAAAAAACAAATTATTTTGTGTATTTTCTTTCTAAAGCCTAAGAAATGTGTGGGAACACCACACGCTACAATGCACGTGTGTTAGCTAAAATGGATTTATAGATATATTTCAAGATGGAGCGTTACGAGGATTAGTACATATTTAATTGTATGAATTATGAACTTCAGTGCTTAAAGTTGTATAAACCATACACCTATTGAAGTTTACTAAGATACAGTGGAAAGTCTGAAGTGCCAAGTATAATAAACTATGTCTTTCTAATCGACAGGATCGCATACACAATTTAGAAACGATGCCCTGTTTTGCAAATTTAAACAAGTACTCAGAATATGGTATTAAAAAGGTCCACCTGGATCTAGAAAATGAAAGCATCACTACTCTAGATAAGGAAATAAAGTTCACCTTATAAAGTTATATAGCTAAACTTCAATGTCAACAAATATTCTTTTACATAACACGACAGGCCCACTTCTCTAGATGAGGAAAAGACGGGGACCGTCTTACATATTTAACTTGTCTAAACAAACGATAAATCAATGTTCTTTCTATTTTATAAAGAACTAATAAGAACTCTGGAGTTGATTGGATTATGACCACCATTTTATCGGCTAGAAGCAGTATGTTCTGAAAGGCGTGAATAAAATGTACATTTTCAAATCTTCAGTTTTAAGTAATTCGCTTATTTGTTTGTTTCTTCTTACTTCTATCCGAAAGTTACGTTGTAAACCTCGACAAGGATTCAGAAAATGATACATTATCCTCCTATTGAATTAAATTACCAAAATGTGCATAATATATAGATAAAGTGTTTTTTTTTTCATTCCCCAATGGTTGTACTTTCAAAATAAGACACTATTTCTGACTGCCTACAACACTGCTACATGTGCTTGTTTCGGAAATTTGTGTAAAACCATATAAGAGCTGTTTTGCGCTAAAGTTCTTCATTTTAAACTGATAAACTAAAAGGAAGACATCAACTCAACAGTGCCCACCGTCAACTCTTAGGCTACTCTAATTGAATAGTGGGACGGTAACCATGAACTCTCTGATTCGCAACTACGCTCGCCCTTTCAGCAGTGGGAGCGTTATGATGTGATAGTCAATCTCATTATTCGTTGGTAAAAGAGAAGCCCAAGAGTTAGCGGTGGGTGTTGATGACTAGCTTCCTTCCCTCTTGTCTTGCACTGCTAAATTCTGGACGGACAGCGTAGATAACCCACCTGTAGTTTTGTGCGAAATTCCAAACAAACCAAACCATAACTCAGCACTCTAGTCAATAAGCCATGCCCACTCTTTGCTACCTTAGAGTAAGAAAAACAACAACAAAACAAACAAACAAACTTGTGCAATAAGTGCATTCTCAGTGTGCGTGTAATCTACTGGAAACAATTAAATATGAAATGCTTTAGGCAGAAATAGGATGTTACACACACACATTAGGGACATCAACAATCCTGTTATATGGTAGTATCATGTGATGAGTATTAGTATATAAAATAATTTAAACATTCATCTGATCGGTTTAATTTATTCTAGAATTTTCTGTAATTAAAACTAGGATGGCTTTACAGTTTGTAAAACAAAAATTCTGTTGGTTAAAAAACAAAACGATAGTAGCTATTTCTTAAATTGCAAGTTTTGGAAAACGTTATTCTCAGGACAGAACATTACTTCATTTTACACGCACACAATAAGAGCTATAGTAAGATTACGCTGAAATCAAACGTTAGAGCAAGTTTTTTTTCTTTGTTTTAGGTATTCTTTTCGCCCTCTAACGTAGTCAACTGGCACGCATACAGACACCGATCTCAACTTCTTTGAACATTAGTTATAAGTGAATATAAGTAGATTAAATGGCTTATAGTTTAATTCCGGAGACATTCTGGTGGGTTTTCTGTTAATCCGTGATATACAATATGTCAGTCATAAACATCGAGAATTAATAGTCGTAGAATCAGTTGGTCAAATAAAAGGTCTTGTATGAAATTAATCACGTAGATATTAAAATTTGCATGTATGATATTATTCAATGAGCACGAAAACTATAAGAACCATAAAGACCTTATAAAAAAAAAGCTACGCAGAAATAATCGATACACAAGTTATAAAACATGATTTAAGATTTACAGACCATACATGAAAACCTATTTTGAAGGCAATCCATACAGACCTGGGGCCTGGCATGGCCTAGCGCGTTAAGGCGTGCGCTTCGTAATCTGAGGGTCGCAGGTTCGCGTCCGAGTCGCGCCAAAACATGCTCGCCCTCCCAGCCGTGGGGGCGTTATAATATTACGGTCAATCCCACTATTAGTTAGTATAAGAGTAGCCTAAGAGTTGGCGGTGGGTGGTGATGACTAGCTGCCTTCCCTCTAGTCTTACACTGCAAAATTAGGGACGGCTAGCACAGATAGCCCTCGAGTAGCTTTGTGCGAAATTCCAAAAAACCAAACCAAACCATACAGACCTTATGATAACTCTTGTTTAAGATAATCCACATATATCTTACGAAAAACGTTGTTTTAGGTAATCCATACAGACCTTATGAAAAGCTTTGCTTAAGGTAATCCATACAGACCTTAAAAAAACTCTTAAACGTCATTCACACCTTACACAAAAATCGTGTATCCAATTAACCGTGTATACGTTACGAACCCCCATGTATGAAATGAAGTAAATATATCTTGAGAAGTTCAGTCATCCAGATCTAACGAAAACCTAAGAATGGCATGACTTATTAAAACCTAAAGTGAGATCAGTCATACAGACCTTGAGAAAATCTGCGCAAGTTATATCATCCATACCTAACAAAAACCTAAGAATGGCATGACTTATTAAAACCCAGAGTGAGATCAGTCATACAGACCTTGAGAAAACCTGCGCAAGTTATATCATCTAGACTTAACAAAAACCTTAGAATGGCATGACTTATTAAAACCTAAACTGAGATCAGTCATACAGACCTTGAGAAAATCTGCGCAAGTTATATCATCTAGACCTAACAAAAACCTAAGAATGGCATGACTTATTAAAACCCAGAGTGAGATCAGTCATACAGACCTTGAGAAAATCTGCGCAAGTTATATCATCTAGACCTAACAAAAACCTTAGAATGGCATGACTTATTAAAACCCAGAGTGAGATCAGTCATACGGACCTTGAGAAAATCTGCGCAAGTTATGTTATCTGGACCTAACAAAAACCTAAGAATGGCATGACTTATTAAAACCCAGAGTGAGATCAGTCATGCAGACCTTGAGGAAATCTGCGCATGATCTGCATGTTAGTGACGTATCAAAAGGATAATAAACTATGAACCTTTTCAACAAGTTTTCACAATCCCAAGAAACAGCGGTAAAGCTACGGATTTACAACGCTAAAATCGGGAGTTCGATTCAGAGCGTTAAACACAGTAAGTAGCCTAGTGTCGCTTTGCTCTAAAGTAATAAAACAAATAAATAAAATAGAGGCTAGTTCAAGAAATGAATCACTTAATCATTCAATATCCCCTGTGAAGAAAACAGTAGAACGAGCAGAAAAGTGCAAATTGGTCAATGGCAAAACAAACTGAGGTATTCCATTAAAACATTGAGTAGCTCTTTCATGGACATTTTATTGCGTTTATATATTCACTATCCAGTGTATCAGTGTGTGTGTGTGTGTGTTTCAGGTGAACAATTTTTGATACAGAAAAAAACGTGATAGCAGGAAAATTCATTTTTGAACTTTGTAGGGCCATGTTTATAATTTCCTGACATCGATGTCACAAAACAAACAGGATAAGATGGGGGAAAACAACCAGAAGATAATGTGGTAAGCTTTATTTCCTGTGTTTAGCAGCTTATCTATTTCGGGTTACGTTTGAAACTGTCACGTAGCTGTTCAGATCTACCTTTTGTCATTTTGTATTCTTGTGTTCAACATTAATACTTGTTTCATTTCATTACATTGTCATAAGGTCACAACCTTATTATAATTTCTCACTTTATTCGTTAACATACTACACGTTTTAGGTTGTTACGTCTTCTCTGTAATACTTGCATGTTTAGTATCTGTCTTTACTCTGTTTAACAGTTTGTTTTTACGTTTTGTGTTCAGCAAGGTGGAGACAATGTTTCCGTATAAGTAATCACAAGCACGCTATAGACATGTGAAAACTAAAATCCAATAATATGTGATTCACTATGAACTTGGCGTTATTTCTAAATACAGTCAAATATTTCCCCTACTGACGATAATTATCAGATCCACATGCTAGTAAATCAATTGAACTCGCTTGTTAATTAAAATAAAAGAGACAAAATCTTTTAAACCACTTCGACAAAAATCTAGCTCTTCAAACTATTTCTCTCAAAAATGGTTTTAATGTTCATATATACTCATTTGTCAGTGCTTACGTATCAATATTATTGCTAAATTATATTTTGATCAGCATTTCAATAACTATGAAGCACTCGTAGTTTTAAAGAAAGACAAGCTATAAATAAAATTTGCTATTACAAGTTCTACAACATACTCACGCAAAGGCTGATTACAAAACACCTTCTGAAAATCAGATACTTACTATTTTTCTTTTTTTCTTTCAATTTCGTGCTTACGATTAGCAATATACCTTGTTAGGTTCTAAAACATCTAAACACTATTTGTTCTACCTTGTACAAAATAGTTTGAATTACAGTATAGTCCTTATAAAAAAATAAGTGAAAATAACCGAGATAGAGAGGATAGAGAAGACGGAACTAACTAAAGAAGAAAGGACTAAAAGAGACGAAAGTTGCAGAAGAAGAAAGGACAAAAAGAGACGAAAGTATCTAAGAAGAAAGGACAAAAAGAGACGAAAGTATCTAAAGAAGAAAGAACAAAAAGAGACGAAAGTTTCTAAAGAAGAAAAGACAAAAAGAGATGAAAGTATCTGAAGAAGAAAGGAAAAAGAGACGAAAGTATCTAAAGAAAAAAAGACAAAAGAGATGAAAGTATCTGAAGAAAAGAAAAAGAGAAAGTAAAAAGAGATGAAAGTAAAAGAAGATAAAGAAGAAAGGACAAAAGAGACGAAAGTATCTAAAGAAGAAAGAAAAAGAGAAAATAAAGAAGGAAGGACAAAAAAGAGATGAAAGTAGCTAAGAAGGAAGGACAAAAAGAGAAGAAAAAGGACAAAAGAGATAAAGAGAAAGAGCTAAAGAAAAGAGATGAAAGTAGCTAAAGAAGAAAGGACAAAAAAAGAGATGAAAGTAGCTAAAGAAGAAAGGACAAAAAAAAAGAGATGAAAATAGCTAAAGAAGAAAGGTTTGTTTGTTTGGAATTGCGCGGAAAGCTACACAAGCTAGCCGTCCCTAATTTTGCAGTATACGACCAGAGGGAAAGCAGCTAGTTATCACCACCCACCGCCAACTCTTGAGCTACTCTTTTACCAACGAATAGTGGGATTGACCGTAATATTATAACGCCCCCACGGCTGAAAGGGCGAACATGTTTAGTGTGACGGGGATTCGAACCCGCGAACCTCGGATTAGGAGTCGAGTGCCTTATCCGCCGGACCTAAAGAAGAAAGGATAAAACGAGATGAAAGTAACTAAAGAAGAAAGAACAGAGAAGATTAAAGTAACTGAAAACAAGAGAATATTAAAACAGACAGATAAATTGATACGCAATCATTGCGTAACTCTTGTGGTTAAAGGTATGTGAATGCATGCTACCTTTAAAAAAAACAAATCAAAATGTTAGAAGAGTCCAACTTACCAGCCTATCTTATCTGTTTTTGGGGAAACTACAATACGGCAAGTGATGGGCCTGTCGACACGACATTAAGCCTTGACAAAGAGTAACAGTTTGCTACAACTTTGATAAACGTATCGGCAATAGAAACATCGTAAATAAAAAAAATAAGAGAAGGAGAAAAGGCAGGAGTGAAGACAGTTTAAAAAGGAAGGAACGATAGTCTGGCTTATGATGTTACACAATTGCCAGCATAACTGAAATTCCGACGAAAATAAATTCTGTGTAACCTCCACACAGGCCAGAACTCACACAAAACCTCCTTGTTGTTCTTGTTACGCATCTGCCCGCATGTCGTTATAAGAATCTCTGTGATAGCGTTGATTTGTATTCTCGGCGCCAGGAGGCGTGTTACGGGAGAAGATTAACTACACTCATTATTAAACGTCGCTATTTCGTCAAGGTTAGAGAGTCGTTATAAAGCAGCTTGATCAATAAAATGATTAATAAATATAGGATTGACACAGATGCTATCTGTTAGCACATACCAAGAAAACGTTTGCTTTGGTTTTATCAGAGATTGAACGTTTACGACATTTGTCATCTGGCAGAGAGAAGAAATCTTCCGCCACAAAAGCTGAGGGGACAGTGGGACTCCATTATATCTCTTCATTTTCTTCCAATCTGAAGTAAAACTTAAATACAGTGAGGGCAGAACTTTCTCTAAGTGTGGGGGAGGATCTGTGCCTTTTATTTGTTTGTTTGTTTTTACAAAATTTGAACCAAAAGTGTGAGAGAAACTCCAGGAGACAAAGTTCTACTCCGTTAGTTTTGTATCCTATCTGAACCAAAAAAACCTCCACGACAAGGGCTTCGGATCAATCTACGTGACTGCTATTCAAGGTGCAGTAGAACAACAAAATGTAAGGATAAGGTTCTCAAAGTGGGCACGTTCGTCTCATATATAGTCTCAACATCAACGTCAATATTGTATCACTTGGTAAAAAAACACACTTAAAATCACAACACAGACGTTTCTATTCTGTCCTTAAAGCACGCATTATTGGTGTCAGGTTCAGATCAACCTGATGTTCTTCTAATGTCCTAAAATCAAGCTACATTAACATCAAATTCAGGTTCACTAGATGTTACTCCACTCCATTAGAAGCACCTCACATTAATGTTAGGTTAACTTGTTGTTACTCTACTCCACCTTACATTAATGTTAGGTTAACTTGTTGTTACTCTACTCCCCTAGAAGCACCTTACATTAATGTCAGGTTAACTTGTTGTTACTTTACTCCACCTTACATTAATGTTAGGTTAACTTGTTGTTACTCTACTCCACCTTACATTAATCTCAGGTTAACTTGTTGTTACTCTACTCCCCTAGAAGCATCTCACATTAATATCACGTTAACTCAGCGTTACTCTACTCTCCAGGTTCATGGATTTATTTTATTTTGGAAGAACGTCAAATGTTCTTGGTGTGTCATGAATGAATGAGTGATAAGGTTAATTTTGCCAGTTTAACTTTGGGTGAATAAATCTACATAGTGAAAATAAATAATCCGTATTACCATCTTCACTTTTAACTTTTAACACGAATACATCTTTGAGGAGTATTCTAGCTTAAACAACAGTCAACTATTTCAAAGTTCTCCAGTGGGAACGGAATGAGAATTTGCTGTTAAAACACGTGTAGAATTCGTTGATACCTAAACGTATTCCACTAACTATTGAATTATTCGTACGTGTCAAATATGCACAAAGTCACGTGAAACGAGAGTTGAAGATCTATCTCTTTGTACGTTTGGACCATTAACCTTGTAAATAATCGAAAATTTGAGCTGTTATTTCTTTTGAGCTTTCGAAACATACAGATGATAAAAATAGACAATATATTCAAGTTAACGTTGTAGTCATGACCCTTAAATGATGAACATTACTTTAGGGTAACCGAGGTCAATTACACGCATAAGACGTTGGAAAATCGTTCTGTTCATACTGGAGACAACCAGTCACGTACTTGTAATTCTCACGAACCAGATAGTAATATTTTCATGGTTCCACTGCAAGTCACGTTATCAAGACAGTCAAATCAAAATCCATTAGGTTTATATATACTTATAAAATAATAGCTAATTATAATCCCTTCTTATTTATCTTTGCTTCATTTTTAAGCACAATATTTTATACACAAGCTCATAAAGTTTCTGATTCAATCCAAACACCAATTCTTTATTCTATATATAAAGTCACGTTTCAGTTAAAGGTTTAAAAAAAAATCTAATCTTCAAGAGAACCATTATATAATTTACGTCAGGTTTTTCGACAAACAGGTTAAAATTCAAATACGTAACACAGTACGTTACAGCCTAGGTTAAAACAAAAGATTCGGTGCTTTAATATTTAAATGCATTGCAGGTGTTTCAAAAATTCCCCAGTTGCATAGCGGCATATCTGCAGACTCGCACCACTAGAAACCGAGTTTCGATACCCGTGGTGGGCAGATCACAAATAGCCCATTCTGTAGTTTTGTGCTTAATTTCAAAAACAAACAAACATATTTCACAGAGAATTTGAATCTTACAAGGAAATAAAACAGGGGGTAGGCACCCCTTGCTAGTTGTCTTTGCCTGCGTGATATACTATGACGTCGATTCATGAACACACAATGAAGAGTTCTTCCATTAAAACGAATATGGATTTCCATGTACTTTTTCGTGGCAGTCTCTTAACACTCCTACGAAAAGTGGGGCCTAATAGGCCCCAGAGCAACTTGAAAAGTTATTAATATTAGGCTAATAATTTTGTATTTAAATGAAATTGCCATTTAAATCCATTAATGAATGGATTAACGAGATTCCCACTGTCCCTATCTACTATCTAGCGAAACCACAGCCAGGGGAACGAGCTTGGAGAAATCAGGACTAGAAACGTCTTTTCGTAGGAGTGTTAAACGAAGACAAGTTTCTTTCGGTCACAACTGGCAAATCGTTTCTCACTGAAGTACTTAACCGCTTGTTCCCCCAACACTTATTTTTTATTGTGACAATTAGATTTTTTTGTGTGTGGTAAAATTCTTGTTCTGCAAGAAATACTGGCACGGTATTAAACCACAAATATGTTCGCTGGGAAACGGAATGAGCCCTGTGAGAATATCTTATATCAAATATTATCGACATACAAGATTATAGAACCTTGGTGATTTACTGTGGTGATAGTCTTGACCTCATTTAATTTAACAGTGACCTTCCTGGCCACAGTGAGTGTACACAAGCGATCTTATTGTATTCAGTAAAGTTTTAATTAATAGGAAAGTATTTCATGAAGTTCCAAGCACATTGTGATATTAATTTAGATTATACTTCGCGATATATTTTACTTTTGTAATATTATAACAGCTAATGTCAGTCTAATAACAGTAACCTTGTTTATTTCTTATATTTCACTGAACTAACATGCAAAATGTTCTGGCATTTGTAAAAATTTTTTTTAATGAATAAACAGTGAACGATTTTTGTTTGTTTGTTTGGAATTCTACACTAGTAAGGTACATTTTTACATTTGTAAGATACAACCTCTATACTTGTAACGTACAGTTTCTAAACTTGAATAGACCTGATAAATTCTTGCTTCATCTATCATATAAGATGTAGATTAATATAATTGGTAAACGAATGGTGTTAACAATAAACAAATGATACATTGTTAACAATCTTTGCCGTGATTCTGATGAGTTGCAGCATAAGTAAAATTGATGAAAAATTACACTTAATCCAAGTATCCAGTACACATAGTAAAAGTTGTTGTGTTTTAGCAATATAAATTGCATATCAACCAATATACCTGTCGTATCCCAGCCAGTCTGAAGACTCTTCGTATTTAACGATAGGCCTCGCTGGAACTGCATATAGCAGATATAGAGTTGTTGGCAAATTCGTATATACAGTTCTTTATTTTCAATCAGCTGCCTTCCCTCTAGTTTTACACTGTTTATTAGGGACGGCTAGCGCAGATAGTTCTCGAGTAGCTTCGCTCGAAATTCAAAACAAACCAAACTTTCAATCAGAAGTTATGATTAACATCCATATATAGGATTTACTGTTTCACACGCTTCATTATTTTTAATTTCATAAACAACTAAGGAGATGTGATGAGCAACGAGGGTAAGAACGTATTTGTGCAATTATCTTTGTGGTCATCTCGTAATTCACACAAATGGAGTTTTGTTGTTACAGGACTGGCCGATTATACGTCATTCATACAACTCGTGAGGTAAGAGTTACCGGTGCAAAATACCACTAAACCTTCATGCACCTACAAAAAAGAACTGACCCATGGTGTGGAGTTAACAAAGCCATTTTTTCACCATCCTATAAGTGTGGCTTTAAAACCTGTTACGCTTCGTCCTGCATTAAAGACACTGCTCTCGGACAATCCTTTGTACTGCAGAGACGTGAACAACATTTGTTGAAGTTCGTCAGGGGCAAGGCCTGATGTGTCTGACCATCCATCTCTTTGACCTTTCAATTAGCTTTGTTTACTCTGTCAACCTGATTTATCTCCATTTCAATAAATATTTGTTTGTCCGTATCTGTTCATATACCGTCTGTAACTTTCTCTGTCTATATACTATCCTCGTAATATCTAAGTTCTTACATCATTTCGTTTATTTATCTTTCCTCTTCTATATCCATCAGCCTATTTATCAGTTCGCATGTTATCTAAACATTTCATTCACCATTGTCCTATCATTTCATCCGTCTGAGTTTGCTAAGTACGTATCCTTTCCTGCCTGTCTTTTTGTCTCTTTATCTGACTATAAAATTATATGGTTTTAAGTATTTGTGTGGGTTATGTCGGTAGTGAGTCACTACGGAGGTTCTCTAGCGGTGACAAACCCCAGGAGTCGACCGATTCAGGAAGTGTCGGTGCAATTATTTCTGTCAGCGAGTTCTTGCGTCGGTACTTACACCATCATGCACCAAGTGAGCAGCCAGCAGTGGTTGAAAGTGAACTCCGAGTGGTAAATTTCAGATTTCACAGTTTTCTGGTTGGATGCTTCCCGCCAAGTCCACTCCTGTTTTCATCTATCGTCTAACGGCTGGTGTCCTTGGCAGCCACGTGCAAGCTGTTCTTCCAGCTTCAATCACAAAATTTATATCACGAGCTTGCTCGATTTACCGTGAGCCTATTCTATTCTTCTCGAAAAAGCCAACCAGCCCTATCCATATGAATACTACGGACAATGATACAGTGGCTTGTTGAACAATACACACTTCACACCCACCTAAGCTATGAACACAAACTACTAGCCATGTGAAGATTGCTTATTGCTGTTTCTGACAATTCACCAGTGTAACTTAGGGTACACAGTGCCACTCTATTGGAGCTTCCTTTTCCAAGCGTCAACTTATTTTAAAGCTAATTCTAACGTGTAAAGAGTTCGGAGCGAGAAATAACCACTACGTAACTTATTTGCGATTATACAATTCGTTAGATCAAAATACCCAATGCTATAAATTGGGCTGTCTGTCAGTTCAAAATTAGGAACGAGTAAAGACAGACTAGAAATTAGGCACCCTCTCAACAGCACCCACCCACAACAATTTAGCTAGTCTAATCGAATACTAGGGATTAACCGACACTCTTATAACATACACATACGTTTGAGCTATGTTGTTGTTTTTTCCTTTTTTGCAGCAGTGGAAACGTAAATCCATGGATGACTAGATGCACAGACCAACTAATAACATTTTAATAACTGTTTTTATTAACTTATACTTCCTTGTTAAGTGTGTAACATAGAAAATACTAAAATATAAACTCTGTTAAAACAAAACACTTTCTTTCTGTCCAAACTAAGCCACCTTTCATGTTTGATTACGCGATACAGCCGTGTTTTGTCAGAGTGATACTATGAAATAAAGTAATTGTTTTTAAAAATTCTTCTTTTCACCGAAACTAACAACTTTCAAGCGTTTAACAAAACCATTTTGGAGACATTGTTAAATGCTATTTATAGATGAAATATGATGAAACGTGAAGATTACGATTTTTAAAAATATTATAACTGCATTTTCAGAGTTCAAATTAGAACGTCTTCCTTCTTGACCTCTAGCAGTCAGTCTGTGGACTGTTGTGCAGGGTATTATTTTTATCACATGCGGATTAATGAATAGATCAGAGCTCGTATAAAAGATGAAGTTTTGATATTTCTTATTCGTTATTAGGAACAATAATTAATCAAGATATGAAATAATATAAACTGTTTCGTAGCAATTAAGCAATGATATTATTGGTTTGTTTGCACAAATCTTGAATCTTGATGACAAGAAACCCACTTGAGATAAAAATGTATCTCAAAACGGTTGGTATGGGTATTAATACTTTTACTACTGAAGCAGAGAACAACGTTTCGACCTTCCTAGGTCATCATCAGGTTAACAAATCTACATAATGGGTTATCTGTACTCTGCCCCACCATGAGTATCAAAACTCGGTTTCTAACGGTGCGAGTCCCCAAAAATAAAGTTGTGCCAATGGGGTGGGCAGCAACATACCAATCTTTCTTCCTCAGTATGTTGCAAACAAATCCATTTCTCATCGCTTCTAAACTCAACGCAGAGGAATAAGTGAGTAAGTTATCAACGTTTGTATGACACAAGTCGGTGCGCAAACTGGTGCGTGCGTGCGGTTAACAGTGGAAGACGCGACAACAAATAGTCTTACATTAATTATCTCGTTCTATGGTTATTATTACATACTTATATTCCTTTTCCTACAGATATAATGAATCACACATAATACCTTCATAAACATTTAAATATATCAGAGGAGAAGCACTTCCTTAAGCCCTATTACAATGCAGTGACTTTCCCTCTACCAAGAGAAGTTCTCTCTCATGCTTCCACCAGTCAAACATGGCATTTTTACTCAGACATAATATTTACTAATCATACAATCACTTTCATTTGTACGTAGTAGCTAGTAGTAACTGATCCTATTTGAGGTAATATGCTATGATCTACCTCAGTGCTGAAGAGAGAAAGGAACCTCTGGAAATAGTTGTCACAGATACCATTTCTATTTGCAAGAATGATATTTGTTTGATTTTGATCAAACAGCTTTCTAATGAAGCAATATTTAAAATTAAACATAAAGGTTTTTAATAACACAGTACGACACTGATAATCTTTGATCGTCTATGTCACTGTACTGGCTTATTAACCCTAAAATTAGACCTAGCCACGTCAAGCTTATGACTTCTCTACTTCCAAGAATTCCATGTTTCTATTCAGAAAATTTTCTTAGACTAAAAAAAATGTAAAAAATTAGGTAAATAAACTAATAACGACAACATCCAACAAAACCAGTAGAATACCTAATAATCAAATAGTTATCATTAATTTGTAATCAAAGGAAGATACCAACACAGATAAAAAACTAAACAAGTTTCTCTAAGAAAAGTGAAAAAAAACAAGTACATCTTTGTGACAATCCACCAGAACCACTTTATACATTAATTACCATAATTAAAACCTCCTATAGTACAGTTTTGTATCATTGAAAATACAAAGTTGAATATTGACTTAATTTACTGTCACGATAAAATGGAGTTTCTAGTTATTGAGAACTCTCTATCGCCAATTACTAAAATGAAACCAGAATACATTCATCGCGGTAAACAGTATTTGCTTATTAGATATACACTGGTTTTTCTTAAACTACAGAACCCAACAAAATTACAACTACAGTGGAAAGAATACGCATCAATCTGAAAGAAAGCGAAGATCATTATATTAATGCATTGAATTACATAGATTGATATCTGTTAACTCGGAGTGCTACTGACACTCTATTAATCTTTTTATACAGCATTGTTGAGGGGGAAAAACAAACCACAATTTGACCGACAATATATCTTAATGGGATTACATGTTTAATAAAATTGTACATGAGCTAAAAGTTGCAAGTGGCAGCCTGCATGTGTGCACGGTAGCCAATATTAAGTGATTGTATTTGAGGTAACAAGTTAGGTTTTCTCTCAGTGCTGAAGAGAAGAGGGAGGCTGCTTGAAGCAGAGAAGGAAGTTGTGGGAACGGTTCTCCCTGATGCTCTAATCGGAGCATAAAACCCCAGAGAAAAAGTGTGGGATCCCTAGTGTAAAGAGTTCCCTTCTACCGCATAAGCGTATTTTCTCTAACAACTACGGTCTCTGTCAAAAGCACTAATTGCCTAAGTTCAAGTGGAAGTTTGCCCCCTGTGAGCTGGAAGAGTCACAAGGGAGACATTCACTTATTTTAATTTTTCCCAGTAAAGCTCTTTATCTTGGGCAGAATACTTATATATCATTTATCATGCTAGAAATTAGATATAGGACTTCGTGACGTACAGAAGAGAATAGGTTCAATATTGTACTGCACTGCTAATCTTGGATCGTGCATGTTACTGTATTGGCTTATTAAAACCCACTAACTCTAAAATTAAGCCTAGCCACTTCAAGCTCATGCACTTCTCATAGACAAAAAAAAAAAAAAAAAAGCGTAAAATTAAATAAATAAGCTAATATCGACAACATCTAACAAAACCAGTGGCTACCTTTTAATGGCATCCGAATAAAAGTTAAAACAATATTACAAATAATTCCCAAGTACTACGCGGACCAACGAGAAATATAATAATCTTTTGCGCTCAGATTTTCCAATACTGACTCGGGTAAGAAAGATTTGGTCTAGTTGAGAAATGCATATAAATTTACGTTCAAATTTTCTATTACTGGCTCCCTCTGGGGACACTTGGGTAAGTTAGAATTGACAAATATAGCTTGTACGTGTGCACACCAGCCACACAAATTTGATTAATTTGTAAAGTAAGATTCGTTTTAAATTCAAGAGCTTCGTTCAGCAAATTACGAGCGACATAAAAACTCCAGGTTATATTCTGAACATCATGTACTCTAGAATATAGCTCATTCTTTCAGTTATATAAACAAAATATATCCCTCTGGTGTCATTGCTCACAAACGAATCTTTTAATTCTAACTGCTTGTTTCAAATAGACAAGATAAATTACAGAGAAGTGAAATTTATGTAGATAAATAATGATAACTGAAAGCAAAAAATATATATATAGTCAAACTACAAACTTCAGAAGTATATGGAAACAAAAAACAGTATTCTTTATGTAATAAAAAAAGACTATTTTGTACAATACGTAAAAGATGTCGTTCATTAGGATTTTATGTACTATAAATTACGTAGTCCAATGGACACCATGTTAGGCCTACAACACGGTTTGAACTGATCACGAAACGAAAAGATAGACTTATAATACACTGGTTTAAATCTGGTCCTGTAATTAGAACGATAGACTTATAATACACTGTTTTAAATAACCAGAACGATAGACAGGTAGAACTGTTTGCTCATCATACTATGTTGTACGACGTTTAAAAAGTAATAATCGTATAATGGCAACAAATTCGGAGGGTAGAGTGGGGTCCCCCGTAGACTACTTAAGTTCTCGAGCCCGTTATGGTGCGTGTCTGCAGATTTACAACACAAGAAACCGAGTTTCGATACCCGTGTTGGGCTGAGCACCACAGAGACCATTGTGTAGCTTTGTGCTTAACTACAAACAAAAAATCATTTTGTTATATATCTAGTTGAAAGGAAGTAATTATGCAATACATTTTCAACATAACTTGTACACGAATTCCAAATAACTTCATTACAAATTTAGTGTACGTGAAACAGTGTTACGTGATTGGTAATATTTCTTCAACAAAACTTACAAGTTTATAACATGTCATTCATTATTATAGTTTTACGTAAACGCTTTACACAAAGTCCTGTTTGGGTAAACACTCATAATTTCAAAATGGATGGATGAAGCTATTTGCCACGTGTTCTGTAAGAATAATATACCTTGTAGTCCAGTATTATTGCTGATGAAATATGAGGGATACTAAACCCTTCCCCCCTATATAACTTACGTTTTTGACCTTATCGTAAAAATACACTTTAAAAATACGTAAGATGTCCATTCTAGATAAGTCAAAAGCGTACTAAAAATAAAAATAAATCAACCTATCGTAGGAGATGGACGGAATAATGTATTGGGTTTCTTGTTTATTTTTAGTATCTGAAACTGCTCGTGTGATGAATAACTTAGAAGAATACATGAGTAGTTTCAATGCTACTGGTTCTGTAAATCCGATATAGATACTGATTCACTGTAGTGAGCGAAAGACAGCTTACTACGCCATACGCATAAACCAGAAGCATATTACCTAAAAGATACGAAGAGCGAGATTTTGTTTACAATTTCTTATTCCAGAATGTACTGTGCCTTTCCACCGTGAAGACATGGAGAAAATAACCAAATGTAAAGTTACATTCGAGTGTTTCCTGTATTAAGTGACACTCGTCTTGATGTAGTTGGAGTTTCGCAGTGATAAGTGTTATGGACTTACACGAACGCTGCTATTCTACACGGACCAGCAGTTTTATTTAGCAGCTCCGGATTCACTGACCTTTCGGCGAGAAGAACCACGTTGCACGCATCAAGGGTTTAATCGAAAACTCTACTCCATTTTTCATTGCTGGTCTACAAAAGAACTTTTTTTTTTGTTGTTGTTGTCGTCAGTCGGGCACCAACATCCACTAAAACAGCACCTAATGGATTGCCTAGGGTTGGCTATCGGCACGTGCTAGGATGGCTTCTCGTGAAAGGACGGAGACGAGTAAATGAGTCGAACGAGCGAATGGTAACAAGGAAAGTGAAACGTTGGCGGCTGAAACTGCAGATCTCCACACATCACGTGTCAGGCAGCTAACTCATCTTCTAACCAAGACGTGTGTAACAAAGAACCAGGAGACACCCAAAGTGCCTGGATGCATCATCGTCTTACTCAGAAAGCGGCTTCAGACAATGGCTGTTTGAACCCTCTATCCATGCTATTACTTGGACAGAGCTAGAAGCCACGCGATATGGCTTCCGGTCCATTCGGCAGCACATTGCTGCCAACGTCCGCCTCCCGCTCGGAGATTTCTTTCTCCATAGCAAATGGATTGCTATTGTGCGATATTTGTTATTACTAAAGTAGCCTTGTTTGCAATGATCCATCAAAGTAAGGTTTCGTGTTTCCGACATAAGGTCAAGAGGTGAGCTGTTAGAGATAATGACTCCACATGATTCTTATCCTCCTTTCGTTGCTCATTTCACTAGACTATCTGCGACTCGTTTATGTTGACGTTGGAAACCAAAGAACTGTCGGATTTAGCCCATGAAATTCAAATTAGACCCTATTACCAAAACGAAACCATATATCCACAGTCATTACGTTCTACTAAGAATTAAAATCTCTCTCTACAGTCCTTTAGACAGTACACAAACATCGATTCCAACTTCAACAAAGAAGTGAAAACGATTTTTCCACAGAGCTGTCTAAAATCTCTACAGAACAAATTATCATCTTTTAAACTCAAGCGTTTCTGGGTCTTCCGAAACGTTACGTTTATCCATCTGAAATGAATTAGCCGCTCTTTATGAAATATCGAAACCAAAGCATTTAGACACAGAAAGTAAATGAAGAAAAGCTGGAAAAAATAAAAACAAGCTACAAGTATTTATTAATGTCAATTTCAGAAGCTCTTCTTGTCAAAAAATATTATTCGGGTATGGTCGCTGACCTAAAGCGCCCCAACGACGTCACAAAGTCAACGATTTGTTGTTTTAAATACGTTATCATTGAAGAAAAACATCTTGATTTTATTTATAGATGATTTTAAATAATTGAGTTTTCCTGTTTATGAAAGAAAACTGTTTTCGTATCGTAAGAAATCTTCCTATGGCTAAGACTACTAAATGTTTGTCAATAATGAACGTTTCTTGCGTTTCAGAAATAGCAAGCCTTAATGTAGTTAATAAAGTTTGGAGAACTGAATATATCAACCATATTTAATTTCAAAAATCAAAACTACAATCAGCAATTTTCTTTACAAGATTACATTAACTTGCTGGTATTTCTCTTATCAGTGTCTCAGATAATACAAATAAATAATGTAGTTTAAGGTCCAGTATAACTTACAAGAACAGCTTGAACGTGTATTCTAAAATTCGTTTGACAAGGATAATTTAAGGGTATATATCTTCCACTTAAATAGAAGAGCTTGTGTGCATATTTTAAACTTCTTTTGGTAAGGATAATTTGTTTGTTTATAGTTAAGCTAAGAGCTACATAAAGGACTATGTGTGCAATACTCACCACGGGTATCGAAACTCGGTTTCTAGCGTTGTAAGTCCACAGACATACTACCGTGCCACTGGGGGCGGTAGAAAGAAGTTGGCCATGTATGTCTCAAACTTTTCTTAAGGATGAACACTCGAGGGTATATCTCTAACTTTTCTGTATATCTGCAACTCCTCTCGTAGAAGATAGTCTGAGAATATATCTTCAACTTATCTTGATAGGGTCAGTTTAGCGTGAATGTCCCACTTCTCTTATCACAATTTGGTGAAGTGCGAGTTCCAAGTTTCTTCTTTACCTGAAATAATAGTTACTCCGTCTTCTACATAAGAAAGACACCTCAGTGACTCTATCTTATCGAGTATTCGTTTTAGTGTATATTAGCAACACTGCTATTAAATGCTATAGTCATAGTGAACATGAATGAATACATCCAAAAAATGAAAAAAATCCTATCAGGCTCAAACAAATTTAAACCAATAGACGCAAATCCAACAAAAGCACACGAAACGCAACTAAACAAAATACTACTAAAAATGAAAAAAGCCAACAATTTCAAAAATAATTTTCTCCTACCTACGCAAGACCGACTCACGCACACCACAAATATACAGCATCCCCAAACCTCATAAACCAATGGTCGTGTCCACTACGACCAATAATGTTTACATATGAATCGTTTAATTTCTTGTTTCTGATGACAAGTGGACAAGCACCTTTACCATGCCTCTAAAAACCGAAGTACAAAATAATTCTAAGTGCTCACATATTTAGTAGTCGTTCTTTGTTACATTAAAGGAAACTTTTGGCTGCTTCAGAATCTGAATAGTAGTAAATAATGTATTCCTTTGTTTGCTGTAAAGCATTGGGGGTGGGGCAAACAATATATACTAGCAGAGACCTTTTACAGGGAGTTCCAGAACATTTAATAATAGTTGTAATACTGAATAGTGTATGCTAGTCTTGACTCGTTAGAAATGTTCGAAACTTGATGGCATACTTAATACTAAATAGCATGTAATAATCTTGAATCTTTAGAAGTTCTGGATACATAAAAATAAAATTAATACTAAACAATATTGTGTAAAAACTATGAATCATTACAAGAAAGTTTTGGATAGATTATAATATACTTAATACTAGACAATGTGTAAAAACCATGAATTGTTGGCATAAAGGTTTGGATATATAACAATACACTTAGTACTAAACAATGTGTAAAAACTATGAATCATTCATTACAAGAAAGTTTTGGATAAATAACAATATACTTAATACTATACAATGTATACAAACTATGAATTGTTGGCATAAAGTTTTGGATAGATAACAATTTACTTAATACAAGACAATGTATAAAAATCACGGATTTTTAAAAGAATGTTTTCGGTTGATAACAACATATCTAATAGTGACGATGTGTATAAATCATGAATTTTTAGAAGGTTTTGGGCTCTTAACAGTATGCTTGGCATAAATAATAATACATCAGAATGATGACTTCTTAGATCGAAGTTCGAATCCTTAACAATACAACTAAATATGTACAAGCTATTTACACAAAAATGAGCACATTTATGAACTTTAAATAAATCTAAATAAAAATAATTCTTATATGCTATGGACAATGAAACAATTTACTGAGCAACGTAGCCCCAGGTTCAAAAAATAGGTTATTGTGTTTATTGTCAATAACTGGTGTGGTTTGTATTCCAGAAGGTTCTTTTCTGTCCAAGGATGTCTTGTTCATCACTTTGTAGTAACGTTGTAGCTCAGTATTGGTAGTGCATACTTAACTGTAACTAATCACGAGCAGGCTAGTTGATTGTGTATGTTCTGAATACTTGAAGCAGGTCCAATCAAAGCTGCTTCTGTTTTGAGTGCGAGTTACGGGGCTGAATAGGAGTTTGAAAAAGTGCGTCAGTGTCAGTGACGTTTGCTGCCATCTGGGCTGAGCTGTGGTCTTAACGAGGCCGACGCAAAATTAAATCCACGCACTGAACCAGAGAGCAGATGTGTCGGCCGTTCTGGACCCGGCTCTTCCTTTGATGACAAGGATTTCACGCACCGCCTGTCTCTTGGCTAATTGAGATAGCTTCCACAGTCTGTGCACGTCCAACTTGGACCAGAACGGTCCCGATTATGTACTATCAGGACTTCAACCAAACTGAAATCGTGAACTGAATGATATTTTTTTTTGGTTCGATAACTGTCGTTTATTCTAAGAAACTTCAATAAAATATATTGTTAAAAAAAGAAAGAAAAAAGTTGGTTGAATGATCTATATTTAACAAAGAACTGCTGAATTCACACCCAAAGTGACTAAACATTTTTCTTTGTTCTATTTTGGTAGTATTGTTTTTTATTTCTATCACCTTTAACATTTCTTAATTTTATCTCCCTCTTCATATACTCAATATTCACACCCAAAGTGACTAAACATTTTTCTTTGTTCTACTTTGGTAGTATTTGTTTTTGATTTCTAACACCTTCAACACTTCTTAATTTTATCTCCCTCTTCATATACTCAATATTCACACCCAAAGTGACTAAACATTTTTCTTTGTTCTACTTTGGTAGTATTGTTTTTTATTTCTATCACCTTAAACATTACTTAATTTTATCTCCCTCTTCATATACTCAATTTGTTTGTTCCTTTAGTTAATTTTAATCCTCTTCAGTTATTCCACGTTAAACCTACCTGCTTAAAGCAACGGTATGAGACTGACAAACCAATTTTGACAATTTGTCAGGCCTCAAACAGGAACAGACCAGAACATTGCGTGTAAATACGCGTAATTCTTATTTAAACGACATGAAGATAATCGCTAGAACTGTTAGCATTCGATCACGTTTACATACTTGAAAGGCCTATCCTGTTAATTAAGAATGTTTACTGTTGCTACAGTTACCGATTGTTACTAAAGATGTTGACACGAATTATGGATTTATTCTTGAAATAGTTATTATACCAATTTACGTATTAATACTTCCTTGTGGTTGAAAGTAGATACTTTGCTTTCCTCAAGTTTCAATATCATCTCTAATTATTAATATGTCTTATTCTTATGGCTTACTCGATGAAAACAAATAAGCATAAGGCTTTATGTCCAAAACCGGACATCCGTTGTTGAGCCACGCCCTATTCGAATAGTTGCAAGGGCTACCTTATATTAACATCGTGATATATTCATTCTCACTATTACAAAGACTATTTACATTTGTATTACACCATATTTTCACAATTACAATGGTCAATTTTATATCGTTCTCACACTTGAGGGTGGTTATTTCGTACACGTTTCGAATGCTATCTTGGAGAATGAAAGTACCTATTTAATGTTAACAGCGAAGCTCATTGTGTTAGCAGCAAACCTTATTGTTGTTCGACATCCAATGTTAAAAGCAAAGTTCATTGTTGTTTTTAGTGTTAGAAGCAAGTCATATTGTTGATGAAACTTTATAGAATGGACGGCAAATGCCTGTTGTGGAGATACAAGTGTAGAGGACGACTATCGAAACGTCGTCCTCCACACTTGTGTCTCCACAACAGGCAGTTGCTGTCCATTCTACAAAGTTCCATCATGAGTGCTCTTCCTAAATAATCTATCAAAGATAGGCTTATTGTTGTTCTCTATATCTGGTGTTAGAAGCAAGACTTATTCTTGTTCTCTACATTTGGTGTTAAAAGCGAGGCTTATTGTTGTTCTCCATATCTGGTGTTAGAAGCAAGAGTTATTGATGTTTTCGATATTTAGTGTTAGAATCAAGGGTTACTGTTGTTTTCCATATTTAGTGTTAGAAGCAAGGGTTATTGTTGTTCTCCATATTTAGTGTTAGAAGCAAGGGTTACTGTTGTTCTCCATATTTAGTGTTAGAAGCAAGGGTTACTGTTGTTCTCCATATTTAGTGTTAGAAGCAAGGGTAACTGTTGTTCTCCATATTTAGTGTTAGAGGCAAGGGTTACTGTTGTTCTCCATATTTAATGTTAGAAGCAAGGGTTATTACTGTTGTTCTCCATATTTAATGTTAGAAGCAAGGGTTATTACTGTTGTTCTCCATATTTAGTGTTAGAAGCAAGGGTTATTACTGTTGTTCTCCATATTTAGTGTTAGAAGCAAGGGTTATTACTGTTGTTCTCCATATTTAGTGTTAGAAGCAAGGGTTACTGTTGTTCTCCATATTTAGTGTTAGAAGCAAGGGTTACTGTTGTTCTCCATATTTAGTGTTAGAGGCAAGGGTTACTGTTGTTCTCCATATTTAATGTTAGAAGCAAGGGTTATTACTGTTGTTCTCCATATTTAATGTTAGAAGCAAGGGTTATTACTGTTGTTCTCCATATTTAGTGTTAGAAGCAAGGGTTATTACTGTTGTTCTCCATATTTAGTGTTAGAAGCAAGGGTTATTACTGTTGTTCTCCATATTTAGTGTTAGAAGCAAGGGTTATTACTGTTGTTCTCCATATTTAGTGTTAGAAGCAGATTACACCATGCGTTTTCAATTAACCAGAAAATATTTTCAATATTTTTTGTTCCAGTTTTAAAAATCATGATTTTTATGGTATTTCTCAGCCGATGGTAGCAAACAGTGAAAATAATAAAAACATGATACCAACGTTTCATGTATGCAATAAATGTATTTATATACGATTTAATGGAAGAAACAAAACACGTTCTACAGGTATTAGATGGATCATATGTCCACCGAATAGGTGGAGCTTTTTTTTTTTTTTCTTGAAGTCTTACACAAATAAACTTATTGTGCACATAAAACGTTGGTATCATGTTTTTATTATTTTCATTTCAACAATGCACAAGTGCTGTCAGTCTGATATCTTCCACAGTAATAGCCCAAAAGAGACATTGTGGAGCAAGTCGAGTAATTAAACTCTTTTCAACGTTCTGTTCAACTGCTGTTGGTTTGCTTTGAGAACAAGAAGAGTACAGCCTAATTCTAGAACTGTAATGTACAAACACACAGAGGATTCGTTGCGGTGTCAGAAAACTACATGGTTCGTTGAGCACAACCCCACCCATGTGCACGGAAACATCAGATGACATTTCAGAGACAAAAGCAAACGTCCCTCTGACGAATTCTACAAACACACTGTCGGATAACCAGACATCTGGTCCGAGACGACAGGACAAAAGCGGTCATGACCTCATACAGTCTGCAAAGGGGAAGATAAGTTCGAGCAGATAATGAATTGATGATCTTTGGAGCGTCACTGTAAAGTTTAGAAAACATGGCGACTGCTTCTCTCATCTCTGGTTGGACCAGACAAAGGTGTCCCAGGTTCTTTGTCATCAAACGTGTCTTGTCTGTCGCCCTAACTGTGGCGGATTAACTGGCAGGTGTAATCTTCACACTCACCTCTCCAGAGGTCTCTGTTAAATAGCGCCATGCAGTACACAACTTTATACAATTGGTGACTACGAACAGCAAATGAACTGAATCTGCCCTTTCTCCGTCGGCATGACCCAGAGAAATTCAGATTTCCAACACTTCTAGGGGAAATACACATCCTCAGACCTCGTCAATGGCTCAACATGGGAACAGACAAAGAAGAGGATACGGATGGTGCTTTAAGCCAATTAAGATGTACTGTCCTTAGAATCCCTGAATACAAGTTCCCTTTGAAGATGTGAGTGCCGACAAGGACGTGAATGGTCAGATCTCTGAATTAAAGCCCTTATTATCCCCCTGCGGTGTTTTGGCCAATCGCACAGTGATTGCACTTTTTTATTCTTTTTTCCTCTAGCGATCGGTTTCTGCCTTTCTAGGCTGGGATGGACCTAGTTGTTGTTATGAATAGCTCTCTGCCTGCTTTTTTATGGCCGCTCAGAGACAACTGGGAATAATTTTATAGATCAAGCGAACATTTTCACGTGCACATCTTCAGCACCAGTTACCTTTAAGGCTTAGCGGGTATCGTCATCTTCAAAAAACGGTAAATTGTTCTTTGCTGCCTCTAATCTTAACAGACTCAAGAGAGACACGAACACTACGAGTCGTGGTGCAGTATAATGTTTTACCAATCACGGTAGATATTTTCAGTAGCCTGTTAATGTAACTGATCTTCAGTAGTGTACTGATTCAGTAGGAATCTAAGTCTTTTTTAAGTGTTATAACTTTCCTTAAATATTGTTATTTTTCCATTGTATTTTTGAATGTTAAAGAAGTATCGGTAAAGTAACCTTTTTCTTGATAGCAGACGAAGCACGAATACATGCAGACTATCGAAGATCTAGAAAATATCACTAAAATTGGGTAATAAATCATTCTTTGATACTGTGGTAGTGATCTACCACTACAATGTTTCCCAAAGTGGGAGCAGCCAAAAATGCGCCGAAAACAAAGATTCTGAAATAATTTTAATTCTTAATAAACAGTAATCCGATAAAAATTATGTTGAATTAATTTATCACTTAATTAATATAGTATGTTGAAAGGAGATGTTGTTTCTTCTGTGGCAATGTTGTTCAATCACCATGCTAAAGTTATAGGTTGGGGTAGAGGGATTCAAACTATTTTATTCGTGTCAAGACTAAAAGAGGTTGGGAACTACTGCACTAGTCTGTTAGGCCCTGAGCCCTTCCTTAGCTTTACTACCTTGACGTTAACCACCCTACAAACATTTAGGGCTAACCGACCGCTTTAAACTAAACTAACCTAAACTGATGATATTTTTGTGTGCGTGTCTTTTCAAGTTTTTTTAAACATGTACCTGTACTTCTTTCTTGTATGCATCATCATAATGTTAAACTGAGCCTCATCTCTTAAAATTCAAAATAAAGGAAAATGATATGTTTATACGTTTCCAGATAATATTATTATGTATGATATTTGCCTTCACCACTAGAGGACACGTATAATTATTTTATTCGACTGCAAAAGTATCGCTTTCTTTGTCTTAAAGTGGTTTGCTGGGTCTTGAATGTAAAGTTAAAGTTTCTTTACTTTGTTAAACTGCTGAGACACGTTTGTGTTTCACAGATTAAAAGGTTTGTTATATCAACCATGTTTTATCCCTCTACCGAGATAAGCGTGAGTCTATGTGTTATTTTTTTATTAAGTTTCATTATCTTTTAACATTAGTTGTGAAGTATTACTGAGCATTAGGCCTATTATTCATTCAGATGAGACGGCTCTTTAAAATCAAACAGTATGAAGGACTAAAGTTAGTTCTATATTAAAGGTACGTGAGTTTTACATACATAAAGGTTGCCTTTTACATGCCTTTTGAATATTTTCACGATGAAAGAAAATGGGTAAAAAAATCATATTAACACAGAAACCGGGTTGCGCAACAAAAGGGCGAATTTGAACGAGACCGTATCGACTGCACACACAAAGCAACTAAATGCCGGTAATTAATCTAAAATTAAGGCTGAAAGAAATATTTAGTTACTTCTAATTTACTTACTTGTACATAGTTTTTTTTATGCAGTTTTAAGTACTTTCAAGTCGGAAGCGTACTAAGTTATCGTAAAAAGTCCGAATCTAAAGAATTTCTTCGAACTTTTTAAAAGAGTATTCACTAGAATAGCCGGTTTCTACAACATAACGTTTTTGTGTCACCAGATTTTGAATCGTCTACCTCCTATTAATTGAGGCGAAACTGTATCATTGTGCTAAACAAAAGCGGAAAAACTTCATTCAATACGCAGCTAATGCAGGTAAGAATGTCACAATTTATTGCTTGCGAGTGTACGTGGCCCTCAATACAGAGGTGCTGTTCAGCAGGTGTGGGACCAAACTTATTGTACCGATTGGATGCCATATAAATTTTGTGAATTGATAATTAGAGCGAAAAAGTGGCAGGTATTATGAAAAAAAAAAATTAGTATCAGAATATAATGTCGTTATGTACGTACATTCTTCCAGCGTTTTTCCCAGTAATACTACAAAACTATTGGCAACTCGCATGTGAAACGTGTAGATATGTAGGTTTCACCCAGAAGATGTTTTTTTCATCAAACATTCGGAGGCGTAAACTTTTTTAGTGTACCGAATTAATGCGCAGTTCTTAGTAGTTATATTCAGTTACTTTAGATAGCGTGGTTGATGGTGTGCATATATATATATTTAAGCGCAAGACTAGACAATGGGCTCTGCTTTATTCGCTGCAAGGATCAAATGTCTAATTTTAGGTCATCTCTTACCCCCCCCCCTCTCATTCTGGGTCGCAAAATTTTCAAAATACCGGAATTGTTTCCACACTCTGTCGGGCACACAACGTTAATTCCTGTTTAAACTAAAACATGCTCTCGCACGAAGTAGGTTGCATCTAGCGGACTGAAGTGGTGTGTGTGTGTGTGGTATAAATAAATATATTTTCTGTAGAGCAAACCTTCTTTTAACTTCAACGTTGTCGAAGGATAAGGCCCGTCTAGTCGTCTGTTGTTGCTTTTGTTTTTAATTAAACGCAAATACAATAAGATTAATATTAGTGGTTTAACATTGCTAAATAGAAATATGTTAATAATCACGTGTAGTAGATAATACAGACATAAATCGTATATTTAGTTAACCATTTTTATATTATAATCCTTATGTTTAGTCATGAATAATACTCACGACTGTAAACTTGAGCTGAAGCAATTTTTAAATGAGTAACGTTAACATGTTTTGCTACTTAGTAACGAAATGATATCTCTCTACTAATCCGCCTTTCCATGAAAATAATGAGTCGAGTCTCTGTTAAACAGACTCATTTACGAGATGGTGGAACTTGTATTTAACATGTGAAAGTAAAAATGTTTATGATAAACACAGTACTGAAGATCAGTTACATTAACAGGCTACTGAAAATATCTACCGTGATTGGTAAAAGATTATACTGCACCACGACTCGTAGTGTTCGTGTCTCTCTTGAGTCTGCTAAGATTAGAGGCAGCAAAGAAGGTTCTCGACTCGCAGTTTGAAAGTTCGGGGTTCGAATGCACGCCTCACCAGAAATTCTCGCCCTTTCAGCTGTGGGATGATACAATGTGATGCTCAATTTCACTATTCGTTAGAAAAAGTTTGTTTGTTTTGAATTTCGCGCAAAGGTACTCGAGGGCTATCTGCGCTAGCCGTCCCTAATTAATAGTGTAAGACTAGAAGGAAGGCAGCTAGTTATCACCACCCACCGCCAACTCTTTGGCTACTCTTTTACCAACGAATAGTAAGATTGACCGTAACATAATAACGCCCTCAGATTGCGAATCGAGCGCCCTGACCAACTGGTCATTCCAGCCAGTAAGTTTTATGAAACGTGCGATTGTTGTTGTTTTTCTCAGTTCTTTAAGTACAAACAATTTAAAGTATTAATTACATTTTAAAAATGAATATATATTAAAAATATTATAAAATAAAATGTGTAGATGTCTGCCTCGCCAAGGTTAACTAAGTTAATATCATAACAGTGTAAGTGGCTGTCATAACAGTAAAATAATCTAAGAACGAAGATCACTGTTATACAGTTACTACATGTACGACGTATATTTATCTGTAACTGTTACAGAGTTATTTATACGATGTATATCTGTGTGACCCTTTTAGAGTTACATATACAACTGTTATACAGTTACTACATGCACGATGTATATCTATGTGTGTAAGAGTGTTACTTACTAATACAGTTACCCGTAATAACTTCGTTTGCATTGTAACCGCTCTCGTAAATTTTGTGAGCATATCTGTCACATATGCCTTTGGAAATTCAGGCCTAGAATCGAAGTCGAAAGTTAAATGGTGGGTCTGTTTTGATCAGAGCTGTTGGAAGAACCATCTGATGCGCAACTTTCCTTTCACTCACTTCTTGTGAAGGCTTGAACCACATGGTTATAAATATCGAGGCGTTGTTCTATTGTTTTACCAAACTATAATAGATCCTATACCTAATCCTCTCTCCAGCCCCTTTTTACCCACACTCAAATACCTCAGGTTTCCTTTTAAGATCTTATCAAGTTAAGCAGAGGGCATTCTTTGCATAAATGTTGTACGAAATTCGTGGTAGAACAGCCGTTAGGCTCGTAAAGTTGAAGAGTGACGTAAAATATTAGACGTACATTATTTAAAATGTTCAAATACGTTGCGAACTTAACATCAAATAGAATATGCAGTGAAACCTCGGTACGCGCGTTTACGCATCTCATTTGTAAAAGTGAACTCTGTTAGCCATAGGAATCGAACTCCGGGTTTTAGCGTTTTCAGTTTCTTAGCTCATCGCTGATCAACCGAGAAAGTGGGATTAGTTTTTTCCTTTGTTTCTTTACTTACTTGTTGTTTTAGTGCAAAACTGAATGCTGAGCCATCTGCACTCTCTAAACTACGAGGAATTGAACCTCGAGTTTTAACGTTGTACATCCCTAAGCTTACCACCGATCGACCAGGCTGTGGTTACATTTGATCATTTTGTTTTAGCGCAAAGTTACGCATTGGGCTATTCGCGCTCTGTTCGCCACGGGGTATCGAACCTCGAATTTTAGTGTCATAAATCCGTAAACTTACAGCTGACCTACATGGTTAGATATTTACCTTTCAAACACTAACATGCCATAACAACTACGGGTTGGACAAATATAATTAGAATATGAAGTTATCGATATGTATGTTTATTTGTTTTTGTATTTTGCCTATAGCTACACGATGGCTATCTGCGCTAGCCGTCCTTAATTTTGCAGTGTAAGATTAGATGGAAAGGCAGCTAGTCATCACCACCCAGTGCCAATTCTTGAGCTACTTTTTTACCAACGAATAGTAGGATTGACCGTCACATAATAACGCCCCCAAGACTGAAAGGGCGAGCATGTTTAGTGCGACCGCGATTCGAACCCGCAACCCTCGGATTACGAGTCAAACACCTTAACACGCTTGGCCATGCCGGGCCCACGTTGTTAAAAGAGTAGCCCAAGAGTTGGCAGTAAGTGGAGTTGACTAGCTGCCTTCCCTATAGTTCTTCTGTAGCTTTGGCGAAATTCAAAACAAAGAAACATATAAAAAGACTGTTGTAATAGCACAAAAATGTCTTTAATTAACTTTAAGGACAGTTAAGTCGCGTCCTCAGAATTTTTTGGCCTTCTTCCACATGCAGATATACATATATATGTATTTGTGTGTGCGTGCGTATTTGAAGCTATAGCTTGAAACCCCAGTTTGATCTCAGTAAAGGTCAAAAAACAAAAATAGAAATTAATTTAAGACCTCACTTTCTCTGACAAATTATCCAAAGTTCGAAATGTTATCAATTTAGTAAACTATTTGATTAGCAATGTTTTTGGCCTTAGGACTAACGAAACGACATTAATATAAGCCAATTTTATGAGAATACGAAAGTTGTGTACATGTTAATAAATATGCTGTCCTATTATAAAGAGTTCTAGTTCATTCAAGAAACTCCAATATCAACACTGTAATGAATAAATTTTCGAATGTGATGCTGTACCCCTATAGGTCAGATGGGTAAGTCCATTAGCTTACAACGCTAAAATCCAGGGTACGATTCCCCGCAGTGGACAGGGAATGTAAAATTGTCCATTGTGAATTTGCGTTGAAACAAAGAAATGAATTTTGTTTCTCGCTGAAGTGCCCGGAATTTACCATCAAATAGTCCAGCATGACCTAGTAATTAGGCTGCTCGACTCGCAATCTAAGGGGCGCGGGTCCAAATCCCAGTAATGACAAACATGCTCGACTTTTCAGCCATTTATAATGTGAAGGTCAATCTCACTATTCGTTGGTAAGAGAAGCCCAGAAGTTGGCAGAGGAAGGTGATGACTAGCTGCCTTCCCTCTAGTGTTCCACTTCTAAATCAGGAACGACTTAAGCAGGTAGCCCTTCTGTTGCTTTGCTTGAACTTCTAAACAACCCAAACCAAATATACCGTGAAAGACATAGAAATAAAACCTGTGAGATTCTGTTTGACGTCGCCTGTAGATAACTAAAAGAGAAATTTGTAATAAATATTAGCTAATATGTTCCAGGTTTAGTGTTTGCACGCCAGAAAGTCTAATTTGATCTATTTAACACTAAAATGTGCAAAGATAAATGGCGGACAGAATGTTTATAATCCCCCTTTCCCCTGATGAAAGTACTTTTCTGTCATGATCATAATAAAAGAACACCTGGTCACGTGAAAGCGATGACGTCCACGCACGGAAATAATTTTTATCGTCAGATAACTGATAATATTTGGCATCTCTCTCTTTATGTCATTTGTACCATCTGTCACAAACCTGCACTCGTAAGGCTTAGCAAGCGTGACGCCCTCTAGACTAGAATTTCGCTTTAATTTCTTTTCAATATATGTATATCTATATATAACCAATAGTTTTTTTTTCATTTCAAAAATTTCATACATAATTAATACTACCGCGTTTTTAACGAGGTTCCAATTTCTTCTAAACACATGTGTGTGCGCGTGAGTGTTCGTTTACATGTGGGAAATAAATTTATTTTGCAAATTTTACACTTGGAATGTGTCAAAGTAACATCGTTTTCTACAACAAATTTGCTCTCCCTATGAAATATTGATCCGTAAGCTAAACTGGAACCTACTATTTAAACTTCTATGATAACTCTCATTCACTGATAGTGTATAATTTTTAGTCTGTTATACTCTGTAAAAAGAAGAAAAAAAAGAAAGAAAGAAAGCACATGGCGCATAAACGAAGTACTTTTTTCTTTTTTTTTGAATTTCGCGCAAAGCTACACGAGGGCTATCTGCGATAGCCGTCCATAGTTTAACAGTGTAAGACTAGAGGGATGGCAGTTAGTCATCACTACACACCTTCAACTCTTGGGCTACTCTTTCACCAACGAATAATGGGATTGGCCATGTGATTATAATGCCCCCACGGCTGAAAGGACGAACATGTTTAGTGAAACTGGGATTCAAACCCGCGACTCTCAGATTGCGAGGCGAGTGTCCTAACCACTTTCTGCTGTGTCTCAAGTTTTTTTTCTTCACGTATGCTATTTTAGGACAAAGTCAAAAATTATATTTCAGGCTACTTGCAAAGAACAATGGGAGGTCAATCACAGGTGAAGCATTAACATTGTATTAATCTTCATATTTAGTACAACAGAAACTCGGTGGAGGTGCTTGAGTTCAGCAACCAGTTAATATTTTGTCTCTTTTTGCTTTAATAATTGCAGACAGTCTTTCAGACATCATTGTAACATATTTAATTAAAGTGTCTTTTGGGATTTTACTCCAAATGTCTTTAATACTTTCCCATAAAGTTTCTTTGAAAGTCACTTTTGATCTGTTAAGTTTGTGATCTATCAAATCCAAAATCTGCTCAGTTAGGTTGAAAATGTGGCTCTGTGGAGGATATTGTATCACTTGAATGACTCCAGCGGCTTCTTTCTAAGCTAAGTAATTTCTGCATATGTTGGATGAGTGTTTGGGGTTATTATCTTATTGGTAGCAGAATCTTTACCAATTATGCGCAAACCACTGGGTATAACATGACAGATTAGTATATGAAAGTATGAGCATAATAGATGGAATAATGGACAAGCGCAAGTAGGAAAATACCTCCAAACTATCACACTGTGTCCATCATGTTTCGTGGTTGGTGCTATGCATTGAGGTAAGTCTCTTTCACCTTTCTTACGCCGAATGTACAACCTACACTTTGAACCAAATGTTTAAAATTTTAACTCATCCACCCATAACACCCTCTTACAATCATCAACAATCCAGTTTTTATACTTTATAAAAAATGTCATTCTCTTGACAATATTTAGAGATTGGGGTAACTGTTTTTTTAAGTGACATACAACAAATATTTCATTCTCGTTTAATCTTCTTGACACTGTAAAACTGGACAATTTTCTGTCATTTGTCATTTATCTCATGCTTAAGATCAGTGACAGTCTTCCTTCTGTCCTGAAGGCTGCATAATCGAAGATATTTAACATCGGTATCATTGACTTTAGATGTTCTGCCTCTTCCTTTCCTATTTTCATATTTATTTGTCACGGTCTCATGATCCAGGGTGTATTTAACAATGTGTGGGGAGCATTTCAAGCCTACAATTTGATGGAGAGTCCAACCAGAATCATGTAAAGGTTTTATGCGAACTTTCTGCTCTACTGACAATTCTCTACGCGTTTTGGGCAGTGGCATGATAACAAAACTTAATATATAGTGTTAACACTGTTTGTATCAAGGTTTATTTATAGAGTGCTATTAAATTGATTTATTCTAGCATATACAGAAACCATATGCCAGCTTCTTTCTACATAGTTAAGACACTGCATGGAGTATTATGACATATATTTCAGACCCTACATTTGATCCGTCTGTTCATTCAAGTAGAACCATTATGACATACCCTTGATGCAAGTATTTGGGAATTCTAAATAATAAGTATTCTCACCCTGGTTCATTCAGTTGTCAACAGGGATCAGTGAAGCATTACCATAATGTTGAAATTTACATTCTGTAATTACAGGAAAGAATTACAAAATATTCTCTTGTACTAATACTTTTGGCCCCCAGTGGCACAGTGGTATGTCTGCGGACTTGCACATTAAAAACTGGGTTTCGATACCCATGGTGGGCAGAGCACAGATAGCCTATTGTGTAACTTTGTGCCTAATTCAAAAAAGCAAACAAAACAAACTAATACTTTTGCACAGTAGTGTATTAAAGATAAAATTAAGCATCATGTATGGTACTCATCTTCGAACCAAATGGTAAGTTTTCTAATAGACAGGTTAATACACTTGAATTTCTTTAAAACGCTGTACAGTTTATATCACTGTCTTTGCAAAATACCCAATTTCTGATTCTGCAAATATAATATCTCTTTATATTGCATCATTTACATTTACCCAATCTTTCACTATTTGATTCCATGCAATGAATCCCTCATCAGTAACTTAGGGGATGAAGAATTTAGATGGCATCTAAAAAACTCGGGTCACGTGTGTTGGAGTCTGATTCAAAGACGGTTACTCTTACAATGTAATGACTTTGACCAGTTTTGTTTCTTTCTTTAAACTATCACACTAAACATGCTCTCCCTTTTAACCGTGTGGGCGTTGTAATGTGACGGTCAATCCCACTATTCGTTGGTAAAAGAGTAGCCCAAGAGTTGGCGGTGGGTGGCGATGACTAGCTGCCTTTACTCTAGTCTTACACTGCTAAATTAGGGACAGCTAGTACAGATAGCCCTCGTGTAGCTTTGCGCGAAATTCCAAACTCTTTAAACTGTCGTCATTTATCATAATGTTAGATACACTGATAGGTTAGTAATGTAGAAACTAATTTGACAAATTGGCAAACTTCTTAGATATTAGACATGAAACTAGTCATAGACAGAGATATAGATCCACAGTCAGCTATTTAACATCGAAACTAAAAACTCATAATTTAATGTCCTTGTCCATTAGGAGGCAGGTTCACAATCAACTACTTAACATACAGACCACAATTAAAATGCTTCAGTTAGGAACAAGGATACAGGTCTGCAGTAAGCTACTTAATATTTAAACCACAATTAAAAGGCTTGTAATTCAGTACTGACCTGTGTATAGATGCTGGAATACAAAAGTATCAAATCCTATAGATGGAAACACCCACTTTAAACCTTTTCTGCAAGATTCTACTAGGATCCTCTATGTGTATATACAATATTCACCTGTTCAATCAATGCTAATAAGTATCAGTGAATATTCAAAAACGTATTCTTTAAATATTCCTGTACTATAAACAATGGTCTAGGCATTTTCGCTTAAATTGTTCAAGTAGCCCAAGTAACGCCGGTTGAGAGTTTGTAAAATTTACTTGTATGCAGTGTGTGTTTATAGAAACATCTTTTATACGTTCTTTGCGTCAAGGAAAACAAACTAATTCGTGTGCAAAGAGAGAAATACGTAAAAAGAACACTAGAACAATAAAAAAACCATAACAATAGATATATACGAAAATGACGCGACCTTTCTGACTGCTTGAAAGCTAAGTTTATTATGTATTTTTGTGTGTGTATACGTAATGGTGTCTGATAAAATCACACTACACAACTGCTTATGTCAGTTACTACCTACCTATGTGCCTGTCTCTGTTTTCCTACTTAAAAGGCTTTTATACAACGTGCTTATCACGGCAGTTTTGTGGCGTCAGTTTCCATCAACTTATTATCTTGTAGTTGCTAATGACTCTGTCCACTTCTAGAGTCAAACTTTTTTTTTACACTTGTTTTCTGCTCGTCAAGTACCCATGACTTTCTTCTCCCACGCAGGCAGAGGAGACTCCCCCCCCCTTCCCTATTTTCCTTTTCAACATTTTTAGCGACTTTGATGATAATATTTAGTAACTACTGTACGTTGAACGAAGGTGGTCTACCGCGATTTTAAAATCCATCTCTACTATTACTGGGTAATTATGAATGCATGAAGTACATGCACTGTATCACCTATCGAAGAAGCAGTAGTTAGCAGTGTGTAATGTGTTAGCCAAGAGAGACACTCACACAGAGAGAGAGAGAGGTGATGTTTTTACCACCTTTACCTGTCGATAATGTTCCGCAATGGTGAACTCTAATTGTAGGTCTTGGTAATAGTCTTTCTGCAGAGACTAAAAAAAAATATATACAGACATAAATATTTCAAGACCATTTCCATTTACGTGGATAAATAACATGGTGCCTGTCGTGTTACAAAGAACCGCATTAAATCTCACAGTAAACACTTTCTCGTTTGTTCCCTTGGTGGCGCATCAACCTTGCGTAAACTTATTAATATTTAAATATGAATAATAAAAATGATCGAGTTAAAAAATAAAGAGTCGAGGAAAACAAAGATAATAATTCACTCCCAAGTACCTCATTTGTTATGTTTTTCTCACAACAAAGCCACATCGCGTTATCAGCTGTGTCCAACGAGAGAAATCGAACTCGTGATTTTAATATCGTAAATTCTAAGGTTTACCGCTGTTCCACTTGAGGGACCGTTTATTACAATCATGATTGCCTCATGTTAACTTTTTGTGTTTGTTTGGAAATTCGCGCAAAGCATCACGAGGGCCATCTGCGCTAGCCATTCCTAATTTAGCAGTACGAGACTAAAGGGAAGGCAATTAGTCATCGCCAACTCCACGGCTACAATGTTACCAACTAATAGTTGGTCACATTATAATACCCATACTGCACAAAGGGCGAGCATGTTGGGTATGACGGGGATTCGAACCCGCGCCCTTCAGATTGCGAATCGAGCGCCCTGACCAACTGGTCATTCCAGCCAGTAAGTTTTATGAAACGTGGATTGTCGTTGTTTTTCTCAGTTCTTTAAGTACAAACAATTTGAAGTATTAATTACATTTTAAAAATGAATATATATTAAAAATATTATAAAATAATATGTGTAGATGTCTGTCACGCCAAGGTTAACTAAGTCAATATCATAACAGTGTAGATGTCTGTTACGCCAAGGTTAACTAAGTCAATATCATAACAGCGTAGATGTCTGTCACGCCAAGGTTAACTTAGTCAATATCATAACAGCGTAGATGTCTGTCACGCCAAGGTTAACTTAGTCAATATCATAACAGCGTAGATGTCTGTCACGCCAAGGTTAACTTAGTCAATATCATAACAGCGTAGATGTCTGTCACGCCAAGGTTAACTTAGTCAATATCATAACAGCGTAGATGTCTGTCACGCTAAGGTTAACTAAGTTAATATCATAACAGCGTAGATGTCTGTCACGCCAAGGTTAATTTAGGCTATATAATAACAGCGTAGATGTCTGTCACGCCAAGGTTAACTAAGTCAATATCATAACAGTGTAGATGTCTGTCACGCCAAGGTTAACTAAGTCAATATCATAACAGTGTAGATGTCTGTTACGCCAAGGTTAACTAAGTCAATATCATAACAGCGTAGATGTCTGTCACGCCAAGGTTAACTTAGTCAATATCATAACAGCGTAGATGTCTGTCACGCCAAGGTTAACTTAGTCAATATCATAACAGCGTAGATGTCTGTTACGCCAAGGTTAACTTAGTCAATATCATAACAGCGTAGATGTCTGTCACGCCAAGGTTAACTAAGTCAATATCATAACAGTGTAGTTGTCTGTCACGCCAAGGTTAATTTAGGCTATATAATAACAGCGTAGATGTCTGTCACGCCAAGGTTAACTAAGTCAATATCATAACAGTGTAGTTGTCTGTCACGCCAAGGTTAATTTAGTCAATATCATAACAGTGTAAGTGGCTGTCATAACAGTAAAATAATCTAAGAACGAAGATCACTGTTATACAGTTACTACATGTACGACGTATATCTATGTGTGTAAGAGTGTTACTTGCAGACTGGTTCTTCTATTACCTGTAATAGTTCCATCCACATAACCATGGATATCTGCCACATTCTACTCACTCTGATACAGTTACCCGTAATAACGTCGTTTGCATTGCAACCGCTCTCGTAATTTTTGTGAGCATATCTGTCACATATGCCTTTGGAATTTCAGGCCTATAATCGAAGTCGAAAGTTAAATGGTGGGTCTGTTTTAATCAGAGCTGTTGGAAGAACCATCTGATGCGCAACTTTCCTTTCACTCCACTTATTGTTAAGGCTTGAACCACATGGTTATAAATATCGAGGCGTTGTTCTATTGTTTTACCAAACTATAATAGATCCTACACCTAAGCCTCTCTCCAGCCCCCTTTTTACCAACACTCAAATACCTCACGTTTCCTTTTAGGATTTTATCAAGTTAAGCAGAGAGCATTCTCAGCATAAATGTTGCACGAAATTCGTGGTAGAACAGCCGTTAGGCTCGTAAAGTTGAAGAGTGACGTAAAATATTAGACGTACATTATTTAAAACGTTCGAATACGTTGCGAACTTAACATCAAATAGAATGTGCAGTGAAACCTCGGTACGCGCGTTTACGCACCTCATTTGTAAAAGTTACAAAAAAAACAACACAAAGCAACTTGAAAAACGGAGTGTTTACCTGGAATGTTTTAACTCTTACTGACCTCTATATTTTACGGTATATTTAACATATTGCTTTCTAATTATGTGTATTGTAGTAAATAAGCCGGATCTGTTCAAATACAACTCGTAGGAGGTCGGTCCTTTTTATAATAAAATTTCATTTACTGATATGTTGGAAAGTTTGAATGAAAAGAATCCAGGTTGAACATTTAATTTGGTGTTTATTTGTTTGCTTTTGTCTTAGTGTAAAATTACACAACGGGCTACGTGCACTCTGTTCACCATAGGAATCGAACTCCGGGTTTTAGCGTTTTCAGTCTCTTAGCTCACCGCTGATCAACCGAGGATGTGGGATTAGTTTTTCCTTTGTTTGTTTACTTACTTGTTGTTTTAATGCAAAGCTGAATACTGGGCCATCTGCACTCTCTAAACTACGAGGAATTGAACCTCGAGTTTTAACGTTGTACATCCCTAAGCTTACCACCGATCGACCTGGCTGTGGTTACATTTGATCATTTTGTTTTAGCGCAAAGTTATGCATTGGGCTATTCGCGCTCTGTTCGCCACGGGGTATCGAACCTCGTATTTTAGTGTCATAAATCCGTAAACTTACAGCTGACCTACATGGTTAGATATTTACCTTTTAAACACTAACATGCCATAACAACTACGGCTTGGACAAATATAATTAGAATATGGAGTTATCGATATTTATGTTTATTTTTTTTTTTTTTTTCCTATAGCTACACGATGGCTATCTGCGCTAGCCGTCCCTAATTTTGCAGTGTAAGACTAGATGGAAAGGCAGCTAGTCATCACCACCGAGTGCCAATTCTTGAGCTACTCTTTTACCAACGAATAGTGGGATTGATCGTCACTGTATAACGTCCCCACGACTGAAAGGGCGAGCATGTTTGGTGTGATGAAGATTCGAACCAACGATTCTTAGATTAGGATTCAAGCGCCACAACCACTTAGCCATGCCGGACCTGTTATCGATACGAACAAGCATACCATACGCCAGTGAACTAAATAGTTAGACCAGAAACCTCATTCAGGGTTCAGGGGTTTATCTCGTAAGAGCTTTGAATAGCGTTACTGACTGTCGCTTTTATAACAAACCGACAGCTGAAAATGTATAGCGAGTTCAACGACATCAAGTTTCGAACGTTGGGCTCTTCGATTCGCAGCAAGGCCAATTCGTCATTAAGTTTTCTTTACGCAAAGGATGCCTTGTTTACAGGCTCAAGGCCTAGGACAGGGGTTAAAGGGACTTAAATTGGCACCTACAACATGACTTTTGATAGGGCTACCTTGACTGACACTAACAAAGGTATCTATTTCAGGCGCAGTGTCCAGTTCGTTGGACGATGTGCGTGTGCATTATTCGTATACACTAGGGCAGCGTCAAGGAAATAGAAATGACCTTCTAAACCGTTTTGCAATCCTGTCGTGTTGACCGGAGTTGGAAACATTTCGTGACTGGTCATCCAAAATGACCAGTAATTAGTCCGTTCGATGTCCTTAATGCAAAACTAGGATTACTTAGGTACATAAGCTGACTTCTTTAAGTTATTAATAATGTTTACAGAATCTGTGAAATGGAGTATAGCGTATCTGGGACTTCCAAGTCATAAAACACATTTCGATCGAGCGTCAATTTGTTTTGATAATTAATTTTCATATTTGCTGCTAAAAGGTCTTGGCTGGAAAGTTTCATACCTGGTTTATAAAAGCTTAATGTGACATGGTTAGGGCATTCGGGTCGTAGACTAACGGTTGCAGATTCAAATGCCCGTCACGCCAAACATGCTCGCCCTTTCACCATTGAGGGGCGTTATAATGTTACAGTCAGTCGCTAAATTTGGGACGGCTAGCGCAGATAGATCTCGTGTAGCTTTGAGTGAAATTCTAAAACCAAGAAACAAAAGCTTATATGCGTACATTATGAAGTTTTTGACGCTTTCAGGCCTGACGTCTACACGGATATATTTATACATACATTACAATATTGTAATTTCTTTTTTCGTTTTTTTTTGTTTGCTTGAGCACAGAGCCAGTGATGTGCCCACCACGGGTCTCGAAGCCCGATTTCAGCATCGTAAACCTGCATATCTCCATGTTTTGATTTCTTTGTTTTGTATTTTCGGGGAAAGCAACACAGGGGCTATCTGTGCTTGCCGTCCATAATTTAGCAGTGTAAGACCAGAGGGAAGGAAGATAGTCATCACCACCCATCGCCAACTCTTGGGCTACTCTTTTAATACGTATAGTGGGATTCATCGTAATATTATAACTCCCCCACGGCTGAAAGGGCGAGCATGTTTGGTGTGACCGGGATTCGAACCCGCGACCCTCAGATTACGAATCAAGCGCCCTAACCACTTGGCCATGCCAGGCCCCGTGCTTTATTATAAGACCTTAGACTTGCCGCTGAGCCACTTGGGGCATGCCCCCCCCCCCATACATTATTATGATCCATTAAACGTACCGCTGAGCCACTGGGGAACAATATTTTGAAATAACGGAAAAATATACACATCTGAATAAGCATATAGATACGTGATCATAGTTTACAAATGATATCTATTTGACCACCCACAATCGAGAAAATAACCTCAAATATCGACAGAGGAAGTCATCATTTTATAATATCATTGTAGTTCTATATAGCCAACCTGTCATTATAGGTGGCGTAATTTGTGTGTTTGAAAAAAAAAAGAAAGAAAGGAAACATTTGGCTGTAGGTGTGAAAAGTTTGCCAGATAGTCACAATTACAGGGTAGAAGCAACGCTTCCATACTCTCTGTCTTCACATCTGTGTTTTTCTTGTTAATGGGTGTATAGCGAAATACGTTAGGACTTGTTTTAGAACTACTGAAGGGTGTTTAGCTCAAATAACCTGTATGTGTTTCTTCGGGATTAGAAAACGTCGATATCCTGTCTATTTTCTGGCACTGGACAATTACGACTTACAGGTGCTCTGAACAAAACGCTATTAAACAACCGTGCAGGATAGTGAAACGGTAATTGTGTGCCTCTGACACAAACAGACATAAAACGTCTGTTTTGAGTAATTCATCAATGCCCTTATTATTCAGTGGTTGTTAAAGCTAAAAGATGGCTAGAATTTGGTTTTATCTTCTGCTTTATAATATATACTGACAGGAGGAGGCTGTGTGATAAAAATAGAGGGACCCACACGTGACAAGTTAGGTCTAGTTTGCATTTCTCGCCAAGTCTTAGAGCATAATTTTGATATAAACAATGTGATTAAAGCTGACATTATCTGAATAGCTAACAACACTATTTATTGTATATATGGCGTATTGAATTTTTTTATTTATTACAGTGATCCCTGTTTAAATGGAAACCTCATTAATTCGTTCACAGTGATCTCTAACTAAACTGAAACCAGCTAATCTATTCACAGTAATTTCTGATTAGACGGAAACCTCGTTAATCCGTTCACAGTGACCTCTGGTTAGATTTAAACCAGGTTAATCCGATCACAGTTACCTCTGTTTAGGATAAAACCTCATTAATCCGATAATAGTGAGTTTTGTTCAGATTGGAACCTCACTAATCCGTTCACAGTGATCTCTGGTTAGATTTAAACCAGGTTAATCCGATCACAGTTACCTCTGTTTAGGCTAAAACCTCATTAATCCGATAATAGTGATTTCTGTTCAGACTGGAACCTCGTTAATCCGTTCACAGTGATCTCTAATTAAATTGAAACCAGCTAATCTGTTCATAGTGATCTCTGACTAGATTGAAACCAGATTAATTCGATCACAGTGACCTCAGTTTAGACTGAAACTTCGTTAATTCTTTCACAGTAATCTCTGATTAAACTGAAACCAAGTTAATCCAATCACAGTGACCTCTGTTTAGACTGAAACCTCGTTAATCAAACTATATTTGTAATGAAGCAGGTCTTCCAGATCATCAAATATACGGATCGTCAGATCAGGTCAATTTAGTTACAACAGATACTCTAATCGTAGCAAGCATGTGTTATCGATCAATAAATGGAAGACAGCAAAGAAGTATGACTAATTAGACATGCAACTTACAAATAAAAACAGCTGCATGAACTTAGCTGTCTATTATTTTACAAGTCGCCAATAACTGTGCAAGTTACATCACTGGGGTTGAATTATCTTCATATAAATCATCGTTTAGTTCAAACTAATGATTCACTTATAGTATATAAAACACAAAGTTCGTGTGTGTAAACAAACATCACCTTGTAATGCTAAATACTTCTATGCTTCATCAAAGTGTTTTGGGCTATAGTTAAGTCACATGGCTATAGCCTAAATCACCCTGATGACCTGTCGACAACTGTAATAGTTTTTATGTAAATTTTTACTGTGAAGGTCGCTCACAGGAAAACAGTTGCAAAATGTTACTCGCCGCGAGCGAAGGACGTTCTCAGAAAAATTGTCGTAAACCGGTACCCACTGCAAGTTATTGTCGTTCTCAGAAAAATTCGCGCAGATCTCTGTTTTATTTAAGTGACTATGACGAAACTGTCTATTAACGAACATAAACGATACAAGCTAATAATAAGTATAAGTAGAGCTTAAAACATTTAAAACGATAGCGTAATAATGATGAAGAAAAACACGAAAATTATTTACTTATCTGTTGCACATCCACGTGTTGAGAGACAAACGTTAGGCCTAGTTCAATCCTGTGTATGTGAATCGAGTGTATCAGGAATGCAGAAAATAGTCACCCAGCTAAACCTTTCCGAAAGTATGTTTACCGAGGGCTTATGTAAATATTCTTAAAGACAGAATAATACTTTACCTTTAAAATGATATTTTTTTCGTACCACCTTGTTTTGATTTGTTAACGTCGCCACCACTCGGTTAGATATTATAATTACTACAACAATATGTAGTTAGCTATAATAATAACAATAGGTTGAATTAAACCAATAGCTATAAGTAACTAAAACTAAAGGTACAAATCCTTAACTACAAGTACTTCCGCAGGATCTCCGAAAGTGTCCTGTTTCAAGAGCAAATAAAAACCAAAATATTTTTATTTCTCCCTTTCGAAATTCATATGCTGTGTATATAAGTATATAATTTGACTCATTCATAGCATGTACAAGTTTTACTGATAGGTCACGAGAGCGCAAATTGGAAAGCTAAGCGTCTCTTAGGTGATGTAATTTTAGTGTCTATTGACTGACTGACAGACAACGAAAAGTGTAGGTAGTTTCTCAGAAGACTCTCGTGAAACGGCACTTAGTTTGAGTGGAAATATTTAAGGGTTAGTATTTATTCATTTGTTTCCTATTCTGGCTGCCTGCCACAGCTCCCTTCCCCAGTTGCACGGCGATAAATCTAAAGGCTTATAACGCTAAAAACCGGGTTTCGATACTGGTGGTGGGCACAGCAGAGATAGCCTATTGTGTAGCTTTGTACTTAGTAATAATCAAAAGCAAACAAATTACTACTGGTTAACTCTCATCGAATGATAAGCCGATTTCTGAATCATTTATTCGTCGGAAATACGTGTTTCCTATAAGAAAAACTTATTTGCATTCGGAACACAAATATACAGGTTATTGATTAATTAAGCTTATAGGCTTATAAAGTTCAATTTCCCATAGTGGCAACAGCAAACAGCCCATCGCGGCTTTGCCCTAGAAAACAAACACGGACATAGCAGAAGAAAGAAACTAATGCCTGTCACAACCAAATTTGTAAAATATGCCTCATAAAACAACAACAAACATGCAATATACGAAAAAGAAATGACAAAAATTAACCTGAAAAAAACAACATGTCTAACTGATTTTAGAACGTTAGTAAGATGTTTGAGCTATTGATGTTTGTTTTTGAGTGAAAACTTTCTTTTATGAAAATACGCGTATTTGTCATCGTTCACTTAAATTCTTGTTCACTCAATAAATGAGACAGTTGGTAACCAAGGCGCGTTATTAGAAACAACCAGTGGCGCCAACTATGGAGTGAAGTGAGCAGTGGTAGTTAAATAGCTGTGTTTATGGAAAAGTGCTAATTTTAATACGTACAAAGTCGAGATTGCTATAATTTTTTTCTTTCTCATAACTCTCTGATTCTAACGTAGTTTTTTACATTTGGTATACGAACTCCGAAACGTGCTACGCCTCATGTATTTTGTGTGGAACTTGGAGCTAAACTTTTTCGTCCACCCCTCGAGATTTTGTTGAAATGATGCTTCGGTGAACAATCCTAAAATCACACATACTTGTTCCAAAATCTCGTTCTTTAAAAACCTGCAACATACTGATTGGTGCCGTGTAATGCAGTGAATTGCTATATCCAGTGCCGACGAGGCCTTTTGTATAATACCGGGGATCAACATCTGGCCAGAATATGAGAAACAATATCGTGATTTAAGCACTATATAAAAATGTATATATATATCACAGAGTTTCGCGAACAAAAAAATGTTAGGATATGAATGCGATTAATCCAGTGAATTATTATTATTATTACTACACATTTTATTTAAGATATTAACAAATCAGTTTTTAGATAAGAATTCATAACATAATATTGCTTATTTATTCTACTTAACACTACTTATTTTAGCTATTTATTAATAATTTCTTCTTATTATTAGATCTCATTTAAATTCACTCTACTCTCGTTCGCATGAGCTGGTTATTAAGCAAGCTGTTCTTTGTTGTTGTTCCCCAAAAGGTGAAAATTGCGTAAGTAATGCTAGGAAACCATGAGTGATCGTAATCCAAGGGTCGCAAGTTCGAATCCCCGTCGCACCAAACCTGCTAGCCCTTTCAGCCGTGGGGACGTCATAATGTTACGGTCAATCCCACTATTCGTTAGTAATAGAGTAGCCCAAGAGTTAGAGATGGGTGGTGATGATTAGCTGCCTTCCCTCTAGTCTTACACTACTAAATTAGGGTCGGCTAGTGCAGATAGCCCTCGTTCAGCTTTGCGCGAAATTAAAAAAAAGCAAACAAACCATGAGTGAAAGCAAATGAGAATATATTAGAAACATGTGAACCATGATTGCTCTGGTAAATCGATTGCCGACGAGGTATTTCGCTCATTACCAGGGTTCATCCGGCTGTGTGGGATATAACAGACATAGTGGTGGTTGTATAGGCGTTATGCATATCATCAGTGTCTAAGAACTACGACTCTTAGAATGTAAATCAGGTTAAGCAAGTAAAGTGCAATCATTACCAACATAAGCGGGGAAAAAATGTATTTCTTGCACTATTAAGAACGGCCATTCAACTATTTACACGTGTAAAGAAGTTCATAGCCCGGCATGGCCAAGTGGTTAGGTCGCTCTATTCGTAATCTGAGGGTCGTGGTTTCGAATCCCCGTTACATTAAACATGCTCGCCCTTTCAGCCGTTGGGACGTTATAATGTGACAGTCAATCCCAGTTTTCGCTGGTAGAAAAGTAGCCTAAGAGTTGGCGGTGGGTGGAGATGACTAGCTGTCTTCCCTCTAATTACGTTGCTAAGTTATGGACTGCTAGTGCATATAGCTCTTGTGTAGCGTTGGGTGAAATTAAAAACAAACAAACAAAAAAGTTCACTGGGCATTCTTAGCAGCAGTATCACAGCGATATACACCCGACAAGCGCTGTTGTCCCTTAACAACATAAAAAAGAAATGGCGGTCAATGCATTATTACCTTTACATCAGAAATTTGTATTAGATAAAATAAACTAAAAATTTCAGCTGAAAAGATTGTAGCACAATGATTCGAAAGTCAAGACCAGTTGTAGCACAGTCAACAGATTATAGGGTCCAAGGTTCGAGTCATAGTGCCGCTGAACTCGATCCGTATTTATAACTGTTCGCGTGTCATAAAAGTGACAGTAAGTCCGATTAATTAGTTTGATTAAGAGTCGAACAAAGCTACTGTGGCGGCGGGTGTTACTGGCTGACTGTCCTCACTCTCGTCAGTAGATCAAACTTAGGGACGTATCGATCAATTTTGGACGAGCGACCTTTGCATCACTGACCGTGACCAATAACGTTATAATATTTTTGCATCAGAAAACTGACGTTCAAAACCTTACACTAAAGCTAGACAAGGGCCACCAGACGTCTGTCTTTCTATGTAACACGTTTACTGGATTACCTAGAAACCTAGCGAGCGCTAGTAACCGAGTTCGCCCTTACTGTCAAATCGAAGGATGCAACCATTTGATGGAAATACAGTTTCTTTTATTTATTTATTGGAGTTTGCACAGAGATATGAGAGGACTATCTGCGTTAGCCATCCCTAATTTTGAAGCAACAGACGAGATGGTAGACGGCTGGTTAATAACGCCCACCGCCAACATTTGACCTACACTTTACCAATAAATAATTGGATTCACTGTCACATTATCCCCCTGCCCCAACGCCTGAAAAGGCAAACATATTCAGTGATAGGATTCGAAGTTTCGAACCGAAGATCGAGTGGTCAAACCACTAAGCTATACTGTGTTGCCGATGACAGTTACTTTACACTTTACGGCCGTGAATACATCGTAAGAATGAGGGTCAACCTCACTCTACTGAATTAGACACAGTAGTATAAGAGTTTGCAGTGTGTGCTGTTTAGTGGCAATCTATCCTCTAGTCTCTCAATTCTATATTTGTGTAGATATCTTTTGTGTAGCTTTATACGGGACTTAGCCCCCCAATTGCACAGCAGCACGTCTTCGGACTCGCATCGCAAGAAACCATCTTTCTTCACCCGTGGTGGGCAGAGCACAAATATATCAACGTGTATCTTTGCGGTTAAACGATAAACAAAAAAAGTATAGGATTTTAAAAAGAAACGATAACTGAACGTGTTCCTCAAACTGCTTATATATATACACATTTTTTTCAGTACTTAAAAATTTCAAAGTCATGTCCCGTGACGATTAACCTATCATAAAAACCGCAAGTCTTTTAAACCAGCTATAGTGGCGACATCATTAAAGAGAACTGCGCCAGATCTTAAAATATGACAGTAACTTACTGTAGTTTAGTGCCGATACTTTCTACCGAGTCTTTTAATTAGCCAGAAACACTGGCCACCGACAGCCAGACTGCTGTGGCGGTCAGCTCAAAGCAGTCGGCGATCTGACGCAGCCCACCGGATCATCAACATCGCTGCCTCAGTTCTTTGTCCAACGAATCAACCATTTTAAAGATACGAATCACTTTTCGAAATTAGAATATGCGTACACAGGTTAATTCTTCGCAGTGGCTTCTAAGATGTGACTGTAATCTCTTAAGTCACGTGCAATGTGTCCCTCCCCATTGACACAGCGGTATGTTTTCGGACTTACAACGCTAGAACCCGGGTTTCGATACCCGTGTTTGGCAGTGCACTGGTAGCTCATTGTGTAGCTTTGTGGTTAACTTCAAACAAACAAAACAAAACTTATTCGAAGAGGAATAAAATATTGATTACACGTGTCTACAAGGACGTAAAAACGAACACAATTTTGTCACGGAATGTGCCTTCTTAAAATCTCAATACACGCGAATGCGTCAGTTTATTTATATGCTCGGGTTTAAGAAAATATCCGAGCAAATTTTTTGAGAGTTTTGTAAGAAGATGAATAAACTTTGAAGTTATGTTTTAAAGCGACCAGGATAGTTAACATCTTAAAACATTTCGACTGGACCTTTGTAATGAGGCTGTAAATTGTAATCGAGTTCATTATTCTCTCTCAAAAATCAAAAACAACTTTTATAGCTTTTTAAACTGAGTTCAGAAGTTTGTATAGTATGCTGAACCAATTGAATGAAAAATTAAAAACAAAACATTTCCTGTAAGGCGTGGTGCGCATGCGCGGCCATGAGATTACAAAAGCTAGTGAAGTCCAGTTTTAATCTAAAAAGTAGTTCTGACAGGTATATGGTATTATTGTAGTTTAAGCTTACGCGTTTTTACAGATTTTAGAAAGTTCTAACAAAAAGAACGTAAAATATATGTATTTATGGAAAAGCCTTCAAGGCAGTGTTCCTCAGTCGTATTTGCCAAACGACCCCTCCCCACGTCCGGACTTTGCTCGTCGCGATCCACCATCGCCCTGTCTCTACAAGAATGAAACAATTATTGATATGTTTCTTGACATCTGGGGGACACCTCGAGGACTCAAAAAAAAATTGACTCAGCTCAGACAGCTCGTGATTCCCCTGAAAACCTACTCGTTATCCCCCGAAAGGGGTCGCGACCCGTCGTTTGAAAAACGCTCTTTGAACTACTGTTTTAATTTTAAGTACTGACAAGAGGAGACGTACCAGCATCCTAGCACTCAACTTACACGCTAAGAGTTTGACTGTCATGCTTATTACGCGCACACACACACACCTTAAAGTATGGGAAAAGTTTCACAAATCATAGCTCTATCCCAGAATCAACCCACGATCTTTATAAAGTGTAACGTAAGCCTATAAAGTTGTATTGGGAAAATTTAAAAGCAAATGTCAAAGCTTTATTTCTCCCTAAAGAGGCGTGGCACGCTGCCCCCCAAATGTCAGGTCTAAATCACAGAAACCATCCGTTGAAATATATATTTACACGCATTGAAAACGCACGATAAAAGGGTTTTATAGAACGTCCTAAAGACATCCTTGCAGGGGGGGGGGATTCAGGCCCCAAGCCGGAAGTTTGCTTCGATTACTATGCATACCACAGTAAATTATAGTGAATCAAAACAAACAAACAATGCTACAACACCGAGGAAGTAGGTGGGTCTAGAAACAACATCTAAAGTCAGGATGATAGAATTTAGTTTATTCTCTACAAATTCATTTTGTCAGCTTTGTAGCACGTGATTAATATCAAGAAATATGCCCGCAAACACTCGTAACACTTAAGTTAGGAGTTTCTCACAATATGATATGTAAGGAATAACTGAAAATTTATAACATTTTCTCGCTTTCTCGTTTCTTAGATCATTAGTATTCTTGCGCCCTCTAGTGACACATTTGTAGTGAATATTCCTTTTTTTTTTTTCAGTTATTATACCATGTATAATAAATTATTTAAATAAATGTCAAATTTAAAGATTCCCTATAATAATTTGAACTTCAAGTCACTATCCTGTGACAACTGGCGTAAAGGATACTTAATAACTTCTGTTACCGTTATTATTTACGTAAATATTTTTAGTGACTGACAAGACGTATTATTAACCAATTATATAATCAAAATGAAGACCAGCGTGTCTTTTTTATTATCTCTGAATAAATTAACATGATACTTCCACTTTCAGTTTACATTCAAATGCTATTTGATTTCTGACTTAAATATATATATTTTTTTCATCACACGTTAGCAATGGTTTGAAAAAGTTAAAGTAAAATGAGCCAACAAGTTGAGTAGTAAAGGTTTTATCTTCTGGTTCCGTTTAATAAATCATCCACTTTATCGTGAAGTCGTGGTTTAAATGAAAATAAATATATATTTTTTTCCAGTGTTCACTGTGATTTATCCTATAAAAAAAAACACAACACAAACCAGTACTTCATCTCTTCTAACGTCGTGCGGTGTGAGGAAAAAGTCGATGAGGTAAAAAAAAAAAAAAAAAGATAGGTTCGTGCGGTAACTCTCTTACGTCATCGTCCCTTTGATTCCAATTAACCAATAAGCAGGCACGAGAGTGGTCAAGGCTTTTTCTGGTTGGAGAGTACCGACGAAACCGTGCGTGTGCGCAGTCAAGTAACCTCAAAAATCTATAATTTAATTTTCCCGCTTAACTTTCACAAAACGTATTTTTGTTTGAATTGTTTAGAAATTCGAAGATTTTTGCTGCAGTAACTAAAGAAGTTCATGGAATTCTGTTTTATTTTGGTAAAAGTGTTAATACCCATACCAGCCATCCTGAGATCCAGATAAAAGCAACATAAAATGCACATGATGTCGTTTCTTATCTAAGGGGTCGTTGATGTTAATGTTATTTCTTCAGTGAAAAGCTACACAGGAGGGCTAACTGCACTCTGTCTACTACAGGGAATTGAACCCCCGGTATTAGTGTTAGAAGTTCTTCAAGTTATTGCAGAAACCGTTTAGACTTCAACTAATCGTTCCCATTTCTACAAAATCATCATTCACATAAATACAGGAACTAGAAAATATTGTCTCAAAAATGTTTCAAACTGTGAGACACGAGAAAACAAAGAACAATAGTTCGTCACACACAACTTTACAAGATTATAAATGGGACGAACATAGAAAGGAAATTAAGACAAAAAGTTGTTTGTCTTAGGACAAAGCCACTGCTATCTGCTGTGTTCATCGTGGGGAATCGAATCTCACATTTTGACGTTATAAGTTTGTAAACTTACAGTTGTCCAACGGGTGACAACATATATATATAATTATTGAAACTTCCGTCGTATGCTTCTCTAAAGGTAGAAGAAATATTGCCCTGAATTCAAGTAATTTACATTCGACTTAATAAATAACTTTAGCAAAAATACACACAAAAGAATAATACACGTGGCCGGTCAGGTTTGGCTACACGAGGGTTATTTGCTCTAGCCTTCCTTCTAGCCCCCCGATAGTACAGCGGTATGTCTCCAGATTTACAACGCTAAAATCAGGGGTTCGATTCCCCTCGGTGGGCTCAGCAGATAGCCCGATGTGGCTTTGCTACAACAAAAACACACAAACACCTTCCTTCTAATCTTACACTGCTAAATTAGGGAGTGGCGGATTCGAATCCCATATTAGAAGTCGAGGGCCTTAACCACCTGGCCATGCCGGTCCTCCCAATCAGGAAACTCTGTGTCGTATTACAATTGTTTATTTTTTAACTTTTCAACCTGGGTCTGGCATGATCTGGTGGTTAGGGCGCTTGACCCACAGTCTGCAGGTCGCGGGTTCCACTCCCCATCACCAAACATGTTCATTCGTTTGGCCTTTTGGGCAATATAATATGACGGTAAATTCGTTGATAAAAAGAGTAGCCCAAGAATCGACGGTGGGTGAAGTTGAAAGACGAAGGAGTATGTGAACAGAATCCATCCTTTCCCAGGTCGCGAAACGAACAAAATAAATACTGTTTCGGACAAGACACGAATATCATTCGAGCTCAAGAACTGTTTACGAAAAACAAATAAGTAAAGAAAACCACTCCATGTACCTTGTAATGTGTAATGATAAATTCAATGAAATATCCAAGGAAAAAAAAATTTGATTGTAAAATCGATTTTGGTAATTAGCTTCAAGTTCACGAACTGAATGCTGATTAGAATAATTAAACAGTTTATGTGGTGTTGGCTTAACTTGGAAGATACAAGAAACGGTTGTCATGCTCTTCTTTTGTAGACGGATATGTTTGTGTTCTCGACCAACCTAAATTACTGTTACAATAAGCAATTACTTTTAACAAACAATGCCATTTGCAATCACTTGTCTAAACATTTGCAATCAGAGTGATCATATTATAGCGAGCTTATAGTCCGCAGTATAATCGTGTTATAATGGAGTTTGTGATGTATACGTCCAAAACTCGCTGGGAAACTACAGCACCAATTATTACCAAACCTAACTGGAGGCCTGGCATGGCTAGGTGATTAAAGCGTTCGATTCTAATCCGAGGGCCGCGGGTTCGAATCTCCGTCACACCAAACATTCTTGCCCTTACAGTCGTGGGGGGGGGTGTTATAATGTAACGGTCAATCTCACTATTCGTTGGTAAAAGAGTAGCCCGACAGTTGGCGGTGGGTGGTAATAACTAGCTCTAGTCTTACGCCGCTCTTTAACCAATAAAAATTACAAACATAAAGGAGTACGTTTTAAATTAAAATTTCATGAGTGTTTTAACAGAAAAGCAAGGTGCTTTCACCGATAACTGTGTCTACAAAAACTAATATTTCAGTAAGACTCTTTTTCTCATGGATGGCGAACATTATAAAATGTCAAGTAGGTGTGCATTGTTATAGAAATGTGATACACTTCCAGAAAAGGCCTCAGGTCCAAAAGCCTTTAGCAGGAACTAGCAATTATACCTGCTGGAATTTCTAATCCAAGTTATTGTATTTTAGGACGTTTGTGGTTCATTTTGAAAGATATCCAAAAAAATTTTTGTATTCTAGAAAGTTTACAGTTCATTTTTTAAATTTTCCAATCAAAATTGTCGTATTATCGAATGTTTGTAGACCACTGTCCAGTAAATTTTTAAAAAAATTATTGACAACTCCTGTGTAAAAAACAAAAAAAAATCGTGGTTGATCCAAAGAGAAATAGTCTGTTTTAATTTAAAAAAAAAAAGAATGATGCACAACATTCGCACCTGCCCAAGAAACACCATTAAAGTGACCCAATGATCAAGCTGTGGTGAGTGATAAATGAAGATATAACACCGAGTAAATAAAGTATAATAAGTGAATTGAAGAAAGTTCCTAGGAGAAAATATTACGGCATTAAATTGTTTTTTCCAGTAAATGTCTTTTGGTGGTCTGAGGAAACATTCAAAACAAAAAGAAGAACAAAGAACGAAAGGGGAAATCAACTGTTTTAAACTCTTTGACTATCATTTGGAATTTTCAGGTGAGAAATTAGACACCAAAAAACAAAACAAAAACAATAACATTTTCAATAAAAGGTCGGTAAGATAATTAAAGAACTGCTGCATTAAAAACTGGTAACTTAAGATGAAGGTGGAGTTGAGGCCACACGGGTGACATTCGGACCACCCACTTGCACTCGGTGTTAACTTAGTAGCCGCTTGGAGTCGCCACTAGTAAGCTGATTGATTGTTGTCACATCACATTCTCAAAAACAGCAACTGTAGAGTTACGTGGATGTAGGCCTTCATGTCTCTCTTGTCAACTTAGTACTTGAGTCTGTAACAAGGTGGAAGGATGGACTATCCCTTCACAGGCCATCAGTTTAACCACCGGAAAGCTGACATATTCAAGCACTAAGGACAGCCACCCTACTTGTGTTGTCGGACTCTTAGAATATTGGAATTAGGGTTACGTTTTTGTATCAGTATGCTCATTCGAACGCAAGTAACATGATGTGTGAGGATGTCTTGAAGGTCTTTACAATTTCTAGCTTAGCATATGTATTGGAAAATATGGTACGCCTTTACGTATTAGAAATTGTGAGCACAATTGCAAAGGCTGTATCAGTTTATAGTCAAAACTGCTGTATTATAGAACGTTTCTAATTTGCTGTTTAATGATCTTCAATCTGATTTATTGTATTATAGAACATCAATACTTTAGTGTCTGAAGATTTCCAATAAAACGTATTGTATTCTAAACCGTTCATGCTGATCTTCAGTCAAAATTACTGTATTATAGCATGCTTTTATTTACATTTCTAGAAACGTCCAATCTAAAGTTTCAGTGTTTTTAAAAATGAAGGATTTTGGATGTTATGACAAATGTTGTTTTTCTATTAAATAAAGACGACGTACAAACACAAAATGTCTCGTACATATATATGCATCATTAATGTTTACATTTTACACTTACTCTTTATAAGTTTACTTGATTTGTTGTCTTTAAGTTCAAATTTTGAAACTGTAGACTTACCTTATGGTTATTAAACATATTTCATTTGTTCTCTCTTTGTTTAATGTTTTGCATTTTTGATTTATTTTATGGTTGTTTAATATTTAATTATTTTTACGTATTTATATTTAATATTTCATATTTTATGTGCACGTGATTTATGGGCCACTTAATTTGTTGTCGTGAGGATTAATGTTCCAAGCTGTAGACTTATTTAAGAGTAATTTAATATATTTTGTTAGCTGTCTTTATTTTCAATGTTTTAAGCTGCAGATATATTTTGTGGTTATTTAATGTATTTCATTTGCTGTATTTACGTCTAATGTTCTATGTTATACACTTATTTAACACACTTCAATTTATTTCTTTATGTTTCATGTTTTACATTTATACGTGCTTCATTAATTACTTAATTTATTGTCGTTAGGTTTAAGTTGTTCGTTTGTTTTTGAATTTCGCGCAAAGCTACACGAGGGCTATCTGCGCTACCTGTTCCTAATTTAGAAGTGTAAGAATAGAGGGAAGACAGCTAGTTATCACCATCCACCGCCAATTCTAGGGCTACTCTTTTACCAACGAATAGTGGTATTGACCGTCACATAATGCGCCCCCGCGGCTGAAAGGGCGAGCATGTTTGGTGTGACGGGGATTCGAACCCGCCACCCTTAGATTGCGAGTCGAGAACTCTAACCACTGGCCGTGCCGGACCCTTCATTATGGAAAACAATCATTTAGACTCAACATAAGGCAAGTCCCCCATTGTGTGTTAGCGGTAAGTTTACGGACTTAACAACGCCAAAATCAGTGTTTCGATTTTCCGTGGTGGACAGATCTCTGTTTAGTTTTGCGCTACAAAGAACATGCAATAAAGTACAAGTATTTTCAAATATTTCATACACTTGAAATTATTCCAAAAAGTAATCATTACTATTATTTTTGATATTCAAAGCAGACATTGTGATAAAGTTGATTTCGTAAATATATCTCTTTCTATTCTAGATTCGAATTCACACTTTAACGTGTGTTTTTCCGTATAACAAAGCCACCAGACTATCTGCTGAGTCCACCGAGGGGAATCGAACCTTTGCACACTTTAATAAGTGAAATATCTGAATATTCCTTTGAGGTTTTATTTTATTTCTTTGTTTGTGATATTACTGATTAAAAGAATATATAGTTGAAAAAATACTGCTACTAATTTGATGGTCGCAGGTTCGAATCCTTGTCCTACTAAACATAGTCGCCTTTTCAGCCGTTGGTGCGTTTTAATGTTACGTTCGATCCTACTATTCGTTGGTAAAAGAATAATCCAATAGTTGGCAACGTTTATGGCCAGGTGGTTAAGGCACTCGACTCGTAATCTGAGAGTCGCGGGTTCGAATCCCCATCACACCGAACATGCTCGCCCTCTCAGCCGTGGGAGCGTTATACTGTGACAGTCAATCCCACTATTCGTTGGTAAAAGAGTAGCCCAAGAGTTGGCGGTGGGTGGTGATGACTAGCTGCCTTCCCTCTAGTCTTACACTGTTAAATTAGGGACGGCTAGCGCAGATAGCCCTCGTGTAACTTTGTGCGAAATTAAAAAAAAAAAAATGTTTCGCAGCCCAATTGGAAAGATGCTTTGTTGATTTCACTAAAGAGGCGAAATTCCTATTATAAAATAACATGATACTTTATCTGCTTTTATTTTATTTATTCATTTTATTTGCTTTTACAAAACTTTTCGTTTCCCAGACGGTTTTATAAGCTCCTGAAAGACCTCGTCGGTACTGGATATGATAAATGTGGTATAGTTGACGTATTATAACCTACCCTCTTTTGTTTTCACTCATAGGCTCACAAAATTAGCTAATGAGCGTTTTAACTATATATTACAAATATTTACAGCTCTTCGAGAGATAATATTATTTTGCATATATCGGGAGAAAAACAAAAACCAAACAGCATTTGCGTTTTTTTGTTTGTTGTTGAGTTACAGAATGGGCTATATGTGCTATGTCCACCGCGACTATCGAAACCCATATTTGCATTGTTTTTCTGCAAGCGATGTTTGCACACTATTCTTAACGACACGTAGCACATTTACAAATGTTTGAGACCACGATGTGCCACTGAATCCACACCACAGTTTTGAATAACTTTTGTAAGTTAAAGTTACAGGGCGAAACTAAAACATCAACATGGCCATCAGTACAGTTACTTAAATATACTCTGATTTCATGTTTACTTATAAAGATGCGAATGCACTGTTTCATCACTCGGGTGCAATCGCTCTCAAAGTACAGGGTGTTCGGAAAGTCACTGTGCACTTATATATTTATTAACAGACATGTTTCAATACAGAATACAGGAGGTAAATATGAATGACAATTATAAATAATGTTGAAAGTGACCCCCGTTGGCATCAATACAGGCCTGAATCCTTCTTATTTTGTTTCTAAACACCCCTATCAGTTGCTGGCTTGAAATAGACTGAATAGACATATGATTACTAAACTGCACAGTGACTTTCCGAACATCCTGTAGTTTCGGCCATAAAACTAATGATAAAAGTTAAGATAAGATTTGTCATATGGGTGGCGGGTGCTACCCAACTGGTTTCTCTTCCTCTGGTCACTAGTTCTAAATCTTGAAGTTTATTGTATAAATGTGTTGTTCAAATTGAAAGTGCCAAATGTAGTGCATAATTAATTACCCTTATGTAATGCTGAGCATCCCGTTATTCATGGTCAAACTTAGGACTTACCTTTAATTCTGATACTCAACGAAATGCCTTTGTTTATAAATGCGTGAATTCGAGAAACTATCAGACGACTGGACCTATTAAATTCAGCAGTTTGAGTCTACATGTCTGTCTTTTACAAAAGATTAGCCATACATTATGTCCTGCTCTTTCATGGTACCAAGTATCTTAGAAGTATTTCAACAGGCGTGGGAGCAGTATGAAAAAAAAAAAAGACAGTCATATTCGTTATTTGGTTAAAAGGATAGGGGCCCAGCATAGCCAGGTGGTTAAGGCACTCGATTCGTAATCCGAGGGTCGCGGGTTCGAATCCCTGTCACACCAAACATGCTCGCCCTTTCAGCCTTGGGGCGTTATAATATGACGGTCAATCCCACTATTCGTTGGTGAAAGAGTAGCCCAAGAGTTGGCGGTGGGTGGTGACGACGAGCTGCCTTTTCTCTAGTCTTACACTACTAAATTAGGGACGGCTAGCGCAGATAGCCCTAGTATAGCTTTGCGCAAAATTAAAAAAAACAAACAACTCAAAGGGTGGGACAAAACCCTGTTGGCGATAACTGCTGCTTTTGGTAGTTAAGAATTAGGGACGCCTACACCTGAAACCTAAGGGTCTCTAATCTGACTATTTAATCCACATAAACATAATACGCTGTTAGGTTGGAAAATCCAATTCTATAGTAGTAGTAGACCTACATTAAGACATATTTCACAGTCGTTTCCTAGATACCACATTATTTTACTGATTTAGAAAAATAACATTTCAACAAGAAAAGCAGTAAATCACAGCAGCAAATCTTTTATTTCCTGAAAACTCCATTTAAAAACATGAACATGAAAGAACATATGTAAGTCTTACAATATATATATATATATATATACACAACACTAAAGCAATGGCACGTTCGAAACTAACAACCCAAAGCATCAGAAGATAATCGGAATGATATAAACAGTGATCGAAAAATATTTAACGTAACGAAAACCACGTTATATTCACTACATCTTTATCGCAATTTTTTTGGCTGAAAGTCTATTAGTAATTCTAAATATAATTAGTTTTAAAAAATGCCCCATTCAAAGACGAGATCACTCACTGAAACAGTGGGAAGGGATGAAGGAGGACGCGTACAACATGACTGAGTTTCTTGAACTAGTCCTCTGTCAAAAGTATTATTGCTTTTCGTTGCGTGAGCGAAACGTACAACGAAAATATTTCAAAATTTTCACTTAATTTTTCTTTTTACAATTACAACTCTTTTTGCATAGGTATTAATAATGAAAAAAAACAATATTTAAATCTAAAATGCGGTATCCTATGAATAAGATTTACTTAAATTAAGTTAGATATTGAAAAATAATCTTATATTCGAATCTTCGATCGATTAACCCTAATTTACACAAGTATAACAATTCTGTTATTGTTCCCCCAACACAAACAAATACTTCAGTTCTATACTTTAACACACTTACTTCCAGGACAGCCTAAGTAAACCATGTAATTATTTTTGTTGATCACTCAGCTAAACAATGTCACTGCTAAGTAACGTACCCACTTGTAACTCACTAAACTATATTTCACGAAATATATTTTGTGTTGCCGTGTTTAAGTACGAAATTTAAAGAAAACGTCATATTTCACCGTATTATCATAATTCATCCAGTAGAGGGCCAACACCTGGTTTGTCAAATGTTTTAAATGAGGCCAACTTGATGTCTGTCTAAATAATTTTTTGTCGGTTTTCAACTACGAGATATAAATGTTGCTCAGAAAAGTAAAATGCAATTTAGAAACCATTATTTTCTTTCAAATCTTACTGCCGGTAATAAAATAAAAACGAAGGTCTACTAAATGTTTAAACATTTACATTTCTTTTACTTAATAGCGCAGCCTAGCGTGTTATTAGGTATACATGCATATATTGAATTAATTGTTACTAAATATTTCAATTGAACACGTTCTTGAAATGGTTTGATTTACCAATAATTTTGTTAAGAAACTTCTTAATCGTTTATCGAATTATCTTGTATCAACTTAGAAGTAAAATATTTTAATATCATGAGCCATATTCTACATTTAAAGAGACTTTCACATCCTGCTAGAAGTACAGAAAGAATCTCTGATTAAACTTGTACGATATTTAGTATGCACGCGCTTCGACGGGAGTTTGTCCTCCATGGTCTTCAAAGATGGAAGAAGTAAACCTTTCCCAAAGAAATACAAATCTTGCAAAAACGTAATCCAAAAATGGGTTTTATTCCTAAATATTCATTGATGATGGGGGCCTATAAATACCACATGTACCTACTGTAAAACACATGCGATTCATATGGGATTCTTTCTTACATAGTCAATGACAAATGGAGTAAGTTTCTAAGTAGTGTCTATATCAAATTTAATATGCACGTGATTCAAGAAAGACTTTTACTCCCAACGAGGAATTAACTAAGCCCCTTAATACTTCCTGTGAAATAGCGCAATGTATTTTACCATAAGTAAGTTTATTTAACTCATAAAATGAAGCAAGAAATTATTTTCCATATTTGTCCATGAAGGGACAATAAGTGTGGAAAGAGAGAATTCTACCAATGGCATCAGAAATGGGGTAAAGCCTTACTCTTCAGAAATTGACTAGAATGTGCAAAAATAACAACCCATGGAGATCTGCCTAGATGCAGGTTATTTGCTTTCATTAAAAGCAATCTAGTCAAAGCAACTTTATATAATTAAAAGTATATACCCGAAATATCATTGCTGTTTTAATGTACCACTAGGTACAAAATAAAGTGTAACTCAGTTTTCAAAATTTGGGAGGACGGGCGGATATATATATATAAAATATATTGCAAGAACACTACTGCTTTTGAAATATGAAGGAAACTATTCCTCTTTATTTAAAAAAAAAAAACGTGAAGGGACACATCCCCCTGTCCTCCGCGTAAATTACGCCTATTCTTTATAACATAATTACCTAATGTTAATTGTTCAAAAAAACCTCTGGAAACACAAACTTATTTTTGTCAGAACAAAATGGAATACTTAGATTCATTAAAACTATGTTAGTGTATAAATTTTATTGCACACGAAATTTCAATGATACTTAATATCGTACAAAACAATACAATGATAGGACATAACGTGAAATTTAAAAACATGAACAATATTTTAAAATCCAATATTGAAATTAATTTCTGAAATATCCTTTGATTCCATGACATTTCCAGAAAATTTCGAACAAGCAGAAGCTATTCACGTCAAACTAAAAGAAAATTCTATAAGATTAAAAAAAAAAAAAGTATTACTTATGTACACAACACATTCATAATTAGAGCTCGTATCACCATAATAAATTACTACATGCGAAATAAAGATGGCGTATTAATCCAAAGCTTCGCTCGGGGCTGAAAACGCTGTGCGAGAGCTTGATCGAACAATCTAAAAACGTTAGGCAGTTTCGTTGCAGCTCGTCTGTTTCTTTTTCTTAAAAAAAAAAGAGAGAGAAAAAAGAAACTTAACAGCAAGTTTGTTGCTTGCTCCAGTATCCTTTCTTTGGTTTTGATTGGTCTGATGAATTTACGACGTCAAAAGGTTTGGCTAATGACAAGGGTAGAAGACGATGTTTCCAAAAGAGATACAATTTGGTAATTAATGATGGAACACAATAAAGTTGTTAACAGCCTACAAGATGGTTCTTTTGTAGTTCGCTTGAAGAGCCTCTAAGTCCTTAAGATGAAAGCATAAGCGGTCACAATGAGGTACTTTTCGAAGGCCCATCAATATTTTGCAAATATCTCGTGACTTCTCTCGTTAAAAATATATATGTACTTGCACATACATGTATATGTGTGTTTGTGTAATAATAAAAGTATTTAATATTTTATCCACGTTTTATATGAGAAATTACGTAAGCGCGGGCTAAAGTAGTATCATTGGACTTTACTGTAAAATTTCAAATGGAATCAAAGGAAGAATAAATTCGGCAAGATTAACTCGCTTCGTTATCGAAGACAAAAAACAAACAAAAAACAACAAAACCTCGATGATGTTCCATTTAGATTTTCTTGAAACATAAACAGAAACGCAAACAGTTAACCACCACAATAAAAAAAAAAAAAAAACAGAAGTAGAATAAGTTAATTCGTAGCACAATTCAACCTGGAAATATTCAAACGATAAATGTTATGGCTTACAAATTCCTATTCGATCATCCACATCAAGTGTACCGCCTTACGTTGTTCCAACAATCAAACGAATCTTCAACGTTGTTTTGTGTCTGGTTAAATCGAAGGTTGAATCACATGACAATTGAAAAATATTCGCTTCGTCACATAGATAGACATGTTAAAATAATAATAACATTTGCCTGATCAAAGTGTTTAAATAACAGAAGTTTGACTAATCGACAAGTTTCCTTAAACTCTTCTAGCGCTATGAAATATTTACAGGTTTCAATTTGACACGAACGTTTGGACAAAGTTGGCCAATAACAGTAAGTTAATTGAAAAAAAAAGGCAAAATTAAATGTTAACGCGCCAAAATATGACCACTGGTCAGACCGTTGACCAGGCTTTCCATGTTTTTCAGTTCACTAACTCCTCCAGACATCGACTGATGTGAGTAACCCCCAAGCAAATCTCCTCGAAGTGTAGTTGGCAGAGGGGAAGCGGGTAAAAAAGCGGCGTGAGATGACGACGATAGGGAAGGGGTAGAAGACGTCGATGTTGTTGCGATATTCGTCGTTGATTTGTGGATGGAGTATGGAGAAAAACGTTGTTGCCCTACCCGATGGCCTAACTCCACGAGCCCTGTGTAACTGTGTGAAAAAAGTGGGTAAAACTGGGTCGTAGCGGAAGTTGACAATGAAGCTAAACTTGGCGGCAGAAAGAAATGGCTGTAGAAGGATGAAGGGTATAAATATGACATCATGCCTGGACGAGGTGGCATCACCGCTGATCCGAAGGATACGCTCGGAGTTGATAAATGTCCAGAAGCGGCGAGATCAAAGCCATTTAGTGAACGGCCTGAAGACGGGATCTCGGAGGACGTTGGCTTGGCTTGTTCTTCTTCTAAGTTTTCACAACAATGGTCACTGCCCAAAGAAACTATATCTGTAGCCGTAACGTCCCTTATCCCCTGGTGGTTAGCACTCTTAAGACTACCTGAAAAATATAACAATAATAAACGTGACAATGTCAACCTATTGGAGATGTTTACTTTGCAATATATTTATATATTTTTGTCTTTTTTTTATTTTGATTTTCGTGCAAAGCTACACAGGGGCTACCTGCGCTAGTAGTGAAAGACTAGAGGGAAGGCAGCTGGTTATCATCAACTACCGTCAATTCTTGGGCTACTCTTTTACCAACGAATAGTGGGACTGACCATCACTTTATAATGCCCCCACGAATGAAAGGGCGAGCATGTTTGATGTAACGGGGATTCGAATCCGCGACCCACAGATTGCGAGTCGATCGCGCTAATCACTTGACCATGCATAGCCATTTATATACATATATAATCCTGAAAACTTCAAACAGCTGATTATTGTTACTCTGCAAATTCATCACCTAAAAGAACACAGTGCAGTGAACACTTGTACTTTCAAAATTATAGAAGCGAATTATGGTTTCAATTAAGCAGGAAGAAGTCACTTTAACCAGTCAGCTCTCTCATATTTTACGGATAACCGCTTACAAGTGTTTGTTTTCTCGTTGCTGGGGTGTGGTCTTGTAGGTAGCGTGCCAAACCCCGGATCAAAGACACGTGGTTCGCGTACAGTTGTTGCAAAATCGCTCTCGAAGGTTTTGAACTGTGGTGTGTTATAAGAGAGTGGCGGTCGAATCCAACTATTCCATTAGATTAGCCTTGCACTTGGTGTGGAGAATGTTCATCAAAGAGCGCCCTCTGGTCTATCATTTTTAAACTACGAACGGCTAGCGTAGATAGTCCTTCTTGTGGATTTGCGCTATTGTCTAAACCTTTCCATTATATTATATAGCATAATTTCAAGGACCAATACAAAGAGTTTTTCAACCATAAAACCGTTAACACTACAACTTTTAAAACGTTCTTTTAAACTACGAATTGAAGATCTTGAAGTTTTATTTTTAATTGTTTAATGTTTGAAGATCCTGCTAAGTTTCAGGTAATGAGGAAATTTTTTGCGTTCAATTCTCTTACAGTTTAGACATGGCATAGCCATGTGGTTAGGACGCATGACCCACAATTCGAGTTCGAATCTCCGTCCCACCCAACATGCTCGTCATTTCAGCTGTGGCGGCGTTATAATGTTACGATCAGTCCCACTATTCATTGGTGAAAGACTAACCTAAACGTTGGCGGTCGGTGGTGATGACTGTCTGTCTCCCTTCTAGTCTTTTACTACTTAATTAAGGATGGCTAACGCAGATAACCCTCGTGTAGCTTTACGCAAAATTCGAAACAAGCCAATTTTTTTTCAGTTCAGTTCTTCCATTATCGGAGAGTGTGCTCCATTTTTGGTTCGCTTGCTGTTAAGCCCAAAGCTACACAATGGGCTATTTATTTTGTGTCCTGTTTACAACGGATCCCGAAGCCTGCAGATGTAGACTGTTCAATATAAATCAATTTTGAAAGCAACTCACATTTCTTTTCATTATTTTCACTTTTGACTCGAACATTTTAATTATAATTATTACTTTCGAATATTTTTCGGGAAATATACAACCAATGGGAGAATAAGCTTTACCGTTTTCCACAGATGTCCCCTGTTTGTCTCTTGCAAGGTTATTTTGTGACGGACGTGGTTCGTTTACCCCATCTACATCAATTCTTTCTTCCTCATCAGAGAGTCCATCTGGTTCCTCTGAGGATAAGTGATCGGGCTCGGAAACGTGTCGTGATGGACCCTGATCTTGTATCGAAGTTTCTTGGCGCCTGTAAAGATAATTCAAACATTCAGTTGTGTTTGAGGAGGTGGAGGTAGGGGGACAATTATTACTGGTATATGTATTTTATAGTTACAGGGACAATTAATACTGGTATATGTATTTTATAATGAAATACTCAAAGAGTGTCAGTGATTTGAAAGGTAGGGGGACAATTAATACTGGTATATGTATTTTATAATGAAATACTCAAAGAGTGTCAGTGATTTGAAAGGTAGGGGGACAATTAATACTGGTATATGTATTTTATAGTTACAGGGACAATTAATACTGGTATATGTATTTTATAATGAAATACTCAAAGAGTGTCAGTGATTTGAAAGGTAGGGGGACAATTAATACTGGTATATGTATTTTATAATGAAATACTCAAAGAGTGTCAGTGATTTGAAAGGTAGGGGGACAATTAATACTGGTATATGTATTTTATAGTTACAGAAATACTCAAAGAGTGTCAGTGATTTGTTTGGAATTTCGCGCAGAGCTGCAAGAGGGCTATTTGCGCAGTGCAAGAGTAGAGGGAAGGCAGCTAGTCATCACCACCCACCGCCAACTCTTGGGCTACTCTTTTACCAACGAAAATAATGCTATTATAACGCCCCTACGAGTTGAGTGTCTTATCCACCTGTCCATAACGGGCCGGGTGTCAGTGAATGTAATGAAGAAAATGAGAAAAGCTTAACTAATAATTTAATTACAATAAGTCCAAAACAAATGCTGATAGCGCCCTCACCTCTTTTCTCGTTTTCCAGCTCCCGTATCTCTGAACCCTTTAGCAAACGGGTTGTTGTCAATTTTCAGCTGCGTTATCTAACACAGAGAAAAATAATTAACAAGATACTCACATTTTCAGTACTTCTTTTTATAAACGAAAATTACTACGCGACCAGGACATAAATAAATAGGTTTATTAGATTTCTAAAGTGATCAACTGGGACTTTTTTTTCTCGAACAGTGACACTGTTATGGGTTTAAATAACTGATATTTATTGTATCGCGTTTTAAAACCAAAGACAAATAAATTTTGATAAGAGTTTGTATGATTTTTTTAAACAATGAGAATAGATTTATGTATAAGAAACATTCTGATTCTGAATTTTCTTTATGCGCTATCTGTGCTATGCTCACCAGAGGTACCGACTAAGAAAACTTGTCAGCTAGTTTCTTTGTTTGCTTGTAATTAAACACAAAGTTACACAATGGGCTATCTGTGCTCTGCCCAAGGGCATATCGACTATGAAGACATGTCAGACGTAATCGATGAAATTCTTTTGCTGAATAAAAATAATCAAGACGTTGTTAAACATTAGTTTTCGGAATCAACACTAGATGGATAGATGGCCGCCCTTCGACGTAAACCACAAAGTACTAGCTGTAAAAACGAGCCACAAATAACACAATGACTGTTAAATTTAGTTACTTTACTTGTAGTTTAGACTTCTTTAAGTGCTTGTAAAAACAAACAAATAAACGTACGTATCGATTCGGCGAATTTAATGCGCAGGCTTAGATGGTAAGAAAAATGCAAAACACGGCGTGACTTTATTTTAAAATGAGCAAGCTACTTAACTACTTAAGTAATCCCCTCAGAATTCCTTCCCTTCTTCCCCTGCACAGACACTCATAAAACGTCGCCCGGTGTCGATTTCTTTTAAAGTGAAGAAACTGTCCACTAATGGTATCCCAACCGTGCACGTAGGTCGCCCTCGAGGGAGAGAAGACTGCATCTTCTACAGCCACTTATCTGAGATTTCCGTGTCTTTATGGGCCCTTAACCGTGCTGTTGAACAGATAGTTGGCAAGAAGTGAAGAGCTTAAACCGAGGAATGTCAAAAGAACTTTAAGTGCCGACAAGGCCGAAAGCAAAACCAGAAGCTTCCATGATGGTACGCTTCTTATTTCGCCGCAAACTCGACTTCTCCTTTACCATGGGATTAAACGGTACAGTGACTTTTGAAAAACAGGGATGTCTAAGTCTCGCTTACCATGGAATTAAACGGTACAGTGAGTTTTGAAAAACAGGGATGTCTAAGTCTCGCTTACCATGGAATTAAACGGTACAGAGACTTTGGAAAAACAGGAATGTCTAAGTCTCGCTTACCATGGAATTAAACGATACAGAGACTTTGGAAAAATAGGAATGTCTAAGTCTCGCTTACCATGGAATTAAACGGTACAGAGACTTTTGAAAATCAGGAATGTCTAAGTCTCGCTTACCATGGAATTAAACGGTACAGAGACTTTTGAAAAACAGGAATGTCTAAGTCTCGCTTACCATGGAATTAAACGGTACAGAGACTTTTGAAAATCAGGAATGTCTAAGTCTCGCTTACCATGGAATTAAACGGTACAGAGACTTTGAAAACAGGAATGTCTAAGTCTCGCTTACCATGGAATTAAACGGTACAGAGACTTTTGAAAATCAGGAATGTCTAAGTCTCGCTTACCATGGAATTAAACGGTACAGAGACTTTTGAAAAACAGGGATGTCTAAGTCTCGCTTACCATGGAATTAAACGGTACAGTGAGTTTTGAAAAACAGGGATGTCTAAGTCTCGCTTACCATGGAATTAAACGGTACAGAGACTTTTGAAAAACAGGAATGTCTAAGTCTCGCTTACCATGGAATTAAACGATACAGAGACTTTTGAAAAATAGGAATGTCTAAGTCTCGCTTACCATGGAATTAAACGGTACAGAGACTTTTGAAAAACAGGAATGTCTAAGTCTCGCTTACCATGGAATTAAACGGTACAGAGACTTTTGAAAAACAGGAATGTCTAAGTCTCGCTTACCATGGAATTAAACGGTACAGAGACTTTTGTAAAACGGGGACGGTACAGTTTTCTAACATTTACTTATTTTGATGACCAAGAAGAACACATATTCACTCAAATTATTTTTAAATATTCATGTTATATAACTATATGTCTAACTGCTTACCTGTCTGTCTATTTGATTTTACACTCATAACTTAACCCTAACTCAGACTCACTGACCTTTTCATTTTGATAGGCTGTGACAGCGATAAATTCGGTCTCCTTGAAGACGTACGTACGAAACGTACTGTACGGTAGCTTGAGGATGTCGTTAGCCCGGACAAGATGAAACCTCGGCTGGTACTTGTGCATCGAGTTCAGGATAGTCTGAGAAACGAATAAAAATATTCACTAGGAACAACCTCAGGCAAATTTAAGGAACTCTTAACTGAATCACTTAAAATCAAACCAACAAATTCTAAATTTGCGCTATTCTTGTATTTGGTTAGTCGGTGGGGTTGTTGTTAAGCTGGAAGTTGTACCGGACATCTGCGCTCTGCTCACCACGGGTATATTTTAGTTAGTTTGTAAAAAACAGAACTAAAACCCTTGTAACTCTTTATTAATATTATTATTCAGATAAAGAGATTGTAATAATCGCTTCGAGTAATTTTACTGTTTCACAGCTTTATACGATATTTTCTACACTGAACTATACTTCGACAAACCGGCAAGAGGTTCATCAAAATGAACTGTTTCAGAAGCATTATTATAAATTTTGGAGTTGCTTAAGCGAGCTACCAGATGTCGCTTCAGGAAAAATTGTGAAGGATAATCAGAAAGTACAAAATTTTCAAAGTGAATGTCCTTTAAGCTGGGAAAGTTCGTGAACACTGGATATATATATATATATTTAATGCTGATTTTGTGCTACAAATTCCAGAATTTGTGCTGTACTGTGCTCTACAACGAAACTTGTCGGGCAACTTTAATGAGACGGGGTAAGGAACTGGAGTGAAATTAGTTCTAATTTTGCAAAGTGCTAGAAAAGTCTGGAACCATAGGAAGATCAACGAGTTTCACAGAATGTGATCCACATGCTGGCCTTGTAATTCGAGACAAGTTTGGATTAGCACCAAGATTAACTGAAACCTTCTGGTGACTTACACAGCACCATAATCAGTCACGTGTCTGAAATTAGGAAGAGCTTCAAGTCACCGATAATTCCAGACTGTTCAGACATCCAGTTGTACTACACCAACATGGTAGTTGCAGCAACAAAATACGAACCAAGTATGGTTAGCTTTGAAATAGAGTTGTTGGGATGCGAGGGGGAGTTCATGGATGAAAACTGAGAGGCTATGCACGAATATATATCTTGAGTAAGTCTGGCAGAGCCTGCTTTCTCCATCATGATTTATGACGGTAATAAAATCTAATATTTAAAACAAATAATCAAAAATAAGTTTTTGTAACTGAACTACGCTTGACTGTGTCAAATTCTCAGGGTTAGAAGAGTAACAAAGAAGTTCACGTGCTCAGCATTCATGAAACACTGGAAAAATATAATGTCTCACCATAATAAAAACCACGAGAAATACTGATTATTTTAACAGTAAAGCAATCGATCATAACGTTCCATTGTACTGATTAAACACATGCTTTCTAAGTGGTTCCACAGAAGTCCAATATACATTTAAAACAACCACCACCATGTGCTCACAGCTTTCTTAGATGTATAAATTATTTACACTTGCTATTGTATTTGAAAGGTGTTAAGCGAATTAAAGAAACAGAGGTTCGGGTTTTTATAACTAAATGTATCAGTTTAACTGGGTTTTGGGCTTCTATTACTAAACATATCAGTTTATCTGAGTTTTGAGTTTTTGTTAGTAAATGTATCAAGTTAACCGGGTATTAACATCAGGTTAATCGTGTTTCGGGTCTCTATTACTAAATGTATCAATTTAACAGGGTTTGGGTTTTTTATTATTAAATTTGTCAGTCTAACCAGGTTTCGGATTTTTCTTACTATAATAAAATATCTCAAAATGTCCTTTATGGAAAGGCAGAATTAGTTCAGATATAATGAGTAGGAAAATATAGAAGTTCTCACACATTCCCAGAAGGTAAACCTCACTCCTAAAAATATTGTAAATAGGTGTCAGAGATGTATAAATGCATCAGGTTGACTGGGTTTTCATGGCTTAGCACGAGACTAGCTGTCGTAAGAGAAATGGAGTGAACATAACTGTAACACCTGCTGTGGTGCTTCACTGGTTGCTTATTATGTGTAGAAGTACATGGCCGTATATGTGAAAGGTTTAATGACATATATTGTTTACTGATACTTTCGTATCACATTTTACCGTTTTCTTTTCGCGTAATATCACCTAGTGTGTTCTAAGATTTCCCTCTGTTGGAAATTGACTTCGCATGACCTGGTGGTTAGGGCATTCCACTAGCAATTTATTGATCAGGAGATCGAATCTACGTTCCACCAAACATGCTCGTCCTTTCAGTCGTGTGTGTGAGGATGGGGACGGGGGTGCAGTCACTCTTACTATTCCCTTTGTTAAAGAGTAGCTCGAGAATTGGTGGTGGTCGGTGTTGACTAGGTGCCTTCCCTCTTACTTCATAATTAGGGACAACTAGCGCAGATTGCCTTCGAATAGCTTCGCATAAAAATTTAACAACCAATCAGATCCTTGAAGACAGGGAATCACCAAAAATGAGTAACGTTTCTAAGCCCACATTTCACACTGTCGTCACATATTCTGTTGCGAGTAAATTCATAACTGCACATTTCACACTCACTTCACCAATGGTAACATTCTTAAGTCCACACTTCACACTCATTTTACACATGTTCTGTTGTTAGTAAAGAGTCCAGGTGCACCTTTCACACCGATTTTACACAAGGTCTGTTGATAGTATTTTTCTAAGTGCACATTTCACGCAGGGTCTATTAGTAGTAACGTTTCTAAAAGCACACTAACGTCACCTAGTGTCTGTTGATAAATTGTCCTGAGTGAATAAATACTACAATATTTATTCCAGAGAAACATGGCAAGCTTCCTTCTGTTTATGGTTATTGTATTAAGAAAAATACGTCAAAATATCGAAAACACTTTGTAAACATTGCCATAAGTTGCCATAGAAACGGTACAAACTTACGAACTCAGCCGTTTGGCTGCTTGAATTATATAACACAACGCTTTCATTAAAGTAATTAGATGCAATTCCATCACTGATTAAACATCAAATGTAGCGTGATAAGTTATTCAATCAAAATCACTGTTATGGAGAACAACAAATAAAAAACGCAGTTTTCTGCTGTCCACATGAACGAAAATGAAGATATTTCTAGTCCATTCAGTAGCTTAAAAAAACATAATTTCAAGGGCACGAACTGCAGGTGTAAGTGGGCGCATGCCATTGGTCAGCTTGAGTAGTTGAACAAGTTTCTTGACCAATAGCGTGGTAGTCCAATAAATAAATAAAACCTAACCTATTACCATATTTTTCTTTACAGGGGTTCCGTTGAGTCTCATGTTAACAGTTCGGTTTATGTAATGGGATGCACACAGTATGTTGACTTAAGCATAAATTCACGTTTCTGACAGCGTTAAGTAAACATAAATAAATCATCCATACGCTTTAGCGTAGTATAGAGTTACCATATTTCCCACTACGATGATCCAGAGAGAGAGAGAGCGAGAATACGGTACATTTCAACCTGTTGCTAACTGCATATTAAACACCAACAGTGTAAAGAGGGTTCTTGGAATATAACACCACTGTCGCATTACTAATATTTTAGTTATGTTTTTGTTTTTTCCTACACCAGAACCACATCTGACTATCTGCTGTGTCCACTACGAGGAATGGAACCCCGAATTTAGCGTTATAAGTCTGTAGACTTACCGCTGTCCTGCGATAAGACGTTTTGCACCTACTACGGGGAATCGAACACAGGATTTTAGCGTTGTAAGTCTGTAAATTTACCGCTGTTCCATCAGGATATATTTTGTGAATATAACCCGGATTTTAGCGTTTTACGCCCGTGAACTTAATGTTTTTCCTTCTAGGAGGCATTTTGTTTATTTGGATTAATTTTAAAGACATTTTAAGCGAAATAATCTAAACGTGCTTTGGATTGAGAAAACACAAGTTCGAATCCTTGCTCAGTCATATCGAGAAACTCATGTAAACATCTCATGTAACTGTTACAAATTCTCTTTGGGAATATATGCATTTATTTTGTTCTTGACGGGTTTTTTTTTTTTTAATTTTACACAGAGATACACGAGGGCTATCTGTGCTAGCCGTCCCTTGATATAGAATAAAAAGGAAGGTAGAGAAATATATATGTAAAAACGACTCGTTTGGGTTGAGAAAATATTTTACGTAGAGGAGTGAACAACGTTTCGACCTTCTTCGGTCATCACAAAGAACCTGACGATGACCGAAGAAGGTCGAAACGTTGTTCACTCCTCTACGTAAAATATTTTCTCAACCCAAACAAGCCGTTTTTACATATATATTTCTCTACAAGTGGGTTTTCTCGACATCACTGATTAAAAGGAAGGTAGCTAGTGAACACCACCCACCGCCAACTCTCGGATTACTCTTTTATCAACGAATAGTGGGATTAAACTTCAGATTACAACCTCTCCCTCTGCCGAAAGCGCGAGCATTTTCGGCGAAGGTTTCTTATTTTATCGGTTAAATGATAGTTGGAAAAAAAAACATTACGTATATCACAGGTGATGGAGTGATTAATGAAACATCTGAAACTGATTTCATTACATTGAACTATCAGAGAGCAAAGAGGATTCCCTATTTTGTCCCACCCTGTAGATTACACCTTCTACACCTTCGTTACAGATTACAGATATCACGTACAGGTACGCGGACTTGGCTTCTGAACAGCCAAGTACAGCAGAGTTAAACCTCTCATGCACGGGTACAACAGAATAACACAATTTAATTAAAACTTGTTTATCTAGTAAGTACACACGCTCAGTAAATAGGTGTGTTTCGAACGTACAATAAAAACGTATCGCAAAAGTAAGTGCAAAAACCTTCTAAAAGTGTTGTACGGTACAAATTTCAAGGCTCACTTAACAAGTCGATGGATGGATAGGAGTTTAAACGAACAGACTCACAGGTAGATGGACAGATAAACAGCTGGACAGCCTGGTCGGTGAACGTGGGGGTAAAAAAGACGCTCAAACGTTTTATTCTCATGCGTTCCCTCCCCTGCTGATAAGAGGACAACTTATTATCCTAGCATGACAATACCAGTGGACTGGTCACGCAGACAGACCTGAGTAAGAAGGATAACCATTACATGTAGCACGTGACACTCTCGTAAGGAAATCGTCCAAGAACAATATAACCGGCGATGTAAAGGTTCGATTAGAATCAGTGCAGTGTGTGTTAAATACTCATTGTTAAATTGGAGGCAACCGTTTTCTTTATTAACTCGTCGTCGTATCTGGGTTTAAATTCTTACCTACACATGCATGCTTGCCGAAGATGTTGTCGGGAACTTTCAATTGGTGGAAGGACGCCAGACTACACAACATGAGTTAGGCTTAGCTAACTAATTACCCGTAGTCCATTGGAATAACATTTGAAAAATGTGAGAATAACAGCTTTATAGTGATTTCCTAATTCTGATTCACTGACTAACTCATTATTTTTATTCTAGATCCTAAAGTTGAGTACTGCTCTCAGTACTTCTTGTTACTTACATATCCATGCTTGTCAGAGATGTTGTTGGTCAGCTTCAGTTTGTAGAAGGACACCACCTTCTGCATCCACTGTTCCCCAGTACTGGGAGAGTCTGGGTGGATGTACATCCTTTTGGGCATCTCGGGGTCAGCTTTTCCGGCCACCACCCAACGTCGATTATGAAATTTGTATCTGCAATCGTCGGCAGCAACGATATCCATTAACATAATATACTTGGCCTTCTTGTCCAGTCCTGAGATCCTTACTTTGAACGGAGGAAACATCCGCCTGGTGGTATAAAGAAAACCAGTTTTAACCTAACGAACAAATGCATTGTGAGAAATGAGTTCTGTTACAAAGGTCTAAGTAACGGGTGTTAATTGACTTCGTGGTACGGTTTCATAATTTTTAATGTGCACGAATCGAGTATGAACAAAATAGTTAAGGAGTTAAAAAACAAAAAAAAACATGCACGTCAAAGTTCAGGTAAAACTGACCTTCTGTGATGTTCGAAGGTTGGTTAACTTCGGATTATCGACTCTCCACATTTTTTTTTATTTTCATATAATTTAAGGTTTTGTATATTAATGCAGTTTATCTCAGTTTATTAAACTAGTTTATCTCATGATTAAAGCTCCTCATGTATCAGAAACACAGCATTAAATAATTTAACATTTTCAACATCTTTTCACGTTTTATAGGTCTTTTTATAGTTCAACCAATCAAATATCGATGTATTCATCCGCTAGTTTTTTTTGTGTTGCCTATATTAAGAATTCATTCATTGTAATTATTGTATAGTGCTAAAGGAGGTTAACATGGTGAAACACTGTGATAACAACTATTATATCCCATAATAAATACGATTTTTAAGTTTTACAGAACAGCGAATTTCCTTTGATCACAAAGTTTTCCATTATTCAACTACAGTCAACAAACTATAGCGTGGGTGTTTTAAATATTTCATGACAAGAATTAACCTTATTAGTTTGAATTTATCGTATGGCGTTCTAGCTCTCAGACAATTAAAACTTGTCTAACCTTAAAATCAGAAACATTAAAGTAGCACGTGATTACACACGAAAGAGGCACCAGCCTTTTAATCCACGTTCTTCGGTGACGTCGCTTGAGAGAGAAGAAAACAAAAAGCACCGTTAAAACAGCCCGTAACAGGACCTACCATATAAAACTATGGATACAACTCATACTAGAGCCAACATTTTCACCAACTCAAGTTAAACTTCTAATACACATCTGACCCGACTCTTCACACAAAGCCAAAATCAAGTACACAATTGACACAATCATTTAGCCTGACAATACATTTGACATAAGCTTTAAAAGATCTTTGTTACAAACTAAACACAAACCACACTCACAGCACGGAGATGCTTTTCCTATAACACAACAACACAGGCTCACATCGAATCTCTAAAACACCTTCATACCGCTACAATTTACAGGATATTTCAGTGTTTCTATTCTAGTGTGTATTACTACATTTATCATCAAAGAAACCAGTTTTGATTTTCCGGATCTTTCAGTGTTTGTATTATACACTTCAGAAAGTAACTGAAGACAACCCTGAAGAAGAAAGGTCCGACAGCGTTATCTTGGCTGTACGTAACGCATTTGAGGTCTTAGTATATAAATACGTTGTCTCAGCACTTTCTGAAGTGTATAATACAAACACTGAAAGATCCGGAAAATCAAAACTGGTTTCTTTGATGATAAATGTAGTAATACACACTAGAATAGAAACACTGAAAGATGGTGAAAATCAGAGCTAGTTTCTTTAACAATAATTGTAGTAATACACACTAGACCAGAAACACTGAAAGATAGTGAAAATCAGAGCTAGTTTCTTTAACAATAATTGCAGTAATATACACTAGAATAGAAACACTGAAAGATGGTGAAAATCAGAGCTAGTTTCTTTAACAATAATTGTAGTAATATACACTAGACCAGAAACACTGAAAGATAGTGAAAATCAGAGCTAGTTTCTTTAACAATAATTGTAGTAATACACACTAGAATAGAAACACTGAAAGATAGTGAAAATCAGAGCTAGTTTCTTTAACAATAGATGCAGTAATACACACTAGAATAGAAACACTGAAAGATGGTGAAAATGTTAAAACGCTAAAATAAACTTCCACAATTTTATGTCACTTCTTAACCACCAGTGTGTCAGCAGTAACAGTTCTGACCAGCTGGTGTTCAGTCTATGGTTAAACTGATATTAGGCAAAAACTGAGGGTTGATAGATCATAAAACTTGTATAATGATATCCATTTCTAAACCCACGTGAGTTTTCTTCACAACTTATCCTGTGAGGAAGCTGCTACCTAAACAAGAAAATTAATTGTCATCTACAAGTTAAAGTATTATTCAAAGTTCCCAATGTAACCTTCTGTTAGAAACAAGTGAAATAATGGACAATCAAGTCACCATATTGATGTACTTCCTGAAGTACGGCATGGTTACTTACTTTAGAAACTAAAATTACAAAACGTAGTTCAAGCTGTAATACGCCAACAGTAAAAACTATTTTGATTGGTTTTCGGTTCGGTGAAAATCTCCTTTTTAAACTTACGTTTTAGAAGAGATGCAGTGAAAGTATACTAAAAGTAGGGAAAGATGTAGTGAAAGTTATATGATAAGACAAGATGTAGTGAAGGTATTATGATAAGACAAGATGTAGTGAAGGTATTATGTGTAAGACAAGATGTAGAGAAGTTATTATGTGTAACACGAGATGTAGAGAAGTTATTATGTGTAAGATAAGCTGTGGAGAAGTTATTATGATAAGACAAGATGTAGTGAAGGTATTATGTGTAAGGCAAGATGTAGAGAAGTTATTATGTGTAACACGAGATGTAGAGAAGTTATTATGTGTAAGACAAGATGTAGAGAAGTTATTATGGTAAAACAATATGTAGAGAAGGTATTATGTGTCAGACAAGATGTAGAGAAGATATTAGATAGGTCAAGATGTAGAGATGTAAGTATGTACCAGTTCTTCCCGAAGCAAAAGTATATAATGTTTTACACCAACTGAAATATTTTTGAGCAACAATTTAGAATTAGCCATGAAAATTGATGGATGACACTGAGAAAACTGGATAAACGTTAGATGCTTTGACAATAAATTAATGTTTTCATAAAGTACAGTTGTGATATAAATTGTGAAGAATGGTAAGTATTACCTTTGAAGACAATGGAATTATTCGATTATACTGAATGACTTATATCCTTCACTTGATAAAACACCACCTTAATGTTATTAAAGCAAAAACTAGGCGAAGAACAAACTGTGCAAAGAGTCTAACCGGTAAAAACAATGGAGCAACATACATTAGACCCGCAATTGACCATGCAGCCCGTGCATGAATAAATGTAAGTTAAAAAAACTATTACAAGCCAAATTACAAACAATACAAAATACACTACTCACATCAACTTATAAAGTACCCAGAACTACCTCGTCAAAATTAATGCATAAATACACAAACATGGCAACAAATATACTCCTACATATTACAATAAATTATTTTGACAAAAATTGGAGAAAAAACGAACTAGTAAGCGAACTTGACAGATAATGCTTCCATGATGAGGATAGCCCTAAACGCCTCGCCTCTCCCCAGTAAATATATATATATTCAAATAAAACAAAAAGGCCACCTATAAACCAGACTCCAGATTAGCTTAGGGACTAACTAATAAACATTGAAAGGGGATTTAGGCAAATGTTTTCTGGTTAATACCAATCTAGTGATAGTGCAAGTTGTTATGGAACTTTTGAGAGAAATGATATATTTGCACCAAGTGTATATATATGTAGATAGTGCATGGATAGGGGCCTGAGTGAATGCGGGTTACTCTGGCCATTGTGCAACATTTATAAATACATTTGGCAGTTGCTAATATCAATGCAAAGGAAGGAGAAAGAGGTTGACGAAACCGGATCCTCCCGGTGTCCAAACACAAACAACGATAAGAGAAAGAAGGTATTGTAATTTTGTAGTTTTTTTCAATAAGCACGTGAAATAAGATGACAAAATACTTTTAGAAGGCGGTAAGTTTCAGAGGTTTATAGCGCAAAAATTCAGGGCTTAATCCCCACACATGACACCATGCAGATGGAGCTAACTGTTTAGCTTTGCGCTAAAACAAAATCTAAATCTAAATTTTATCTTAAAGACAATGCAAGTAAAGTTTGCTGCCTTTTCTAATAGCTAAATAATACATTTTTAATCGCTAGATGGCTCACTATAGTTTTTGTTACATTGCTGAGTATTTTTTTTCAAAAGGCTCAATTTAAGTTAATTAAATGGAATTAATTATACCATTCTTGACCGCTAGATGACTTAGCATAGTTTTAATGCTTTGTTTTCAACTGTTTTACAGCCACGTGTATCGATAAATAGATGCCCTACTGTCAGGTTTAGTAGTTTTTTTTAAATACACAGAAATATTAGTATTGTATACTCACTTACTATTTGTTGTGTCACTACAAAATTTCTCTATGGACATAATTACCTCAAACACTGCTCAAATTGCATTAATTAAAAAAAATAATAATAATTGTTTGTGCAATTACTTCAACATTTTCAAATTAATGTATAGTTCCCCGCTACTACGGTGATAAGTCTACGGATTTATAACGCTAAAATCAGGGGTTCGATTCACCCCGGTGGATTCAGCAAATAGTCCGATGTGACTTTGCTATAAGACAGTAGTTCCCAACCAAGGGTGCTCGTTCCCCTTGGGGGTGCGAGATAACATTTGTTTTGGCCACCTTCACCTTTATTCTCAAATAAATAATTACTGTAAGGGGTGCAAGAACATATTAAAATTTCTAGGGGTGCAGGGCATAAAAAAGGTTGGGAACCACTGCTATAAGAGACCACAACACAACAAATTAATGTAAAATCTTTGTGTTTTTAATCAATTATAGCAGTGTTCTAGAAGGGGATGCATATGTCCCTCTGTGGCAGTGTTCTAGAGGGGGACACACATGTTCCACTGTGGCAGTGTTCTAGAAGGGGACAAATATATCCCATAGTAACAGTGTTCTAGAAGGGGTACATAAGTCCCACAGTAGTAGTGATCTAGAGAGTACATATATGTTCCACTGTGAGAGTATTCTACAGAAAGGGACACACATGTCCCATTGAGACAGTGTTCTAGAAGGCGACATATATGTCCCTCTGTGGCAGTGTTCTGGAGGGGACACACATGTTCATTGTGGTAGCGTTCTAGAGGAGGGGTCATATATGTCCCACTGAGACAGTGTTCTAGAAGAGGAAACACATGTTCCACGGTGGAAACGATCCAGTGGGGGACACATATGTCCACCTGCGACAATGATTTGGGGGGGAACATGTGTCTTACTGTAGAACTGTTATAGAGGAGTACATGTGTGTCTCACTGTGATAGTGTTAGAGAGGGGAAAAAATATATATGCCACTATAGTAATATCCTAGATGGGAACACATAGGTGGCGCTTAAGACAACGAAACAGATCAGATTCTTTGAAGGCAAGCGTGACTTATTTATTTTAAATAAAATAACTGCTTTCAACGGTATACGTTAAAGTTTGATTTTTTACACTAAAACACAAAAGCGTATTTTTTCCGAGTGCAACACGTATGGTTCTACCATTATCAAATCACCTATCTTTCTAATCATCCTACCGTAGATATCTAGCCATTCATCTATCTTTATATCTACTTATTTGTAATCTTTCTATTTATCTATCCATTTATCCATAGTCTATCTTTCTATTTATCTATGTATTCATCCATCAATCCATTTATTTATCCATAACCTTCCTTTCTAGTATCTATCTGTTCATTATCTATCCATTCATCAATCCACCTGCCTTTTATTTATCTATCTACCCATTCATCTATCTATCTACCATCCATCTGTCTTTCTATTTATCTATCTACTCTTTCGTCTGTCTGTCCATCTACCCACCCGTCTTTCTATTTATCTATTCATCCACCTGTCTTTCTATTTATCTATCTACCCATTCATCTATCCATCTATCCTTTTTTCTATCTATTTATTTATAATCTTTCCAGCCATCTATCTATCTTTCTATTTTATTATGTATTACGTGACTACAGTAAGGCTTCTGATAGCTTTAGAGACACTTTATCTGAGTGGATTTTATAAACAATGTACAGCCAGCTCGAGCACGAACATCAGCGTCGACTGATGCAAGTATATCGGAAAACTTCGACGTTGTTCACGCTGTCGAAACCGCTTATGCCGAATAGTCAAGCATTCCTGGCAAACAAAGCTTCATTGAACGGCCCGAATGCTTCGGCAGGAGTCAACACTGGCGAAACACGTTCACGTGAGCTGTAATTGTACTGAATTACTCAAAAACTTGGAGAGAAAAAATACACGATTTGTTACGCTATGTGTGATTACAGATATTGTGGTATCCATGGAAATAGTGCCGTGTATGTACGGTGTTCGTGAGAGTAGAACATTAGAATGCCACATGAGGTAACGAAGATGTACCACATGTATTTTTCAGCGCTAAGCCGTAGCAATAATTACTTGAGGTTTGATACAGCGTACCTGTTACTTTGATACGTCGTTTCTAGGCAACGCATGGAAGTAGGCTACTGGAAAAACCGTTTCTAAGGCAACACACGGAGCTAAACTATTAAAAGGGTCGTCTCCAAGCAACACGCTAAATGTTGAAATTGTTAGACTAAAGGAATCGTCACTAGGCAACACGTGGAAGTTTTCGAATCCAGATCATAGTTAAGTTATAATTCGCCGTGAAGACAAACGTACATCTTCAAGAAAGATCAGTTCATGCATTTAACGGGAATATTTCTTACCCAAATATTTGACGTCCAGCTTCTCCCACTTCTTTCTAAATGAGTAACAAGAGTTAGTTATGTGACAAGTTGTAATACACGGATGCGCGCGAAAACGCTATGTTTTGTGTTATAGTAATTACTTATCATTTCATTAATTTTAAACAAGTGTATTAAAGCATTTAATTTTACACTACTAAACTACTGACTCTACCCTAATCGATTGCCTCCCCTAGAAATCAGTTGAACCATCCTGGAGGGTGGGGAGCTCATATTTTTGGATCAGCTGTCCTACACCATAGTTTAAAGATTTGTAAATTTTCACATGTTAAAATTGGCTGGAACTAACCAAATATTGGAACTTACAGAACAATAAATAATTCCCTCCTGTCCCCCCAAACTCAACCTGTCTTTAGTAAATTTTATTAACTAGATGAATTTACTTTTTCCATCAGATGTAACAAACATAAGTTTGAAAAAAATACTTCTTACTTTATATTTTGGTATTTATAATAACGTACCGCTCTTTGTTTCACGAATGAAAGTTCAAAGGTTATTTTTACTTATTTGGTTAATAAAGCGAGTGAAAAATGTTTGTATGTTACAGTAACAAAACACTTTCACAGTGAAAGTGTAATTTCAGAAGATATTCTTTGTTCATATTATTTTATAGTTACAACTCAATTGTTCTCTCAGCGGCTCGGCGATATGTCTGAAACCTTAAAATCGGGTTCCGATACCTAACTTGAGCAGAGCATAGATAGCCATCCCACTGCGTAGCTTACCAACAAAGTAACATGACTGCATTGTCAAAAGAACACACTGAACAACAAATACGATTAATTAGCATATTGCATGTATAAATTTGTATACTACCCGACAAGCTTTGCATATTAATATCTCATGTGATACTCTCTATCCGATGGTATCTGTAAACTTGAGTTCTGTTATAAATACACACGTTTACACGCTCTAGGTCGATGTTCAGTCGAAGCATCAGTCGTCCGTTCAAAGCCATACCTCACCGGCATCACGTTTGTTGCGCCGACCGTCAGAGCGAAAGCAATAATCTCCAGTGTCAGATCAATAAACAGCCAATTTTGTGCATGTCATTCGGGTCCCCTGAATATGTGTACATGTTACGGACTGCAAGGTAAATGTATTAAAACAAATACTGTATGAATCATAGCAGAAGCTACTCGAAAACTACAACACGTGAGAGCCTTCGTCCAGCCGTCCCAGCTACCCCTAGAAAGCACACGCTATGCCGAGATGAGCGTGTGTTTTTCTTACAACAGAGCCACATCAGGCTATCTTCTGTGTACACCGAGGGGAATCGAACCCCTGATTACAGTGTTGTAACTCCATGGACTTACCGCTGTAGCGGGGGACTTATACCGAGATAAAGGAAGATATTTGTGTATTTTTAATGTACGACAAATTATATGAATACAATATTACTGAGATTAGAACATTTGTGTTAAGTCACAAGGTTTTATAAACATGAGAATAGAATTATGTTAAGTCACAGGTTTTATAAATATAATAATAAAATAATGTTAAGTAAACAACAGCACATGTTTTATAAACATAATAATAAGATCATGTTAAGTAAAAACGTCCACAACAAATCTTCCTGAATAACACTTGACAACTTTAGATTCAGTAGCTTGCTGGTAACAGGGAAACTGAAATACGTGGTTACAGGAGAACTAAATGGTGGTAGTTACAGTATAACTAAAGGAAGACAGATATATGAGAACTAAATGGTGGCAGTTACAGTATAGCTAATGAAAGAAAGATATAGGAGAACTAAATGGTGGCAGTTACAGTATAAAAGGGAAGACAGATATAGGAGAACTAAATGTTGATAGTTACAGTATAAAAGGAAGACAGATATAGGAGGTGGTAGTTACAGTATAACTAATGGAAGACAGATATAGGAGAACTAAATGATGATGGTTACAGTATGACTGAAATACGGTGATCATGGGAGAACTAAATGATGGTGGTTACAGTCCAACTGAAGTAAGAGAATTACAGGAGAACTAAAGTGTGATGGTTACAATATATCTGAAGTATGATGGTCACAGGAGAACTAAAGTGTGATGGTTACAATATATCTGAAGTATGATGGTCACAGGAGAACTAAAGTGTGATGGTTACAGTATAACTGAAGTAGTACAGTGATTACGGGAAGTATATGATGGTTACAATACAATTGAAGTAAGACAGTTACAGGTGAACCAAACTATGATGGTTACACGATAACTCATGTTTGATGCTCACAGAAAAATTAAATTACGGTGGTTTTGGAATGTTTCGAGTAAGGTAGCAAGGTACTTACAAGATAATTAAAGTATGATTGTTACAGGAAAATCGAAGTACTGTGTTTGAAAAATAACTGATTAGATCTGAAGTGTTGTATAAAATATCACTCAACTGATAGTTATGTATTTCGTGTGATACAGAACGTGTGATCTGTTTATGTTTGAAACATCAAAATCCGATTTGATTCTTAGATTCATCTGTAAGAATCCAGGTAGCCATTACTGTCACATTGTGGATCCAATTCATCGGCCGAAGGCAATATCGAGGAGGCTTAACTCTGATGGTCCTCAAACTTTTGTAACCCGAGGACCCCTTTCAATTTAAAACTTTTAAGCGGACCCCTCAAACTTATTGATTTTAGTTGTCATCGTTAATAACAACAATAAAAGTTGCGAGTACATGAAAAGTTGTATTCCAGATTAAACGTTTCACTTGATATAGATTTAATTTTACATAAAATATTTTTATCAATTTTATAAATCGCATTTTTTAAAGTGTTTTCAAGAAAATTCGGACATGATTCTGAAGTTTTAACTTTCTTTTGTAGTGAATTATAGCAGTAAGAACTTCCTTTCGTGTTATAATACAGCTTATTAACAGATTTCCTCTTACGGTTCTAATCTACATAATTATTGGTCTTTTGATCGGAATGGAATTGCTCGTGCTAATCAGTTTTGAGAAATTCAGGCGGTGCATAATACGGTATTTCGTATATGCGTATAAGGTATTGATCATGAAGTATACGTTTTAAAAAATATATTTACTTACACACATGATTCTGATAAGAACGTAACTCCGTGTGCCACACAACTGTAGTTAAACAACGTTCGTTTCTAAAGGTGTCGCTTTGTTCATACTGATACTTGTATTCTATCAACAATACTGTGATAAAGCCATCAACGCGTGAGACAGCGCCATCAAAGAAAAATGACAACAGAACACATTACACATGCGCATATTTGTTTCTGTATGGATGAAATGTTGAATCTCCATGCAGTTGTACCGTGAGAATATCTAAATGTAACAGTTTTAATACAAATACATCTAAATATAATAGTTTTAATATAATTATATCTAAATATCCATGATTTGAAAGTATATATAAATATACGTGATTTTATACAGGTATATCTAAATATACCTGGTTTGATACAAGTATATCTAAATATACATGATTTTATACACGTATATCTAAAAATATACATAATCTACAAATACATCTAAGTATACGTAATTTTATATATATATGTATAGAAATATACGTGTTTGTATATAGATATGTCTAAATATACACGATTCTATACACATATCTAAATATACGTGAATTGATATATGTATATCTAAAAATATACGTTTTTTATATAGATATGTCTAAATATAGATGATTTTATACAAGTATATATAAATATATGTGTTTTTATATAAGTATAGGTAAATTGTATGTTCCTCTTTCATTTAAAAATATTTTACATTTTTTAAAATTACATAGAAACTTAAATTGCTTCTCGGTGTTCAAAGAAAGGTCGCTTGTTTTTGCTACGAGCAGGCAGGCATTTATATCTCGTCTACACAACACAATACCAACCCATAACGTTGTTGACCAGACATACAGACAGACAAGCTTAAGAATATATTAATTCATCGACGCTAACCAATTTGTTACGTGTTGAACTACAAATGCTTCTCTAATAGTGTTTGTCATCTCTGTCCAGCACGGAGTCCATTCCCTTAAGGTCATGACGTGGTCTATGGGCTGAACAACACATTCGACGCATTATTTGAACACTAGGTTATACAATAAGACATCTTGTGAAAGAATACTCCAAATTTTCGTGTGTTTTTTTCCCTCCTCTTTGAACAAATGTACTTACATTGTTAGATGTAACTGCCCCTAGTAGCACAACAATAAACTCGAGTGCTTGCAACGCTAAAATTTGGAATTAGATCTCCTTGGTGGGGACATCAAATTCAGCCCATTACGTTGATTTGAGCTTAACAGAAATAAACAAATAAATGAGACATAACTATTGAAGAATTACATTTGGTCTTACTATAACACGACACTAAAATGAGGTCGTTATTCTTTTCCATACACGATTCAAAGGACTTATTTATGTAGGGTTCTAGTAATAGAATGTTTATTTCATACCGATTAGCGTTTACCCTAAAGGAGACAGTTCTCTTCGCGAACTAGGAAATTATATTTTACGATTTCCTTGATGACGAGACACTCACTTGAAATAAAAATGTATCTCAGAACGGCTGGTATAGGTATTAAAACTTTTAGTAATAAAACAGATAACAACGTCTCGACCTCCCTATAATCTTCAAAAGATGACCTAGGAAAGTCGAAACGTTGTTCTCTGCTTTATTAGTAAAAGTGTTAATACCCATACCAGCCGTTCTGAAATACATTTTACGATTTGTTTAGCAACAGTTTGCATTAAGTTCAGTTTGGTGCTTGTTTTCATAATAGTCATATGTGCAAGGAAAATAAACACGATAAAATTCATACAATAACTGTAACTACCTCGGATATCAGGGCTCAACTCGCAACGTGCGAGTCACGGTTCGAATCCCTATTGTCAAACGTGCTCGCTATTTCAGCCGTTGGGGGATTATAAAGTCACAGTCAATCCTACTATTCGTTGATAAAAGTGTAATCCAAGAGTTGGCGGTGAGTGGTGTTGACCAGCTGACTTCCCTCTAGTCTTTCACTGATAGATTAGGGACAACTGCTACATGGCTACCAAGTAAATTTGCATCACCATTTAACGGGCCTCGACTGTTGCAGCGGTCTCGGGCCTCAAAAACAATAACAAAAAAGTTCATCCATCAATTTACTTTGAAGGACTAGCGACGGAATTATAATGAACAACATGCTTTGGATTTGTTTATGAGGCGATAGAACTATAGTTGCTAGCTACCGATATATTTAATAGAGCATAAGTAAAACACCAAAGGTACGATTTAATTGTTGTTACATGACAATGTGAGTTCCGAATAAAATTTCTGGTTTTAAAGCATAAAGTGTGTGGCAAATGAAAAAAAAAAAAGTATTAGGTCTCTGTATCACAGGTTATATTTGCCATTTAACTTTTGGTCTATAATAGTTCCACGTAAGGAACCGTGAACCATTTAGAACAATTACGTGCCTTTGTTGCTACCGATATTTACAGTAAAGAATATTTGGTTACTTTGTTATTGTTTTTAAATAGAGCAAAGCAAATCTCAGTTTCCGAACCAGAAATAGCCGACATGGAAAGTTGTTGGTCAATTCTAAGTTACAGATTTAACCTCGAAAGTTTCTGATGAATTAGAAATCGCAAACATTTCCAAAAAAAAAACACCTTTTTATCGTCTAGCCCAACTGATGAGTTCTGGCATAAAACGAAATGCTTCTGGGATAGTAATTTATGGAATACAAAAAATACGAAACGTCTCTGAATTAGATTCAGAAAAAGACAAATTAATATGAATATCAAAGCAACGCTACAATAGAATACACACACACGAAACAATAACAACACGTACATCTTCGTGATATTTATCAGGAGTGCCAGGTTTAGTGAGGAAAACCTTGCGAAACGTAAGGTTTTACGAAAAACTACAAAAAACTTTAGAAGCGTATTACTTGTTTAATGCGTGAACAAAGCTTTAATTCATTGATCAAAAATTTCGAACAGTAACAACAATAAAACTTGTCTATATGTTTAGAGAAATTTATTGTTAAATATATTTACTTATACAAGTAACAGAGAATTAATTGTTGCTGTATAATAATGGAAATCTTTGTTTACGTAGATAAAAAGGAAATACTGGGACCAGCTAACGAGCACCAATAATAACAAAATGGATTTTTTTTCTTCAAGCAGCATTAGTCCCACGAAATATTTACTTAACAAATAAACAGTTTTGTCTTAACAGTGTTTACTACAAAAGTAGAACATGGATGGTTATTGTTGGTATAGCAACAGTAATGTGCAACAATCGAACCGAAGAAATTACTCTCCTATGCAGACTGAAGCACGAGTTTAAAGAACGTGTAATATTTATATGTATATAGGCCTAACGGGTATCTATCTACCCTGGCAGTAAAGGAGCGTCTTCAACGGCCACGAACAAATAATCTATAAGATTAGAATGACATGAAATAGATCCATTTCATTCCACGTGTTTTTCGACTTGTCGTGGTTGTGATCAATATTTCAGATCTAAATGTTTGTAAACCAGGTCTACATACTTAATTTAAATACACGTAAGCTGTTGTCGATAAGTTACAACTTACAGTGCTCGTGACAACGTGAAGCTACAAGATACGACGCAATGATAAATTCCTTCCGGTTGTTCTGTGTAAAGTTTGTATTCTTATATTAGGAAATACGTCTGTGCATAAACATGTCATTCACTCGTCTTCACTGATGAATATTACAGTTTTTATTAGGGTATATACGACTGATCGTTAGTCGCTATTTTCAACTGGCAATAGCGAGTTCACGACTGTTCTTGTGAACATTAACGTTTACACACACCTGTACTTAAAACGAAAGTACCTTCCTCTTCAGAAGAACTGTGGTACACCCGTTTTATAAAACTATAACCTGGACTAACTGGTATGCCTTTATCTTTTATTCAACTGTAGATATTAATAGAATGAGTGAAATCTAGGACTCCTAACTACCTGCAGTCCCCGAAGCAAATTATCTTAGAATACGAATTATTATAGTGTTTGCGTCAACGTCTACTTACCGACCAGTTTTCGTAATGATCATTTCCGTTCCAAAAGTGTGGAATTGTTCCCAAAGATCTTTCGACTCCAGTGTCACTTTCGGGTCATCCTGTACCCGGTCATCTTCTCCCTCTAGTGACCTCAGCGGGGAAAGGTGACTGTTAGGGCTGAGCACGTCATCGGCCGTGATGCACGGCAGCGGCGTTGGAAACTTGGGGAACCCGAGTGTCGGGTACAGTTGGTGCGGCAGAGGAAAGTAAGGCGACGGGGTTAAAATTCCTAGATCAGGCGGTGGAAGACGAGCCGAAGGTGACAACAAAAACGGGTGGAAGGTCATTCCTTGAGCAAGGTCTGAAGCCTCGAATCTCATGGAGAACGTTTCAGAAAGACACAAGGTAGATGACGTCCACACTTCGAACGCTGTAAGACCTCTGTCTTTAACGTTTGTCAGGCTTATCTGTTACACCTCGTTTCTGCTGATAAGACGGCCAGGAGAGGGCGACACAATCTAGGAACGCATCAAACTGTGTGCACAGTTGGTTATGAAACAGGTCCGGTTCAAGGCAGAGCTACGAGAAAGTCACGAAATGACCACTCTGGACAACATGAGAGACCTCTCTGTGAACCCACTAGCGAGAATATGACTGACATCCAAGATCAGAGGCATTCACACTGGCGCCAGGGGCGTAACTCCACTTAGCAACGTGAAGCCAGAAACTTCATTCAATAAATTGCAATTGGCCCTGGAACTAGCATAATGAGATGCAAGCCTGCACCAAGTGCAGCACATTCAAGCCACGGTTAACGAGTTTGCTGGCGCCAGCGCAGCCGCCCCTAGGGGACTCTGCTAGCGCATCCACTTTGACGCGGCTGGTTCGAGAAGAACGCTAGACGAACTAATACAAACTTAGATGGTCATCTATTTGAGACCTGCCGCGGGCAGAGGGCTACTCAACCAGTTAACAGGTACCGCCCCTGTAAATGTCAGTAGCTTTTCTTTCCGACGAACCGGAAGTAGCGAACCGTGAACATACGATGACGTCATCTAGAAAAGGTGAGAAACGAACGACCAAAAATTTAAACAATGTTATTATTTATGAAAGAACATAAAAAAACACGTGACCACAACAACAACAATAGAGTTACTACACTTGTTGCCACCGACAAATGTCGACATTAACAGTTGCAGTTGTGTCTGTTGAAGACATAAGTAAGCGTTAATCGAATTATCGAACGGCTAAATAACTCGCAAATTCCGAGTTCATAAGCTTGTCTACACCGCTTGACAGTTTCTGAATTAACTAATAGAAACCAACATACAGGGTGTTCGGAAAGTCAGTGTGCAGTTTTGTAATCATATGTCTATTCAGTCTATTTCAAGCCAGCAACTGATAGGGGTGTTTAGAAACAAAATAAGAAGGATCTAGGCCTGTGTTGATGCCAACGGGGGGTCACTTTCAACATTGTTTATAATTGTCATTCATATTTACCTCCTGTATTCTATATTGAAACATGTCTGTTAATAAATATATAAGTGCACAGAGACTTTCCGAACACCCTGTAGAATCAACACGAAAATATAATAAAACAGTACAGCCTTGTGTTTTTAGTGTTTACACATTTGTATATAAAAATAATACAGCCGTTTTTTCTTACAATGCTTGTATATCTACACATAAAGACTATATGACAGTGTTATCCATCTGTATATAAACGCGATACGACAATACAGCCGTGTTCTTCTACAGCATTTATCACTAAGCAGGGAAATGCTTAGTATTTTGATATGAGCCGAGAATAAAACGACTGCCGCATTCACTCTGTTAACTCTACGATACTTACAAGTAACTGCTAAGGTTGAATTATAACCTTATTTGAGCACGTAATTGTTATTATCGAATGTTTCACAGCTTGTGAGACTCCCAGTATCATTAAAACGTGTTGCTGAAATGGAGAACTGGGATGTAGCTAAAGACCCAGTGTTCATCTTTATTGTTTCTCCTCCATAACAAAGAAAATGTGTGAAGTTTTTGCAATGGTTTTAGTACAACAGAAAAACATTTTAAGAGGATTTGAAAACACGCTATCACTAAGCATGATTAATTATGTTACCCCTTGATACTAGCTTCTCTACAAACCCCAGGTGTTCCCTTAAAAACGCAAATACATTGTAAAACATGAATTGTTAGCTAAAAACAGATTAACACCAGACGATATATAGATGATATAAGAGTGTTATACATCTACATAGAAAAATGATATGACAGTGCTGTACATCTGCATATAAAGATAATATGATAGTATTTACATCTACATATAAGGATGGTATAAATGTTATACATCTACATATAAAGATCATATGGCTGTTATACATATAAAGATAATATAAGTGTTATACATGTACATGTAAAGATGATATGACAGTGCTATACATTTGCAAATACATATTATATAACAATGTTATACATCTGCATATAAATATAATATAAGAGTGTTACACATCTACATAAAAATGATGTGGCAGTGTTATATATCTCCACGTGAAGATGATACAATGGCATAGCTGTGTTTTCCTATAGTGTAATACATCAATATATAAAGATGATACGACATTGTTATACATCCACATACAAAGCATGATATAACAGTGTTATACATCTACATATAAAGACGATATAAGAGTGTTATAATATACATATAAAGATGATATTAGAGTATTATACATCTACATATAAAAATGATATAACAATATTATACATCTGCATATATAGATTATATGACAGTGTAATACATCTATATATAAAGATGATATGACAGTGTTATACACGTACATATGAAGATGATATAACTGTTATACATATAAAGGTGATAGAAAAGTGTTATACATCTACATATAAAGACGATATGGCATTATTATACATCTACATACAAAGTATGATATAACAGTGTTATACATCTGCATATATAGAATATATGACAGTGTTATAGATTTACATGTAAGGATGATATAACTGTTATACATATAAATATGATATAACAATGCTATATATCTGCATTAAAGATGATAAGACAGTTTTATACATCTGCATTAAAGATGATAAGACAGTTTTATACATCTGCATATAAAGATGATATAACAGTGTTAGACATCTACATATAAAGATGATATAACAGTGTTAGACATCTACATATAAAGATGATATGACTGTTGTACATTTATATGTATATACATCTACATATAAAGACGATATGACACTATTATACATCTATATACAAAATATGATATAACCATGTTATACGTCTATACATTGAGATGATATGATATAAAAATGATATGACAGTGCTATAGATCTACATATAAATATGATATAACAATATTATACATCTGCATATATAGATTATATGACAGTTTTATACATCTACATTTGAGGTTGATATAACAGTGTTATACATCTACTTATAAAGATGATATGACATTGTTATACATTTACACACAAAGTATGATATAACAGTGTTATACATGTATATATACATATTATATAAGTGTTATACATGTAATGTAAAGATGATATAACAGTGTTATACATGTATATATAAATATTATATAAGTGTTATACATGTAATGTAAAGATGATATAACAGTGTTATACATCTACATATAAAATGATATGACAGTGCTGTAGATCTACATATAAATATGATACATATTTTGTACAATGTTGTACATCTGAAGACGATACGACGGTATAGGTGATTTCGTATGGCGTTTTCACATTTGTGTTAACAGCTAATAAGACAGCAGTTATACTTATAAAAAGCAGTTTTATTGGGTTATTCGGTATTTAGTGTGTGCTGTTTTTTTGTTTTTGCTGTAACTGAGTATATTATTCTGAGTTATATGGTTATACATCAAAACATAACCTTCTCCTGCAGTTACGTAGATACGTTAAAAAAAAATTAAAGAGTGGAGAATCGCGGAAGTCATAAACTATATATTAAAAAGCCACACTAAAGGAAGGCCGATAAAGGAAAGAAAAATTCCTTGCACGAGTTTGGATGTAACAGTAAATTTAGTGGTCGTTTTCCGTTGGAAATGGGAACATTAACCGCTGTTCCGAGATATTAAAGCAGCCATCCACTCACAACAGTCTTTTCATTTCCAACTAGATAACATTTAAATGTGATATTTCACGAAAAATATTATTGGGTGTTATTTGAATCTTCACGCGGATACATATGACGTGAAAAATATAAGACTGTAACGATAGCGAGGTTTAAGTAATTTCCGGTTGTTTGTATAAATACGTGCCTACACATGTGTATATATATATAAACTTTATTTTAAGGTGATGTCACTTGAAAATGAATAACAAAAGTCGATTTTTTTTTGACCAAAGTATTTTTTTTCTCACCGAACTCTTCGGTCCACTAGCAACATGGGTATAAAACTAACAAAACCTAAACGTATGAGAAATATGGAAAAAAAAAAAAAAAATCCTTCCCGGTAAGTATACACTTTTATTTATGTGATTTTAAAATCTGTCAACGGATTCATTAAATATTTTTTCAAAGCCCTTTTAAACAAGACAGTTTTATAACCATTAATCGAACATCAAGGCAACATTGTCGTGCTAGAATAATCTGGCTGGTTTAAATAATCACACACTGTTCATCAAATCATTATTGTTTTAACAACAATAATGCTACTTATTTAACCACTAACTTATGACGAATTCTATATTTTCAACTATAACAATATAGTTTGTATGATCAATGTATAAAATATCTTAAGATGGAACCATTGTTGTTCTAATGTAATATATAGAGAAATAACGTGTACAGAGTAAAAAAAACACAATAATAAGAAAGGAAGAAAACATAAGAGATGGAGGTAAAAACAATAATATACTTATAAATATTGTATAAATAATAAATAACGAAACACAGCGAGTCATTCTAAAGAAACACAGAAATAACAATATAATGATGAAAAACTGCAACCATATTTTCTCTTTTGCTTTTCTATATCATACATTTTTGAGCTGTTTTAACTGTTTTTTTTATACACTTGGTGCAATTTTATTTTTCTATTTCGCTTCTAAACGTGGTTCTAACTAAATACTGAATATATTTGTATTTTAATAACTGTCCAAACGTCGTGAAATAAATTCTAAGCCTCTCAGTGGCACAGCTTTATGTCTGCGGGCATATACCGCTAGAAACCGGATTTCGATACCCGTCGTGGGCAGAGTTCAGATAGCTCTTTGTGTAGCTTTGTGCTTGATAACAAACAAACATACATAATTTATAATGTCTAGAAATTTTTCTTCTAAACCACTTTTGCTCATGTAATATTCGCAAGGGACCTTACATGCCAAGTGGTTAGCAGGGACGCTCGACTCGTAATCTGAAGATCTCGGGTTCCAATCCCCTTCTCACCGAAGATGTTCGCCCTTGTAGCCGTGGGGCATTACAAAGTTACGATCAGTCCCACTATTCGTTGATAAAAAAGTAATCCAAGAGCTGACAGTGGCTGGTGATGACTAGTTGTTTTTCGCACTGCTATATTAAGGAAGGTTAGTGCAGATAGCCCTCATGAAGTTTGCGCGAAAGTCAAAACAAATCGAACATTCGTAACAAGCCCCCTACTGGCTTGACGGTAAAATCCGGGTGTCCAGACCCGTGGTGAGCAGGTTTGTGCTTAACAACAAACAAACAATATCTTTATTCAGTTAATGTTCTATCCGTATTACCCTCTAGAGGTCAAAGTATTTTTTCTTGCAGTTTCCCTGTGGGTCAGCGATAAGTTTAAGGACGTACAATGCTACAATCAGGTGTTCCTTTTCCTCCGGTAGACAAAACTCAAAAATCGCTAAAAACAAGAACTCACAATTAATTTGCTTGTTATTAACTGTCAAATGTACAGTTCGTTAGACCAGGTCTTATGGTATTTTCTCGGGTACGTACTTGAACTTATATTTGAAAACATACAGTGAGAAAAACGGATTTATTTGGAATGTGTAACCCAAATCAAATTTTTTCGAAGTTGAAATTTGCCGCTTCATAAAAACCAACAACAGAAAAACATTCATCATATAAACAAGCAACAGAAAAGACAAATTAGAAAACAAAGGCTCTAAGGTTATGAAAAGAACGTATAGAAAATGTGTGTGCTTTCAGAGAGAGGTCATTTCTTATTATTTTCAGAGCAAGCAGTGCGTCTCAGGCGCTCTTTGAAACAACCGTTTCCTAGCCTCTTTCTTCCTGCTTAGGCGAATCGTCTTTGGACCTCGTGATCCGAGCTTTCATTTTGCTGATTTCGCCAAATCTGGACATTTACTCGGGTAACACCTTGTCTATTCCTATATATAACAATGCATGTTAGATATTGCATTGTATTATTACTTACAAAGTGTATTACATTCTCAAACCAATACCTTTGTTCTTAATTACTTCGTTTCCATAGTGATCTGAATTACTACTCAATAAATACATTTATCTTAGAACTTTTTTCGACTGTTTCATTTGTAAGTGTATGAATAGGTGGTGGGATGGTTTAATTTGTGAACAAATGAATGTATAGCTGGATGGGTGGATAGCTGGATGGATAAGTGAGCATGTAGATAGGTGGTTGGGTGGATTAAGGTGTGAGTGAATATAAGTGTTTAATTTGTATGGTGGTCAGTAACATTTATGTGATGAAACCATGAGTAAAACCATTTCTACACTTATCCTATACTCATTCGTTTCAGGAAATACGTAATTATTAAAACTAGGTTTCATTGTTTCTTTACGACAGAAAATCATAAAACAGCTATTTGAAAAAATATCAAAATAATCGAATATAATATAGACTCACACGTATATAAATGTAATGTACTGCAAAGGAGTTAACGTGACATCTAATTTTAATTCGGATCTGCGTGGTTTAGCTGTAAGCTTGAAAGCTTATATCTAACATTCGGGTCGACCCTACGATGATCCAAGCGCAGATAGCCAGCCTATAAAGTGACTGACACAATAATGCTTAAAATGCAAATTCATTTATGTTCGATATTGTACATAAAACTAGATTTCTTCGATTTTCTTTTACTTGTTTAATTCCGCGCAAAACTACACACAATTACTAACCCTAATCTAATGCACTTGATGATTTAGGCCACCTATTGGACAATTTGAATAGTAAAAGTCTTCATTACCTTTATAATAAATAGATGTATCGTCCAAAATACCAGAAAACACCTCCCAGGTGTTTTGTTTAAATAAATAGTTTATCTGAAAAGTGAAAACCGTGGAAGGGTCTTTTTTTTTTAACCTAAACCCTTTTTCGGCTCTTTTTTGTTTTGTTTTTTTAATTTTGCGCAAAGCTACACAAGGACTATCTGCGTTAGCCGTCCCTAATTTAGCAATGTAAGACTAGAGGGAAGGCAGCTAGTCATCACCAACCATCGCTAACTCTTGAGCTACTCTTTTACCAACGAATAGAGGGATTGATCGTCGCATTTTGACGTCTCTGCGGCTGAAAAGGCGAACATGTTTGGTGTGACGGGGAGTCGAACACCCTAACCACCTAGCCATTCAGGGCAATTTTCTTCGATATACGACTCCTGTATCTCAGAAAAAAATTATAATAATTAGTTCGCTCCAACTTCTAGTCTCTGGACAACGAATTGTTTTTTTCAACGGATGATTCTACAGTTTCTCTAGGTTTTATTTTACTCTAATTATCACTTCATTTCATTGGGCTTAGCATTAATGTCAACGAAACAGATAAAATTTCTTGTACTTGTCAAAAAACACACTTTTTTGGGGCCAAAATTATTTTATTTGACCCAATTTTTTTTCTACATTGATTAAAAACAATATGTTTATAAAATAATGTGTTTATAAATTAATTTTTAACGTTTATTTCATGTAATAACAAGAGTAACATTCTCACGAGTATGGGTTCGTCGTCAATATCCGACGGGAAACTTATATTTAGAACAAGTTCAAAGTATAGGCAGTCAGTTTCTGTACGTAGGTTACTTCTGTGTAGCACGTAGTCACGTTTCTCTGACGTCACTCTTCTAACTAAAACAACTAAGTAATGTCAATGTATATACAGGGTGGCCCGTAAGTTCTTACCCATCCATATATCTTATGTATCCAGTGTATCTGTGTACTGTCTCTCATTCTTGCTGCATAATATTATGCGACGTCATGTTCTTCAAGTGTAAATGGGCTTACATCGGCCATATTTCTCTGAAGAAAAAAAAATTATAATACATGCGTAATTGAATATAACACAATAACATATGGATGGGTAGGGACTTAAGGGACACCATGTATAATTGTTACATCTGTCGAAGTTTACCCCTCCCTCCTCCAGTGTAAGTCTTTCTACACCTGTTATTAATATATAATTGTGATAATAAAAATTTATTTACGAATGATAAATGAAAATATGGAACATTGGATATCTGTTAATGTGTATAAAATTAATAGTGAAGATTAACTAATCCTGGACATTAACCATCAAATTCATAAAGACTTGGTTTGTCTGTTAGAAAACAGCATAACTTTGCTTTTAGACAGACATATATGTTTTAATTCAGGTTAGGTACAAACTTTCTAGTTACAAATTGTGTCTTGAATACCATCATTATGTATACATATGTAAAGTAGAACGGTCATCCCTTTACGTCTGAACTTTCTGACCGATTCCAACCATGTTTGGAATGCGATCGTCTATACCCCCCACTCCCCGACTTCCAGTTCTACTAAATTTACTGGGCACCTTTGTAAGTGACATAAGGAGGTTGATGTCTCAGGTGTGACCCCTATTCACGCCTTCAGTTTTTTTCGATTTCAACCAAACTTGGAATTCGCCCCTCCCCCAGCACAAACAGGAATGGCAAAAGTGGACAGTGTTCAAATCTTACCCTCATTATGTGACCTTCCGAAAGTGCCACATCTTCTCCAAACACGGGATGGATACATCAACTAGTAACATCGAATATTAGTCCCAGTAGTCTGGTCAGTAGTCAGACTTGAAATGAAGTTAACATCCATATAGACACCATTATTACAGACACTTGTTTCCTTGTTATTACAGATATTAGTCCCAGTAGTCTGGTCAGTAGTCAGACTTGAAATGAAGTTAACATCCATATAGACACCATTATTACAGACACTGGTTTTCTTGTTATTACAGATATTAGTCCTGCTAGTCTGGTCAGTAGTCAGACTTGAAATGAAGTTAACATCCATATAGACATCATTATTACAGTTAGTGGTTTTCTTGTTATTACAGATATTGTTTTGGTTTCATTCACTTTTAAAAGTAATTACATGTGTATATGTACATGTGAAAGTAATCATTGCAAGCATCGAACACCGATGTTTCGAGTTGTAAGCTCTGAAACCTAAGAGATCGATAAAAATGTAAAACATCTTTTCGTACGTAAACGTATTCGTACGTGTACGTTTATGGATAACACCTCAGAAATCACGAAATATCACAATCGCGTTCTGAAAAATGGGCCATATTGAATGTTCGCCGTTTGGAGTTGTTAATTAGTTGTCGAAACCTCACGGTGTGTGACGTGTCAGTGACTGAAGTACAGTTCTATATTCTAGTGACCATTTGTCACGCTAAGCTCATCTCATTCGTCGGGGTGTGGAACTTTAAAACTAGAAGTAAAAACTACGCACGGATTAATTAAGGCTAGGTGGCGGTAGAAGTCTGAGTTTTGTTGTGGTGCAGAACTCTAAAGAACGCAATTCAATATATTTACATATTTCTATTTACAGTTTATGAGGAACGCCTTAATGAACCGTTACATGCACGTGGTTACTTTACTACAATCCTTATATTACTTTTATATATATATAATTCACATGTATATATATGAATGTGTAGACATTTCATTATAATAGGCATGATTACTAATGTTTTTCTCGAGACTTCGACTCATATTCCGAATACTGGAAAATTTGGAAGGAAAAAAAACAGGAAAAAATGTTGTGTTTAGCGATGCAATATTAATTATTTAAATAGCACGCGATGTCTCAATTGCACGCCTTATAATTTATTTTAGCGCAAAGCCATACAACGGGCTAAATGTACTCTCTCTCTACCGCGAAAAATCGAACTCTGAAGTTAAGTATTTTAAGACGCCCCCCGCTAGTACAGCGGTAAGTCTTGGGATTTACAACGCTATAATCAGGGGTTCGATTCCCCTCGGTGGGGTCAGCAGATAGCCCGATGTGGCTTTGATATAAGAGAAATACCCACACAAACACACGCGTTCTAAGTCTGTAAACTTATCGCTTATCCACAAAGTGACTGGTTAGAAACACAGTAATGGTTCTTTAATCCACGTTCAAATAAGCATTTTTAGAATAAAATGCAAATAACCTCCTTCACAGTGAGAGTGTGTGTGCGTTGTTTGTTTTTTTTTATAGCAAAGACACATAGGGCTCTCTGCATGAGTTCACCGAGGGAAATCGAAGATATCGTGAGTGTGCTATAAGAGTGACAGTCATATCCATTATTCACTGACAAAGAAGTAAAAAAAAAATTTGGTGGTGGGTGCTTGATGACTAACTTTTTTCTCTGTTCTGTCAGATCAAAACTGCCAAAATCGGGTTTGATACTCGTGGTGGACACAACACGGATAGCCCATTCTGTAGCTTTGTATTTAACAACATACTATTCAAGACTAAGGACAGCTATGCGCAGAAAGCCCTTATGTAACTTTCCATGAAAATTCTAATAAACAAAGATAATTGGATACAGTACTCAGAACTTTTTGAAATATAAACGCGATGAGGATTCGGCATGGCCAGGTGGTTAACGCACTCGACTCGTAATCCGAGGGTTGCGGGTTCGAATCCCCGTCACACCAAACATCTTCGCCCTTTCAGCCGTGGGGGTGTTATAATGTTCGGTCAATCCCACTATCCGTTGGTAAAAAAGTAGCCCAAGAATTGGCGGTTGGTAGTGATGACTAGCTGTCTTCCCTCTAGTCTTACATTACTAAATTAGGGACGGCTAACGAAGATAGCCCTCGAGTAGCTTTGCGCGAAATTCAAAAAACAAAACAAAATGTAGGGACCGTAAAAGGATTTAAGTTAGAAAAAAAACAAACTTTTCGACTTTTTTCTCTTTTCAAATAAACTATTTAGCTAAACAAAACATCTAGGAGGTGTTTCCTGGTATTTCGGACAATATATCTGTTTATTATAAATGTAATGAAGACGTTTGCTATTTAAATTAGCCAATAGGGACCCTAACTCGTCAAGTCCATTAGATTAGGATTAGTAATTTTCGTATAATGACAAGTTTATTGTGCTTTCAAACATTGTGTTATATCATCAGCGACTGGTCTTTCAGGTGCATAAGTATTGCAATTTTTATCAGAGTTAGTTCGAAAGACATTAACTGGATAACACTTATACAGGTGGCGTGGCCCGTCCACCCATCATGCTTTGCGAAAGATCTCGGTGAGAAAAAATATAAGAAGGTAAGAGTTTTGGAGACAGTTTACCTTAAGTACATAAATGTACATAAATTAAGTACATAAATGTTTGTTTGCAAACTGACAGCTTTGTTTTCAATTTGAAACAAACAAAAAGGCGTTTTATGTAAAAGTCAACAAAGAAATAAAACGAAAGAATATTTAAGGTAAGTTGGCTCAGCGTCATGTCTATAAACTGGGTTTCGATACCTGTAGTTGGCACAGTAGAAACAGCCCATATTGTAACTTTGTGTTTAACAACAACAAACACAAACCTCGAAAGATCTCATTTCTTTACTAAGTCACCTTCGTATTCATTTTGTTTTGTTTTGTTCTATCAATAGAAAGATACTTTAGAAAGATAGCTTAGAAGTGCTGAAGAGTGTATGAGATGCAGCATCTGTAGTTCGCTGTGGGCGATTATTCAAAATATTTAATAATAAAGCTGAATGGTATTTGTCACGTGTGACAAACTCGCATCTTTACTGTCCCTGATGTACAACATATTTGTTTGTTTTTGAAGTTCGAACAAAGTTACACAAGGGCTATCTGCGCTAGCCGTCCCTAATTTAGCAGTGTAAGACTAGAGGAAAAGCAGCTAGTTATCATCACTTACCGTCAACTCTTGGGCTACTTTTTTACCAACGAATAGTGGGATTAACCGTCACATTATAACGCCCCAACGGCTGAAAGGGCGAGCATGTTTGGTGTGACGAGGATTCGAACCCACGACCCACAGATTACAAGTCGAGTATCTTAACCACCCGGCCACTTGTACGGTACCTAAACAATGTGCTCTCTGTCGCTGTTGGGACTTTGTTAAGGATAGGTTTATGTAAATCCTGCATTACACCAAAAACTGTTTGGTTCTGTTTTGTTCAGGAAGCCCTTGGATACTGGTATCCCAACATCAGGTTGTGAGATATGGGAATGGATGAGGGCTGTTTTATCCAATTTTGAAAAGATGGCTAAGTATGGATCCGGAAGCAAACAAATGAACAACACGATGGTATTGCACCAATTTTTCAGGATTGTAGTGGGTGTTGTGCTTGAGTTGTGTTCTACAGATAGAACACAAGTATCCCCACGCCCTGATCCTAATGGGTGTCCAAAACAAATGTGTTCCAGGCCCCGTAGCAGAAATTTTAATCAGCAGGTCACAGTCCTGTTCCAGAAAAGATATTGTTATCCGCTACAAAGCACATCTTAGATGTCCATTCAGGCCTTAATAAGTCGTATCTACAGAACATTTTGGAGACCATTTGCAGAAACCGTAACCTGACCCAGCTTTCAAAACCACATGGAAGAAGATTACACCAGACATTTGGTGATACACCTTGCAGAATGACAACAACTATGTTTTTTTAACCCACATTTCACCGTATACATATTGAGACAGCACTAACTAAAACTCTTCTACAGTTATAAGTCCTAACACGTTTGCCAGTTTCACATATATTTAAAAAACAAATGTAGACTGAAATTACACTGTTTCCACTTATTCTCATGATACTGTCTTGTTAGCGCACTATTAAACATTGTATTACACAACCTTTGTTATTTATCTATTGTAGTATACTTATATTTCTGTACACAGACACTTAGCTGAGAAAAAAAGAAAAACAACCTCACCAGGTTTCAGATATTCGCAGAAATTAATACATGTATAAAGACGTGACTGATCAATACTTTAACATACTTATTAGTTTCCATAAAATAATCTCTAATCGTTTGCATGTGTTCCCCGGCGGGTCAGCAATAAGTTTATAGGCTTAGAACGCTAAAATCCGGGGTTCGATTCCGGCGCTGACCATAATTCAGCCCATTGTATATCTGTGCGCTAAAACGAAACACGTAAGTACGTGTATAAGTAACACTAAAAAAATCACTCCGAAATTTGTTTCTTTTTTTTTAAGGACCGTTCATAATCCGACGTCCGTGATAATCCAATAAGTTGTTCGGATTCCTTTAAACTGAGCATTGTTTCCTGATAGGACTTAAAATGGGTTTCTTATAATTGGGTCTGTCCGGTATAAATAAATATACAATGTGATGTATTTTCTCTATTTTTTAAAATGTTGCTTCCTAGAGACCCAAGTTTAATGGAAGCACGCAAAAAAGGTCCTCATGATCTATGTTTTATATAACAAAGGTTCTCGTGAGATATTGTTGTTACCATCTTATACAACAAAATTACTGATAAACTATTGTGAATATTGTTTTATGCAACACAAGTCCTCATGAACTATTGTTATTATTGTTTTATCAACAGAGGTCCTCATTATCTATTTAATTATTGGTTTATACAACAGAGGTACTCCTGAACTATTGTTATTAGTATCTTATAAAACAATGCATCTCATAGATTATTGTTATTATTGTTTTATACAATGAATGTCCTCATGAACTATTGTTATTATTGTTTTATGCAACAAAGGTCCTCATGAAGTGTTGTTATTATTCTTTCTTAAGAGTTCCAGATGCACTTGATGTAAGACCCTTTACCATATCTGGAAGAATAACTGTCTTAAACACCGTTCTTGTTAATACGGGAATCAATGATTGACAGTTTTCAGACTTGCATTAGACCCATAGGTGTCGCATTGTTTTATGTTCAACTCGGACGCTCGGTTCGCCGTTGGACTGAAGTAAATCTTCGACCTAAATGCCAAGATGTCCAAAATATGCCATTAACGGCAACTCCACTGTCCCATAAATTTCAAAAACCAGGAGATGCTACTTTGAGTTCCCGACATTCAAGAGTGACGTCAGAGCCGATGATGGTAATGACGATGAGCCTGCGCGAGGACATTGACGATGGCGGTGTCGTGGGGTGCTCAAAGTCCTAGTAGAGATAATAGCGATACAGTGGCCCTGTTTCCCTGCCGGCATGTTGCATTCCAGACTCTCGCTGGAGATGAACTTCTAGGCCTTATCATGTATAGCAATCAGGAACCCTCGGCTGGAGCCCCGACCATTTTGTTTGTTATGGGACAAACGACTCATTTCCTAGTGACAATCGGACAATGCGGGGTCCTGGTAATGGGCCTTGTCACCAGCTTGCTACGGTTGCTGTGACAACAAATCCTGAGTTCAAAGACTCCGACAAATACAGATTTAGTTCTTCATTTTTTTTACCAATCACAGCACTCGTCTTGTGGCCGTGGCGACCTCTATAGACGGCCTTTTGTACTTTCGTTTCCGTTCTCGGTGAAACCGGATACTACGAGAAGTTAGATTTTTTTTTTTTTTTTTTTTCAATCTTGAAAAGATGTGTACAACAACGACTTGGATTATACCAAGTTACATTAACTTATAACTGATAAGTCTGAAACTTCACAACCGACAAAGCATAGACACGTGATTCGAACGCTCCATACAAATATTCAAATGTCGATAATTGAGACTTCCATATAATTTAAAAAATAAAAAAATTTGGTTTGTTTTGAATTTCGCGCAAAACTACACGAGGGCTATCTGCGCTAGCCGACCCTAATAAACAGTGTATGACTAGAGGGAAGGCAGCTAGTCATCACCACCCACCGCCAACTCTTGGGCTACACTCTTTTACTAAGGAATAGCGTGATTGACCGTCACATTATAACGCCCCAACGGCTGAAAGGGCGAGCATGTTTGGTGCAACAGAGATACGAACCCGCGACCGTCAGACTACGAGTCGAGTGCCTTAACCATCTGGCAATGCCGGGTCGTTTATATAAATCTGCATAAAAATGACTTTTGCACGTGCCTGTTTTTAATTATTAAATAAAGATCAGTCATAATTTTAAATATAATATATTTCACTTCTTTCTTTTACGTTGAGAGTCTTAATAAATAGGTGTTTGTTTTATGCATTATTAACGTTTTCCGCGTGCTATGGATGTATTCACAGTATCCAGTCCTTCGTGATATAACGCAATTAAAACTAGTTATCACCAGACAGACACCACTTATTTGTTCCTTGTTAAGTTTAAACAATAGACGATAAACCATCTGTACCGTGTCCGCTGCGAGTATCGAAACTAGATTTTTAGCGTGGTAAATCCTTAAACTTAATAGTGAGCCACTTGGGGGCACTTGTGAGAGAGGAAAAAAAGTACAATTTTCACCATTTGTGGTCACAGTTGATAAGTATAACAACTCTCAGAAGTGTCCTGGTTCTTTCTGCGCTCAAATTTGTACTTTCTATTGTCTTACTGTTCTACAAACATCGCAATTTCTGATTCGTTGAAGGTTTAAAGTTGTTTCACTTCGTTTTCTATTGGGCTAGTAGATAATCTTACGTCATTTTACTGCCTGAAAATAAACTAATACAATTACATTCATGCAGAGTAAGTTAACATTTACACAAAATGAAAAATTACTAATACCATATTTAAACTCGAAATAAAATGGCTGAGAGCTTTTATTGGTTAGTTTGACGTCCTTTTGTCACGCTCTGGTTTACGAGCAGCACCGTGAACCAATCAATCATATCAACTATCAAAATAATTGTAAGGTCTAGTAATATTAATATCTGACATATTTATTTAGACGCTGTATAGTCTGGCTATATGTAAAGTTACACTAATGTGTTAAATATGGCTGTAATGAATAATACTAAAATGTACAGTGATTGTTTAATACGAAGGAGAAGACAAAAATTATATATTTTTTACAGTAATTGTTACAGAGAGATAGCTGTAATATATATTTTTTTACGAATGACTAAATACAGGCAATTTCGCAATTTTTTTACACTTTGTTCTTTGTTTAATTCTGGTTCTTAGCAAGTTCTAAAATACAAATCACAATATTTCACGTATTAGTTTTTGTTTTGACTTTTTTCGCGTTTAATTCTGGTTCTTAGTTTCTAAAATACAAATCACAATATTTGATTATTAGTTTTTGTTTTACCTTTTTGTGTGTGTGTTTAATTCTGGTTTTGGTTTCTAAAATACAAATCACAATATTTAATATATTGAGTTTTTGTTTTGACTTTTTTCGTGTTTAATTCTGGTTCTTAGTTTCTAATATACAAATCACGATATTTGATGTAATGAGATTGGGCGTACTTTCACGAATATGGTGTCTTTATATTTTCTTTAAAGATCTATAGCATGACGAAAGTAATATGAGTATAAGAAAAATATATTTAAAAACACTTCTTTTTACTTGTGCTTGAGTAACCTATAATTTCTTTTACCTTTGAGGGTTCCAGACCTACACTTCTAACCCTGTATAGTCAGTCAGGCCGGAGCCTTAGTACCCAGTAAATTAGCTTCTCAAATACAGCTAATAAATTACCGCGATCACTAGTCGCGTCTCTGTGTTTGTTTAAGCTGCTAGATGCCTGATCACATGGCAGGCATCCCTGTCAGTGAGCCCCGCCAACAGGCCAACCCACCGAGCACGTTTCTGTACGTACCCAGCGGGTTCGTCGTCAGCGGCTGCCTTTCCTCACGGCGGACCCCAGACAGACAGCCGGCTGGTTTGTAGGGTCACCCATTGTTGGTATCAGCTTAGAGGTCGTTTCTTCGTCCTGCGTGGCTCCGTTGTTAGGGCACAGCGGGAGACCCTATATTAGTCTAACGCTCAAAATGAAGCCGGACTTTACACCTAGTTAGACGCAACTCTTACTCCTTTTGTCACCACAGGATCTTCGGGTTGCCGAGTGATTAGTGTTGTGACATGCGGCGTGTTTCAAGCGCATTTCCAATAAACTGAACGATTCTACTGGACCTACAAGAAGCCGAAATATAGTCCTAATCGTAGGTTACAAAATACTATGCCTATATATGTACTTGGGGGGAGAGGTTCTTGGAATACATCCACATGGAAGGGAGGGGTTAACTTTCGTGGATTAATCTTACAAGGATGATACTTTAATCTCAGTTCAATCCAGGGACCACCAAGGACCCTTCCCAGCTAGACCAAGTGCGCAAAAATTAATGATACCTAGGCTTAAGGATAAAGGATAGACAGATGATAGATGAATAAAAAGATGGATGTAAACAAATCCATTTGTTATTGATTTCGTTCTGGTTTTTCTTATTGCATTAAACTTTTTACGGAACAGATGGAACTCTTCTCTATTGCCACCCGCCCCATGAGTGCTCGCATTCCGCCAGGTAGTAGAGAACCAAGAGCGCGAGAGCACGCGACACTACAGCTCCAACATCAATCATATTGGTTCGTTATTCAGAACAGTAAATAGTCTTGCTAAACGATGAGTAACTGCCGGCCATGCATCTAAAAACGCTGCCGTTCCCTGTTATAAATTGTGTTTTGTTTTGCCACGTTATAATTTGGTCAGCTGTAATCACGGGGAAAGAGGGCGATCCCAATCGAGAGACCACACTGAAGACTCTATCCCGTAGCCAATCAACCAGGAAATGGATGAATCCCGTCCGTTATAACTGTCTACACTCATGCAGCCATCAAACTATACAAAAATTAAAACTGTCTACTGCAGTGTAGATATCGGTGTTTAATAACAGGTCGTTCTAAGTACATCTGTCGAGATAAAACAAAGGATTTGCAGCAGGTGTAAAAGTGTAAATGAATTAATTTGAGTCATCACTAAAGATAATGCCTATTTCTCTAGAATGCTTCATAATCTGAATAAGACTGTATTTTGAAACCGAGACCTGCTTCAAAATTTAAATTTCCTTCATCTCCTTACAGAACACAAACAAATGATATAAAGTGTTTTTTCAATGTACTATAGAACGTAGCTTTATTTTCAATATATTAATCTTTACACTTCCTCAGTTTTTATAAAATAAAGGATTACATCTTTCAAACTGCTTAATTATTAAAACAAAAGGAACTGGTACAAATGTAAGTTTTCCTGATCCTAAAGATAGTTCGACAGATATCCACAGATGTGAATCAAGAGTGACAGGGGGCACTCAGCCTGAACCGTGGCTTATTAACATACGGGCTAAGAGTACAGGAATTTGTGACTGACCGACCTCAGAGAAGGCCACTGGCAAGAATCATTTGTCCCTACGAGGGCTTGTGAGTATAATAATTAGATTTATGAGATCTCATGTAATTATCTCTAACGACGAAAACGAAAACAAAAAAAAAACACTAAAATTTAATTGTCATGTAAATTAGCAGTAATTTCTTTTCTGTTTTGTTTTTCATGTCCTCACAATTTATATTCCTTTCAATTTTATTTGGTTTGTTTTCGAATTTCGCGCAAACCTACACGAGGACTATCTGTGCTAGCCATCCCTAATTTCACAGTGTAAAGCTAGAGGGAAGGCAGCTAGCCATCACCATCCACCGCCAACTCTTGGGCTATTCTTACCAACGAATAGTGGGGTTGACCGTTACATTATAACGCTCCCACGGCTGAAAGGGCGAACATGTTTGGTGCGACGGGTATTCGAACCTGCGACCTTCAGATTACATATCGAGTGCCTTAACCACCTGGCCATGCTGAGCCTATGCCTTTCGGAAGGAAATGAACAGGTTTCGCTTATTTACGTGTTGTGTACTTAATTTAGACAATACATGTTTTAATGTAACCAAATAAGTTATTGTTATGCGTCCTAATTATGCAGATACGTGTATATATATATATATATATATGTGTGTGTGTAACTATAACTATTGTGATATTTTAAGATTCAAGTTAGCGAAACAAGTTCTTTCTGTCAAGTCCTCAGAGTACTGTAATTGATTTAACTTATCAAGCGCTAAGATCGCTTTGGTTTCGTTCAGTTTCACAACTTTCTAGTTTCGTTTTCTTATTATGTTTATTACCATATTTTTGCAACCATAATAGGTAGAGGGTGTCAGTTAATACGTGTCTCAGCATTCATATACAACTCTTCTCTGATAGCGCCCCATCGGTATAACTGGGGAATTAAACGTTAGAAACCGTGTTTTGATACCCGTTGTGGGTAGAGCACAGATAGCCCATCGTGAAGCTTTGTGCTTAATTAATAACAAACAAACATACCAAATACATTTCGATATACCGAAGATTCATAGATGCGAAAACTGAACATGAAAGCAATTACTCATCTTGGCCTAACGTTCTTTCACTTTTTAAGATTGAAAACCTTAAGACCTGACTGTTTAAACACAACTTTACTTTCTTTTTCAATGTGTGTGTTTTAATCGAAACGCAGTAAGTAAGACGATTTAAAAACATTTCACTTGATGTCAGTGTGTAACTTAAAGTATGTATGAATACTATGCAAAAAAGAAATCAGTCAAATGTCTGATGCAATTTGAAAACGAAATATACTCGTTGAGATAATATTTGTATAATTATACGTATAAATAATGGTTCTATTTTTGTCCTAAAATATGCCAGAAATGACTGGTGGTATACACTGTATGATTACCACGTCCAGTGAAAGAGGAAATGAAATAAATCCCATCAGTATCCCTAGCGACCATCCCTACTGACTGATCTATATTTAACCAGCTATAAAATCTATGTATTTTAAAATAAAAACAACTTTGTGACCCCCCAATTATCCCTCATTGATTAGACCACATTCGACAGGTCCAAATGCAAAAGTCTAAAAGGCGTTAGAAAATAAATAAACAGGACAAACAAATACACAAACAAACTTCTTTCTAATCATAAAAGTATTATCTTTTTTTTCCCCTATACTGCAGTGATACGTACGCCAACGTTGCACTAAATCCAGCTAACAATTACCAATAGAACGTAAATTCTGGGAACTAGGAGGGTGGAAGAACACATTGTTTAATATCCCACTGCAGTTTATATCGTTGCTTGTTACCGCAGCTTATCAGTTCGTTACATCGATGCGGGCCAAATTAGGGGTCATTCTCTAATATGTTATGTTTCGACATTAAGCAGATATAAACAAGAAGAAATGAGAGAAAAAAAAAAAAACAGTGGACGAGGGGAGGAGAGATAACTATATGTTGTAGAAATGTTTACAGAAACTTACATTCTTGCTTGAGGTCACACATAATAATCTAGTCCATCTAAATTCTAAGAGAACAACGACAACACTTCTGAGATGCTACAAGTTGAAGGGGAGGAAGGCATTACAATGTGAGGAGGGCGTTTATGGAGAAACATTGATAAAAACAAATTAATCTATGACGTCACAGTATGATGAACAGAAAAAGAGCACGAGCTGAGACTAGACAATAACATAACGTCCCAAACTGCAGTAGAGAAAAAAATAAGTGACATGTTGAGATATTTGTTAGAATTTCATAAAGCAAGAGGTGAATAACCGTAACCTTAAAGAAAATTAGAGTCATAAACTTCAAGTAATTAACTTTTATGATACCACTCTGGTGGCGTAACTAGTAAAGATATCTTTAGTCATACGATTCCTGTATTGGACTCCGTGAAGTAACTGTACTAGGCTTAATACTTTCACGAATGTTATTTAAACTGTTGATAATGTCATATTATCATATGGCTACTATGGCTGTATATAGGGCTTGATATTGTCCTGAACGTTATTTAAACAGTTGATAATGTCATGTTATATGGTTGCTATGACTCTGTACTACATTTCGTGATACAGGTTTTGCTTGTTTATTCCATAAAGAAAAATAACTTGTCGGAATATTTTGACAAGTGTTCAGAAGTGAAATATCAGTACAATTACCATCTTAGTGCGAAACTGAAAGAGACGATTATATACTGTTCCACTAATACATTTGGAAACTAATCTTATGGAATATTTCAATCTAGAAATTCGTCGAGTATTAACTAAGCCTAACACTTAAGAATCGTTACTAGACCGTGCTTGTTTCTGTGTGCTAAAACAAACTTGGACTAATTCAACTCCCGATATTTGTTTATGTTTAAACGTTATCTAAAAGAACCAGAGTAAATTTATACGTAGGGGTATTCTCAAACTGTTAGCAACTGAAACTAATGCTGCCGGTAATTTATAACAAGTGCGTTAAAAAAAGCCATTGTCGATTTCATTCATCGTGTGATGCCACTTTCCTTTACTAAAAGCTAATATATTTTATGCCTTATCGAGGCTGTGTCAAAATGTACCTGTTAGTTACGAAAATAATTTCTAAAGATAAAATCTAAAACACACAGATCCACGTACTGAAAACTGCAAGAGAATTGTATAAGCCTAAATTGTATCAAAGTACAAGATGGGAATGGCCTAGTGGTTAACGTGTTAGGCTGCGTATAGGACGTTCAGGATTTGAAACGATACAGCATCAGCTGCGCACACGTTATAAAAGTGACTGTCAAACCTGTTATTCGGTTCAAAGAGTGTAAGAAAATGTTCTTGTAGGGGTAGGCGTTACTGGCTAACTGTCATGCCTCTGGCCATTAGTTTAAAATTACATATGGTTAGAGTTTAATTTTAGGCGTTACTAACCTAACTGTTTAACTCAGGTGCGCATAAGGCGTTTTTCTGGTTGAAATTTCCAGCAATAGAATAAAATATATCAGATGGTTTACTCTGTATTTACGTCACGTTTCATCATATTAAAACCTTAAAGATAAATATTAATATTACATTAACTGTTACGGGTTAATGTAACACAAAATCACATTGTAATGTAACTTATTAAACGTCCCCTTCTCACTTTATTTATTTTTCTTTTCTTCTATGCTAATAATAGATAGATCGTGTACAGAAGATACGTCAACAGCAGCTTCTAGTATAAAATGGGAGCTATAGCCTCTGATAATAGATAGATCTCATACAGAAGATACGTCAACAGCAGCCTCTAGTTTAAAATGGGAGCTATAGCCTCTGATAATAGATAGATCTTATACAGAAGATACGTCAACAGCAGCTTCTAATTTAAAATGGGAGCTATAGTCTCTGATAATAGATAGATCGTATACAGAAGATACGTCAACAGCAACCTCTAGTTTAAAATGGGAGCTATAGTCTCTGATAATAGATAGATCTTATACAGAAGATACGTCAACAGCAGCCTCTAGTTTAAAATGGGAGCTATAGCCTCTAATAATAGATAGATCTTATACAGAAGAGACCTCAACAGCAGCCTCTAGTTTAAAATGGGAGCTATAGTCTCTGATAATAGATAGATCGTATACAGAAGATACGTCAACAGCAGCCTCTAGTTTAAAATGGGAGCTATAGTCTCTGATAATAGATAGATCTTATACAGAAGATACGTCAACAGCAGCCTCTAGTTTAAAATGGGAGCTATAGCCTCTGATAATAGGTAGATCTCATACAGAAGATACGTCAACAGCAGTCTCTAGTTTAAAATGGGAGCTATAGCCTCTAATAATAGATAGATCGTATACAGAAGAGACGTCAACAACAGCTTCCAGTTTAAAATGGGAGCTATAGTCTCCGATAACAAATAGATCGTATACAGAAGAGACGTCAACAGCAGCCTCTAGTTTAAAATGGGAGCTATAGCCTCTAATAATAGGAAGATCTTATACAGAAGATATGTCAACAACAGTCTCCAGATAAAAATGGGAACTATGTACTCTGATTTTTAGTTCTATAGTGTTTCTTTTATTGGGGTTGTTTTTAAACTGTTTCTAATCGCCTGGATGTTTGCTTTTGTATGTCGCGCAAAGCAACATGAGGGCTATCTGCACTAGCCGTCCCTAATTTAGCAGTGTAAGGCTAGAAGGAAGGCTGCTAGTTATCACCACCCACCGCCAACTCTTGGGCTACTCTTTTATCAACGAATATTGGTATTGACCGTTAAATTTATCGCCTCCACAGCTGAAAGGGCAAGCATATTTTGGTGCGACGGGGATTCGAACCCACGGCCCTCAGATTGCGAGTCGAGCGCCACCTGGTCATGCTAGGCTTCGTCTGAGATAGCAGAACTTGTCTTATAAAATTAATACTGTTTGATGACATAGCGAGCTATGTGCAATCTGCTCACAGAAGATATTGACACCCACAGACATACCGCTGAGAGACTTGGCACGGCTCTAATGATTAGGGAGATTGACTCGCAATCTGCGGGTAGTGGGTTCTAATCTCCGTTACCAAACATACTGGCCTCTTCAGCTACGGAGGTGTTATATAAAGTTATATAATGTCAATCTCACTATTCGTTGGTAAAAGAGTAGCCCAAGAGTTGGCGATGGGTGGTGATAACTAGCTGCCTCCCCTATGGTCTAGCATTGGAAAACTAGGGACGGCTAGTGGAAAATTCAAAACAAACCTACTGCTGTGCTATTCATCCTGGGTCACATGACCGAAAGAACAATCAGAGATGGCACCGATATTGTGTAATAAATGTTTTGTAACTACATTTCTATAGTACACAAACGTTCAACACTTCTAAATAACACAAACCTCTAAACTTTTTTAGATAATATAAAATCTCTATAATTTCTAAATAACACAAACTTTCAGCACTTGTAAGTAACACAAACCTCTAAATTTTTTAGATAATATAAAATCTCTATAATGTCTAGATAACGCAAACTTTCAATACTTCTAAATAACACAGATCTCTAGAACTTCTAAATAACACAACATCTCTAACATTTCCAGGTAACACAAACCTTTAAATTTTTATATGATATAAAATATCTAACGTTTCTAGATAACACATAATCGAATATTTCTAGATAATGTACACGTGGCTCTGCACAGCATTTAAGAAAAAAAGTGTACCTATAAATCATTGATGAAATGTATTTGAAATGAAAGCTTCAGAATGTAATGGGTTAGCATGTCCTAAGCATAATGTTCAAAATACACATCATGTATACCTTTGACATTTTAAGCGAAGGAAAATCATTCTGAAAATACGCTATAACAGCGAAATGATTGTTTGTTTGTTTGCTTTTAAATACAAAGCCACATAATGGCTAGGTGTGCTGTGACCAATAGTGGTATCAAACTCCACAATACAAAGCCACATAATGGCGAGGTGTGCTGTGACCAATAGTGGTATCAAACTCCACAATACAAAGCCACATAATGGCTAGGTGTGCTGTGACCAATAGTGGTATCAAACTCCACAATACAAAGCCACATAATGGCGAGGTGTGCTGTGACCAATAGTGGTATCAAACTCCACAATACAAAGCCACATAATGGCTAGGTGTGCTGTGACCAATAGTGGTATCAAACTCCACAATACAAAGCCACATAATGGCTAGGTGTGCTGTGACCAATAGTGGTATCAAACTCCAAATTTAACGTTATAAACCTTCAGAGATATTGCTGAGCCACTGGAGAGAATTCAACGGAAGAGCATATAATACCAACAACAGAAGAGCGTGTAACAAGAAGAAGACGAGGATATATAACACAGCATATCTCAATCAGTTTTCTAAAGATTGACATTAAAAGCAACAAAAATAAACACGAGCTATTAAAAATCCTTTCATCACCAGAAAAGTGTAATTCAACCAATGAGGGTGATCTCTATCCATATTTTATATTCAGAGGGTTTTTTTTTAGGGCTCCAAACTGCCAAAAACTTTTCTTCAAAACCGGCTAATTATTACAGAGTCAATTACCCTTTGGTTCATCAATCCGAGTTCCGAGTCTAAACTGTCCATAATTCTATGTTGCTGTGAACAATTTTCAAAGTATACTAATTACTCGAAGAAGATAAGAGCTTGCAGATAGACCTTTAGTTCTTACAATTTTTGTCGCTGGAAAGATGAGAGTCAAGGTAAAACATATACAACTGTTTACTTACGTCAGGTGCAGCGTGTTCGAAAGACACAGCTGTGAATTATTCTAGTTTCGTTGTTGCACATCTGAAGGTTTCAACATATGAAACTACAAGCATGTAAGTGTATTTTATTTCGTTTAGGAAAACCATTGCGTGCCTTTTTAATATGCCTGTCGTCCTACTGATGTTGGAGAGTATTCCAGATTTTGCCTAATTAAAAACGTGCTACGTTTTGTCATGTGTTTGTTGTGTGTTTAACGAGGACGTTCTGTCAAGCCTACATTTACAAGTGACAGAGATGTTTTGGGAAATACAGAGGTTTGAATTTTTAGACAGAATTTGAGCAGGAACGTAAAAATACCCCCTCTTGAAATTGCTGTTTATTAACATAGAATTATCTGAAACACGCCATAGGTGTATGCCATGCATACAGATCCTATGTGTAACCGGAACTACACCATAAGAAACGCTTTGTTTTTTCTTCGCCAAAACGTATGTGTCCGAGAAATTCAAACCAGGGAATTTTCAGCCCGTGGACTCACAAAGCTCTAACGACAGAACCACTGGGACCAAAACACGTAAAGCCACCAAGTAACGTGAAGTAGACCATTATGACCTGTTTACATATGATAACTACTATTTATGTGTTATTTCGTGGATTAGCTCCACATTCCATAAAAGTGGAAGCAACTGTTAGTCCAGAATCTCATATTGGTTAGTTAAACATTCTATGGACTTGACAAAAACCCATTGTCCAGCTTTTATTATTAGTTAGCTCTATATTCTATAGAAGTAAGAACAACTTTTCCTCCAGGTATTGCCATTGGTTAACTCCACATTATATACACGTGAGAACAACTGTTTATTCAGATTCTGCCATTGGTTAATTTCACGTTCATAAGACATAAGGACAACTACTTGTTTAGGTTTTCTCATGGATTAGCTACACATTATATAGACGTGTGAATAACTGACTGTATATGTTCTACCGCTAGTCACATAAACATTCTACAGATATGAGAACAGCTGTATGTCCAGGTCCTGACATTCGCTAGTTCCATATTCTATACAACTGAGAACAACTGTTTGTCCGGGTTCTACCATTGCTTATCTAGACACACTGTAGACGTCACAACAACCTTTTTTTTTTTTTTTCATTTTCTCACGTTGATTAGCTACACATTCTGTAGACGTGAGAATAACAGCCTGTCCAGGTTCTACCATTGGTTAGTTTCGCATTTTATAGACACGAAAACAACTGTTTGTTCACGTTATACTGGTCATTAGCTCCATGTTTTATGGACGAGAGAACAGCTGTTTGTTCACGTTATACTGGTCATTAGCTCCATGTTTTATGGACGAGAGAACAGCTGTTTGTTCACGTTATACTGGTCATTAGCTCCATGTTTTATGGACGAGAGAACAGCTGTTTGTTCACGTTATACTGGTCATTAGCTCCATGTTTTATGGACGAGAGAACAGCTGTTTGTTCACGTTATACTGGTCATTAGCTCCATGTTTTATGGACGAGAGAACAGCTGTTTGACCGGGTTCTACCATTGGTTATCTACACATTCTACAGACGTTAGAACAACTGTTTCACCAGGTTATGTCATTCGTTTTCTCCACGTTTTATAGACGTGTGAACAATTGTTTGTTCAAGTTTTACCATTTGTTAGCTACACATTACGTCGTCGTTATCAAAACTATTTGCTCATATTCTGCCATTGGTTACTTCATCATTCTATAGGTCAAAGAACGACTATTTATCCAGGTTCTTCCTTTGATTAAATACACATTCTATAGACGTGAAAAAACTACTGTTTGTCCAGGTTCTGCTGTTAGTTTACTCCACTTTCTTCACAAATGAGAACAACTGCTTGTTTATGTTCTACAACTGGTTGGCTACACATTCTATGGATGTGAAAAGAACTGTTTGTCTAGGTTCTCACACTGTTTAACTCCACATTCTATAGACCTGAGAACAAATGCTTGTTCGCGTTCTGCAACTGATTGTCTACATATTCTTTACATAAGACCAGCTTTTTTTGCCCAGATTTTGCCGTGGTTATTTCAATATCCTTGATATGGTCCTACAACTTTGCCCTGAATTTATTGTGCTCCCTTATTGCTGTAACAGCTACTTATTCTATTATTTATCGCTTAAATTCTTCGGTGACAAATGTTTATTGATTTTTTTTCCCTGGAAGATGGTACTTGGCTCCACGTGTTAATCATGAGGAAACATTACAAAGTTAAGTTTTGTAACAGTTTCTAAAATATGATTCTTAAGAACGTTGCGTATTTCCAAGCTATTTTGTAACTAAGTAAAAAGCATCAAATGAAGTAAAACTTCTACGACGTAGCTGAATATTTACATTTTCGGAAGCATATTACGTTTTTAAGTGAATGAAAAACAAAACAAAAGAAAACTTCGATAAATTCTCGCATAATATTTTAAAGTCTAATCATCTTATGTTTGTGAAGTTATAGCGGTGAAAATAATGTTATAATTTCTTGTTAACTAACCTTATTAATGCCCAATGAAGAGACTAGCTTGCATCTGAGACAAATGCGGATAACGATTAACACCTTCTCAGTCCTGTAAAGGAATTAACACATAAGGATTAATTTCTTTTTAGTCATCTAAAGCAGTGGTTCCCAACCTTTTTATGCCCTGCACCCCTAAAAAAATTTAATATGTTCTCGCACTCCTCGCAGTAATTATTTATTTAAGAATAAAGGTGAAGGTGGCCAAAACAAATGTTATCTCGCACCCCCTGGACGCTATTTCTCACCCCCAAGGGGTGCGAGCACCCCTGGTTGGGAACCACTGATGTAAAGGAATTCAACACACAACGATTAACACTTTCTTAATCCTGTAATGGAACTGGCAGGATACAAAAGGTCCCTCATGAAAACTATAAGAAAGAGACAAATGGAATTTCTAGGACACATCTGTAGGAAGAATGGGATAGAGAAACGGATGTTATGTGGAAAAATAGAAGGGAGGAAAAGCAGAGGGTGTCAAAGAAATAAATATATCGACAGCTTCAATAACTATGTCACCAAGAACTCAATGAGCAACATTGAGTTGATAAGGAGGATTGACAACAGAGAAGTCTGGCATGCCATGGTCGTCGATGTCTGCCGCAGATTTGACACATGAAGAAGAAGAAGTCCTGTAAAGGAATTCAACACATAACGATTAACACTTTCTTAGTTCTGTAAAGAAATTAACACATAACGATTAACACTTTCTTAGTCCTGTAAAGGAATTAACACATAAAGGCTAAGACCTTCACAGTCCTGTAAAGGAATTTAATACATAAGGATGAACATTTTTATAGTCCTTTAAGGAATTCAACATATAAGGATTAACACCTTCTCAGTCCTATAAAGGAATTCAACACATAAGGATTAACACATTCACAGTCCTATAAAGGTATTACACAGAAGGACTAACAGCTTTGCAGTCAAGTAAAGGAATTAAACAACGACACAAAGGACTAAGATCTTCATAGTTCTACGGGGATGAAAGTTTTTAACACGTCGTTTCTCTGTTTTTTCTCCAAATGAATTGTGTAACAGCACTAAAGAGACAGATAAACACACTTCTAATTACGCTATGTATTGAAAGGTAACAAAAATGCTTGTAATTTATATGTGTTTTTAATAAACGGATGTACATTACCTAGCACCGTAGTGCTTAGTATGTAGAGATAGGCTGGGAAAACAATGGCCGCCAATATTATGTATTGCTCATCATTATCTCAAATCTCTCTTATAGCAATCTTAAACTTTTATAAGCACCTAACTTACGTTTTCGACGTTTGCAAGTTTAGAGAAAAACATCGATAAAGTTGAGAACCGGCGAATAGACAAACAGCTTAACATTCTGTTAGGCCCGGCATAGGCAGGTGGCGCTTGACTCGTTATCTATGAGTCGCTGGTTCGAATCTACGTCACACCAAACATGCTCTCTCTTTCATCTGTGGAGACGTTATAATGCGACGGTCAATTCCACTATTCGTTGGTAAAAGAGTAGTCCAAGAATTGGTGGTGGGCGGTGATGACTATTTGCCTTCCCTCTAGTCTTACACTGCTAAATTAGGATGGCTAGCGCAGATAGCCCTCGTGTAGATTTGCATGAAATTTAAAAACAAACAGTATTCTGTTAATTATTCTGACGTGAGAAGGTTGAAGTTGTTACGACGATTTACACACCAAAATGTTGGATTTTAACTTGTGGAGTGCAGAAAGAGCGTAGCACTTCATTAAATTAAACACATGGTGGCCATCAAGACAACTCGTTACATCAGGCTAAAACTGCTGCCTTCATATAACAACTGCCTCATCATAAAATATTTGTTGGTATTGGTTTGGTTTATTTTGAATTTTGTCCTTAATTTAGCAGTGTAAGACTAAAGGGAAGACAGCTAGTCATCACCACTCACCGCCAACTCTTGGACTACTCTTTTACCAACAAATAGTGAGATTGACCGTCATATTATAACGCCCCCACGGCTGAAAGGGCGAGCATTTTTGGTGCGACGGGGATTCAAACACGTGACCCTCGGATTACGAGTCGAATGTCTTAACCATCTGGCCATGTCGGGCCTTGTTGGTATTGTTTAATAAAGAAGAGGTAAACAAATATAAGTAAGTACCTACTGAGTCAATGTTACAAGCTTAAGGGGATTGGTCATTATAAACCTTTAGAGCATTATTCAGTGTAAATACATGTATTTAAAGAAGAATTGATGCAGATGAAAGGAATTGAATGTCTTGTTGTTTGTTTTTGAATTTCACGCAAAGCTACACGAAGGCTACCTCCGCTAGCCATTCGTAATTTAGCACAGTAAGACAACTCTTGGGTCACTCTTTTACCAACGAATAGTGGGTTTGACCGCACATTTTGTTATGCCCATACGGCTGAAAGGGCGAGTATGTTTGGTGTGGCGGGGATTCGAACCCACGTCGTTTGTTTGTATATAAAATGTTTTCTTGTAAATATTTCGATGGTTATGTATAGGTTAGTATAATGATCCTTTCTTCGTTTCTGTACTCTTTGACATATTATATATATATTAGAATTCCTTAAATTTAGAGTATTTAAATTAAAAATACGTATTTAAGATTTTTTTAACTCGCCGAGTTTAACAACCTTTATGTCTTTTGTCGTATTTCTGAGTGTAATCTTATTTATTTATTTCTAATCGCGGTGGCCCCCCGCTAGTACAGCGGTATGTCTCCGGGATTTACAACGCTAAAATCAGGGGTTCGATTCCCCTCGGTGGGCTGAGCAGATAGCCCTATGTGGCTTTGCTATAAGAAAAACACACACACTAATCGCGGTGATCGAAAAACATAAGTGAACCTTATGTACATTTCTTAATAGCGTCGCCGTTTTTCCAGATATGCAGTCAATTGGAGCTAATATCCTGAACAAGCTGGCCCGTGCCGGGTGGCCGGGCTATCAGTCACCCAATGTCCCCGAGGAACTGACGCCCCATCGTCCACGGATACCTTGTTCTCTGAAGATCTGACATCAAGTGATCACTGTAACTCCTAGCACAGGGGCAGGCGTAAACAAGCTATCAACAGCAGCAGATATCCCCTCCCCCCCTCCTACCCTTACCTGTCCGGCGACCAGCGGAGAGGCGCCGTACGGTCTGTTTCCCTACGGCACCTTCCGGCCTTTCTTCAGGTCTAAAACTAATGTTCTAAGCACGTTGTTGAACGCCTATCGAAAGAAACTGACTAGAAGTTTTAGGTTGTGTACAACTCTCTGATGGTGTAACGTGCGAACGTGCACATAAACACGAAGTTAGTTAGTACACTGTGATAACGTTAGTACGACTTTTCAAACACTGTAAAACTACGGTTTCATGATGAGAAGGAGCAGGTTTTTACAGAGACATATTGCTGTGTGTGTATGGAAATTAACAGAAAGGTATGGAGACCTTGTTTACAGTAAGTCATACGTGGCTGCTATAAAGGCACACTCACTTTTAGTCTAAACTGTGTACACGTGTTTGTGTGTGTACTTCGATTAATCACGATAAAAGAGAACTAGGAACACGATAAGGAATCCATGACCTAGACAGAGGAATGCGAAAGAAATGAGGAAGCAGTGTTGAATAAATTATGTCGCACTTTTGTAGTGTTTCAGGGTCGTGCTAACTCGTATTTAAGTACCTTGTAAACTGTATTTTAAGTGCGCCTAAGAGTAAAAAAAAATTAACAAATATATTTATTTCTTTTTTTTTCAAGTTCATATGTCATGCTGTGTTGTAGCCTAAAGACTGCATCATTCTTCTCGTGATTCCTGGCATGCGCATATTTTACTGACGTCACGACAGTATATATTGCAACGTTAAGTGTTCCTTATGTGATATCATTTTAGTGTATAGTGACAGACAACACACTACTATACAGTAAAGCGAGTGATTAAAACAGGTGACCCAGGGCCCCTTCGGTCCCCCTTTCGAGGGAATACAATTGGCTGTCCTGTTCTATCCTATCGTCCAAAGCTCTCAAACTAATAGTTAGAAAGCTTTGATGTTTTGTTGATGAGATAACAAGATGATGAAAAAGGGTCACGCCAGGAAACGCTATAGAGTAATTTACATACTGACGACACTATTTCTCGTGCCCTCAACATTTATTCCCAGAAGACATTCTCAACACTTCTGAATGTTGTATTTTAGCATCATTGAATTGTTTCTTGTTTATTTGTTTGTTTTTATAAAATTTCGTACAAGATATTCGAGGGCTATCTGCATTAGCTGTCATTAATTTTGAAGTGGTAGACTTGGGAAGGAGCAGCTACTCAACACCACCCGTCACCAACGTTTGAGTTATTTTACCAACGAAAAGTGGGATTTACGAAAAATTATAAATCCCCCACTGCTGAAAGGACGAGCATGTTCGGTGACGGGGATTCGAACCCGAGTCCCACAAATTTAAACAACATTTAGATAGCGATGCGAAGGCAGTGAACAGAAGGAAATGTGCAACAATAAAGCTTATCGGAATCTTGTAAAGAAGGCTCATGTAAACCTTGTAAAGGAGGCTTATGAAACCTTACAAACAAGGCTTATGGGAACTTTACAAGCAAATCAGAACAACAATAATAAAAGGATCGTTTCTTAATGTAAATTAGAAGCCCTACATTCAAAGGAAAGAATAATGAAACAATTTTTAAATAAAATGGAGCTCCATCCCACATTGCACGAGCCTGTAAAGACATTGTTTGTCATTCATTAAGGGATCCACTACCTTGCCGAGTTTTTGCTATGGAATCACCTGAAATATTTGACCTGCCGTAACGTTCCCGCTACCTGGGGGTTGTTATATTAAGTAAAGTACCTCTCTTGGAAATTGAACAATACCATTTAATACAACACCAAGTGAAGTAAGACCATCGGAAGTCGGGGAGTACCATTAAATACAACACCAAATGAAGTAAGACCATCGGAAGTCGGAGAGTACCATTAAATACAACACCAAGTGAAGTACATCTGTTAGAAGTTGATAGTACTATACAATTCAACATCAAGTGGAGTACATCTGTCGGAAGTCAAACAGTACCATTTAATGCGATACCAAGTGTGAAAAATTAGCTTTAAAGTGAAATCTCTTGGTAAACTAAATAGATCCCAAACAATAGAAAGTGCCTCTTTTCCATGAAATATCGTTGAAACTAACTGTATCATAAGGCATATTGTTTTACTTTGTCCAGTCTGACTTCCTTTGTCTTAATTTGAGTAATTTTTATCTTGTTATGCGTAATAAAACATTTTTTGTCTTCTAGACAAACTCGAACTCCCAGTTTTCATAACTGTTTCAATTCGAAGTTTTTGAAGTTGCGTGCTTGTATTATAACAAAGCTTGGCCAGTTTTGTTTTTTAACACTTACATGTATGTAGGCCTTGCATAGAATACGAGTCAATACGGTGAATTAGCGAATCTTTTTTCATTCGGCAAACAAAAAGCAGTTAGTTTTTAATTAAGGTTTAGCTAAGACGGTTTATTTATATATTTCAACACACACACGTGCACAGGTGACATACAACTTTTAGAAATGCTACAGCATAGACTTTCCAGAAATACAGTGAAAGGCCTACTTATTCTCCTATGTTTAATACAAATCCAGTAGGAGAACTGTTTCGTGGTACCCTGCAGACCACCACAACTTATTCGATCTGTTCATAAGGCTGGGTTCACTGTTGTCCTCGTCTGTTAGCCCTAACGCCACGTATATCGATTGAAAGTTCTACTAATGAGACCCTATGGTGCCTGCCTAGACCAGTGGATCACTGGAAAAACAGTTAGTTGTACACAATGAATCTTTGCTTTAAGAAAGCCAAGCTGCACCGGGTACACACACATCTATCGAGTTTATCTCGTAGTCTCCGTTTTCTTACTCACTTTTACCCCTCTATCACTTTTTCTTTCTTTCTACCTATCTGCTTGCATTTCTTTTCTTTCTTCGATAAATATCAGATTTCTTTCTGAAACCCAAACTTCATATTATGTATTTACCTATGTCTTTATATATTTATATACAGATGTTTCTCTCTTCGTGTGTAAATTCTTTCTCTCTCCCAGCTTTGTATAAAAGCCTTTTCCTATATTTCTATAAACGTTTTCTCTTTATGTAAATTCTGTATCTATCTTCTATATTATATACATACACGTTTCCTCTATTGTGCATAAATTTGTTTTGTTGTTGTTGTTATTTTAGCCGCGGCATATCGGCTCATAGACAGGCTCTCACTTTTTAGAAACACAAATGTTTAACTCATAGCTCTCTCATCTCTTGAACGATTTGAGATCTAATTACAGTTTTGGACTGAGGAGGTCAAATATTTCTAATTGACGTACTTAATGTCTCATAGATTAATTTAGTCTAATCCTGCCTGAAATAATTTCTATTTGAGGGTAGGCTGATATAGATTCTGATGAATAATAAAATATACGCGCGCCCCACGCTTGGTATTACTAACACACAAACATATCGCTAATAGAATATAAAAGAAAAAATGTACTATAGATGACTTTACTCTAACCCTGCCATAAGAAAATAGAAGACCTTCTTGTTTTGTTATACAACAAATTTCTTTTTTTATTTTGTTGGTTTGACTGTTGTTAAGCGCAACTGGGCTGTTTGTTCTGTGCCCAAAACCGGATTTTAGCGTTATAAGCTTTCCAAGTTACCGCCGAGCCACTGGCAGAATGTTTCATTTGTCGAATAACAGTTTGTCTTTCTATTGTTCAGGTGCTCGACTCGTCATCCGAGAGTCGTCACGCCAAACATGCTTACCCTTTCAGCCATGAGGGGGTTATAATGTACGGTCAATCCCACTATGCGTTGGTAAAAGAGTTGTCTTACACTGCTAAATTTCGGACGGCTAGCGCAGATAGCTGTCGTGTAGCTTTGCGCGAAATAAAAAACAACAACAAATAAACTTTTTTATCTATTGCACAAAAATGACGCATTTCTGACGTATTTATAAATATAATGTTTCTTTTATAATTATTATATCCTTGATAAAAAAATCACCTTGTTTTCTCCCACGTCGTTTTCTATCCTCTGTTCCTGTTATTCATATTTGAATATTTAGTTTCATTCTTTCGTTCAATTTTTATAGGTTTAGTAATCCTTTATCCCGTGCTTATGTTCTGTCTTTCATTATCTTACATCTGCATTTTTTTGTTTTCTATCTTTTGTTCCAGTTTTAGTCAAACATTAAAGAAAACGATGATACTCGAAGCATGAGAGACAGCCACGTTTGCTTTTCACCAGAGAAATAAATAATTTGATACATACGTCAGAATTTTTTTTTCACCAAAGGTGAAGTTAAAAAGAAAATCCATGATGTAGAGGTTTAATGCATTCTTTGATTGGTCGTGCCCTCTGTAATGAACTGCAGTTTCGCCTATTCAAGTCAGAGTAACACTTCTCCATCGAATATCATGAACCCAGAAATTTCACATAACCTCACGTTGCTAATCTGTGTACTAAATCCCAAGATTTTGTCGTCAAAAGGGTCATATGACGTATTAAGCAATAAATTACTCAACGAACTAGAGACTCCTTATCAAGTTAAGATACTGTAATGAAAAGTGTTCGTCGCTGAAGAGTATGGTTTTCACGCTCTCAAATGTGACTTTTATTTATTTTTTTTAAAACTATTTTATACTCCAAACCTCATTGAATTGGGGATTTATGTAGAAGTATTGATTCATTGTGTGTGCGCGCACCCGTTTAATATGTATAATTCAGTCTTTTCTCACTTCGGCTTTGCCAGTTGGTTAGGGCGCTCGATTCGTAATCCGAGGGTTGTAGGTTCGAATCCCGTCACACAGAACATGCTCGCCCTTTCAGCCGTTGGAGCGTTATAAAGTTACGGTCAATCCCACTATTCGTTGGTAAAAGAGTGGCCCAAGTGTTGGCGGTGGGTGGTGATGACTAGCTACTTTCCTTCTAGACTTACACTGCTAAATTAGGGATGGCTAGCGAAGATAGCCTTCGTGTAGTTTTGCGCGAAATTAAAAGGAAAACAAACAAATTCTCACGTCACTTTTCGCCTACATTTTCGAAAATATTTTCTTTCTCTGAAACTAGATGGCTATTTATTTACATTTGACCTTCTTAATGTAACATGAAGTTTTATGTGTTTCAGAAGTTTCGTGCAAAGCTACACAAGAGCTATCTGGTCATAACCGTCCTTAATTACTTTGTTAGACTACAGGAAAGGCAATTAGTTAACAGTACTCGCCGCCATTTTTTTTGGCTACTCTTGTGTCAGTCTGTTGGTAGGGTTTAATTTTCACTCTTGTAGCGCATCCACAGCTAGAAAACCGTAACATGTTTTAAAGCAACAGGATTCGAACCACGAACCCTTGAATTTACAATTCAGTCATACTAAACAATAAGGCCACACCCAGTCCACCTGATATGCAGCAACGACTTGTTTTAGTCTAGTACGAAATTGACAACCGCAGGGATCGAACCACGACACTTAGCACATTATCCCTTTATGCTAAACATTTATTGTTATGAAATAGTCTCAAAAGAAAATTATTTTCGACGATATTTCTTTTCGATTTGCAAATAAATATTGTTAGTATTACAAATTTGATTTATATTTTACCACATCTAAAAGGTTAATGTTCTGAAAAATTTAAATTTCTCTTTGATTTTCAAGTAAACTGAAATTTCATATAATGGCTTTCTTGAAGCCACTAAATCCGTATTTTCCACGTACCACATGTATTATTTCCCACCTACCACATATATTAATTCTCACCTATCACACTTATATATCTCTCCTACAGCTTATCATTTTCCATGTACCATATGTATTAATTCTCACCTACCACACTTACTGTTTCCCTCCTACCCCTTATTATTTTACACGTACCACACTTATTACTTCCCACCTGCCATGCGTTGTTCCCACCTACCACCCTTGCTGCTTCCCTCCTACCATTATTATTTTCACGTTGCCACGTATTGCTTCCGCCTGCCGTGCGTATTATTCTCACCTGCCACGCTTGCTGTTGCCATCCTGCCGTTTGTTGTTTTCCGCGTTGCCGTTGTATGTTGCGTCCACCTGCCACACTTGTTATTTTCCGCGTTGCCACGTGTGTTACTTCCACCTGCCACGTATATTGAGTTCTCGCCTGCCACTTACGCTGTTTTCCATCCTGCCACTTATTGTTTTCCACGTTGCCGCGTTGTTGCTTCCCGCCTGCCATGCGTGATTAATTCTCACCTACCACACTTACTATTTCCCTCCTACCATTTATTATTTTCCACGTACCACACTTATTACTTCCCACCTACCATACGCATTAATTCTCACCTACTACACTTACTATTTCCTTCCTACCACTTATTTTCCACGTACCACACTTATTACTTCCCACCTACCATACGTATTAATTCACACCTACCACACTTATTATTTATTCCTCACAACCACTTTTATTTCTATGACACAAGATTATTTTCAAGGTCAAAATATAATTTGTACTCTGTGATTTTTGTATTTGATTTTCTTATTATTTGTTACTTTTGTTTTCTGTTTAGTTCTTATTACTACCGAATAAAGCGCCGATTATTTACACCAAACATCAACTGTAGAGAGAGAAAAAAATATATTAGATTTCAATCTACATGGAAACGGCTGTGACTGAACTCTTTATTGGTTCAAGTTTAACACTGTTCACTGACCTCTGACCTAGACCTGGCCGCGTCACTTGAGATCTTTACAGACATGTGTATTCCATTTTACAGTTTCACTGAAAGACGTATTGTGGCTCACCTCTCAAGTATGGACGGACGTGCAGTAAGGCTGTACATGGAATTAGTTACTACTAAACACTTCCTTAAGAGCTGCGAACTGATTTTATGAGCATTTTTAACTGGAGCTGGATAGAACTTTGTCAAACAAAGAACAACAAACTAAACGTGGATATCTTCATTAAAACTCATTAAAAACACAGGGGTTAAAGAAAGAAAGGGTAATGCCCCAAATACCACTTGTTTAAAGAAAAGCAAATTTCGTGGGAAATCTCGCGTTTTATTCTTTTATCTTAAATGGTGTTTATGTTTCTCGCAGTTCCCAATTAGCATGTGAAAGTTATCCCTAAATGAAACTACTGAAACATAAATTTTGGTTTTGTGTGAGCATGTATATTTTTCATCAAGATTTCTCGAAAGCAGCTGAATGGATTTGGACAAAAGTTGGTATACGTTTGAACTATTACGTAACTTAGAAATGATTAGTTTTTGGAGGGCCAAGGTCATGAAAATAAGAAATAAAATCCCTACCTGTTAACCCGAGAACCCCTTTTACACGGTAGTTTTCCTCTATACCAATGCTCTGCCCACGATTTATAGCAGTGCAAGTCTGCAGACATTGCCCTGTAAAACAAGGTTCGTGTCCGTTGATAAAGACAAATATACGGACATATTTTCTATTTTTCAGAGTCGAATATGATCATCTGTGAGGTATGTGCTCTAAAGTGTGACTCCCCAAAAAAAAAAGTCTGTGACATTGTTCATTAACCCTCGCAGTATTCTGCACGTGCATTTTATTTAAATTACCAACCTCATAGACCCGGCATGGCCAGGCACTCTACTCGTAATCTGAGGGTCGTGGGTTCGAATCCCCGTCCCACCAAACATGATCGCCCTTTCAGCCGTTGAGGCGTTAAAAATTACGCTCAATCCCATAATTCGCTGGTGAAAGAGTAGCCCAAAAATTAACGGTGGGTGGTGATGACTAACTGCCTTCCCTCTAGTCTTATAATGCTAAATTAAGGACGGCTAGCGCAGATAGCCCTTGTGTAGTTTTGCGCAAAATTCGAAACACACCTTATATTTTTGAGGTAGACAAAAATAAAAATAATAAAAACAGCGTAGTTTTTTTAGAAAACCTTGTACCATCTCTCAACATGTCTGAATGAACCGTTTTGAACTTTATATTCCTTCCCCTCATAGATGATGAGAAAAAACGATAGGTACACGAGTCCCCTAGATTTTGACGCAGTAGTGTTCAGTGGGGTATACAGATTATTGTATAATTACATTATCGGGGTTTGGTTCTACTTTCGAGCAATACTACACGAAGGCTATCTGCACTAAACATGAAATAATTTCAAGGGGCGGGGACAAGCGTGCTTAAAAGGGGATCAGCTTTTACCACGTAAGCCATCAGACTAAAAGAATGTGTATTTCGCGTGCTTTAACACAAACACAATTTTCAGTTTTAATAAAAATTGCAAACATATTTTGTTTAACTACGATGTTGAGTTTTTGTGTGGTTGTGAAATGTAAGGGGGTAGATGCCTCTCCTGCCCCTTTCTACCGATGCCCATCTTGCTAGTCGTTCCTAATTTAGCAGTGTAAGACTAGAGGGAAGATAGTCAGTCAACAAACCCACCACCATATCTTAGAGTTACTCTTTTTTCCAGCGAATGCTTGGATTGACCATCACATTATAGCGCCCTATATGTCTGAAAGGACGAACATTTTGGTGGAACGGCGATTCAAAGTCGCTATCCACAGGTTGCGTGCGAGTCGAGTAACCCTAACCACCAGGCCGCGTCAGGTAAATTATGATGAAACTTCGCTTTTTTAACTTGGAATTCAATACGCTCACCCCGAATTCATATTCTTTTTTTTTTTAAGTTACCCTGTAATATTCTCTCCACTCACTGCTTTTATCATTACAATATTATATTCGAAGTTATTAGGCTAAATAGAGTTTTACTAAATCATTTCTTCTAAAGAAAATACCTCTTATAAGCCAGCATCAATAGATAGACTGATCAATGACTATTTTCACACAACTTTGTAGAACATTGAAGCTAAATGAACACAACACGCACAAAACACGTCACAGTGATAGTTTAAGTTCGTTTTATTGCCTCAAGACCAAAGTGCTTAGAAGCTAACCCTACACCATAAACAAACCCATGTTTATGAATTCAATTTAAAACCTTTTATCTCATTAAAATACCAATTCACAAAACGTACAAGTGTATAGCACCATGAAAATCACTATTAAACGTGAATCGTAAAGAAAACGAAAGTAAGAAGGGACGAGAAATTTTGTTTACTGAGTAAGTTTCGTTGATGTGACTTCCAAAGTCAGACCTGTTTGCATTAAGTAGATTCTATCCAGTCACTTTTTCTCATTTAATAGGAAAATGCTAGAAGCTGACCTCGTTCCGTGAATTGTCTCTTGAACTAAGTGTTCTTATAAAATCACAAACTTGCATGTTACCGTGAAAAAGTGACTTGAATATATAGTTTCGTTTCGCTGGACTGATGCTAACTACGAGCTCTAACTTAACGTGTTATCAAACAACTTGACCCCAGTGTAGTCCAGAATAACGGAATGTTCTTAAGTCCCTGCTAGGTGTTGAATCAACGTTATTAAGAGGTGAAACTACTTCTTGGACTTAGGACGTAAGATGCAATAAGTCATGCTACCAGTTCGAGTTTATTCGTATTTCTTTTTTTCTTCGTCTTCACTTCTCCGAGTTTATTTGTATTTCTTTTTTTCTTCGTCTTCATCTCTTCGAGAAAAATGATGTACTTCACATTCCTCTGTCCCCATCTGTGGCGAAACAGATGATATTCCAGTCACAAAGTTATAACATGTCACGTGAGAAGTAAGTACAAATATAGTTACAAAAAGTAATGGAGAAAGATTAATTAGTGTAAATACATTTGAAGCTTTTTTAAATTGTGTTTTTGATTAAAATTACTCACGTAAGAAAAGGAATTTAGGACATTTTTGGTATGATGGAAAATCATTATTTAAAAGTATTTTGAGTAATACAATTTTCATGGAAATCTATGAAGTCCAATGGCGGATTTATGGTTGTGTGGGCCCAGGGGCTAATAAATTTTGTAGGCCCTACATCCTATGTAATTTTACGTAGAATAAAATTATCAACGGGCCCCGATTATACCATGGACTCTGGGGCTGAGTTCCCCTCTAACTCCTATGTAAGTACGCCACTGATGAAGTCATTCAGTGTTTTCTAGATAGCGGCCAAACGTTTTCTCTTTTTTTGTGTTCTAACTAAATACTTTATATTCTAAAGTATGTTTAAATTATATCTTCTTCATGATGTCTCAAAATAAAACACTACTATTTAGGCTTCAGTGAGAACCTATTTGTATCCTTAGTAATTAATAAGCATATGGGATACAAGTAGCGAATATTCGCGCCAAAAGCTACTGAAACGGTTCTGATAATAGAGTTTAAACGTATACTATCTAATTTCAGATTTTACTCAGATGGCGCTGTACTTAACATCACTCAGCAATGAAAAGGTTTTTCTTAGGAGGTTAAAGGTTAAGTGGAATGGAAGAGGCAAAAACGTTTCCACGCAGTCGTGACAAATTTGCAACTTCGTTAAGGAATAGTACAGAATTTATAACAAAACTAAACACTGACTGGAGTTTAGAACAAAACTAAACACTGACTGGAATTTTGAACAAAATAAAATACTGAAAGGAATTTTAAACTATGTTAGTTTTTTATATATAAATTGAAAGCTCAACGTTTCGCTTTACAGCTTCTTCAGAAACGTTCCATTAAACCAGTACAGAGCTTTGTACATGTCAGTTACGGTTTGTATTTTATAAGAACGTTCCTTAAGAAGTTGTAAAGCGAAACTTTGAATAAAAGTAAAAACTTTCAAGAAAAATAAAGTTGGTGTTTTAAGGTCGTTTATTACAATTAGTGAAACTGACTGAAGGTTTGTTTATATCAAGAGAAATTATTTATTCAGGTAAGTTTAATATTCACAAAGCTTATATATAATTCTATTTCGAAACCACTTTTCAGTTAGACGAGATTACACTCCACATTTCGTAAGATATGCAACTTTTTTATCGTTTTTGTTTCAGGATATCGTGAAAGCTGTAAAAAACGGAAAAAAGAAAAGAATGCTAGAGATAAATATGTTGTGTAAATTTCCAGTAAAACTGTCAGATAAATGTTTTTTTTCTTATTCTGGCCTTTATGCCTCAGGCTGTATAGTATGTTTGTACTGTCTAAAATCCTCAAAAGTAGACTTAGATAAAATATTTATTATTCCGTTAACATATCACGTGAATCTCTACCCGCCCCCTAAATATCATAAGTATTTACAACACACACACGCTGACCTTGCTAAATATGCGGTTACCCTTTCTCAATAATTTCCCGGGAAATTATACGCCAAAAGGAACGTGATGTCATTTATATAGTAGTTTAGCTGGCGTTAAATTATATTTGGCCTAAATATTTACCAGACAACGTTTATCTGAAACTATAATTATCCAAACAAACATTTATAACATACGCCGATGTTGGGAAAACAGATGATAAGGGTGGCTTGAAACTTTGGTTTATGACTAGCGTGCATTTTCCATCATCAAATATCCGCTAAATTGTAGTTTATTCTACCTCCATGAGAGTAAAGATGTAGTTTTTAAGAGAAAAAATTCGAATGGTTATAAATTTAAGTAGACCAATAAGAACAGCCTATAATATAGTTGCCCTTCATATAGTCACAAGGTCAAGAATAGGTCACATTTTTTTAAACAACAATCATTGAATCTTTTTTCGACAGAAGAAACGAGGCTATAACAAAGGAGATATTTGGGGCTGCATTTAACCCAAAGTTATGATACCCTATCTTCCGAAACGTACAGAAAAAGACTCAGTTTCAGATCTGGAAGGGAAGAAAATTTGTATCTTTAGCTGAAGGGAAAGTTATGTAGATTCATGATTAATGAAAGGTTATCTTAGCACATGAATAGTTGTTTCCTTTATATATAATTAAAAAAAACGCCCATAAAACAGAAATGGTGAAAGTGTGCATGTATTTCCTCATTAACCCAACAAAACCTTCTAGTCAAATTTGGTGAATATTCAAAGAGGAGCGAAGTAGTGGTAAAAAACAAACAAACGCAAAAACACTAATAAAATCCGCAAAATTCAAAATTGAAAATTTGTGTGCATTTTCCTAATTTGGGTTTAATGAACATCCATACCTATTTTGGTGAAGAACCATGCACACTTTGCGAAGTATTTACATGGACATACAACAGATAGTATTATATTTATATAGATGGTGACAGTGCATTAGATTCACGTGTGACGTATTCATAACGTCATATCTTTATTCTGAGTAGGGAAAAAATAAAGTACTCCGTAGCATAAAACAAAGGAAAAAATGGGAAAATTTGGGCACCTATTGCAAATATAAATGCACTCACGATAAAAATTTGGCGATTTTGGGGGTTGCATACCACATAATAAAAATGTTTTTCCAATATCATACAAGCATGAATTTCATTATGGTATGATGCGGTGCTTTACGATTCATATACGCAAAGCTGTATCAGAAGCTCTTTGCGTTTTCAGATACTTTAAACTTCAAAGCAATCAAATTGGTGACGCTATAGTAAGAAATGTCTAATCGATACTATGATGAATTTAAAACGCTCGTCAGCAGAAAGTTTAAAGTTCAGAATTCGATCCCTACGATAGATCACAGCACAAGAATCTCCACATTTTGTTATTACTTAATAACAAACAAATTCGAAATGGATTTTTAAAAATGTTATCTAACCCATAAAAGACAATGTGTGTCACGTCACGTTAGGCTTGGTTTCTCCAAATAGGAAAAGTAAAAAAAGCTAAAATGCATTTATCTAGATACAATAATTCGATTACTGTCTGCACATGACGATTTTAGTGACGGTGGTGCAAGGGAGCTGTGAGGGGAAAGGGCGACATGTTTGTTTTGTTGTGTGTGTTTGGTTTTAATTTCGCGCAAAGCTACACGAAGGCTATCTGTGCTAGCCGTCTCTAATTTAGCAGTTAAAACAAGAGGGGAAACAACTAGTCATCACCACTCACTGCCAACTCATAGATTACTATTTTACTGACGAATAGTGGGATTGACCGTCACATTATAACGGCTGAAAGGACAAGCATGTTTGGTACGATGGGGATTCGAGCCTGTGACCAAAGATTACGCGTCGAGCGCTCTACATCCTGCCATGCTGGGCCATGAGGGGTGATATGAAACCTTGTAAGTGTAATGAGTGTTGGTATAATAATCTGAAAGACAGTTTGGGATCCCCTACCTAGAGCCAAGTGCATAGAAGCATCATAAAAGTTAATATATATCGACTGAATTTTAAACTTAAATATTTTCTGAATTACGCTATTTTCTGATATATCACTAATATTTTTGATAACAAAACAATCCTCTTTAATCAAGAGACTTTAAATCAAGAAACATTTTTCCAGTTTTGCTGTCTAACTTGATTACCATACTTTTAGTACATAGACTCACAATAATACTAAGTCATACTTTTGTTGGTAATCAACATGAAATACGTGTGTGTGCGTTTTTTTCTTATAGCAAAGCCACATCGGGTTATCTGCTGAGCCAACCAAGGGAATCGAGCTCCTGATTTTAACGTTGTAAATTTGTAATCTTACCACTGTACTGGCGGCGGACCCAACATGAAATGAAAGTCATTTTTCGTGCAATGCTATCAAAATGTACCGGCTTTTCTATAGATTAGAAGTTGTCAATCTAATTGATTTTACCAATGATCATACAATGAATACTCCATGGATTTATTTCATGTATGATCTTGATTTTAACTGGCTCACAAAGAAATTTACCGGATATAAAGTTATAAACTTATCTTGCAGGTTTCGGTTGTTGGGACTTCTGTGATGAGGAAGATTATATCAAAACTGTCCATTGAGGCTTTATGGTTTAGTTCATTAAGAATAGATTTAAAGTTAAAAGATTCTTTGAAAAACAGAGCCGGCTGATGTTACATTTTTAGAAAATGCCCGCACTATATATTTTCTGAGATCGTAGTTAAATGATTCATAGGTCGGCATTATGGCTCGTAGTGGACAATCGGGTTTGTGAGGTTTGGGGGTGCCGCATAGTTGTGGTGTGCGTGTCTTTCGTAGAATAAAGGTTATCTGAAATTGTGTTGGCTTTTTCATTTCTTTTGTTTTATTGGTTTTCATGTGTTTTTGTTAAATTCGTGTTTATTAGTTTAAATTTGCTTGTATCTGATAAGATGTTCATTTTTTGAAAGTATTCACTTATGTTCATTATATGGCTCCCGCTAGTACAGCGGTAAGTTTCCGGATTTACGACGCTAAAATCAGGGGTTCGATTTCCCTAGGTGGGATCAGCAGATAGCCCAATGTGGCTTTGCTATAAGAAAACACAAACACGTGTTCATTATAACTATAGCATTGCCTTTATCTGCTTTCAGAATTTTGATGCTGTTGTCTTGTTTTACATTGTTTATAGAATTAATATCTTAATTAATTATGTTGATAATTTCACAGAAAATAAAACTTAAGAAAACAACCTCACACGAAAAGTTGGCGTTAAGATTGAGAAAAAGTTGCATTAGTGGATTTCACTATCCAGTTGTCACATGCACAAGAAATTGTTCTAAAATCTTTCTATATTTTCAAATTAGGAATTTAAAACCATTGTTTGGTAAATAAATTAAAAACTCAAAACATTTGGAACGACCGGAATAAATTTTTAAAAGTAACAGAGAACCTATAGTTAGGACCACAAACAGAGTCAAATCCGTAGGGTCATGATCTAATAAAGTCATCATAAAATGTTTCTTTTTTTCCGTCACAAGTATTACTTTATAATTTCAAAATAACTCTATCATAAAGTAATGTTTTCGTGATACGTAGGATCCACAATTTGACGAATCACAAAATAATTAACTCGACAACCTGACCGCTTTCTTGTATACAATGCTCGGTTTTGTTTAAAGTTACTACTGGATAAATAAACTAACTATTATTAACAAACAAACAAAAATAACGAATTAAATTACGAGTCCACGAAACCAGTATAAACAAGTTATAATTCTCACAACATGTTAACTATACACAATCTTTACTTCTGTTTGACGAATTCACATTTCAATTATTTTTCTGTATCACCTATCTAAGGAACAAAAATTATTATACATCACAGAAGGAAATGCTTTTCACGATCTATTTTTTTTATAATCGTCCCCCCTACCTCCAATGGCTCAACAGTAAAGCTCAAATTTACTATACTAAAAGTTGGATTTCGAAAACCCTGGTGAGAAGAATATAGATAGTACATTGACAAAGGATGGCCTTATTTCTGGATATCTCTTTAGCGTTCGAGATGAAATAACATATCTTGCTTCATTTCGTATTAACCCACTAAAGATTTAAGAAATAAAAGTATGTCTTGTGATACTTAATTATGTTTGCACCTAGCAGTCAAATTAGCTCTCAAATAGATTGATGTGGTAAGAAACGCCATTCAATAAAGTTTTAAATGACTAAGAACTAATGTTCCTCCTTCGTTTCAAAATGGCGTTCGAGAATGACCAGTTTTCACACGGTAGAAAGTTGATACACACCTGCAATTTGTTATTTCTTGCGCATTAAACTATACAAAAACCTTGAAAAGTATAATAGATACACAAGAATTTTTTGTGCTTACCTGCTTGTTTATCATCCACCAGTATCCATTGGTTACTTTCATTTATCATAAGTAACTCCGAAATATCCTCTTGAGTGACTTTGGAGGTTGTGGTGCTATAAGAGATGGAAATGTACTCCTGTAGCTCATACTTTTCAGTCCATAAAAATTGCTAACCAATAGAATGTGGAGCTTGTAGATAACACCTGGTGATATTCAGTCAAATTTCAATCGTTCTGGTAAGATTTTGAAGACAAAGCCCACATCCACAAGTTCTTGTAATTATTGTGAATATTAAAGGTAACATCCTTTTGAAGATTCACCTAGATTGTGTTTGAAAAAACTTTTTTTGTTTACAGATAAAAATTCAGTTTTTAAAGATTCATCTATGTCTCCAAACAAATATGTTAAAATCGGTTTACTGTGGGTCTTAAAGCAGGCTGTGATGCAGTGTCTCATCACACATGGAAACATGACATTTATTACTTGAAATGTTTGTCATTACCAACCTTATTAGTGCAGCGGACAACATACAGAAGTTCTTATTTTAAACAAAGCACTGGCTTCAGAGTGCTCACCCATCATTTTCTACTCTTTGTCTGGACTTGATTATCGCTTATTCTATCAGCCTGATACCTCGTGTGGATCCCACTCTGGATTGCCTCATGATAATTTCGCTGTGGATCTCACTCCTGAACTGACTTTAGAAAATTTTGCTGAGAACCCTACTTCTGGATTGCTTCTAGAAAATCCTGCTAGGGATCAACTTTTGGACTGCTTCTAGAAAATCTTGCGGGGATTATACTTCTGAACTGATTTTAAAATTGCTGGGGATTCTACTTCTTGACTGCCTTTAGAAAATCTTGCTGAAGATCCCACTTCTGGACTATCTGTAGTAGACCTTTTAGAAGATCCCACTTCTGGACTGCATTCATAAAGTTAATCATCTCTGAAAAGATACCAATGGAGGTTTCTGTGTTTTGTTAACAGCATTGGATAAATATTACAACCAGCTCTTCTTCCTGTTTATGGTCAACAAAAAGACGTAACAAAACATAAGGTTTCTAGCTTGTCAAACAGACTGGTTTTCAATTATTTCTAAAGAAGATACTGGGATTACACATTAAAGACGAAGTTGATGTTCCAATTAAAACATATGAAAATTTACTCACTGTGGTGAAAAGTTGAAGACGTTTCAATTCTTGAAAAAACAAACAAACAGTATGATGATTTGAAACTAGAAGGAAAAATGAAGATAAACGTTCATTTTGTTTATCAGAGTGGAACCGTTCGAAAATATAAAATAATGAATATTTTCTTTATTTTCTGTGGTCAATGAGGGACAAACGTTCAGACTTGAAATGCTCAAACTTCTCAAACTGGAATTTTTTTTTATCATCGCTGACTATATATATATATATATATATATATATATATATTCATATATTAGTGTAAATGTGTCTTAAACTTTTTGTTATAAATGGCAAATAAAATTGTAGATGGTTTATTTTTCCAAATCTTCTCCATTGAAAGTAGTGCTAACTACAAATAAATGGTTTGTTAATTAATGCTGGAATCTAAACCAAATACGACCTTTCTTTTCTTTTGGCTAAAGTAGGCGACATCTACTTCTCATCTGTTATTAATTATTTCACTGTTGGTTTTATTAATATTCTTGTTGATATTTTATGCCTTTTCAACTGGGTAACAGGAAAATGCCTGTACTTAATTCTTGGATTTCAAATCAATGTCGGCTACTAATGCCCTTCACCATCCTCACTGGCTCCGCTTTGGAAGGAACAGCACTTAGCTAGCTGGGATCTTGGTCACTAGAGTTCTACTGCGACTCCTGGTGTAGCTTTTGGTAAGCTAAAAGCTCGGCTGGTTCCTTTCACACGCTAGTTTGTCTAGCAACTCCAAGTGTATACTAATCAGTCGTTTAGCTTAGACAGTGATAAAATGGCAATCTGCTCCTGTTGCCTTTCCAAACCGTTCACCATTTCTTCTATGCTCTGCAAAGTGTTGGAGACGTTAGCTGAAAGAACAGGACTTGCTGAACTAGAAGAACCTGTTACTTCAGAAGTTGGAGACAGAGATAGTCCCTTGAGCAGTGGGACGGGGACGGGGCAATGTAGGGTAGAGGACGGAAGTGTGGAATTAATGGTTATTGGTAAAGAATATGGAAGAAATCGATGCTGCCCGTGTCTGCACCCAGGGTCTAGAATTCTCGAGTTATTATGGCCTATAAAGGGGTATAGACGCATGGAAAGATTTGCAGACATCGAAGACGTTGAAGGGGAAGACTGAGGGCAACAGAATTGAGGGTAGAAGGTAGGGGGATAGAAGTAAGGAAACCAATGTGGGTGAGATATACTCCCCCCCAAGGGATTATGAATCCCTAATGGATGTACAGCATGGTCGTGAGTATCTAAACTTTGAAATCCATTGACTCTAGATATGGAGGATTCGGACAGTGGAAGCTCAAGGGTCACTGTTGAAGCCACTTGATTTTTTTTACAGGAGGTCTCAGCCTCGCTTCGACCTCCTGCGACCCTCGTCTTCCTATCAGCGCCGTCAACACCTTCAGTTTTTTCTTGAACCGATTTGTGATCTTCCGGAACTGTAAAATACATCAACGAAGGAATCTCCATTAGGTACAAACGACGCATCGTTTAACTCGAGTCCATTCTAATACATTAAATATGTATAACTGATTGGATAAACAATAAGAATATCACTGCTACTTATATTCCATATCCATCTATTCCTACAAGAACTGGTAACAGAAGCATTGATGTTACTGCTTTAAGCAACATAAAAGTGATTGAAATAAGAAAATGGCATCTACTATCGAAAATAAATTTATTTAATAATACAACTTCTATGTATATCACTCATTAATATATTTCGTATAAGAACTTATGTAATTGTTAATTTTGAAAACGCCTACTTTTCTAAACATTTCCGAAATGCTTTCGATATATTTTAAACACAGCTCATACAACTCGTAGAAATTTTCTGAGATAGTCGACCAATGTTCGGGTCGTTTATTAATTTCTCTCGTAATAAAATAATAAGAAAAAAACCAAGTCTTAAAGGTAGAAGTCCAGATACCGTTTTCATAATAAAAAAAATCCAGCACGAAAACTCTTGATACACAAGAATTTTGCTTGAAATCGTGACATCAAAATAAGTTTTGGATTTTGTGACGAGAATACTTAAACTTGGCTTATTTTAACGTCTTTAAGCAGGATGGAGGCAATCCAATACGCATGCGTGTCTTTACTTCGTAGCGTTAATCCAAAGAAATCTAAGGTTGCAAAAGCTTCATCTGATGAGATTAAAAGGGATAATTCGGACTATAAAATCATGTGACATAATACCTTCTTGGTCTCCAGGACTGCACTCAGTATTCGAGGAACTTGAAATTACGGGAGCCTCCAAGGCTTCCTCTCCACTGCCTCCGACGTCCACCGTCTCCTCTTCACTGCTACAACCTCCTTCCAAAACGTTTTCACTTTCTGGTTTGAGATCTCCAGTTGTAGCTGGAAGCCGGGCTTCCATCATTGGAAGTGAAAGACGCCTGAAGGATTAAAATAAGATTAGTAACAGTGGGGAGGGGATTTGAGGGTGGTCTAATCTTCTTTAAACAACAAATCACGCACGTGCTAAAAAACGCTTCTTGCTGACCTTGGGGGACATCTAACTATTTTAGTGAGATCTTTAAATTTCGTATTTTTTTTAATTCATCAAAACTTTCCAATTGGATCGATCATCTACTGAACCTCCCACCCATAGCTACGTCACCGTACCGAACGTAATTTATATTATGTTAACTTCCTTTTTCTTTGTATTTAATTGAAATATCCATGTACATTAGAAAATTAGTAACCTTGCTTTACTTTCTTCTACGCAGGCGCAGATGTCATGCTCAGAAAACGTAAAGAAAAATCTGAATTAAACTCACTACTAACCCTAACTGATTAATAATGATCCGTTGGTCAAAGAATTTCGTCTAAGCCTCCAGAAAGACTACCTACAACGTCTATAACGTATACTGGTAGACCAGAGGAAAGACAGATAGCTAGTGACGTTCACCGTCAACTCTTCGGCTCCTCTTATCTGATCAGAATGCAAAGCGTGTTTTTGTGACATGTTGCGAACTATAAACCTCAATATTCACAGTCTAAGCATGTTAACTACTAGATCACATTTAGCCAAGGCAAGTAGTCAAAAACACTCTCCGCCAACTCTCGGGATACTATTATCTGGCTAAGTGGCAGGAAACTCCTATAACGCTTTTGTATACATGTATGTGTGGCAACGGAATGCATATAATAAATTATAAGATTCACAGTTAGGGCAACAACCATGAAGTCACGTCCTATCTGAGACTCATTGTTTTCGCAATTAACATCTTATATTTCTTATATTACTTATATTATTGTTATTTTACAATATGCAAGTTGTTGGAAATATATTAGAACTACAATCCGTTTTACTTAGATATAAATTATACATTTATTGATCAGCAACCGTTGCGTGTAAAACGTATTTCAGTGACTCACGGTAACACTGAAAGGAGGGCTCATAAAACTAACATTAGGCGTTAGACTCCTGCGCGCGTTGCTTTGTGGTTAAATAAACTTTATATAAAAACTGAATACTGATAAAATTACTTCACGTAATTTAAAAACTTAAATAATGGGTTGATTTTTCGCATCTGAAACGTTTTTTTGTTGTTTTCACAAGACACCCGAGGCGTGTTTAAATATTTATTTTGTTAAACAACCCACTCTAACAAAACTATAAAAACACATACGCAATATGCATGTAGAAGAAAACAGTCGTCGCCATATTTCAAGAAACCTAGGCAGATTTGCACAAAATTCCGTTAAATTTATTTTTAACCTCTCACCATTCTCAAATAAAAGCCAAAACAAAACACGTGAAAAGAAAAACAGATAAGTGGTATATAGTGAAAACTTAAAATCCACAAACGAATAGAGAGATAACTGGTTAAGCCAGAGAGACAATACTCACAGACGAATAAAGACAAACACGGGGTAATGCACAGTTAGATTGACGAGACTGAGATAGATGGATAGGCAGATAGACAGACAGAAAAATATATATCTCACTTCTTATCTCTTCTTCCGCTTCCAGTGTCTCGGAAACCTTTGGCAAAAGGGTTATTTTCGATCTTCAGTTGGGTGATCTGAAACATCAATTGGTGCAGACGATTAAACTTTCAAATCTCTGCAGTACAAACTTAGCATTTCTTGTAATCATTCTCAGAAGTAAAACAAATGATGGTTATCTCAGCTTTCTGAAAAATCACTTATCTTAAACCCATATCTATAACTGATCGTCCAGCCAGAGGATGGATAACCTACAGCTGGAACTGAACAGCCAGAGAGAGGACATTCACAGTTCTCGCTGACCAGCCAGTCAGAAGACGATCCAAAGATTTGCCCCCCCCCCCCCAGTGGCACAGCGATATTTCCGCGGACTTGTACTGTTAGAAACCGCGTTTCGATACCCGTGGTGGGCAGAGCACAGATAGCTCTTTGTATAACTTTGTACTTAAATACAAAAAAACAAAGAATCCAAGGCTTTAATCCAGACAAACAGACAGATTGTTAGGTACACATAACGGTAACCTTGATAGTTCTAAACATAGCTGTTCCACTACTTGTACAGTGTGACAAACACTCCACATGGAGTATATAACTACTTGCTGACTATTTTGTCAGTAAGATAACAACACTGCTGCTTCGAAGATATTCACTTGAAAGATTTTAATGTTTGGTTTCTTTTTTTTTAATTACGCGCAAAGCTACACGAGGTCTATCTGTGCTAGCCGTCCCTAATAAAGCAGTGTAAGTCTAGAAGAAAGGCAGCTAGTCATCACCACCCACCGCCAACTCTTGGGCTACTCTTTTACCAACGAATAGTGGGATTGATCGTAACATTATAATGTCCCTACGGCTGAAAGGGCGAGCATGTTTGGTGTGACTGAGATTCGAATCGGCGACCCTCGGATTACGAGTCAAGTGCCTTAACCACCTGACCATGCCGGACCAAAAGTTTAATTAAAATAGGAAAGTAGTATTTGAGAAGTTTAGTGAATTTCTTTTAATGCACTGTTTCTTTGTTTGTTAAGATTCTCAAAAAAGCTACCAGAGGGATATCTGCAATATATATAAACGTTATTTACTGATTTATGCTTTAAAATGAAAGCAGTTCTTTCTCAACCTATGTATCAGTTAAACAGGGCAAGTTACTAGAATTTTTATAAAACTAATTATAGTAAAAACAGAAAATATTGGCACAGTCATTGGTGCCTGTGAGTCTTCTGTTGAAAAAGATACCTTTATATTTTATTCATTTGTTTGTTTGTGTTTTCTTATAGCAAAGCCACATCGGGCTATCTCCTGAGCCCACCGAGGGGAATCGAACCCCTAATCTTAGCGTTGTAAATCCGTAGACATACGGCTGTACTAGCGGGGGGCTATTTTATTAATAATAGTATCAATGGTGTCTGAGTTTTCTGTTGAGAAAAATTTAAGTATATTCTAGTTATAAAGATAATATGAGGAGTTGTTCTGATGTTTACTGACTGTACATATCATACGTCCTTTGAAGCTTAAGGAATGTTTGTTTTTGAATTTCGCGCAAAGCTACTCGATGGTTGTCTGCGCGCCTAAGAAATGACGGGGCAGATTGTTTTACAGGGCAAAGCGCTTCAAAATACTTTAATCCGACGATGATGTATGCTGGTATATTTCAATTAAACCCACAGAATGAGTCCGTAAGTTACTTAAGAGCTCTTTACGCTAACTGTCCCTAATTTTGAAGTGGTAGACTAAAAAGAAAGTAGTTAGTCAACAGTACCCACCGCCACAGCTTTTGAGTTAAATATACACCTTTGTTTAACCAAATAGCAAGATTTGATACTTTACTCTTATAATGCACTCACGAGCTCAGAGTGTGTGTGTTTTTTTTGAAAGGTGAAGCGAACGAAGGACCCGCAAATCCATAGTCTGGCATACTGAACACTGGGTCACGATTAACCCCAACAGTTCAATGAAACGTTTGATGTATAACTTGTGTTTTTTATTCTTACTTACATATTGTTTTTATATTTTAAGATAGAAGGAAACAAACGTTCAATATTTTAAAAAAGTTGCAAGTTTTTAAAACTGACTTTTCTTCGCCACGAGTCATTATTATCACACAGTCACGCTAGACGTTTCCCACGACATAATTATATCGTATTTGCTCTGATCCCGTTTCATACGGCAATGTGCACTTTTTGTGTGTGTATATTTTGATTTTTATTAATAGCACCAAATTTTTGTTAAAACACATATTCGTATTAGCAAATGTTTCAGTTTTTGACGAAGCTTGGCAGTATGGGTCACAACGTTTCATTTTTACGAGATTATTTAATACGTATCAAAGTGATTTCTGTTTAAGCAACAGATCAGAAACAATTACGAAAAGGAATTGTTCGTAAATAAGTCCATTAGGCTTAGCGAGACCATATTTTTATGATATCAGCTTGTAGCTACGTTCCAATGTAACACTCTAGCATACTTGAAAATATTTTTTTTTGTCTCGTTTCTTGATAAAGACCCTGCTTAACAAGCAGTGACGCGGACATGATCATCTAAAAGGGTCAACATACCGCGCGTGCTTACCGTAAAGCCCAGTCGCAGCCAGAACGAGTAAAGGCGGAGAAATAAAGATGCCGCCCTCTACACAGAATCATTCGCGTCGTTGAATGAACACAACGGCGGTCTTTACCGGTTAGTTCGGGCATCCCAGGGCGGCGACAGCGGGGCTGTTCGCGACAGAAAGATGACCACCCCTACAGGACACTTCACGTGAGCTTCATAATCAGTTGTCTCTTATTATCGGATGACGAATGGTTATTTACAAACAGCATCACAAATGTTCTGTTGTGGGTTTCGTCCTCCTTGTCTCAGGAGATAATATCACTCATCTAAGAACATACTACTCTCACGTGCACACGAGCTGGGGAAGAAACTGAATAGGGTACAAGTACTCGGTCATATCTACTACGATTTTTTAAATTTTTGTTACTCTGAAAAAACGCTTCTACTCGTAATTAAAAGAACACCGTTAACCCTAACCTAAAACTTGGTCTCGTACGTAACGCCTGTAAAGGTTTAATTCCAGGGAGGATGGGTTTGGGTGGGGTGCAGTGTGAATGTATTCCTACCATGGGTAATATCGACCTTCTTTCCCCCTCCACGACTTTAACTAATTTATTGTATTTTCTTATTTTATCGTTGCACACGTTTTTAATTACTCGTGTATCTCTTCGGATTGATTAGAATTAGTTTATTTTTTAAATTCATATTTTGTTCCTTTAAACTTGAGTTTCGTTTCTCTCAACTAACGTCTCGCTTTGATCTCGTAATTTCTCGTATCTCAAGACGGCTGGTGTGAGTATTAAAAGTTTTATTAAAATAAGGCAGAGAACAACGTTTCGACTTTCTTGGTTCCTGAAGATCACATGAGAAGGTCGAAACATTGTTCTCTACTATATCTTAATAAAAGTGTTAACACCAATACCAGCCGTCTTGAGATACATTTTTACTTCAGGTGGGTTTCTCGTCATATCGAATTACTTATAATTTTTTGCACAGTTGTCGTAGTTTCACCTTTTGGTCTCGTTGACCACAAAAAGTAATCCAATAAATCAGGGGCTTGTTAGCACTTTTACAATCAAATAACCTTTTAAAGGATTAAGGTTATACACTAAATTATCGAACGACTTTTCCTGTTCATACATAGTATGAGTTAGCAGTGAAATTGGTTTTCTAAAAAATTATTTGGATTGCAAACATCGAACACACACCTTTAAAAGTTTATACGATTGAATTATGGAAGACCCTAGGCAGTGAAAGAAATAAATAAAAGTAGGCATATAACAAATAAGAACACTATTATGAAGTGTATATGTTTATATAGACCCGTAACTTAATCCTAATTTCGGTTTAATGACCTTTTCATTTTGATAGGCTGTAACAGCGATAAATTCGGTCTCCTTGAAGACGTACGTACGGAACGTACTGTACGGTAGCTTGAGGATGTCGTTAGCTCGGACAAGATGAAACCTCGGCTGGTACTTGTGCATCGAGTTCAGGATAGTCTGAGAAACGAATAAAATAAACACATTAGCCCCATCTATAAAATTTGCTTTTAATATAACTAACTAATTTTATTGTTTAAGATCTGACACGATCCTCTCCCTCTTCAGTACCTTGAATCCCTGTAAAACAAAAGTGAAATACTGTTTCCACACTGCCTGCATTTATTCCTTGTCAAATCAATTGGTCTTCAATCAGTAGGTTTGCGAATCTGAGGATTCGTGGTTCAAAACGAGTTTCTACCCAATCGCGCTCTGCTGCTCCATGAAGCCGTGGATTCTCCGTAATAGCGACGTCCAAATCCCATAACTGGATCACAGAAGAGTGTCTAAAAAGCTGAGGGTGGGTGCTCTTAACAATCTGACTTCCCTCTAGCTTGTGAGCCAGGCATGGCCAGGCAATTAAGACACTCGACTCGTAATCTGAGGGTCGCGGTCTCGAATCTCCGTCACGCCAAACATGCTCGCCCTTTAAGTCGTGGGGGCGTTATAAAGTGACAACCAATCCCGCTATTCATTGGTAAATGAGTAGCCCAAGAGTTGGTGGTGAGTGGTGATGACTACCTGCCTTCTCTCTAGCCTTACACTGCTAAATTAGGAACGACTAACGCAGATAGCCCAAGTGTAGCTTTGCGCAAAATTCAAAACTAACCAAACCAATCTAACTTATGAGTTTAAAATTAGGCACAGAATTTTGCACATAGGCCTTTGTATACCTCTGCACGAACTTCTGAAATAAATAAATAAATCTAAAAAAAAAAGTTCAACTCTGATTACTGACTGACGTCACTGTTTCAGCGCATGACTCTCCCACCCCTCCTTACCCTCTCCGTAAGTATTATTAAGTAGTAAAGCCCACGGTTTGAATATATCAGCACATTTGTTTGTATAAAGGTAAAAACAGGGCTACACAGTCGGCTATCTGTGCTCTGCTCACCATGGGTATCGAAACCCCGTTACTAACGTTGTTAGACCGAAGGCATACCGCTATGCCAGCATTTGATCAAAGTAGCCATGTTGGAAGCATCAGATTCTACAAGTCCCGAAACTATTTTATTCTTATGATACACTGACATAATTTATATCTGAAAAAAATTATTAACGTTTTTATTGTTTTTTAATGTGATCATCTCACTTAGATGGTGCTGTCGTCTGGCGATGATGTTCACATTTTCGCCATTTAATAATACACACTCACCTATTACATACTGTTGTTTAAGTTTTTCAGTGAACACTGTTTTTTATATTAGATTTTATACTGTGTAAAGATCACTACTATTTCCTGGTGACTATGTTTGTATTTCATTCCCCACCCCCCACCAAGCCACGGGTTCGAATCCCTGTCACACCAAACATGCTCACCCTTTCAGCCTTTGGGGCGTTAAAAAACATAACTCTATATGTATATCTATTTGCAATCTGTAGGTCACGGGTTCGAATCCTGTCACCGAATACGCTCGCCCTTTCAACCGTAGGGAGTTATAAAGGTACAGTCAATCTCACTATTCGTTGGTAAAAGAATAGCCCAAGAGTTGGCAGTGGATAGTGATGACTAGCTGCCTTCTCTTTAGCCTTACACTGCTAAATTAGAGACGGCTAGCGTAAATAGCCCTCGTGTAGTTTTGTGCGAAATTCAAAAACAACCCCCCACACACACACTCGCGCGCGCACACGCGAAATCATCTTATACACACATACGTATTTGTTTTACGTTAACTCAAAGTTTAACAGTTTTGTTACGAGTTTACTTATTGATAAAGTATGTTATTACGACTTACAGATTTTACACTGTAATAATTGTAATAAAATATTAATTTTTTTTTTACAGCTTCCCTTCTTCCTCTAAGTGTGCAACTCTGGTATTGTTCTAACTTAATCTGTTTTCCAGCGCAGAACGTGGAGAACCTTTATGCACGATAAAGAAAGATTTCGGAAAGATATTATTGGATTTTGTCGCATCATAAGACAGTAGCAGTGGCCATGGTTGAGGAACTCGAGCAAAATGTTCTGTTGTGAATCATAAGAAGAACAGTAAAACGTTCGAAAGGTGTTATCTAATGTTCCCCGTTGTTCGAATCACTGACGTTATGGTCTTTTTAAATCGTAAAACCAGAAAATCACTGGAAACGAACGTGGAGAGGGAGGGGGAACAATGCTAACGTAACATGACGTATCTCCTAAACATTTCACACACAAGTGTCCCTTTCCTCTCCATATCAACGTATGTGTTTGTTTTGAATTTCGCTCAAAGCTACACGAGAGCTATCTGCGCTATCCGTTCCTAATTTAGAAGTGTAAGACTAAAGAGAAGGCAGCTAGTCATCACCACCAACCGCCAACTCTTGGGCTACTCTTTTACCAACAAATAGTGGCATTGACCGTCACGTTATAATGCACCCACGGCTGAAAGGGCGAGCATGTTTGGGAAGACGGGGATTCGAACCCGCGACCCTCGGATTAGGAGTCGAGTGCCTTAACCACATGGCACGCCGGGCCATTAGCGTACATACCCATACAGAGGACAAAAATTGAATATTCAAAATAATATTCAACCCACCTTGAGCTTAAATGTATTTCTGTAAAAGATTTTCAACAAAGTTGGATTAATTTAACTTGAATAAAAATTACTAAAACAATACTTAATGGTAGATTTTTCTGAGAAGTACATGTCTTAAATATTTCCAACTGTTAACCCCACGTGACAGATTTCCCATCATACATTAATAGTTTCCACTTGACTTATTTCTACTTCCGTATAATCAACGAAAATTTCTTGCTTCGTTTTTTTTAAAACCAAAACCGTTTTAGCCAAAATTCGTCAAAGAAACTCATTTATTATTATTATTACGATTCTCTCCTCATGTGAACAGAGAAGTGAAATGAGAAACAAAGTCACTTAGAATAACACAACTGACAATAGAAACGGAGCGACTTCGCTTGATGTGATACTTGAGCAAAAATAATGCAGATGGTAAAGAAACAACATAACAGATTAATGTTGAAACGGAGTTATTCAGTTGATACTGAAACAGAACAACTCAGATGGAAAAGAAACGACGTAATTGAATGACATAAATAAACATTCAAAAAAGAAACGTAATGAATTTGCATGAAACACAATAACATATATTTCACGATTTTACTACGATACAAATCTTCCAATACGTAACCAAAGGATTCGCAGCTTAGTACTCTAAAGACAAACAGTAAATACTTAATAATTGGGTTTAAAATAAAATCTAAATCCAATCAACGTGTATGCTTAATATATATCAAGATATTGCTATTTTAGGAATTCTAATACACAATTATTCCGCACTTTGTTAGAATCTGGGTTTCGATACCCGTGGTGGGCAGAGCACAGATAGCCCATTGTGTGTCTTTGTGCTCAACTTAATATGGCTTTAAGTTTATAGATGCAACAAATTAATTTCTAAATGTTCTTTTCTCCCCCAGATGTAAATTATATAGTTTCGTGTGCTATCTTTACTCCTAAACGAAGTAACAGTCAAACCCCATTTGCGCTTGTTTGCTCTACCCTAAAATGCGGCAGATAAACGTTACAGTTTCGCAAGCCCTTTTTATCGCCAAACTGTGGTTCTCGACAACCTTTTTGTATTTTAATCTAAACCGTATGAGTTTTCTTGGCCATAAATAACCAATATACCTTTCACCAAAATTATTTGAAATTCATCACTAAGACTGTAAGTTTGTAACTGAAACTTATTACCTTTCAACTTCAACCAAGTCAAATAATCATTGAGAAACTGTCGCTGTTTAGTCAATGTGCTCCTACTTTGTTAACGCAGTATATTACTAACTTACACTCCTTTCACATAAGTACCGCCCCTTCCAATGGTTCAGTAATAAGCGTGAGGGTTTGTAACGCTGAAAATCAGGCTTCGATGTTCTCGGTGGACCGAGCACAGGACACTCATTGTATAGGTTGTGCTTAACAAACCAAAAAAAGAAACCAATGGAGTTCAACTTTCAGTAGCACACAAGCTCCCCCTTAGTGAGTCAGTGATAAAAACGAAACAAATGATATAATTATATTTTTCTTACTTGTGTATACCTAATAGTCATCCCCTTTTCCCTATCAGTGGCACAGCAGTATGTCTATGGACTTATAACGTTAGGAACCGGGTTTTGGTATTCTTGGTGCACAGATAGCCTATCGTGTAGCTTTGTGCTCAATTACAAACAAGTGTACCTAATATTTTTTGCCTACGATTTAAAACACGTTTTGAACAGTCGAAAGACTGGGAGATAAATAATATTCGATATTTATTCATTTTATATTGGAAAAATAAATCAACTTCAGTATCTGTTTCTCCCGGTAAAATAGCAGCAACTATTTGGATTTACAGTGCTATAATTAGGGGTTATATTCCCCTCAGTAAACACAGCAGATAGCCCGATAAGGCTTTGCTATACGAAAAACGCTCATTATCTAAGCGTTGTAGATTGAGAGGTTTCGTTTTTGATGACCACAACGTTGTCTGTGCTCATCTATCCACGGATATCAAAACCCTAATAGCACTTAATATCTACCACTTTTATCCGCTAATAAAACAGTAATAAAACAAATTACTCTGTAAATTAGATTTCTGTTGTACTCCACAGATTCCTCACTACATTATATGAGTTAGGCTTAGCTGACTAATTATCCGTAGTCCATTGAAATAGCATTTGAAAAATGTGAGAATAATAGCTTTATAGTGATTTCCTAATTCTGATTCACTGACTAACTCATTATTTTTATTCTAGATCCTAAAGTTGAGTACTGCTCTCAGTACTTCTTGTTACTTACATATCCATGCTTGTCAGAGATGTTGTTGGTCAGCTTCAGTTTGTGGAAAGACACCACTTTCTGCATCCACTGCTCTCCAGTACTGGGAGAGTCTGGGTGGATGTACATCCCTTTGGGCATCTCGGGGTCAGCTTTTCCGGCCACCACCCAGCGTCGATTATGAAATTTGTATCTACAATCGTCGGCAGCAACGATATCCATTAACATAATATATTTGGCCTTCTTGTCCAATCCTGAGATCCTTACTTTGAACGGAGGAAACATCCGCCTGGTGGTAAAAGATTAATTTATGTTTTTATTCGTATGAATTGAAAATGATTTACACACATATCAAAGTTGACTGTTTTATTTCTATAACTATATATACACATTGAGGACTTGAAATTCAAAGTAGCTAAACAAAGATAATGATCCAATTAATCAGCTGCCAATTTAGAACTTATAAAGAATAAAAAAAGAAGGTGAAAACGAACTCAGAGGAGTGGATGACAGAGTTAATAAAAAATGAACCAAGGAGTAGGTGGGTGGTAATCAGATGTCAAAGTTAATAAAGAATGAACCAAGGAGAAGGTGGGTGGTAATCAGATGTCAATGTTAGAAAGAATAAACCAAGGAGGAGTGAGTGGTTATCATGTACCAGAATTAATAAGAATAAACCAAGGAGGAGTGAGTGATTATCATGTACAAGAATTAATAAGAATAAACCAAGGAGGAGTGAGTGATTATCATGTACAAGAATTAATAAGAATGAACCGAGGAGGAGTGAGTGGTTATCATGTACCAGAACTAATAACAATGAAATAAGGAGGAGTGAGTGGTTATCATGTACCAGAATTAATAAGAGTGAACCAAGGAGTGAGTGGTTATCATGTACCAGAACTAATAACAATGAAATAAGGAGGAGTGAGTGGTTATCATGTACCAGAACTAATAAGAATGAACTAAGGGGTGAGTGGTTATCGTGTACCAGAACTAATAAGAATGAATCAAGGAGGAGTGAGTGGTTATCATGTACCAGAATTAATAAGAATAAACCAAGGAGGAGTGAGTGATTATCATGTACAAGAATTAATAAGAATAAACCAAGGAGGAGTGAGTGATTATCATGTACAAGAATTAATAAGAATGAACCGAGGAGGAGTGAGTGGTTATCATGTACAAGAATTAATAAGAATGAACCAAGGAGGAGTGAGTGGTTATCATGTACCAGAATTAATAAGAGTGAACCAAGGAGTGAGTGGTTATCATGTACCAGAACTAATAACAATGAAATAAGGAGGAGTGAGTGGTTATCATGTACCAGAACTAATAAGAATGAACTAAGGGGTGAGTGGTTATCGTGTACCAGAACTAATAAGAATGAACCAAGGAGGAGTGAGTGGTTATCATGTACCAGAATTAATAAGAATGAACCAAGGAGGAGTGAGTGGTTATCAAGTGTTATAATCAGAAATAATGAATTAGTATATGGGTGCATCGATGCGTATCTAAGTGCAGAAAAACTGACCCGTCTATTCAGGATCTAAAAAAGATTTTAAAAGTATGTATTTATACTTAAAAACGACCGTGAAATGAGAAAAATAAGAGAAAATCGAAAAATGATAGAATAAGTGATCCAAATTTCTGTTTAACAAAATCTATTATTATATGTTTGTGTGTGTATGTGTAAATTACGTTGGAGAAAAACATCTCATTTAATGCTGGAAGTTAGCAACAATTTAAAATAAGTGGTAAAGTCCATACACACCCATTGTTAAAGACAATCTTACGCATATTTAGAGCCCGGCATGTCCAGGAGGTTAAGGCACTCGACTCGTAATCCGAGCGTCGCGGGTTCGAATCCCAGTCGCACCAAAAATGCTTGCCTTTTCAACCTTGAAGGCGTTATAATAATACGGTCAATCCCACTCCCTATTCGTTGTTAAAAAAGTAGCCCAAGAGTTGGCGGTGGGTGGTGGTGATGGCAAGCTGCTTTCCTTCCCTCTAGTCTTACACTGCTAAATTAGGGACGGCTAGAGTAAATAGTCTTCATGAAGGTTTGCGCGAAATTCAAAACAACCCACCCTAAAATCATGTTTAGTGACGAAAATACAAAACACAAGAAGGCCCAAATCAAACCATGAATATATGATATAATTTTTAAAATAACACAATATCGAGGGTAGCAGTTAGATAGAGAAAAATTCCGAGCAAATGGAACATAACTGTTCTAAAATTGTATGGTTATACAACCGTTGTTGTGTCGAAAAGAATATCTCCTATATAATGATTTCTATTTGCTCTGGTTTATTCCAGCAATTAAAAAATCTAAATTAAATAAAATAGAAACATTTTTTCAGCTTTGACTTATAATAAAAAAAATACTAATGAAGTAAACTTAATGTTTGATTGATAAGAAAATAAATTAGTGAAATAAATAAAAAAGAACGTTAGAGTAATAGAAAAGGTCACACCTCTAGGCTATTAAACGAAAATACCAAAGACACAAAATGTCAGACAGACATATATAAAAAAGTAACAGATTTATAAGAACAATGACGTAAGGAAACCTGTCTAAAACTTCTGTAATTAATTCCAACAAAAGTGTGAAATTAGATAACAGTTTCCTTCACATGGACGAGGGTATAAAATAATTCTCTCAGAAATTCTTACAACAATAATTCAACTCTAAATGTCGACACTGGCACGCCATATTTCGAAACACTCTCGCCTTTCTGTTTCAATCATATTAAACCATTGCCTTGTACTTATAATAAAAAAGTATTCGAGTCATTTCTCTATGGTATTAAAATATACACGGCGAAACAGGAAAAAGAAAACAACAAACAGAAGACGAAATAAGGAAAAGTTCAGTGCGAGTAATAGAAGCTTCGATATATAAACTTACTTAAAACGATCAACCTATCAAGTATTTTTTGTATTTAAGTTTTTATTGCGATTTTCAAGAGGCAAACAATTCTATGTTTTAAACTTATAATAAATGTTTGACTTTAATCGTGACTTTCGGAATACTGAGAAGTCTTACTTAGCTTAGTGTGTGTGTGTGTTTTCTTATAGCAAAGCAACATTGGGCTATCTGCTAAGTCTACCGTGGGGAATCGAACTCCTGATTTTAGCGTTGTAAATCCGAAGATCTACCGCTGTACCAGAGTGGGACTTTAGCCTAGTGTTTCAGGTTTAAAAGTGTATATATGTGTTATTGAAGAGTTAGTGTATTTGTTTGTATGATAGTGACACACAATGTTTTTCACAACGAGGTATCTGTGCTCTTTCCACCACGGGTATCGGAAGCGTTGTAAGTCTGCAGATATTCCGCTATGCCACTAGGTTTCGAAGACTTAGTGTGTCCACATCCGGGAGACTCAACATAATCAGAATAAAGAAGAGTTTGAGTGCATCCAGTGAAGTAACGAAACCGGTAAGAAGGGTTTGAAAGTATCCAGTGATATAACCGAACCGGTAACTAGTGTTTCAAACTATCCTGTGTTATTACGAAACCAGTAAATAGAGAAGAGTTTAAAAGCATTCCGTGATATAACAAAACCGGTAAATAAAGAAGAGATTGAAAGTGTAATGTTGTATAATGAAACCGGTAAATAAGAAAAGTTTGAAAATATCCCGTAATATAATGAAACCGGCAAATAGAGAAGAGTTTGAAAGTTAAAAAAAAAGGGTTTACATTTTCTTACTTATGGACATATTAAATCTAATTTTACACACATGGAAGACTAAATGTTGTTGTTGTTTTTAAATAAATTGAATAAAATTCTTGATGTATATTTATAAGTTGAGGTCTCGCGAAATAATTTAGAGACAATTTTACGTTTTTTCACTCGTGCTTTGTTAACCATGCAGGTGATGGGTTAACATGGGGACAACGCGCTGCGCAAGCCGCGTGGACATCAAAGCTCTCTACGTGTTGCTTCCTTCGTTACGCAGACGGAGTAAACTCACACGGACCGCCTACCTCTGAGAAAGGAATACTGAAATATCGAACACAACCGGATATTTCCTAAACAACCAATTAGCTATAATAGTCACACCAGTTCGTATTTTGGAATACGTATTGCTAGTAACCACACCATGGCTCGTCATGACAATGAAATTAAAACATTTGACTCGCAATCTGAGGGTCTCGGGTTCGAATTCCGGTCGCACCAAACATGCTCGCTCTTTCAGCAATGGGGCGCTATAATGTTACAGTCAATCCCTCTATTCGTTGATAAAAGAGTAGCCCTAGAGTTGGCGATGGGTGGTGATGACCAGCTGCCTATCCTCTAGTCTTAAACTGATAAATTAGGGACGGCTAGCGGAGCAAGCCCTTGTGTAGCTTAGTGCAAAATTCAAAAACAAAAACTAACCACGCGAATTCTTGTCTTGGTATATTCTCGTATAAACTGAATTCCTGTGTATTTTACATCAGAAATATCAACGGTTCATTCAAATATTCACCTCTACATCACCTTAAGACATTTCTGAAGCACAGAAATACAGATGTTTATATGAAAAACTCACTTTGAGAAAATAAAATCACTTAAGTACTATATTCTCGCAACTTCATGGAAAACTCATCTTATAAGAAGCATGCAGCTTTTGAGCAGGAATATAAACTTGTTACATGACTACACCACAGAAAACTAAGTTGAACCTTCAAAACGTGCTTGCAAAAATGCTTGTTGCTAGTAAACACGCTAGTTGGTACCTGAAAGATGCACGTTAGTTTGTCTTAGTTCTAGGCAAAATAACATGTAACACCATCTGAAGAATGAAACACATATGTCATCATTGTTTGTTCTTCGGGTTCGTAAGTAATTAAGAATTTTTTAATAATGTTTGTAGAATTAACTTATTCTTCTACGACTAAAGAAAATTAGGAACGTGTTTCATACCTTATTTCCTTCACCTCTGGAAGAGGGAGGGGTTTGAGGGTATTACAATCGAGTTCTTGTATGTATGTGTATGCGTGTTCGTTTGTCTGTGTTGGCCCGGCGTAGCCAGGTGGTTAAAGCACTCGACTCGTAATCCGAGGGTCATGGGTTCGAATCCCCGTCACACCAAACATGCTCGCCATTTCAGTCGTGGGGACGTTATAATGTGACGATCAATTCCACTTTTTGAGAAAAGAGTAGCCCACGAGTTGGCGGTGAGTGGTTATGAATATCTGCCTTCCCTCCAGTATTACACTGCTAACTTAGGGACGGCTAGCGCAGATAGCCCTCGTGTACCTTTGGTTTGGTTTGTTTTGAATTTCGCGCAAACTGTCTCTGTTTCCGAGAATTATCTCGAAAACTAATAGACCGATGTATGCGAAAATGTTACACAAAATGGGTAGTCAGTATCGGATAGTTATTCCGGAATTTGACCCGACAAATCTGAGATCCTAGATCGCTTTGAACCATTTCTTTATACTGAGGAGAGAGATGTACTCGCGGTTTGGAAATAAATCTGTAAGGTCGGTCAGATTTGTGCCAGATATCGAGTTCACGTTAAGAAATAGACTCTTCATCACACTAAAAAATAAATAAAAAATCCAAATTTTCTATCATTCTACTAGATCTGGAAAATATTTTCTGAGTTTTCGAAAGTAAAATGAGACGTTATTCATTACAAACGCACATATTCTCGAACTAAAGAGCATCGGGGCGATGGACTCTGTAGAACTCTGCGATTGCTCTTGTTCTATTATGTTTATTCGACGATAATAGATGGTCTTAATCGACAAACGTGTTTTTCTAAGTTGGTTTGGATAAACATTTTGATTATTTTGAGAAATTATCGCAATATAACAGCAAAAAAAAGTCTCCCTCTCTCTCTATATATATATATGTATACACACACACGAGTGTTAAGATAATAGAAACAAAGATCCATATTAGTTTCTAACGTTTCGTATTGAGCTCAGACATTGGACATTCATTTATGAGAACGTTCTGTTTCAAATATTTTGAGCATAGAATGTTCTAGTAAAACCAAAAGTCCCAGGAGCGTTAGCAGTGTAGACTAGAACAATGCACTACACGCTCTTATCAGTGATAATAATTTAAGTCGAACGTTTTTTTTTATTATTTTTATGTCCTCCCCCAGTAGCAGAGCGGTATTTCTGCAGACATACAACGCTAGAAACCGGGTTTCGATACCAGTAGTGGGTAGAGCACAGATAGCCCATTGTGTAGCTTTGCACTTAACTTCAAACAACAAAAACAAAAATGAATTAACCAATATCAAACTCCCTTCAACAGCAGAGGTTTTGAAATCGAAAATAATTTAACACTACAAAATAGTTTGTCGGAAGTGAGAGAAAAGAAAACTTTAGCTAAAAGTTGAAGATAATAAAAATAAAGTTATTAAACTTCGGCGGACCTCTTCTATCGAGCCTAGCAGAAAAACTGTAGAAACGTAATTGATCTTTCGTTTGAGTTAACATTACACGTGACTTTCAAAGCGCGATATAAAATTCAATAGAAAGATTACTGATGCCATTTCACTAGTACTGTGTTCTGACGTGTCCTTGGTCCATGAAATCATGAGATATTGCACGTGAGCTCATGATGATTACATAAAAATTCGTTCCTGCGTCTGTTGACAGAGGGCTAAAAAAGTTTCAAATGGTTTACTTTGTAGGCATGTGTATGGGCTGCAAGAATTAACTTCGATGTATCGTAGCTTCTAGATTTATATATATATATATAAAATAAACTTTGATAACAACAAAAATGAAAACTGTTTCCTACAAGAACACAGTGGAGCTCTCAAAATCAAATAAATCGATTTTTGTGTTTTACTCTCAGTAGTTTAAATGTTTATAAAATTTCTAAGCTTGACATTATACTGTGTTAGTTAATTTGTTTAATTTCGAGCAAAGGTACACGAGGGCTATCTGCACTAGCCGTCCTTAATTTAGCAGCGTAAGATTAGAGAGCAAGCAGCTAGACATCACCATCCACCACCAACTCTTGGGCTACTCTTTTGCCAACGAATAGTGGGATTGATCGTCATCTTATAACGTCCCCGCAGCTAGAAAGGCGAGCATGTTTGGTGTAACATGGATTCAAACCCGCGACCCTCGGATTACGGGTCCAGCATCATAACCACCTGGCCTACACAATCTGGTCTGGACACTGTTCGTTGATTCTCACAAAATATGGCATAGTGTTATTCAAATCACCAATCCGACATTAATGGGGGGAAGGGGGAAGAAGAGAAATACTCTGCTATTTTCAGGGCTACGAAACAATATAAATACTATATGGTTTTGAAGTCCCATTCACCACATCCAAACGTTTTGTACATACAATCTAAAACTCGCAATGTACCCATGGTGAAAGCATGTTCGCTTAGTTTTTTAAAATAAAAAATGACTTTAGATATGATATTTTCATAAACATGCCCTATGCATCAAAGTCTCCAGACCTAAAATGCACGCGACTTCTAGCAGTTCTTTCGCTAAATCATGTTTTTCTCGTTTTTTTTTGTTGCCGTCGTTAGATATTAACAGCGAATAAAAAGCGGCACTTACAAGTTTGTTAAAGAACATGCTAAAGATATTTTATGGCGTAATGTTTAAAGGACAAAGCTTTCAGTAGTTAATCATAGTGTATAACAGAAATATACAATATACATAAAAGGATTGAATAAATCTTTGAAAATACCGAACAACACACTACAACATTCTATTACAATGGGCAAATAGGCCTAGCTTGTTTGTTTGGTTTGTTTTGACTTTCGCGTAAAACTAGGGCTATCTGCGCTAAGTAGGCCTAATACTCAGATGAAAGAAGTAGAATATACCTCTGTTTTTTACTTAAATTTGAGTAGAGTTGTTGTTTAGGTTTTTTGTGGTGAGGTTAAGAGTTGCTCATTTTTACTACAGCAGCATTCGTATTTAACAAATGTTCACAAGTCTAACATAAAACTCCGAGAAAAGTCTTTGTATAAAGCAGGAAAAACTAGTGCGAAACATGCACAATGAGTGTAATGTTAGTGTATGTGTATGTCAGAAAATAGCTACAGTAATGGCAAAGAAAAAATCTCACTGTTTGTATACAGCATGGAAGACTAGTAAGAAAGATTCACACTATGTAAAGTTAATGTTTGTCTACTAGACTAGTCAGAAGTATTTTCGCTGTGTGTAAAGTTAATGTTTATCTACTAGACTAGTCAGAAGTATCTTTGCTGTATGTAAACATAATGTTTGTGTACTAGACTAGTCAGAAGTATCTTCGCTGTGTGTAAAGTTAATGTTTGTCTACTAGACTAGTCAGAAGTATCTTTGCTGCATGTAAACATAATGTTTGTGTACTAGACTAGTCAGAAGTATCTTAGCTGTGTGTAAAGTTAGTTCTTCACCTCTCCGATAGGTAGAAATTATTGAATATTTTATATAATTCGTGGGAACGCTAATAACAGCTGAAGACTCAGTCTGGCGACTTATAAAAATCGATTATTTAATACGTCCCTTTCGTTTTAGCAGATGTTACGTTCTCGAACCTGTTTAGCAGTCGTTTCATATATAGAGCTAATGAATAAATATAATTAACTTAAACACAGTGATAATCATTTGATAATAAACACCCAGCTGACTTAAATATGCACCATGCATAGAACAAAGACTATAAAACCACTTGCTGTGTCCTACCAAACGTGGAGGATGAACATTAATAGATAAGGAAGTCCTGCACTGTCCTAAAATCATGGACTTCCAGATTGTCGATAAAAATCTTGTACAATGAGGATATTTCTAATAAATACAAATGTTTTTTTGCACGATTCCTAGTACAATAGATCACGTGCTTTTAACAAGTGTTAACTGGAATGAGAAAGTGATTTACATTTTGAGCTGCTGAGTTTTTAAACGCATGCGCTAATTAGGCACAAAAACAATAGCCATATGACATGTTTATGGAAACGCTCTGAAACACTTCCTCTATAGTAGAGCAGCTGTTATTAAACAATGGTGAAGTTTTATGCGACACAATAAATCATTTCTCGAGAGCCTATTAGGCCCAGAGGAATGAAATATTCTACTTTTGTTTGTAAGAACAGTGTTGTAGCTTATGTAATCTGCTCCTAATGAGCATGTAATAACACAGTTAGTTAAAGATACATTTAAGCTATTAAAGATCCTACGGTACCGAATGAAAAAAATGCACATTTGTCAAGGGAACTATCACAATGTATAGAAAATAATAAAGAGTTTCCTTGTGGTTGTTATAAAGCTTGCTCATTTGTTTTGGAGCACAGCCACATAGTGCTACCTGCTGTAGCCATCGCGGAGAATCGAATCTCGGATTTTAGGATTGTAAATCCGTAAACTTACCGCTATCACACTAGTTGCTAAAACTAAATGTAGAAAAGAGTCTTATAACGCTAAGCATCTACGTTAGTTGGATTAGTAGAAACTCACATAAGGTTACATCGATTGTTTGTTTTTTGAATTTCGTGCAAAGGTAAACAAAAGCTATCTGCGCTAGCTATTCCTCATTTAGCAGTAAAAGATTACAGGAAAGGAAGCCAGTAATCACCACCAACTTTCGAGCTACTCTGTTACTATCGAATAGTGGTATTGACCGTCACAAAATGTGATCAAGGTTTGAGCCATACTTCACTGGGACTCGATGAACGCCCTATGGTAGAAATATTACCTCAATTTTCTTTTGTTTTTTTTCCTTACATCTGTATTTTATGAGAAGTGAATACCATTATAGTGTAATTTATGCGATAAAATCTACAATACCACAAAAAATAAAACAAGACCAAAAGAAAAGGGGGGTGAAAATCACAGAAAAAAGAAATACTGAATGAAAACAAAAAAATCCGAGGGTCGTGGATTCAAATCCCCGTCGCACCAAATATGCTCGCTCTTTCAGCCGTGGGGGCGTCAATCCCACTATTCGTTGGTAAAAGAGTAGCCCACCAGCTACCTTCCCTCTAATCTTACACTGCTAAATTAGAGACGGCTAACGCAGACAACCTTTGTGTAGCTTTGCGCGAAATTAAAAAAGAAACAAACAAAAAAATCCCACAGTTTTGAGTTTCTTTAATGCCTATGAAGTGATTGTTATCGAATTATCACACAACGTAATAGTCCAAGATGGCGCAAAACGTAAGCACAATCTGAGAACGGTTTCAGTTTCGTTTTTGTGCATGTTGTATATTCAGTTGATGAGGATATACATGTATTAGTGTTTCTAGCACGACAATTCAAACTCTAACCACACGTTTTCACGCGCCAGTGAATTTTATTCAGCTTGTTTTAAAGCAAAACCAAAACCTAACAAATCGTGTTGAATCGACCTATAAAAACTGGTTCGAAAACTTCCTACTAAAATAATACAGCTAATAAGACAGGCTTGGGAATTAAACTTTTTAAAAAGTTGTTCTGCTTTTAATAACACATTTTCCATAATTCAGTTACGAAGATTTCAAATATAATGTTGTTGTTTTTTTCTATCTCGTAAGAACTTTTTACAAATCGGGAAGAAAATAAACTGTTAGTTAGATCAAATTATTATTTCGTTTTTTATTATTATGTTTGAGTTATAGAACGATCGATGAGACTCTCACGTCGTGATTGGTCTAGAGAAATCTAAAGCCAATGGTTATCATCATTTTAAACAACAAAATGTGACCCAGTTCCAATGAAAATGATCCACTTATGTAAAAGTGCATATGACGTTTTGTGAAAAACCTATACATGATTGAGAAAAATGGTTATTGTTTTCAGATTCAGCTTACAGAAATTACTGCCGAACATGTAGAAAATGATTTTACATCGCAGGCCTGTGTTATTAATAGGTGCGCTAATTGTAATTCATAATTAGTATTATGGAACATCTTTCTTTGTTGCCCATTTAATAAAGTATATCTGTCTTAGATTTGTCTCACATTTTTTGTCGAACAACAAAGTATATTAGGGTTACTGAAGTCACGATGTCGTTCATTCTTGGTTCGATTATAATTAGTTACATTGGTATGCCAACTTCAACCATTTCATTTTGATACAAATATGAACCACGAGACCCTTAAAGGAGGAAGAAAAAACACACACACAAAAGGATATGTAAAAACATATTAAAAGTTTCAGAAGTAAAAAAGGTCTGGCAGTGCGAGAAAATATAACACAGTCCATTTTCGAAAACGTTACAGTTTCATCGAAAAACTCATTCCTCGAAAGTGAATTTTTCGAATTTCTAGTTTAGTGTTTTTATGGCATCTGTACAGTTAGAGGGAAAGCTATCAGCAAGAAGGTGGCAAAATACAGCAGAATAACAATTTGAAAAACCTCAAGTAAAATAAATATTATATATACAGAGACACATTACACAACATTACCGACAGATACTGATAGACAGAGGGACACATTACACAATACCACCGACAGATACCGACAGATACCGATAGACAGACCGACAGATACCGATCACCGACGGATGCACACATCACCGACGGATTACACAACACACCACCGAGAGACACTGATAGATAGAGGGACACATTACACAACATTACTGACAGATACTGATAGACAGATTTGATCAGTTCAAAGACTTTTGGTCAGTTTGGTGGAATTATTTATTAAAACGTCTGCAGGAGCTAATGAAGCTCTTTTACTGTCAGTTACATTCTTAATCGCACAACAGTGATTTTTAAAACTCAAATAAGGCTAGTCAAGTCACACTACAATAACCGAATAGTCCGATATCACCTGCAGCTATCAGTTCCATGAGAACAAATTAAACAGTTTGTTTATCGTCGTGACACTTCTCCTCTGACCTGTATCTTAAACATACAAGTTACACCCATGTTTTCGTCGCACTTTGCGAAATATCGACGAAAATGATTTACCGAATGTAAACAACCAGTTACTCTTTCATAAAGTTCACTTTCAAGGTCTGGGGGCTGAAATTGACGATACGCTTTTACGACTTCATCGTTCACGTACACCATGCACACAACCTCCCCCTGAAGGTTTTATTTGATTTTGTGGCAGATTTATCTTACCCGGGGTGGACGGTGGGAAAGTATTGGGATTACTGTAACGCGCGGAGTCACCACCAGCCCTGCCCCCCATCTTGCTTAGCCTTCATTTACTGCCGTATAAAAGGTATGTTACTATAACCTCACCTCAGAATACAAAATAATGATAGCATAAACTGAGCCGTAACGATAAAAAGAGTTGTAGAGTTAGAATGTTTTTTGTTGTTTTTTTCTATCCGATCGAACTATTTACAGGCCAGTGATAAGAACGTAGAGCACGTTGTTGAGAATTCCTTACCTTTATGTAGCTCGTGATTAATATTTTTGACAGATGAAAATGTGAAATCGTCTAACTGATTTCGTTCCGTGATCTAATTTATTGTATAAATTCCGTTATCTAACTACTTATCCTTCTTGGAGAAGGTTACCATGGGTTACGACCGCTCACCGATACAAAGTTGAATTGAGTCGTTTCTCAGTGAACCAATCTGTGCTAAAAGAAGATCCCACCCCTTCCGTCAGCGATAAGCTCGAGGACTCGCAACTCAAAAATTCCAAAGTCGATCCCTGTGATGAGCATAGCACAAATAGGCCATGCCACGGATTCGCTTCGAACAGGAATTTCCCAAATTACTAAACAGTATGCGCAATGATTTCTGGGTAATCGATTCTTGAAAATATACTTTTTTGCATACCTTGTTCGTTAACCTGCTGGACTAGCAGTCTGAAGGTCGCGGGATCGAATCCCGTCACCGAATACACTCGCTCGCTCTCTCAACCTTGGGGACGTCATACAATTATGGTCAAAAGCCAAACCCACTGTTTCGTTATTAAAGAGTATCCCACGTTTAGGCGGTAGATGGTGTCTGGCTAGCTACCCTTCCTCTCTCACTTCTGAATTTGATTCAGCTATCTCGGACAGTAGTCCTCACGAATTTCAACAAAAACCGTATTCTGTTTTTGTTGAGACAGAAAGTTGACAACTGCCAAAAAATAAACTGATTTCGTTACGTACGCGACAGTTTTATTGTGAATATTTTACTTCAGAATGATTTGTTTTGTTTTGAATTTCGCGCAAAGCTACACGAGGGCTATCTGCGCTAGCGGTCCCTAATTTCACTTCAGCTTTCCTTAATTTACTCATTTGTCTTGATACTTCTTCACCCGTAATCGGTGACCAGGTGGTTAAGGCGTTTGACTCGTAATCTTAGGGTCGCAGGTTCGAGTCCCGGTCGCACCAAACATGTGACGGTCAATCCCACTATTCGTTGGTAAAAGAGTAGCTCAAGAGTTGGCGGTGGGTGGTGATGACTAGCTGCTTTCCCTCTAGTCTTACACTGCTAAATTAGGGAAGGTTAGCGCAGATAGCCTTCGAGTAGCTTTGCGCGAAATTCAAAACAAACAAATTCTTATTGTAAGAAAAATGTTGGACTAACTCATTCAGAACGAAGACTAGAACAACAAAATAAATAAAATCGTGAATTATTTTAAAGCTGTTTGTTTGCAGCGCCAAACCACACGATGGCCTATTTGCCATTTGCCCATCATCGGAAGCTAATTTTAGCATTGTAAGTCCGAAACCTTGCTGTTGACCCTCCGGGAAAAGGAAGTTTTATACGTTACACTACTGGACAGCAAAAAACTTATTTCGCCTTTGGTGAGTCTCTTGTATTCATGAGAGAAAACCGGTTATTGATTAATCATCTTAATCTAATTTAATAATTTATTCCTTTAAGTTGGTTTGTTTTTTCAATTTCGCGCAAAGCTACTCGAGGGCTACCTACGCTAGCCGTCCCTAATTTAGCAGTGCAAGACTAGAATGAAGGCAGCTATCCTCCCCACCCATCTCTTAAACTTAAAATACTCTTTTACCAATGAATAGTGGGAACTGACCGTCACATTATAACGTCTCAGGGATGAAAAGGCTAGAATGTTTTGTGGGACGGGAATCGAGCCCGCAATCCTCAGATTACAAGTCCAGCGCCCCCTAACCACCTGGGTATGTCGGGCCTACCTTTGTAAGCAAACAGCAAATCTAACTTTATCTTATGTTTTTTTCCCCTTAATGACGCTGAGATATAAACGTTGGAACATTTGGAAGTTAAAGATGTTTATAAATTGCAAAATTGTGACCAGTGTGTAAAATTTACCTGACATAAAACAACAACTTTATAAATATTTCGTATTTTAAAAAATAACTCATCACATTACAATTTTTCCTTCTTAACATGTAGATACTTCTCGCAAACAAAACACCTCCCCCCCCGTGGCTCAGCGGTATGTCTGTGGATTTACAACACTAAAAACCGGGTTTCGATACTCATGTTGGGCAAAGCACAGATAGCCCATTATGTAGCTTTGTGCTTAATTCAAAACAACAACAACAACAAAATACCTACGTTTTTCTCTACGCTAAGCCTACCTGCCAGTTTTTGTTACAACCATCTCGGTTCCAAATGTATGAAATCTTTCCCATAATTCCTTGGACTCTAAAGTAACTTTCGGATCATCTTGAACACCGTCGTCGTCCGGTTCCAAAGACTGTAGCGATGGCCGCAAGTGTGAAGGACACAGTGGAAACTTTGGCACGGGAGTTGGGGAATGCAAAGAGAGGCAATGCGGTGGAAACAGGAAAGGATTCGCGCCGAACCCTCGCGGACCTCGAGCCTCGGCTGATGCAGTGAAAGAAGGTAACAGGAACGGGTGATAGGCTATTCCGTGTGGTAACATTGTTGACTCCAATGTCATGGACAGCGTCAGCGGGATGTCTAGAGTTCGGAGAGTTACAAAGAATGAAAAGTAAGTGAAATACTGTGCACTCCGATGGCATGAGCTTCGAAACTCGGATCCCCTGCCGATACAGTAAACTTAGCGTTCACAATACACATGTATGCATCCGTATCATTGATTCGCTCTCGGTTGTATAAGCACGGAAGCCTTAACCAATCACTGAATCAAAAACAGACATCCCAGGCGTTCCCAGGAGACTTGTATAAATATTAGACTTTAAACAGCAGTCTTTACGGAATGGCATAATACCGCCATCTGTAGAGCATTTTCGAAATAAACAATTTACGTAATTTTTCAAGAGTGTTTCACAATTTTTGTCTTCAGTATTTTAAAGTTTTGTGTGATAGCTTACAAACAGAGAAATTAAAATATCCATCTGTCATTACTTGTTAGAATGTAGGATTACTGCTATATTAGCAGGAGGAAAATTTTCAACTTAACTAAAGTAACTAAATATTGTTATACTGATTCACCATTATTCCTTGCTTTAATCTTTAACAGTTACTTATTTGTTTATTAAATGCCATTTCGACGTTTCGATTCTAGGTTATATTCACTTTCAGTCTTAGGCTTCATGCAAATTATGCTCTAACAAACTGCTGAAGGGCACATTTTATAATGAATTTCATTTTTCTTAACATGATAAATGGTTGCTTTGCAATTTTTAAAATACAAATTAAGTTTCTTTTCACATACGCGGATTAACTTTGTTGTTGACCTTTGAACTTCGGACTCGCTAGCTGGGCTCGAACACAACCGATATCATAAAATATTTCGCACAATTTCAGCTGAAGTGTATTATAAAAGTAATAGTCAATACCTCGGCATGGTTGGTCTTTGGTAAGTTGATTATGGGTAGACACCTTCCCTATAGCCAGCAGTTCAAAATTACCAACGGTGGCAAATAGCCTAGGTAATTTTGCCATAAATACAAAGTACAAACACAGTAAGGAATATTAGGTTTATTATAAATACAAATACAGACAAGCTTAACAGTTTTGCAATAAATACAAAACACAAAAACAGATATAATTAGTTGCTTTGCTCTAAATACAAAAACAGACAGGCTTAATTACTTTGCAGTAAATACAAAAACAGACAGGCTTAGTTGCTTTGCAGTAAATAAAAATGCAGACAGGCTTAGGAGCTTTGCTATAAATGTAAATACAGATCGGTTTAATAGCTTTGCTATAGATACAAATACAGACAGGCTTAATAGCTTTGCTATAAATACAAATACAGACAGGCTTAAGAGCTTTGCTATAAATGTAAATACAGATCGGCTTAATAGCTTTGCTATAGATACAAATACAGATTGGCTTAATAGCTTTGCTATAAATACAAATACAGATCGGCTTAATAGCTTTGCTATGAGTGAAAAGATACGCTCTTGAGTGTAGACTGTAGAGCAATGGAGCAATCTGCTGAGTGGCATTCAAATCGCACTATTTAATCATATGGGTGTTTCATGTTGGTATTTTTAAACTCTTGACTGCTACCCTCATTCTAATCTATCAGTTCAAAATTAGGCATAGCTTTTTATTGTAGCTTTACGCGTAATTCCTGAAACAAAGTCAAGAGTTTTGATTTCAGTACAGTCTTAAACAAGGTTATTGCACTAAACAAAATAACAATACCAGTACGTATTCACGTCAAAACAAAAACTATTTTTATAACAATAGGAATGAAACGAGTCAAAGTATGAAATGGACACAACAGAAGAACAAACAATAGAAAAGAATAATAGCATTTAAGAGTAAATACATAATACAAAGGGTGCTGAGCGAAGAGTGTTTATTTGAACAAAACAAGAGAAACAAAGTGAAAATATCAAATATAACTCTCACACTCTAGGAAGTTCACACAGATAAGAAGAAACAAGCGAATGTTCACAACAGGAAATGTTACATTACTTCTTTGTTGTTAAACGCTAACCCAAAGAATTAACTATATCTGTTGTGTCCACCATATCTAGCGAAACGTTGTTTTGTTTTTTTTTTTAATTTTGCGCAAATCTCTACGAGTGCTGTCTACGCTAGCCGTCCCTAGCACTGTAAGACTACAGGGAAGATAGCTTGTCACCATCGTCCCCCGCCAACTGTTGGGCTACTCTTTTACCAACGCATAATGAGATTGACCGTCACATTATAACGCCCCCACGCTTGAAAATGCGAGTATATTCGGAGAGAAAAGTCGAACCCGTGACACAGATTGAGAATCGATGTACATAGAGTACTTTAATTTTAACGACCCAATGGCTGATATGGAGATCATGTTTGGCATGATGAGGATTCGAACCCACAACTTTCATATTATGAGACGAACGCTCTAACCATCTGGCTATACTGAGCGTTTTAGAGGTGTAAACGTTACTTTGCGATATCTTATAGAACCCTCTCTCCAAAATTGTTGTAAGATGCCCCTTCTTCAAAATATGGTAATTCACTAATTTCGTTATCAGCAACGTCGTTTAGAATTTCATTAAACGTTTGTTGGATATGGATTACTGGCCGCACTTATATTTTCTGGTGTAAAAATGTACAAAAACAAATATCAAAATACTTTTGGAAGATATTTCATTGATTACTTCTCAATATTATTTAATAACCGTATAAACAATAAAGCAGAGTGTGTGTATGTGTTTTCTTATTGCAAAGCCACATCGGACTATCTGCTGAGTCCACCGAAAGAAATCGAATAATAAAGTTACCAAACTACATTTCTTTTGTATATGAATGTATTCTTCTAAAAACAAACACAATAGAAGTGCCCCCCGCTGGTACAAGCGGTATGTCTACGAATTTACAACGCTAAAATCAGGGGTTCGATTCCCTTCGGTGGGCTCAGCAGATAGCCCGATGTGGCTTTGCTATAAGAAAACACACACAATAAAAGTCGTCGTTTCTCAAGTTGTTAGTTTAATATATTCTTTCTCTAGGAATATGAAAATTGTATACTTAATTTTTTTGCATGTCATCCATTGTTTTTCCAATAGTTAGCTTTCAAAGACACTCATCCTATGTCTGGAAAGGTTACAGCTGGGAATTCTTGTTCCAGGAAGTTATCTGTTGTTTTCCAAACAATTAGGCTTAATAGATGCTTCTAAGTTCAAGAAGGTAGAGGTTGACTGTTTATTGTCGTCCTCTACATTTAATGAACGCGCTTTCTCTTTCCAGGAATATTCCAGTTCCAGGAGGATATTTTTCCTTTTTTCAAACTCTTTGTTTTAAAAGAAAATCCTCAGTCCATGAATATAACAGTTGACTAAGCTTCGTACTCGGAAATTATCTGTACTAAAACTATATCTAAAACTATATTTCTGAACAGTATAAGGATTTTGCACTCCTGATGAAAAGTATATCCTACATAAGTATAATTAGACTTCTATTTGTACAATAATGAAGTGGTACAGTTAGTTATACTAAGTATATTTTACACAAGTATAATTAAACTTCTATTTGTACAGTAATGAAGTGGTACAGTTAGTTATACTAAGTATATTTTACATGTGTAATTAAACTTCTGTTTGAACAGTAATGAAGTGTTATAGTTAGTTATACTAAGTATATTTTATATAAGTGTAATTAGACTTCGATCTGTACAGTAATGAAGTGGTACAGTTAGTTATACTAAGTGTATTTTACACAAGTATAATTAGACTTCGATCTGTACAGTAATGAAGTGTTATAGTTAGTTATACTAAGTATATTTTACACAAGTATAATTAGACTTCGATCTGTACAGTAATGAAGTGTTATAGTTAGTTATACTAAGTATATTTTACACAAGTATAATTAAACTTCTATTTGTACAGTAATGAAGTGTTATAGTTAGTTATACTAAGCATATTTTACACAAGTATAATTAGACTTCGATCTGTACAGTAATGAAGTGTTATAGTTAGTTATACTAAGCATATTTTACACAAGTATAATTAGACTTCGATCTGTACAGTAATGAAGTGTTATAGTTAGTTATACTAAGTATATTTTACACAAGTATAATTAAACTTCTATTTGTACAGTATTGAAGTGTTACAGTTAGTTATGCTAAGTATATTTTACATGTGTAATTAAACTTCTGTTTGAACAGTAATGAAGTGTTATAGTTAATTATACTAAGTATATTTTACACAAGTATAATTAGACTTCGATCTGTACAATAATGAAGTGTTACAGTTAGTTATACTAAGTATATTTTACACAAGTATAATTAGACTTCGATCTGTACAGTAATGAAGTGGTACAGTTAGTTATACTAAGTATATTTTACACAAGTATAATTAGACTTCGATCTGTACAGTAATGAAGTGTTATAGTAAGTTATACTAAGTATATTTTATATAAGTGTAATTAGACTTCGATCTGTACAGTAATGAAGTGTTATAGTAAGTTATACTAAGTATATTTTATATAAGTGTAATTAGACTTCGATCTGTACAGTAATGAAGTGTTATAGTTAGTTATACTAAGCATATTTTACACAAGTATAATTAAACTTCGATTTGTACAGTATTGAAGTGTTATAGTTAGTTATACTAAGTATATTTTACACAAGTATAATTAGACTTCGATCTGTACAGTAATGAAGTGTTATAGTTAGTTATACTAAGTATATTTTACACAAGTATAATTAGACTTCGATCTGTACAGTAATGAAGTGTTATAGTTAGTTATACTAAGTATATTTTACACAAGTATAATTAAACTTCTATTTGTACAGTAATGAAGTGTTATAGTTAGTTATACTAAGTATATTTTACACAAGTGTAATTAAACTTCTGTCTGTACAGTAATGAAGTGTTATAGTTAGTTATACTAAGTATATTTTACACAAGTATAATTAAACCTCGATTTGTACAGTATTGAAGTGTTACAGTTAGTTATACTAAGTATATTTTACATGTGTAATTAAACTTCTGTTTGAACAGTAATGAAGTGGTACAGTTAGTTATACTAAGTATATTTTACACAAGTATAATTAGACTTCGATCTGTACAGTAATGAAGTGTTATAGTAAGTTATACTAAGTATATTTTATATAAGTGTAATTAGACTTCGATCTGTACAGTAATGAAGTGTTATAGTTAGTTATACTAAGTATATTTTACACAAGTATAATTAAACTTCTATTTGTACAGTATTGAAGTGTTACAGTTAGTTATGCTAAGTATATTTTACATGTGTAATTAAACTTCTGTTTGAACAGTAATGAAGTGTTATAGTTAGTTATACTAAGTATATTTTACACAAGTATAATTAGACTTCGATCTGTACAGTAATGAAGTGTTATAGTTAGTTATACTAAGTATATTTTACACAAGTATAATTAAACTTCTATTTGTACAGTAATGAAGTGTTATAGTTAGTTATACTAAGTATATTTTACACAAGTATAATTAAACTTCTATTTGTACAGTATTGAAGTGTTATAGTTAGTTATACTAAGTATATTTTACACAAGTATAATTAGACTTCGATCTGTACAGTAATGAAGTGTTATAGTTAGTTATACTAAGTATATTTTACACAAGTATAATTAGACTTCGATCTGTACAGTAATGAAGTGTTATAGTTAGTTATACTAAGCATAATTTACACAAGTATAATTAGACTTCGATCTGTACAATAATGAAGTGTTATAGTTAGTTATACTAAGCATATTTTACACAAGTATAATTAGACTTCTATTTATACAGTATTGAAGTGTTATAGTTAGTTATACTAAGTATATTTTACACAAGTATAATTAGACTTCGATCTGTACAGTAATTAAGTGTTATAGTTAGTTATACTAAGTATATTTTACACAAGTATAATTAGACTTCGATCTGTACAGTAATGAAGTGTTATAGTTAGTTATACTAAGTATATTTTAGACAAGTATAATTAGACTTCGATCTGTACAGTAATGAAGTGTTATAGTTAGTTATACTAAGCATAATTTACACAAGTATAATTAGACTTCGATCTGTACAATAATGAAGTGTTATAGTTAGTTATACTAAGTATATTTTATATAAGTATAATTAGACTTCGATCTGTACAGTAATGAAGTGTTATAGTTAGTTATACTAAGCATATTTTACACAAGTATAATTAGACTTCGATCTGTACAGTAATGAAGTGTTATAGTTAGTTATACTAAGCATATTTTACACAAGTATAATTAGACTTCGATCTGTACAGTAATGAAGTGTTATAGTTAGTTATACTAAGTATATTTTACACAAGTATAATTAAACTTCTATTTGTACAGTATTGAAGTGTTACAGTTAGTTATACTAAGTATATTTTACACAAGTATAATTAAACTTCTGTTCTGTACAGTAATGAAGTGGTATAGTTAGTTATACTAAGTATATTTTACACAAGTATAATTAAACTTCTATTTGTACAGTATTGAAGTGTTATAGTTAGTTATACTAAGTATATTTTACACAAGTATAATTAGACTTCGATCTGTACAGTAATGAAGTGTTATAGTTAGTTATACTAAGTATATTTTACACAAGTATAATTAGACTTCGATCTGTACAGTAATGAAGTGTTATAGTTAGTTATACTAAGTATATTTTACACAAGTATAATTAGACTTCGATCTGTACAGTAATGAAGTGTTATAGTAAGTTATACTAAGTATATTTTATATAAGTGTAATTAGACTTCGATCTGTACAGTAATAAAGTGTTATAGTTAGTTATACTAAGTATATTTTACACAAGTATAATTAGACTTCGATCTGTACAGTAATGAAGTGTTATAGTTAGTTATACTAAGTATATTTTACACAAGTATAATTAGACTTCGATCTGTACAGTAATGAAGTGTTATAGTTAGTTATACTAAGTATATTTTACACAAGTATAATTAGACTTCGATCTGTACAGTAATGAAGTGTTATAGTTAGTTATACTAAGTATATTTTACACAAGTATAATTAAACTTCTATTTGTACAGTATTGAAGTGTTACAGTTAGTTATGCTAAGTATATTTTACATGTGTAATTAAACTTCTGTTTGAACAGTAATGAAGTGGTACAGTTAGTTATACTAAGTATATTTTACACAAGTATAATTAGACTTCGATCTGTACAGTAATGAAGTGTTATAGTAAGTTATACTAAGTATATTTTACACAAGTATAATTAGACTTCGATCTGTACAGTAATGAAGTGTTATAGTTAGTTATACTAAGTATATTTTACACAAGTATAATTAAACTTCTATTTGTACAGTATTGAAGTGTTATAGTTAGTTATACTAAGTATATTTTACACAAGTATAATTAAACTTCTATTTGTACAGTATTGAAGTGTTATAGTTAGTTATACTAAGTATATTTTACACAAGTATAATTAGACTTCGATCTGTACAGTAATGAAGTGTTATAGTTAGTTATACTAAGTATATTTTACACAAGTATAAATAGACTTCGATCTGTACAGTAATGAAGTGTTATAGTTAGTTATACTAAGCATATTTTACACAAGTATAATTAGACTTCGATCTGTACAGTAATGAAGTGTTATAGTAAGTTATACTAAGTATATTTTATATAAGTGTAATTAGACTTCGATCTGTACAGTAATGAAGTGTTATAGTTAGTTATACTAAGTATATTTTATATAAGTATAATTAGACTTCGATCTGTACAGTAATGAAGTGTTATAGTTAGTTACACTAAGTATATTTTATATAAGTGTAATTAGACTTCGATCTGTACAGTAATGAAGTGTTATAGTTAGTTACGCTAAGTATATTTTATATAAGTGTAATTAGACTTGTGAAGTGTTGCAGTTAAGTATTCTCACTATATTATACCAAAACACTTCACTGTATATAACATTATATGTTTTGAAACAATAATCGTAAATAACTTCCATTATAATCAATACAGAAATCCCACGTAAGGTGACATTGCAATCAATAAAAAGATCCTACGCAAAGTACAATTACAATCAGTAACGAAATCTTACATATAGTACAATTGTAATCAATAAAAAAAAATCCTACGTCATGTACCATTGTAGTCAATACAGCACGATGCAACAAGTATCATACTATGTATTGCAAAATCTTAAACTAACTGATAAACAATATTTTTTCTGGTCTCATTAAATTTATAGCATTAGATAAAATTGTAACGAAATGTTATACGAAATAATATTGTAGCTAGAAAATAGATGCGACACAAAATGTATCCGTAAGTGTGATGAAAATAAGCGTGAATTTAACTTCAATTGTTTAACGCAAAATTCTACCATGGGTTATCTGTGCTCTGTCCACCTCGGGAATCTAATCCCGGAGTTTAGCATTATAAGCCTAAAATTTATTGCTCACCCACCGGGAGTAAAGGATAAATGACAACAATAATCAGTTTATTTTGATGTAATGCTACGTAACAGGCTGTATGTACTCTCTCCACGACAGGAGTTCGAACTCCGTATTTTAACATGGTCAGGTGGTTAAGGCTCTCGACTCGTAATCTGAGGCTCGCGGGTTCGAATCCCCGTCACACCAAACATGCTCGCCCTTTCAGCCGTGGGGGCTTTATAATGTGACGGTCAATCCAACTATTCGTTGGTAAAGGAGTAACCCAAGAGTTGGCGGTGGGTGGTGATGAATAGCTGCCTTCTCTCTAGTCTTACACTGCTAAATTATGGACGGCTTTTGCAGATAACCCTCGTGTAGCTTTGCGTGAAATTCAAAACAAACCAAACCTGTAAGATTAAGGTTGGTATCGGAGAAGAGAAAGAAAATTTCAGAGAATGTGGGTGCAAACAGAAAGGTTACAATTATTATGAGAAAGTCGTTGTGTCATGCACCATTTCTTATATAAGAACAAAAAACAAAAACAGTCTCTCTTCGGTTAGTAATAAAAAGTGAAACCAACACAACAAGTCTTCACACAGTAAACAAAAGGGAATACTCAATAGCCGCAGAGCTTGAAATATTTTAGGCTGGATTAAAGTAAATTAATTTATGGAAACATTTTTGGGATCAGATCTATTTTTTTACAGCAATACCAAACGTATAACCAACTCAGTATTACTCATCAAGATTCCTGCCAGACCTACCTTCAAATTGAAAGTACAGTATTTCAAAAAGAGTTAGAGTACGTTAACCTGAGACATTAGGCATAGTTATATAAATCAATCGAAAACGTTTGACCTCCTGAGTCCGAAACTGCAATTAGGTCTCAAATCGGTCAAGAGATGAGAGATATGAGTAAAACGTTAGCATTTCATAAAAAACCAAAACAAACTGAGAGTCAGTCTATGAGCCGTTATGCTGCGAGTAAAACGGGTTGTTTCTCCTAATAATGAAGTTAAATGTTTATACAAGAAAAAGACCCTTTTACGGTATTAAGAATTAAAAAATGATTATGTTTCTTAATTATCTTACTATTATGATACATTAAACAAGATGTTTTTCGGCAGAACCTCCCATATTGTCTGTTAAAGAGTAAAAAACAATATTATGATAAACAAATATTCCTATTTTTTTATTTTGAAGTTCGTACGTCGTGTGTATAGCCTACAGAGCGCTTAATTCTTCTCGTGATGTATGACATTCGCACGTTCTACAGACGTCACAACAGTACAAATTACAACGTTAAGTATTCCTTATGTGATGACTGTTTAATATCTACTGACTGACTGACAGACAACACACTACTGAACAGTTGTGCGAATGAATAAAATTCCGATTCCTCTAATGAATCAAATTAGTAAAACTTTCGGACAAAGAGAATTGTCTGAATATCAAGACATCTGAATATTAATTAATAAATACGGTCTTCCTATTGGATAAGTTGGACTTCGGTTCGAGTATTTTTGTTTCTTGTAATCGAATGAAAAAAACAGTAGTAAAAGTAAATTCCATGTTTATGTGACCACAAAGTAGTTAGTTCAGTGTAAGAAAACTTACTAAGCCTAAATATAATTAGACCTCCCAAGTTATCATGTGATAACAGTTTTATATTCGAATATCACTTTGTTTGAGATCAGTTTTGATAATTTCAAATCATAGCTGTTTATGATAGCTTGTTAATTCCTTTGGGTCTTTTGGTGGCTCAGCAGTAAGCGTAATGGCTTGTTAATTATGAATTCATGATTCGATCCTGCAGTGGGCAGAGCATAGCTAGCCCATTAGTAACGACCCAGCATGGCCAGTTAGTTAAGGCGCTCGACTCGTAATCTGAGGGTCCAATCACCGTCGCACCAAACATGCTCGCCCTTTCAGCCGTGAGGGCGTTATAATGTGACGGTCAATTCCACTATTCGTTGGTAAAGGAATAGCCCAAGAGTTGGCGGTGGGTGGTGATGACTAGCTGACTTCCCTTTTGTCTCACACTGCTAAATTAGGGACAGCTAGCGCAGTTAGCCCTCGTTTAGCTTTGGACGAAATTCAGAAACAAAAAAAACAAACAAACCCATTAATAATTTTTCACTGTAACCAAAACAAACGAGTCCTCTACAGCTGGGTACATTTAAATTCTTAAGAAAGAGTGCGTGTGTGTTTCTTGTTGCAAAGCCACATAGAGTTACCTGCTTTGTCCACTGAGGGGAATCGAACTCCTGATTTTAGCGTTGTAAATCCGTAAATTTATCGCTGTCTTAGTGGGAGACAACTTCTTAACAGAATAAGTTGTGTTTAAATTACACAAACACGCGATGTTTTCTCCAAACACAGATTTGCGTGTTGTACGACGTGGTTCTTTTTTTACTTAACAATACAAACAAGTTTATGTTTGTTAATAACACAAATGGTTTGCTCTTTTCATTTTAAACTGTGTTTGTTTAAATGCATAGTTGTGTAGGAAAGTTCATGTTTATCACAAGTTTCGGTTTGGACCGTTCATTAATAACACGTGGTGAAAACGAATCGCTCTTTATCTGAGATAAAATTATCTTGTTTTTGACTTATAATTTATGTTACGAAATGTCTTAACTGACATCGTTCAACACAAAGGTAGTGTGTATTGACCAACAGCTGTGTGTTGCATTTTGTTTACCCCACATTAGGTGTTGTTTACAACTTGAACTTGTAGACTTATGTTCAAATGTTTTATGGACACAAGTTGTTTTTAGTGTATACAATGGTTAGGCTCAAACTAGGTACTGGTTCAAACCTATTCTAATATCTTATACATGAAGTCCATTCTTTCTGAACTCGTCCAACACACGTTGACACTATTGTGTGAACAGAATTCCTTTCGTAAAGTCCACTTTTGGTAAGGCCCGGCATGGCCAGGTGGTTAGGGCGCTCGGGTCGTAGGTTTGAATCCCCGTTACATCAAACATGCTCGCTATTTCTGTCGTGGAGGCGTTATAATGTGACGGTCGATCCCACTATTCGTTGGTAAAAGAGTAGCCCAAGAGTTGGCGGTGGATGGTGATGTCTAGCTGCCTTCCCTCTTGTCTTATACTGCAAAATTGGGGACGGCTAGCACAGACGAAAAGCAAAATATGTTATTTAGTCATTAGTACTGGCATGTTAGAAAGGTAATAACTTCACCGTAAGTACTCACGTGCATATATATTTATTTACGCAATTAAACATGTCTTGGACTTTCTATGACGTATGTTAAGTCGTGTTTGGTGTTGTCATAGTGACGTTTCTTGAGATAAATCGGCATTACAAAATACAAAAACATTCTAGGCGCTTTATCATTTTACAGGCTCATGTACGGCCTGGCATGGCCAAGCGCGTAAGGCGTGCGACTCGTAATCCGAGGGTCGCGGGTTCGCGCCAAACATGCTCGCCCTCCCAGCCGTGGGGGCGTTATAATGTTACGGTCAATCCCACTATTCGTTGGTAAAAGAGTAGTCCAAGAGTTGGCGGTGGGTGGTGATGAGTAGCTGCCTTCCATCTAGTCTTACACTGCAAAATTAGGGACGGCTAGCACAGATAGCCCTCGAGTAGCTTTGTGCGAAATTCCAAAAACCAAACCAAACCAACTAGCTCATGTAACACATCGGATAAATTATCAGGTTAGAGAAGTCCCCTTTTTTCACGATAAGAACTGCTGACCGAATCGAAGGCAATTACTCATGGTTATAACGTTCCCAAAGCTGAAAATGCAGAATATGTTCACAGGCATATCGCGCCACGAAATCTTATGCCTTTTGGTGCGCAGCCCAGCACCATGTTCACTAGGTTAGATTCCGTCTTGGCAAAGATAGATAGATAAGTTGGTGGATAGATAAGCCAATTTCTCCCACAACAAATTCCATGGCATTGCACATATAGATACCCTCTAACCTTTGATCCTGGAATTCTATGGCGTTGCATATATAGACACCTTCCAACCTGTGACCCTGGAACTCTATGGCATTGCACATATAGACACCTTCCAACCTGTGACCCTGGAACTCTATGGTATTGCACATATAGACACCCTTCAACCTGTGACCCTGGAATTCTATGGCGTTGCACATACAGATACCCTCCAACATGCGATCCTGGTTATGGGTCATTAATCTTTATTGGAACTTCCCGAATTCTTCACTTTTAAAGTTTTTCCTGAAAAATTTAAGTCAAGACTGACGTATTAAACCCTTTTCAAATATTAATAATCTCAGCCCATGAACTATTAATCAGAAACACCCTTGTTATTAAAATCCAACATTAAATGTATTCTCCACGAGCTGGGCGAGGGACATGCTAATATCCTCTCCCACCACACCACTTGAGGAAAGTTTCTTTCGTTTTAAAACTAAACACATGCCACGAATAACAATGAAAAAGTAGCTAAGTAGATAAATAGGTAATTAGGTAGATATATAGCTGGATAGTTAGTTAGGTAGGTAGGTAGGAAGATAAATTGATGGGTAGAAAAATATTTTCTTATCTAGATATTTTGGGCTTTTGTTCTATGTGGCGCCATCTTTCGGATATTTATCCGAAAATGCCAATAAATTACTAATCGAGGAACAACATGTGAATCGAAAAACTCTTTCAACATTCTAATTAATTTGTAGGCTCCGAGAGGCAGAAAGAAAAACAAATTTATGACAGAAAATCGTAAGTATTGGAATGGGGAAATAAATATAAAAATAAAAATTTTTATTTTTAAAAATTAAAAATAAATTGGCTTAAATTATAAAAAAAATTAATTAAAATTAGAGTATATAACAACGAAATCACTCATTGGATTCATGTCATCCTCGTTGAGACAGCAATAAGTCTTCGGATTTACAATGCTAAAATCATGGGTTCGATTCCCCTCGGTAGACACAACAGATAGCCTGAGTGTGCTTTCCTATGAAGAAAACACAACACACTGACTTATGTCAATAAACCGTTTTATATATTCAGTTATTTATCTAAATTACTATAATATACTATACTATATAATATGGAAAGTTTTTTTGTTTTTGCTCGTTTCTTTGATGCTAAAAATTGAACGACATTTTGAAAACGGTTAAAAGTTATAAGCCTAATATATTATAAGGGTTTATTTGTTATTCCATCTACGTTGCAGCGAGCGAGGGAATGAAACCACGAATTTTAACGTGATTTGCCTTCAAGCTTACTGATGAATTGCTAGAGGCATTTCATCAGCTCTTTGATAAACCATTTGAAAATTGTCAGTAATTTTTATTTTCTAAAACGCTATAAATATGTGTGTATTATAGACGCACTCGCACACGTAGCGCTCGAGGTCGAACAGTGTTTTCAATCCAGAATGTATTTTTGAAATAATCTTCAATAGAACAAACCCGATTACAATGTGTTGTATTAATCAGGAAGTTTCCACGGTGAGTTGTTCTACTGTCATTCTTCTTTCTTACCTTGCAAGAAAGTTTACAGAATCATTCAACAAACATTTGAACATCGAAGAAATTATTGGACCACACAGGATTCGGAATTTTTATTTCTTTCAGCATCGTTTGGATTTATTCCGGTGCTATTTGGATGTTAAGATGATAACTGTTGCCTGTTTCCGTTTTTTGTTTTTTTAATAGCGGACGTTAGTTCGGCATGGTGAACTTCAAATGGCACTTTACTTATTACAGTTTTCTCCATCAGTGCGCATGCCTCATTACGCTGGCGACTGTTGCCTTGGCATCTCTCTGTGTAGTGAGTCGCTAGGACAGAGGTCTGTGGTATCTCACAGTAAAGCGAGGTTTGTTAGCTTTTACATATTCAAATCCTTTCGCTTCCACAGTATAGTGTTATTCACGAACACAGTGCCCTCTAGCTAGATCTCATTTTCTCTAACCTTGTCCACACAAATAACTCATGGTCTATAAAACATCTTGAGACAGATAAAATATGTAAGTAGAAAGGTTAGGTAGCCATGTAGGAAGGCAGACAAATATATAATTATATAAAGAGGTAAACATAGTTATCTAGGTAGGGAGATAAGTACGCACGTACATAAATGGATATGTATGTAGGTATATATAGGTAGCCAGGTAGGCAGATAAATAAATAATTATGCAGGTATACATAAATTGCTAAATGGAAACACAAACGCATAGCCAGAAAGATCTTCTAATCCAAGAAATGAGCAAGCATCCTATATTTTTAATACAATCATTTCTATAAAAATACATACATAACACTAATAGTAGATATGTCTTAACATATTCACTTCTAACAACAAAACATGCATTAAATTAATAGTGGACGTGTCTAGACATGTTTACCAATAAAACAAAACATACATAAAACTAATAGTAGACGTGTCATGACATGTTCACCCATAAAACAAAACATACATAAAACTAATAGTAGACGTGTCTTGACACGTTCACTTATAAAACAAAATACGCATAAAATTAATAGTAGACATGCCTTGACACGTTCAGTTATAAAACAAAACATACATAGTAATAATAGTAGACGTGTCTTGAAACGTTCACTTATAAATCAAAACATACATAAAACTAATAGTAGACGTGTCTTGACATGTTCACCCATAAAACTAATAGTAGACGTGTCTTGACATATTGACCCATAAAACAAAACACGCATAAAACTAATTGTAGACGTGTCCTGACATGTTGACCCATAAAACAAAACATACATACTACTAATAGTAGACGTGTCTTGACACGTTCACCCATAAAACAAAACATACATACTACTAATAGTAGACACGTCTTGATACGTTTATTTATAAAACAAAGCATGCATAAAATTAATAGTAGACGTGTCTTCACATGTTCACCCATAAAACAAAACATACATACTACTAATAGTAGACGTGTCTTGACACGTTCATTTATAAATCAAAACATGCAAAAATTAATAGTAGACGTATCTTGACATGTTCACCCATAAAACAAAATATACATAAAACTAATAGTAGACGTGTCTTGACAAGTTCACCCATAAAACAAAACATACATAAAACTAAAATTATTCTCCATAAACCATCATGATTGTTTCACATAGCTATTTTATGTAATATTTTTACACCGCCTTTTAACTCTTTACCAAATCGTAACAAATGAATAAGTTTTTTAATTGAAAAATAAAATAAAAACAAAGAAACTGTATTCACATAAAAACCACCAGTTTTCGTCTTCGTAGGTTGCTTTATGGCAGTATAGAAGTCAGTGCGTTATGTTGAAGAGTCATAGGACAGCACTGGGACTTGATATACCCAACCTAAGATCTGGAGACGTACAAATAATACGTAATTAAATTAACTAAGCTCCTTAACCCTTTTCCCACCAATTTTCTCACATGGAGCACAGTCAATTTCTTCTGAGTTTTAAGATTATTTATTGATTTTATCTTGATTGTTTAAGAGCACTGTTTCATGGCGTAATTTCTTATCAGCATTACTTAATTTTTGTGAAAGTTAAGGTTCTAACAAAAACATCGAAAAATTAGGCCTACCGATATCCTTTTCATGTATTAAAGCACAAACGCAAATCACGTCTAGAAAATCCTATGTATCCGCTATAATAAATAAGTCATTTGGTGTAGTTTCCGATGACGTACATAACCAGCTGACTTGAGGTTTAAAAAAAAAATGTAAAAATTCGGTGTTTCCACATGTAGAAAAATCGATAAATTCGACATAATTAATTGGATAGCTATACGTTTTACATACGTGATATCTGAGTAAACATTCAAACAATATATGTATGAATAAGCGTGACTTCTTAAAGGGAGAATTATACGCCGAAAGTGTTTTGTTTGTTTGTTATTGTTATGCACGTTGTGACGTAAATTGGTTGTCTCGGCTCGCCGCTGGTATCTAAGCCTGCATTTTAGCGTTTTAAGACCTCAGGTTTACCGCTGAGCGGTAGCAAAAATGTAATAACCATACGCTTATGATATATTCAACATTTTCTACTATTGTTTTTCTTCACAGAGATGTATGATATAAAACTCAGCAGTTCCTATATCTATACCTGTGTGCGTGCGTGCGTGTATATATATATATATACATATATACCATCAAAAGACACATCACGCAAATTCTTTACTTGTAGTAATTAATAAAATTTGTGTTAACCGAAAACTAGAATCACAGTCACGGTACTTGTCTTTTTTCAACATATACAAAAAATCTTGGAATAGAGAACATTTCATCTCCTTATAACATAAAGTCGGGAAAAGTCTTTTCCCCCGAGGCACGAAGAAAAGACACGCCTGGCTTGCTCGAGGCGGCGACAGTATCAATTCCTCGGTAAAAAGAGCCGCTCTCGTAATCTGTTTTACTCCAAAACCTTGGCCGTAGAAAGTATCTGTAGTCGACGTTATCCTTAAGCCTTATAAGCTGCTAATTGCAACGATAACCATCTACATTTCAAGTAATCTGGCAGGCCTACTAAATCTCGGCGGCGACGTCAAAAGGTGTCAACAAGCAGCGGCACGATCATGCGTGTAGGGCCGCAAAGTCTCACACTTGGACGTTGACGGATTAGGAACACCAGTTGGACCGACGAGGAATTCTGCGGGTCATGCGGTCGCAGCTGCAAGTTATTGCTGGGACAGGAGACACAGTTGCTGGTGAGGGACAATAATGCCAAGAGAACCCGCTAATAAGGTATTACGTACATTCCATTCCATGCTCTACTCTGTTTGAGGTAAGGTTAAACTCTTACTTCGTACAGATCTTTTGTGTATGTAAGTAATGCTGTTTTGTCTGCGTAATAACTTGGCTAAACAACATGCTGTTATGGTGGATTGATTGTGCGTGTGTGAGAGATAAAACCTAACTAACAAACACCACAAAATATTAGTAGGTAACTCTCCGTCCTCTCAGTAGCTTAGCCATAAATTTGAGAACTGATGACGCTAAAATAGCGTTTCGATACCCGCGGAAAGTAGAGCATATATAGCCCATTATCTAGCTTTATAAACATTAAAGGCTAGTATTTCCAAAACAAAATGTCCTGTAGAACAACAGCGACAAACATTACATGAAATTGCAAACAACTTTTCTATCTACATCTCCCGGGTTTACCAGGGAAGAGTCTTTGGTATTGCACCTGTTCGTTGCTTTTTATACTTAAACAGCGTTTCTAAGCCTATTACTGAGTGTCTTGCCCCAACAGTAACTTCTTGTCTTACCATATTCAATAAAGTGAAGGTTTTTTGGTTTTTTATCCTTTATCTAGCATTTTATTCCAAGTCTTTGCCCGTTTCCTTAAGCTTCTATTAGAATGATTTGGAACATTGGTTTTTTATAATTATAAATATGTTGCAATATTTCAACACTTTTATAACAAGACCGTGGTTTACGTACCCCCACCCACCCACACACATAAGGCTCGGCATGACCAGGTGGTTAAGGCACTCGACTCGTTATCTGAGGATATCGTGGGTTCAAATCCCCATTATACCAAACATGCTCGCCCTTTCAGCCGTGGGAACGTTATAATGTTACGGTCAATCCCTCTATTCGTTGGTAAAAGTGTAGCCCAAGTGTTGGCGGTGGGTGGTGATGACTAGTTGCCTTCCCTCTAGTCTTGAAATGGTAAATTAGGGACGGCTAACGCAGATAGCCCTCGAGTAGCTTTGCGCAAAATTCAAAACAAATGAAACCCACACAAAATAAGAACTTTGGTTATGATTTTGATTTTAGGAATGTATATAACAATCTCATAATCCTGAGAAAAGTCTGGAGCAAAGTGTTCCGAGACCGAATTGTTTTCCCCAAAATATGGAAGAAAATAACTAATAATCATCGATAGAAGATTTGATCAGGGCCGAAGTGTTTTACCATAAAATATTAAATATAAGAGTTGATTTGAAACTTCTAATGATCAATAATGTTTCCTTACATACTAATACTGTGCATTCACACGTGGCAAGAGTAATTAATGTCAAAGGTCACTTTGCGACATCGCCACAGTTTTTGTCAGTTATATGATCATTTTTGTATTCCGTTAACATAGGATAATATCTCATGTTATTAATTTCATTATTAAGAAACTGTGATCACTTGAAATGTTACGATGTAAATAGGCAGACATTTTGGGAAAGTTCTCTCTGAATACTATAGGGATAAAAGCTATCAAAATATACACTTCGACTGATAATGTTTACATGTGGTACAAACACCAAACTTAAGAGTTTTCAAAGAGCCAACTTGCAATAATGGTCGACATTGAATCAAATTTCGTTTGAACGTTTCTCTAGAGTTAATCTGAAAATTATACCAACTTAATTTATCTGATTGCATGACATTAAGCAACATTCTTTTGGAGCGAATTTTTACTGTTTCTAAATAAACTGTATTATAGTATAAATTCACGTTTTCTTCCGACGTGAAAAAAATGATCATATAAACTACATCATCAGACTTGACATCTTGTAAATCATTAGCAAACTTCCATGACGATGAGAAACCCACTTGAAATAAAAATGTATCGTCTTTATTAATCTGAAGATGACCTAAGAAGCTCAAAATGGACGGCTGGTATGGGTATTAACATTTTTATTAATCAAGCAGAGAACAACGTTTTGACTTTCTTAGATCATCTTTGTTAACTCACTGGCTTCTCCGGTGGATCAGCATTAAGTCTACGGAATTATGTCGCTAAAATACGGAGTTTGATACCTTGCAGTGGATGCAGCAGATAATCCAATGTGGCTTTGTAATCAGAGGGGTTGCATACCCTTGCCTCTTCTCAAATGTTTAGGTTTTTAGTTTTAACGTGTACCTCAAATTCACTCCTAATCAGATCACATTTTGTTTGTTTTCAATTTCGCGCGAAGATATACGAGGGCTATCTGCGCTAGCCGTCCCTAATTTCGTAGTGTAAGACTAGAGTGAAAGCAGCTAGTCATCACCAATCCCCGCTAACTTTTGGGCTACTCTTTTACCAACGAATATTGGAATTTACCGTCCCATTATAACGTAGCTTACAGCTGAAAGGGCGAGCATGTTGAGTGTAACGGGAATTTGAACTCGCGAACTCTCATATTGCGAGTCGGGCGCCCGAACCACCTGGCCATACCGGGCCTACATAGTTATTATCAACAAACTTAGAAGAATGGCGGATAGTAAGTAATAAATACGCGATGTAGACAATTATCATTATGAGTTATTAAACTTATTAGACCTGTTGAAAATGTTTCAAATTCTTCTAGAACATGGATCCAAACCAGATATGGGGATGGGGCACTCTTCCTACTGCACAACTTTCACGTAAACTGGTTTATTATTTTTCGAAGTACACGCACGGATATGCACGGATACGGACCAAAATGCAATATATCCTAACATCCGGGTACGAAGGTAACAAATTTATTTGAGCGTATAGGTATGATTAAACTTGATTTAAAAAACAAACAAACAGGTTTACAAGGCTGAAATCAAGGGTTTGATTCCCCTCAGTGGACACATGAGATAGCCCGATGTGACTTTGTTATAAGAAAACGCACACAAAAAATCCGGTAACTCGTGACTGTAAGTGCCAACGTTCGATAACAGTGACCTCAGTCATTCGACCACAGTGGGCTGACACCAGAACAAACTCTCTCTTTTTTGCATATTATCTTTCTTCGACTTAAACTGATATATCCGAAATTTTATTCTGTTTGTTTCTAATTAAGCACAAAGCTACACAATGAGCTACCTGTGATCCGACCTCCTCGGGTATCTAAGCACGGTTTTTAGCGTTGTAAGTGCCACTGGAGAGGGGGCTGAACTTTCCTTTCTCTTGTCGAAATAGGATCGTTTTCCAGTTTTTTAAAGTTAGTTATAAAGTATCCTGACTGCTTTCTTGATGTAATACTGTTTGTTCAGCATCACACCTTCTGTGCCCAGTTTTACGACAACTATATTCTTGTTTATTGTGAAGACGTTTCAAATTTTTATCATTTTCTATTCTTGGGTTGTACGAAAGTTAACTAAGATATGGTTTGATCTATCTGTTAATTATACATGTTTCAACAACCTCAAATTTTTCCTCCGCATCTGGTGAAATACTGTTGGCTTTCATATCTCTCAATGGCAACTCAAATGTAAGAAGGTACACAATTGGCGAAAGGTTAGATGTATGTCAGAGTATGTTGTCTTTTCTTTTTGGTTGAATTCTGACGATTGAAGCAACGGGTCTGTTTAAAAAACGAAGTCCCATGTTGGACTCTGACATTAGAAGATGTTTAGTCACACTTCGTATAAATTAAAGTTTTGGTATATGACAAATTTTTCTAAGGCATTCAACTATTACATTTTGAAACTAGAGAAAACTAAAAATATTCCAAACATGGCAATCACAATAAAGTGATAAAGGGAACACCCACCACTCAACAGGTTTAAGTTTAAATATATACATTTTGAAACAGAAGTATACAGGCATATCAATGGTACGTCTCAGTAGGCCTAATAAACATAAATAGCCGGTTTATAAAGGGAGAATGTGGCGAACGTATTTCGATATTAATCCAGTACTACCAGGTTAACAAATTAAACTTTATGATAGAAATCATAAACAAAATTAAGCCTAATTTGTTGATAATATGTTTAGTATAAAAATTATCAAACATATTACCTGCAAATTATGTTCAAGCCTTTTATATAAGTCAATCTTAATTTGCCTTCAACATAAGAAAGCAAATAATTATTTCACAGTACTTACGAAAGCCTCCACCTCCTAAATTAACATACACATCAAATCTAACCTAATTCAATAGAATATGGAGGTTTTAGGTGTAAGGAAACAAAAGGTTGGCTAACATTGTAAAGAATCAAAGCATTAGTGCCGTATCCTTGATATTAAAGACGTTTTCGGCCGTTATTCTAATATCGCAGGATTTTCGGCTATTTTGGAGAAATACATTATTCTTAAATCATTATCACTAAACTCAAAATATAACATAATATTAAGAAGCCTAAAAGATTAACAGTAGTATAGTATAATTAAAAACTATTTAAATATTTAATACAATTAATAACAAAAGATTTTTTGTTTGTTTTGAATTTCGTGCAAAGCCACTCGAGGGCTATCTGCGCTAGCCGTGCTTAATTTAGCAGTGTAAGACTAGAGGGAAGCCATCTAGTCATTACCACCCACCGCCAACTCTTGGTCTACTCTTTTACCAACAAATAGTGGGATTTACCGTCACATTATAACGTACCCATGGCTTAAAGAGTGAGCATGTTTGGTGCGACCAGGATTCGAACCCGCGCCCCTCAGATTACGAGTCGAACGCCTTAACATACCTGGCCATGCCGGGCCCAATAACAAAAGAAGAGGAGTTTACACATTATTACTTATTAGATTACTGTCTTTTCAGGTTGACGGTTTAGGTAATGAATGCCATCTACAAACCACGTTACTTTAATTTCCATGTTATCTGGTGAAATGATTGTTTTCGCTTTAATAAATGTTTCACCATTTTCACGTATTTTTACTTTCACCTCACTTAAATTTACACATTTTTGGATACTTCGATTGTCTGTACACTTAAAATTTACAAGAATTTCGATTAAGCCTATCGGTTGGTGTTCCGGAGTGTGAATTAGAAAGTACAAGGTTCGAGTTAGTTGCTGGTGTTATACAAATGGAAGCCAATCTTGCTTAATGGTTACCTTCTTTCCGCTCAGCAGTTCTCAATTACATGGACGGACATCATTGAACCATGGGGTCTCTGATCAGGTCGTTTATTGGCCCATTTACTACATAAGGTCCCATTTAGGTTGAAAATACCAAATTCTGTTCAGTTTTGTCAGTAAATTTATGCTAATTTTCATTGTAATCAAAACACTTATGCACTTTAGACATACGACACAGCATAAGTTTTCTTATTAATTAATTAGTTTGCGTTGTATGCAACAAGAAACTGTACTGAGCACGAGGATATAATAAAACGAACAAATAGCCTAATACTCTATGGTTGATTTTTACATTGTATTGAATACGTTAACGAGAAAAATGGCGGATAGTAATATAAACGCGATTTAATTTATTATTATTGAGTTTTTTTAAACTAACAGACTTGTTGAAAAGTATAACTTGTGCTAGAAAAAGGCACTAATCTACAGAAATTTACGCTTTGTGGTCTGAATGTATTCTGACTAGGTCTTCTTTTGTCTCAGACCAAGTAACATACGTTTTATTTACGTGACGAAGTGGGAAAGACAGCCACTATGTGGACTAGTAAAGATACTTGGAGTTGGAAACTCCTGGCTTAAGAATTGATGCTGTAGTAAATGGAGCGTAGGCCGCCATTTGCCAATGTCTGGAGTTATAAGCACATCAAAAGCTCGTATGTACAACACTAAACGCCACCTACTTTCCTACCGACCTCCTCGCTGAAATAAGTCCTCGTTCAGGGCATAAAGGCGGTGGGATGGGGGCAATCGAATTCTTCGACTAAATTCCTCAGATCAACTTGTGACACGAAATAGAGACAAACATACAGAAGGATATATATATATACTTGCTTTACCTATTAACCCTTTTTTCTCAACCCTAATGTCATTCAGTATGTAGCCAGTTCTAAGTGAAAAAGAAATTTAATGTGCAGATTATGTACTCTAGGGGCTAACACTAAGACATGAGCCCCCGTGGTCCGGAACCTCTTACATTTTAACTGTGAACTGAGGGTCGCGAGTTCGAATCCCGTCACTGAATATGTTCACCTTTTGAGACGGTTATTCCCACTATAATCGTTAGTAAAGCTCAATGCAATAGTTTTGGCGGTGGGTAATGTTGATCAGCAACCTGTATTTTGAATATGCTTGGTATGGGTATTAAAACTTTAATTAAAATAAAGTACAGAACAAAGTTTCAACCTTCTTAAATCATCTTCAGGTTAACAAAGAGAGATCGCAACTAATAAAAGTTTTAATACCTATGCCAGCCGTCGTAAGAATACATTTTTACATCCAGGTGGATTAAGACATTTGACTCGTAATCTGAGGGTCGCGGGTTCGACTACCCGTCGCACCATACATGCTCGCCCTATCAGCCGTGAGGGCATTATAATGTGACTATCAATCCTATTATTCGTTGGTAAAAGAGTAGCCCTAGAGTTGGCGGTTAATGGCGATGACTAACTGCCTTCCATCTTTTCTTACACTGCTAAATTAGGGACGGCTAGTGCAGATAGCCCTCGTGTAGCTTTGCGCAAAATTCAAAATCAAACAAATCAAAACAAGCTTTCTGCTTAACTTCGAACAAACAAACAAACAAAAAAGAACAAAAGAAAGAGTACAGTTGATTTATTGTTTTTCAAAACAGAATAAGAAATTAATGACGAATATTTTATCGAGCTTGAAACAGATGCCACTTCCATAAATGGTTATGTTGTGAGTTTTAGCATTTAGCCGTATGTGTAAACATACTGGCTCCGATAATTTAAAATCCTTATTAATTATGTCAAGAGAAAAAAAAATTGAATCAACTGAAAATATCTTCAGTTTACAAATTAAAACTCAGAACTAAAAAAACATCAGATACCAATCCGCACCAGAACTGGTCTTTGTTAAGACGTTAATTATTTGTTTATTCAGTATGGTCACTTTACTGCTTTCTCCGCCCATCTCCCTCTGATTTGCTAAATCTACTAAGCTTACTCCAGTGATGTAGGATGTTCCTACTTTATTAAAAATTTGTTTACATAACAGTCACGTGAGAAGAAAAAGTTTCATTTCTAAGGTCGTGATTCTAATCTCGTGATCATATAAGGAGAGATCTGAGTTTTAGAAAAATTAAACATTTTATTTTAAATCCAAGTAATACGATACTAATTTGGGTCTTCAATCAACTGTTGCATAATTGAACAGTTTATTAAATCTCCATATTTGAATGACATCTAGCGGCTGAACAACTACATGACAAATTTTATTAATTTACGTAGGTAAACATTTTTGTCTTATTTTGTGAATTTTTCATCTGCGTTTACACTAGCACCTACAACAGAAAGTTTTCGGGTAAAAAAAAATACGTTAGCTCGAGCTTTTCTCGTACGTGACGTCACATCTAATTTGAATAAACTCTTTAGTCATTTCGAATCTCTACGAATGTTTCTCAATTAATTTGGTGAATTATGTATTAAAACTTTATTTCCTTGTTCGTTTAGTCTGAGAGAAAATTATGACTACTAGCATTCCAGCTGCTTCATGACGTAGAGAAAAATCGACAAATATATAAATGGATTATTTTCAAATCAGGTGAGGTTAAAGTAAGTCAAGTTATGACCTACTAGTTACAAGTTACATACACTATAAACATATAGTTCGATACAAATCGCCAATTTCTGAATATCTGTGCTCACAATGTAAGCTGTAGCAAAAAACAGTTCCAAGTACATAATGTTTCCATGAAAGGAACATAATATGAATAAAAAAACAAAGGTCTCTAAAGAAGCAGCATAGAATGTATTATTTGAGCAAAATAAATAAAAGGAAACATATAACAAACAAATCCTTGCTAGTTCTACAGCTTCTGTTGAGAAATAAGGCAGTGAAACAAGAAAGAAAAACATTACCAATGCAGCTATTCTAAGTAGTGGCCGTGTTCCGTCGATATCACTATAAACCACAATGTAAACAAACGTAAATCCTTCGTAAACAAGTTATTCCAAGTAGGAACCGTGTTCCGTCGATATCACTATAAAACACAATGTAAATAAACATAAACCCTTTGTAAAGAAGCTATTCCAAGTAGGAGCCGTATTCTGTCGAAATAAATATAAAACACAATGTAAACAAACGTAAATCCTTCGTAAACAGTTATTTCAAGTAGGAGCCGTATTCTGTTGATATAAATATAAAACACAATGTAAACAAAACGTAAATCCTTCTGTAAACAATGTTATTTCAAGTAGGAGCCGTATTCTGTTGATATAAATATAAAACACAATGTAAACAAACGTAAATCCTTCGTAAACAGTTATTCCAAGTAGGAGCCGTATTCTGTCGATATAAATATAAAACACAATGTAAACAAACGTAAATCCTTCGTAAACAAGTTATTCCAAGTAGGAACCGTGTTCTGTCGATATAAATATAAAACACAATGTAAATAAACATAAACCCTTTGTAAAGAAGCTATTCCAAGTAGGAACCGTGTTCTGTCGATATAAATATAAAAGACAATGTAAATAAACATAAACCCTAGGTAAAGAAGCTATTCCAAGTAGGAACCGTGTTCTGTCGATATAAATATAAAAGACAATGTAAATAAACATAAACCCTTGGTAAAGAACCTGTTCGAAGTAGGAACCGTGTTCTCTCGATATAAATATAAAAAACAATGTAAATAAACATAAACCCTAGGTAAAGAAGCTATTCCAAGTTGGAACCGTGTTCTGTCGATATAAATATAAAAGACAATGTAAATAAACATAAACCCTTTGTAAAGAAGCTATTCCAAGTAGGAACCGTGTTCTGTCGATATAAATATAAAAGACAATGTAAATAAACATAAACCCTTTGTAAAGAAGCTATTCCAAGTAGGAACCGTGTTCTGTCGATATAAATATAAAAGACAATGTAAATAAACATAAACCCTAGGTAAAGAAGCTATTCGAAGTAGGAACCGTGTTCTGTCGATATAAATATAAAAGACAATGTAAATAAACATAAACCCTAGGTAAAGAAGCTATTCCAAGTTGGAACCGTGTTCTGTCGATATAAATATAAAAGACAATGTAAATAAACATAAACCCTTTGTAAAGAAGCTATTCCAAGTAGGAACCGTGTTCTGTCGATATAAATATAAAAGACAATGTAAATAAACATAAACCCTAGGTAAAGAAGCTATTCCAAGTTGGAACCGTGTTCTGTCGATATAAATATAAAAGACAATGTAAATAAATATAAACCCTTTGTAAAGAAGCTATTCCAAGTAGGAACCGTGTTTTGTTGATATAAATATAAAAGGCAATGTAAATAAACATAAACCCTTGAGAAAGAAGCTATTCCACTGTGTTCTATTAACAGAATGTACTTTTACACTGATTTAAACAATACCGACCGCCAACCCTATCTGGTTTTGTGCAGGGGAACAGTGTGATCTGGCTTACAGCTTACTTACGGTTAGAGACTGCGTAGCGTGTTTTAAGGACAACGAGACGTTGTCACCCGTGAACTTTATGATTCACCGCCTTTATACACCAACCACTCAGTCATGTCCGAAATCAAAACGATGCATCTAACGTTATGCTCTTATAACTGACCAATACTATTATATTTCACCTTTTTCATAATGGCAGTTCTTTGTTGAAAGCATTGTTTCAACTTATTTCAAACAATTTTTTGTCTTTTGATAAAAATCGAAATGGAAGCAATGTTATTTTTACCTTAGTTGCGTTTGTTGTGCTTTGTCACTTACATAGGTGTTTTTAATAAATTAGTATGTTTATCTTTCATGCTGTCTATCCAAATACTATGTTCATATATACAATAAGTATTAGGGGAACAAATAGCTAAATACAAAAGCAATGTAGTGCTGGAGGTTAGGGAACTTGACTCATAATCCGAGGGTCGCGGGTTAGAATCCCGTGACACCTAACATACTCGCCCTTTCAGCCGTGGGGGTGTTATAATGTGTCAGTCAATCCCAATATTCGTTTGCAAAAGAGTAGCTTAATAGTTGGCGGTGGGTGGTGGTGACTAGTTGCCTTTCCTCTTGTGTTACACTACTACATTAGGGACGGCTAGCGCAGATAGCCCTCGTGTAGCTTTGCGCGAAAATTCAAAACAAACTAACAAGCAAGATAAAGCTGGCTACAGCACTTGGAAGAAGGAACCGCACGAGATAGGGATTGAGGTTGACGTAATTATTAACCAGATTAATAGATATGTGGTGGTGATGACTAGCTGCCTTCCCTCTAGTCTTACACTGCAAAATTGGAGTCGGCAGCTAGTAATCACTTCCCACCGCTACTCTTTTACCAACGAATAGTGGGATTGACCGTCACATTAAAGTCCCCACGGCTGAAAGGGCGAGCATGTTGGTATGACGGGGATTCGAACCCGCGACTCTCATATAACGAGTCGAGTGCTTTAATTCCCCTGCCATGCCAGGCCTTGCCTATCGAAAGCTTGGTATTTAAACAATCTCAGTTTTCATCTGAGAATTTTAGAATATTATTTTTATGACTATTTTACAGTGGAGTAACATTTTGTAACTGGGAATTCTGCAATGAGGTTACTAGGTTATATAAAAAACTTTATAGGTTTACATATAATAATCATGAAATAGGGTAGCTAAATATCGTCTTGCTCTCTCAAATTATGTTAAAAGTATTGTTGCTGCTAGAACATGGTGGACGCTAGGCCTGTTGAAGAAAAATAATGATGAACAAAAATAAGAAATCTTGCCTTTAACTATTCGCTTGTTTCTACTTTAGGACACTCTGGATAGCTGAAAAGCGTTATATACGCCGAAGATAGAGCGACTATGCTACTTAGCTTTTGGTAAAATTCAGTTTAGCGAATTTAACTATTCGCTTGTTTCTAATTTAGGACACTCTGGTAGCTGAAAAGCGTCATATACGCCAAAGATAGAGCGACTATGCTACTTAGCTTTTGGTGACTTGTATAGAAGAAAATTCAGATGACTTTTGTAATACTTTAATAAGGTTTCGTGCTATTCTTCCATAGAGAGACTTAACACACTCTGCAGTATAATTAATAATAAATTAACAAAATACTAAACTAACTTAAAAATTATTAATTCAAATTATGAAATTAGAGAAAGAATAATAATTTAATTAATTGAGAAAATTCGATAAAATGTGTTATGAAAACAATTAATAATCAAAATTCTCACTTTTTCACATGCTTTAAGAGAATGTAGTGTATTTATGTTATAATTAAAGTGAAACGGAAATTTGGACTAATTTAGCGACTTATTTAACACTTCTTGCTCTTCAGTTGCTCAGTTTTTAGTTCTTCATATCAGAACGAACAAAAATGGAGTGAAAAGATAAAATAAATAGCACAAAATTATTTCATACAACAAACCCGTGTCACGTATTTAATAATATGTAACGAACCCGTCTCAACATTAAAATAAGTGTAAGTTTATATATCAACTAGGCCTAAAATACATACACACATACAATTTGATATTTAGTTCAAAAACTACACAGAGTTTATAACAAATCACTTATTAAAAAATCCTTTAAAAACATCTTTTCGAACATCAAACTATTTAACAAAATTAAGTGAAATAACTTGATAATTATCTTCTGATCACTTAATTAGTCGTTATCTATTAAGTGATGTAAAACAAGTTGTTTACTTTATATTATAGTGCATTTTATGTCTGTCTAATAGCGAACGGTAATTACTAGGCCTAATTATTGACGTACTCTAATGCAAGTTAATGTCAAATTTAGGGTTCGCTTTCGGGAAATCCCATAAAAGTGTTTTCGCTAAATCACAGAGTTCCCTAAAGGGTTGGGTGAAACTTTCTACACTTGTGTAAACCTCGGGGCCAAGTCGTTTCATTTAGTACCATTTAGAAGTAAGTACAACAAGCGGTTTAAGAGTGAAACACACATATACATCGATTCTTGTTTGTAGTTAAGCACAAAGGGATACACAAAAGGTTACCTGTACCCTGCTTTCCACGGGTATTTAAACCAGGTTTCTAGCATTGTAAGTCGGTAGACATGCCGTTGTGCCACTGGGGATCGATAAAGAATGTTATTATTCAGATTTTAAGGAGGTAAAAGATATTTTTTTCTTAAACAGAGAACATTCAAGTAACGAATATGTACATTCTTGTCAATGGAAGCTTTAATGGGCACTTGCTTGCTGCAAAGAAGATTTGGTGCCATTGTTTAGAAAAACAAAATGCTTTTTATATTTTAAGAAAATAGGCCTTTAAATATATGTTACATATTTTGTTATAAAGTACTGTCTTCATTAAACTATAACTTAGTTTTTTTTCAGCATCCCGAGTGGTACAGCGGTATGTGTGCGGAGTCGCGTCAATAGAAACCCGCATTCGATACCCATCGTGGACAGAGCCACGATGCGGTGGTGTCATTAATTACAAACAACAACTTTCTTAGTTCTCATTTGTATTGGTTTTCATTTGTTATAAAAACGTTATATCTGTAGTAAATATGTTTCAAATAAACTTAAAACTAACATTTTAGTACCGTCTCATGTCCCTTGAATTTTAATCTAGTAAACATTTAATCGAAATTGAAAATTAATTGTAATTATTTTATAATTAGTGTTCGTTCCCACATGACTGGACTTTAGACAGCACATAATGGAATTTTGTGGACACTTGAATTGTGAATGTAGCTTAAGAATTCGTTTGTTTACGTCATTTCCTCTTTTGTTTTGCCTTAGAGTTGGAGAAAGTACCATGATAATGTAAAAAAAAAATTACATTTTCTTCAAGCCAGTAAAAGTTTAAATAATTGTAAAAAAGTATTATTTTATCCAGTATTGTAACTACGTAATTGTTGTCGTAATTATTAGTTTATTTTGTATGTAAGATAGAACTGATAATGCCGAAGTTTTGTTTAATACTTATCTGCATAATATTAACGAATTGCTCAACGGAAAATGTTTTAAACCTTTCATATCCAAATATTTCTATGGGTTACCAGTTTATCTGAAATTATGTACGTGATGTCAAATACTATAGAGATGTCACTCAGTTGCATTCAGCTAGTGAATAATTACACAGCGCGATAGCTAAGTACACACAAAATCAATCCACATAATTTTACATCCACCAGGTTGCAGCACTAGTTCCGTGTGTTCAAAATGGCGAACTGCTAGTCTCTGCTACGAAAGTTAGATTATACGTGAGTGTGTGTATGTGTTTGTTTCAAGTTAAGCGTAAAGCTATAGATTGGGCTATCTGTCCTCTGTCCACCACGGGTATCGAAACCTAGTTTCTAGTGTTGTAAAGCTGCAAACATACCACTTTGCAACTGGAGGGCACGTGTGTGTTTCAATTATATACCGCTTAGATAATTTGTTTGTTATTGTCGTGTTTTTTTTTATTTCTCACAAAGCTAAACGTCCCTAATTTATCAGTGTAGGACTAGAGGGAAAGCAGCTAGTAATCACTACCCACCGTCAACTCTTGGACTATTCTTTTACCAACGAATAGCCGGACTGATCATCACTTTATAATGATTTCCACGCCTGAAATGGTGAGCATGTTTAGTGTGACGGAGATTCGAACTCGCAATCCTCAGATTACGAGTCAAGTGTCCCCAACCATCTGGAGGGGGGGGGCAGATAACTTCTATTCAGAACTATTTACAGAGCATTTGGACTTCGAAGAGTAATCCTAATTGTATACAAACCTGAAATAACTGAAACCGTACAAAAAAAAAATTGTTCCCCCTTGGGACAGCTGTAAGTTTACGGACTTACAATAATATAATCCGCGGATCGATTCCCTGCGGTGAACGTAGCAGAGAGCTCAATGTGACTTTTTTCTGAGGCAAACAAACAAAATAATTTTGTTCATCTGTTTCCACTGCGGAGAATCTAACGCAAGAGTTTAGTGTTGTAAGTCCCTAAATATACGCCCTCCTACCGGAGGTATTGAAAATAAAATAATGGTATTTATGATACTTTGTTTTTAAATATGTAATTCATTTGTTTTATTTGTTTAAATTTTATTAGTTCATAATTCGATAATTACTCATTGTTTTGTGTTCGTATTTTAGCCTCACGTGTCACTTTTTCATTTCCAGTCTTGATTTCTAAACTTCACTACATTTTAAAAATTAGATACAATTCTGAACAATTAATGTTTTGTTTAATATAAATTCTGGTTTCGTTTACCACTAATATTAAATTTACAGGTATAAAAAGAAAAACCAGCAATTCCTCGAATTTCTCTTTCTGATTCACAATATTAATCATTTATATTAATTAATATTTTCAACTTATATTTACTATTACTATTCCAAGACCCCCAGTGGCACAAAGGTATGTCTGTGGTCTTACACTGCTAGAAACAAATAACAAACAGTCCATTGTGTAATTGGGTGTTTAACTTAAAAAAAAACACACAAAAATTCATGAGTCACTTGTTTCACATTTTAGAATTCTCCATTTCTTCAATTTTTAATTTGTATGTTTTTCTTTAATACTAAGTTACCAGTTTATGTTCATGAGAATCGTATCGTTTCTTTGTTGTTGTTTTTTTCTAACACGCATACATTTCATTCACATCTAATTTACTTATCGTTTAACTTTATTTAACTATCCCATTTTAGCTCTAGTTCAAAGTTGTAGTTATTCTTTTTGTTTTATGGGTTGCCAGCACTCCTAGCCCATAAATTTAATTTTACACAAAGCGCATGCGCACAGCATATACCAGTGTTAACTGCTCAAAATGTCTGAACTTTAAAACGGTTATTCGAATTATTGTAATGTATGCAATGACAGTGGAGGCGCCAGCACCCAAAATTTGAGGAGGGGGACCAGTGGGGTCACGCCAGACTTTTGGGGGGCAAAAGAAGATATGTTATACATGTAATTTTTAGGCTAACGTTGAGTTTAAGAAATTTCTTTGTATTAAGTTTTAACCCTAAAGTACTTACACATCTTGTATCAAACATTGTTTTGATCATTCTAGCATCTTTGGGGGAGGAGATAGTAAGTTCCTTTAAAAGTGGATTAGTAAATAATGTTCTTTCGAAAAGTGTTTAATTAAATAAATAATAATTTAGTGCAGCAGTAGTATCATTAATATAAAAAATGTAGGCTTAAAGGGAATACCTATTATTATAGGTTATGTCTGGTTGACTACTAGTATACAAGAAAGAAAAACATTCCTAAACCTGTAGTGCGCATGCGAACGTATTTTCCTATTATACGCATTAAATTTGCTCTGTACATGTAAGATTGGGGGGGATAAAAAATTTGAGTCGGTAAATACCCCCATAGCGCCACTACTGCACAAAGGGTCCTCTCTTCGCTCATTTTTGTGTTTAGCTAAAAAAAATACATTAAAAAGTTTAGACACTGATTTAACTTTAAAAAGTTAGTTTGAAATTCAAGGCTCGAATATGGTTATCAGATCATAAGAACGTGTATACATGAAAATTACACACTCGTCACACAGATTATTTTAAATAATATCGCACTGTTTTTACTCTGTCCACATTATTTACTGTTCCAGTATAATTTAAGTGAAGGACCTACCTTAAAATTGTCAAGTATTTTTTAAATTAAGATATATAGTAGTTTTATATATCATTGACTATTCTCATGCAATTGTGATTTGTGAGCGGACTTTCACACTACTCAATGAATAATTTCATTTGTCCATCGAGACCTGGTAACAACTAAACTTTATACTCAACATTGATTTGGTCAAATTTAAGAAACACACAGGCTTCAACATTACATATGGCTCAGTGGTTAGGGCGTTCTACTCGCAACCTGTGGGTCGCGGTTTTGAATCCCGTCACTGAACATACTTGCCCTTGTTGGATTTGTAATTTAACGGTTAATCTCATAAATCGTAACCCAAGAGCTGATAGTGGATGGCGTGAACTAGCTACCTTCCCTCTGGTCTTTCACTTTAAACTTATGAACGGTTAACGCAGATGCTCCTTAAGTATCATTACACGAAATTCGACAAACAAATTCATCATGATACGTTACAAACAAACGTACCCGTCATCAGTGGCGAGAAAGAGTCAAGTCAGTCTATCAGTTTAAATTATTTCATAAGAACCAAAGGTCTGAGTTACTTATACTCCCGCAGTGTAAATTAACTGTTGAACATATCGGTCATGCTAAGAGCCACTCAGCAGTAGCATACAGTAAATCTACATTTTTATTATTTAAGTTACGTCACATTTTGACGTGTGAATGACAGTATGGTTAATCATTAACAATTTAGTGTAGTATATTCTGATTGTGAACTAAGATTTGACTTCAACATGTCTGTCTATTCTCTCCTCATTTCATAAGTGAATGTTGAATTTTACCTGCGTGCGCAGCTTTTCAAACGAAAAGCAGACGAACGCCAGAACGGACACCATGGTTCACAATAAAAGATATGAGTGGCCAGGTTTTGTTTTGTTGTTTAGCATAAATTTATACAATGGTTATCAATGCTGTGCCCACTGTGAGTATCAAAACCAATTTTCAGCGTCAAAACTTCTCAGACTTTCCACTGAGCCACCAGGGGGCGTTAAAAGAAGAGCAGTACAAAAAATACAGTTTTTCTTTGAACTTCATTATTGGGTTTACAATACTGACAAAAAAGTAAAGTTAAAAATAGCAAGAGCTCCGCATTTGACCCTTCACTTTCTGAGATATAAGCTAATTTAGATTTAAAAAAAAACTGTATATAGAAGTAACAGCTTTTATTTTCTATACATTTGATCGCTTGGACTCAAAATCTTTAGAAATCAATGACACCAACAATCTCCATTAAAATTTTATATTTACATGAAACTGAAATATAGGAGTTTCAAACGTAATCAATTTCAAAATGCCACTAAAATAGATTCCCATAAAAAAAGTACTCATCTTCTCAAGAGCTCAAATTAATAAGCTGTCGGAAAATGTGTGTTTTCTTATAGCAAAGCCACATGGGGCTATCTGCTGGGTCCACCTAGAGGAATCGAACCCCTTGATTTTAGCGTTGTAAATCCGTAGACTTAACACTGTACGTCGGAAAACGTACCCGTTTCTATAGATACATTATTATAACACAGCCAGTAACAAGTACCGGAATTAATACGCGACCAAAAAGACTCGTTACATTTTTAAAGTTTTCTTGTCAATATGATGAGTATATAATCCATATATTTGTTTTGCTAGCGACCAGTAAAGTCTCTTTTCGGATGAATGTATCTCTTTTTCACTTCTAGTGGTGACACGAGGCCAGTTATAGGTGATTACGGATAACATACTTAAATACTTTCAAGTACGTCATCATCATACGTCCAAAGTCACACAGACTAAATTGAAATAGGC